>NC_091283.1:634567804-635238324 GCF_032444005.1 Ranitomeya imitator | reverse complement strand
GTACAGTAGATTAGTATAAACATATTAGATAATCAGTAGGTGATAGAATACAAAGACCTGTTATGAACTTTAAGCTTACTTTAAGCATAATGTGTTGAATAATGTAGCTTTCGTGTCCGGGAGCACCCTTGGGTGACCCTGCGACTCTGTGGGTAGCAAGAATATCTGGCTCATTATCAAAGTTAATTGTTAGGAAGAAATACATTTATAGCTTGTGAGAGACGTAACGAGGACAAATGTTAATACAGTGGGGCAAAAAAGTATTTAGTCAGTCAGCAATAGTGCAAGTTCCACCACTTAAAAAGATGAGAGGCGTCTGTAATTTACATCATAGGTAGACCTCAACTATGGGAGACAAACTGAGAAAAAAAAATCCAGAAAATCACATTGTCTGTTTTTTTAACATTTTATTTGCATATTATGGTGGAAAATAAGTATTTGGTCAGAAACAAAATTTCATCTCAATACTTTGTAATATATCCTTTGTTGGCAATGACAGAGGTCATTGTAAGTCTTCACAAGGTTGCCACACACTGTTGTTGGTATGTTGGCCCATTCCTCCATGCAGATCTCCTCTAGAGCAGTGATGTTTTTGGCTTTTCGCTTGGCAACACGGACTTTCAACTCCCTCCAAAGGTTTTCTATAGGGTTGAGATCTGGAGACTGGCTAGGCCACTCCAGGACCTTGAAATGCTTCTTACGAAGCCACTCCTTCATTGCCCTGGCGGTGTGCTTTGGATCATTGTCATGTTGAAAGACCCAGCCACGTTTCATCTTCAATGCCCTTGCTGATGGAAGGAGGTTTGCACTCAAAATCTCACGATACATGGCCCCATTCATTCTTTCATGTACCCGGATCAGTCGTCCTGGCCCCTTTGCAGAGAAACAGCCCCAAAGCATGATGTTTCCACCACCATGCTTTACAGTAGGTATGGTGTTTGATGGATGCAACTCAGTATTCTTTTTCCTCCAAACACGACAAGTTGTGTTTCTACCAAACAGTTCCAGTTTGGTTTCATCAGACCATAGGACATTCTCCAAAAACTCCTCTGGATCATCCAAATGCTCTCTAGCAAACTTCAGACGGGCCCGGACATGTACTGGCTTAAGCAGTGGGACACGTCTGGCACTGCAGGATCTGAGTCCATGGTGGCGTAGTGTGTTACTTATGGTAGGCCTTGTTACATTGGTCCCAGCTCTCTGCAGTTCATTCACTAGGTCCCCCCGCGTGGTTCTGGGATTTTTGCTCACCGTTCTTGTGATCATTCTGACCCCACGGGGTGGGATTTTGCGTGGAGCCCCAGATCGAGGGAGATTATCAGTGGTCTTGTATGTCTTCCATTTTCTAATTATTGCTCCCACTGTTGATTTCTTCACTCCAAGCTGGTTGGCTATTGCAGATTCAGTCTTCCCAGCCTGGTGCAGGGCTACAATTTTGTTTCTGGTGTCCTTTGACAGCTCTTTGGTCTTCACCATAGTGGAGTTTGGAGTCAGACTGTTTGAGGGTGTGCACAGGTGTCTTTTTATACTGATAACAAGTTTAAACAGGTGCCATTACTACAGGTAATGAGTGGAGGAAAGAGGAGACTCTTAAAGAAGAAGTTACAGGTCTGTGAGAGCCAGAAATCTTGATTGTTTGTTTCTGACCAAATACTTATTTTCCACCATAATATGCAAATAAAATGTTAAAAAAAACAGACAATGTGATTTTCTGGATTTTTTTTTCTCAGTTTGTCTCCCATAGTTGAGGTCTACCTATGATGTAAATTACAGACGCCTCTCATCTTTTTAAGTGGTGGAACTTGCACTATTGCTGACTGACTAAATACTTTTTTGCCCCACTGTATGTGAAGAACAGGACTACAGATCAGGTAGGGCCGTTGGAGGTTCTGGAAGGTTTCAGACCATGTCGCTGCAGAAAGGTCATACCCTCCTCCGGTAATGCAATATGTACAGTTGCGGACACGAGCTTCACCAAAAGAGTGGAGGATGGCGACCATGAATAAGCAAGATGGGACCTCCGGAACTCCCGTGTGACAGATGAAAACTCCCGTCGCTTTTTCAAAGTGTCTTTAGACAGGTCTCTGAAGAATGTTAGGTGGCCATATGAGGAGAGCAGAAAGCTATTTTCGGTGGAGAGGTCAAACAGTTTACCCCTAACCCAAGCTGGGAAGAAGGAGACAATAATGTCTCTTGGCACATCTGATGGGAGGGACACAGGCCGTTTAATTCGGTAAATTCTCTCTATAATATTAGGGTCGTTAATGTCGGGAATGAATTTAGAAACCATTTTATGAATGTAGTTTTTCAGATGGGGGGTTTAACGGACTCCGGAACTCCCCTGATTTTCACGTTGTTTTTACGTCTATGGTCCTCAAGAGTTGCCAAGTTACATTTAAGTGAGTCTATGTCTCTTTGCAGACTTTCTAGTAAGTCCGAGGACCCAGGGGGGATGGTGAAAAAACTGAATGAGGAAGATCGTGGTTCCCAGGGGGAAAGTCCTCCATACTGCTGTCTGAGGAGATTACAGACGATGCGTATGAATCAGGCGTTGGTGGAGAATAATCGCAGAGGGAAGACCTTGAGGAGGATAAGGTCGATGAGGAGTCTAGGCTTTCTGCAATGGATGACAACGCGTCCTTTATGTATCACTCAGATGCTGAATTTGTGCCAGATGATGATCCAGTGCATGACAGGTTAAAATTAACAAAGAGTTTATCTATCAGTAGGGCCTGTTCTTCCATTTTTTTTGTTAAAGTGGACACAGAAATCCTTCATCAGGTAGTCTATTTTTGATTCAGTGAGGGGTCTTTCAGTAGCTCTCACCCCCCTGAATCAGGGAAAGGGCATGATGTCTCTGTGGTGGGATTCTAAACTCCCCCCCGTTGGCCTCCTTCTTGACCCTTTTGAGGAGGTAGTGGAAGATAGGATTCAGATGAAATGTAGGGCTATAATGAACAATAATAAACACCCACTATACGAGTTGTTCTTGAAGCAGAGAGCACATTCAGCAGTCGTCTAATCCTACTTAGATGCAAGAAGGAGAAATTCAGGAAATAGTTTGTGCCTACTGCTATGGGGATATACAGGTCCTTCTCAAAAAATTAGCATATAGTGTTACATTTCATTATTTACCATAATGTAATGATTACAATTAAACTTTCATATATTATAGATTCATTATCCACCAACTGAAATTTGTCAGGTCTTTTATTGTTTTAATACTGATGATTTTGGCATACAACTCCTGATAACCCAAAAAACCTGTCTCAATAAATTAGCATATTTCACCCATCCAATCAAATAAAAGTGTTTTTTAATAACAAACAAAAAAACCAACAAATAATAATGTTCAGTTATGCACTCAATACTTGGTCGGGAATCCTTTGGCAGAAATGACTGCTTCAATGCGGCGTGGCATGGAGGCAATCAGCCTGTGACACTGCTGAGATGTTATGGAGGCCCAGGATGCTTCAATAGCGGCCTTAAGCTCATCCAGAGTGTTGGGTCTTGCATCTCTCAACTTTCTCTTCACAATATCCCACAGATTCTCTATGGGGTTCAGGTCAGGAGAGTTGGCAGGCCAATTGAGCACAGTAATACCATGGTCAGTAAACCATTTACCAGTGGTTTTGGCACTGTGAGCAGGTGCCAGGTCGTGCTGAAAAATGAAATCTTCATCTCCATAAAGCATTTCAGCCGATGGAAGCATGAAGTGCTCCAAAATCTCCTGATAGCTAGCTGCATTGACCCTGCCCTTGATGAAACACAGTGGACCAACACCAGCAGCTGACATGGCACCCCACACCATCACTGACTGTGGGTACTTGACACTGGACTTCAGGCATTTTGGCATTTCCTTCTCCCCAGTCTTCCTCCAGACTCTGGCACCTTGATTTCCGAATGACATGCAAAATTTGCTTTCATCAGAAAAAAGTACTTGGGACCACTTAGCAACAGTCCAGTGCTGCTTCTCTGTAGCCCAGGTCAGGCGCCTCTGCCGCTGTTTATGGTTCAAAAGTGGCTTTACCTGGGGAATGCGGCACCTGTAGCCCATTTCCTGCACACGCCTGTGCACGGTGGCTCTGGATGTTTCCACACCAGACTCAGTCCACTGCTTCCTCAGGTTCCCCAAGGTCTGGAATCGGTCCTTCTCCACAATCTTCCTCAGGGTCCGGTCTCCTCTTCTCGTTGTACAGCGTTTTCTGCCACATTGTTTCCTTCCAACAGACTTACCATTGAGGTGCCTTGATACAGCACTCTGGGAACAGCCTATTTGTTGAGAAATTTCTTTCTGGGTCTTACCCTCTTGCTTGAGGGTGTCAATGATGGCCTTCTTGACATCTGTCAGGTCGCTAGTCTTACCCATGATGGGGGTTTTGAGTAATGAACCAGGCAGGGAGTTTATAAAAGCCTCAGGTATCTTTTGCATGTGTTTACAGTTAATTAGTTGATTCAGAAGATTAGGGTAATAGGTCGTTTAGAGAACCTTTTCTTGATATGCTAATTTATTGAGACAGGTTTTTTGGGTTATCAGGAGTTGTATGCCAAAATCATCAGTATTAAAACAATAAAAGACCTGACAAATTTCAGTTGGTGGATAATGAATCTATAATATATGAAAGTTTAATTGTAATCATTACATTATGGTAAATAATGAAATTTAACACTATATGCTAATTTTTTGAGAAGGACCTATATAACAATTTCCTAAGGGTGAAAGACAACAATGACCTATGTCTAGTGCACTAATGGCAATCTGTGGCTAGTAATTACTTTATATAATGCTATTTGTAATGTAATGTTGTTATGTTTGAAATGCTGTTTGTAACACTGCTGTAATACCATAATTTCCCTCGGGATCAATAAAGTGTATTGTATCCTATCGAATTGAAAGAGCGAGTGGGAGCTGCAGCTCGACCATGACTACCTTGCTTGGGCACTTTACATTTGGCGTAATCGGCATGATGCAACTTACTCACACGAAGAAAGCGGGATGAGGAAGAGTAGTGGCGTTGATGGAAGAGCGCCTGAATATGTGTGGCCCAAGATGGTGGCCAGAAGCATGGATTCCAAGGTGGCAACAGCGGCATTGAAGAGAAGAAGGACTGCCGATTGTGGGTGTGGACGGCGCCAGAGAGCGCTAAAATGTATCCTGCCCCCCAGAGTGTCAGCCAGAAGAATAATGTGCCCTGCAGCTAGCATCTAGCCTGGAATGGGAGATATGTTCCGGAGGAGGGCCCATTGATGGAAGATGGCAATGGCAGGGGGTGCAGTCAAAGATGGAGTTGCCGGGAATGAAGTGTGATGCGGCAATCGCATCAGAAGTTCTGCCTAGGAAGAGATGGAGCCAGACGCGCAGGAAGCATGTCACCAGAAAGCTATTTTCTTTTCTTTACATGAGAGATGAGAAGCTGAGTGGAAAGCCCTGAATGACAATGGTATATGGTGGTCGAAACTTGAGTATACCCACGACTACCCTATGGACATTAACGAGGAAGAAGTGGAACCAGTGTAAGTGATGCCCTCTCCTCAGGGAGAGAAAACCCCCGGCTTTGCGGTGCTGACCAAGGCCCGAAATTCAGTGGAATGAGGACGTGGAGAGGCCACGCAGATGGCATTGGTGGTCCGTGAGTATCGCATCTACTGCTGGTGTGATCAGAGTTTTCCGGAGGAGGCACAAAGGGGTATGGATAAGGCTAAGAAACCGAACTATGGTAAGTCAGAGTGCATTCCACCAATTGTAAAGCAGGGGCATGACAGGCCTCCTGAGCTGGAAGAGACGACTCCATTCGAGAGGAACATTGCATGAAGCAATGGCGTAGTGGCTACGGATGCTGGTCCAGTGTGGCTCAGCACAGGAGAAGGCTGCCAGAGGACGAGTGTCCCAGCTGCCGGAGATGGTGGACAAGAAGGTGAGACCAGGCGGCCTGTTAGAAAGGATTGAGGTAGTGCTGGAGCCATGGATAGCAGCCTGGTTTGTGGCCCGCAAAAAGGTCAAGTACCCATAAACTTTGCAGTCCCAAGATGTTGGATGTAAACCCCAACCTGGGATGCGCACCTCTTCACTTGAAGGTGATAAGACGGGTAGTCCGGGCCCAGCTGGACAGTCCCAATGGGGAAAGAGGTCATAGTCCCAATGGGGAAAGAGGCCGTGGTCGGCTGTGGAAGATGATTGCCCTAGTGAGACAGGGGTTGAGGATGACAGTGCTAGGCCCCCTCCTCTTCTCGTTGTATACTGCCCCTATTGGACAAACAATCAGTAGATTTGGTTTCCAGTACCATCTCTATGCTGACGACACCCAATTATACACTTCTTCTCCTGATATCACACCGACCTTTTTAGAAAACACCAGTGATTGTCTTACCGCTGTCTCTAACATCATGTCCTCCCTCTATCTGAAACTTAACCTGTCAAAAACTGAACTCCTCGTGTTCTCTCCCTCTACTAACCTACTTTTGCCTGACATTGCCATCTCCGTGTGCGGTTCCACCATTACTCCAAAGCAACATGCCCGCTGCCTTGGGGTCATCCTTGATTCTGACCTTTCATTCACCCCCCACATCCGATCACTGGCTCGCTCTTCTTACCTGCATCTCAAAAACATTTCTAGAATTCGCCCTTTTCTTACTTTCGACTCTGCAAAAACTCTTACTGTTTCACTTATTCATTCTCGTCTGGACTATTGTAACTCTCTACTAATCGGCCTCCCTCTTACCAAACTTTCCCCGCTCCAATCTGTCCTGAATGCTGCTGCCAGGATCATATTCCTCACCAACCGTTACACCGATGCCTCTACCTTGTGCCAGTCATTACACTGGCTACCCATCCACTCCAGAATCCAGTACAAAACTACTACCCTCATCCACAAAGCACTCCATGGCTCAGCACCACCCTACATCTCCTCCCTGGTATCAGTCTACCACCCTACCCGTGCCCTCCGCTCTGCTAATGACCTCAGGTTAGCATCCTCAATAATCAGAACCTCCCACTCCCGTCTCCAAGACTTTACACGTGCTGCGCCGATTCTTTGGAATGCACTACCTAGGTTAATACGATTAATCCCCAATCCCCACAGTTTTAAGCGTACCCTAAAAACTCATTTGTTCAGACTGGCCTACCGCCTCAGTGCATTAACCTAACGATCCCTGTGTGGCCTATTTATAAAAAAAAAAAAAAACAATCAGGTTCCTCGCATCATGTTCTCATTCACTTTATGCAGTTAATAGCCCTCTGTGTCTGTACTGCTACATACTTAGGCAGTTAACTGGTTCATGCAGCTTTACATGAACACCCGAGCCTTACACTATGGCCGGTCCGAATAACTAAAGCAATTGTTACCATCCACCTCTCGTGTCTCCCCTTTTCCTCATAGTTTGTAAGCTTGCGAGCAGGGTCCTCATTCCTCCTGGTTAACAAACTAAACAAGAAAAAAGAATGGACTATAGAAAGGCTCGCACAACAAAATATAGAAAAGTAACAAAATAATGTTTATTCAAACACCACAACAACAAACATGATAAAAACATCTAAAATATAGAACCATACAATGACACCCCTATACAGTATAAACTGAGGTATAGGATACCTGTGGCCTTAGAGTATATGAATACATGAAAATGGTTTAACAGTAGGTGTAGAATAACAAAGCTAGACACTGTTAAAGAAATAATATACAGTGACTGTATCACATAAGGCCAGAGTCTCCTAAATAGGAGCCCTGGTCAAAAGATAGAATACCTACTGACATCCAATACAAGAACAGCTATATAAATAACCAGCTGTATCAACCTTAGGTCGAGCAGAAGCCCATACCTGGTCCGGCCATAGGATACCAACCCAGGTCCTTGCCTAAGAATCCGGCATCAGGACACACGATGGGGTGAGCAGAGAAAGCCCCACGCGTATCGCCGCCGCTGCGGCTTCGTCAGGGGAAGTGTGTGCAATGGTGACAAGTCTACATATATATACTGACCGTGATTGGCAGGTGTGTAGGCAGCTGGAGACGCCTGGGCGCCGATTGGGGGAGTGCAGAGGACGCGCAACGGCTGTGTAAGGTAAGCGCTAAGCCGGAAGTGTAAGCGATCTCCATGGAGATATACGGCGGCTGCGCAAAGACGACTCATAATTGAGTCGCATTGCGCAAGCACCAAAAATAGAGCTACGGCGCGCCAGCCTGATTAGTCAGGAGATGAATACAAGAGGACGAGGGAGGAGGGGGAAAAGAAGGGGAGGGAAGTTGTGGAAAGGGGGATAGATGGAGCTGGCCAAATAGAAAGAAGTGTATCGCACAGCTCATAATCGTGGCAAGACCGTACCTAAAAGGATTAAATGAGGGGAACAAATGCATGTTAATGTGAACATACAAAGGAAATAAACAAATAGGCAGAACATCCCCGAATGTTCATAGAAGTGTATAGAGCAAATCGGTGTACTGGTGATAAATACACCGAAAGCTTATATAAGCCACAATACCCCCAAAGAACACAACAATGATCATCCCCAGTGCCTGGATGTCCAGCAGAGACAGTAAATAAAGAGGACTGTTCGTAGTGTCCCCCGAACTTATATGTAAAACAATTCCTCTCTGCTGGGCATCCATGCAACAGGACGACATGTAGATACATATCCACCAACGGTGGTTAACACATCCCATCACAGGAGATATTGCATCCAGGTAGCCGATAAGCATAATTGCAATCAAGTCCCGCACACAAAAAGCCAGGAGAATCCATTTCAGGCAACGTAATGTTCAAGTTCATAGAAAGAATGGGTCCCCATCATGTAGTGGAGAGAAAGAATATCCGGTCCTGCGAAGTGCTCCAAGTAATGTGCTGAAGAGCTCAAGAGTCCCTAGAGCTCAAGGAATACCGCCAGGTCATGTACAAAAGATGCCGATAGAGCCCTGGTGCCAGAATGTCCAAAGGGAGAGAATAAATCCCCATAATGAGATGAAGGAAAGAAATATCCAGCTATCTGATAATCCTGCTTCCATCGCCACAAGTTCACAAGCAATGAGGAGTCCAATAGCCAGAATACAGTGGAGTAGATGAATTAGTTCCATAAACGGCTCCGAAACCCACGAAAACTATAGGAACAACATGGAAAAAATGTTAAGTCCTAATGTTGAGAAATTACGGTGGACATTACATAGGGAAAATATATGCATGGAAATAAGTCCAAAGGCTCTCCTCAAAATGTCAGCCTAAAAACCCCGTGAAGAGGAGCTCCTCATTCAATCCAAGAGGAGACACTGATTGCAACTGGAAAATCCACCTAGATTCCACTTGCAACAAGATCCTGCGCCTGTCCCTTCCTCTTTCATTGTAAGCAAGTTTTTGTAGGCCCACTACCCGTAGACCAGTTGAAGTACCGCCATGATGTGTCAATGCTCCGACACTGGAGTGAGGGTCTTGCCCTTTTTGGAGTCTGAAGCCGCTAGATGTATCGTAGAAATATGCTTCTGGACCCGCTTCCTCAACTCCTGTGATGTCTGTCCTACATATAGTAGTTTGCATGGACAGATAAGGGCATATATCACATCTTTAGACTTACAATTAATGTAAGCCCTAAGCCGATGTCTACTGGAGCGGATGGGGTGAAGAAAGAAATCCCGTGTGACCTCCATGTGGGGACAGATGTTACAGTCCCCACATGGAAAAGACCCCCTGAGAATTACACCCCTGTTCAACCTAGTCGTGGGTCTATTAAAGTGACTCTTTGTGAGCAAATCTCTTAAATTGGGAGCTCGCCGGGCCACCATGAGTGGTCTCTCACTAACAATGTCTGCTGTTTGTAGGTTGACTTGAAGAATCTGCCAATGTTTGGACAGGATCCCACTAACCTGTCTCCAGCCATTATTGAAGTCCGTGATGAAGCGAGTCTGTGTCTCCTGGCGCTGTCTCCTTGAGGACAACAAAGATCTCTGGTCCTGACTTCTCGCTCTCTGATAGGCTGTAGAGATAATGCGTTTCGGGTAACCCCTCTGATGGAAACGGTCCGTGAGATCACGAGCCTGGGTCAAAAAATCACAATCACGCGTACAGTTATGCCTTACGCGCAGAAACTGTCCTGTGGGGACACCCACCTTTGTATGCCATGGATGGAAGCTTTTAAAGTCCAAAAGCGAATTAGTTGCTGTTGGCTTGCGGTATAAATCAGTTGCTAAGCTCCTCCCTTGAGGGAAAATCCTCAGGTCCAAAAAAGTAATCTCACTGGCAGAAAAAGAATAGGTGAGGTAGATGTTATATGGATTAGAGTTAAGAGTATTAAAAAACTCAACACACTCTTCCTCAGTCCCTTTCCACAGGATGAAGACATCATCTATAAAGCGAAACCAGGCGTGGACGTGGGCAGCGAAGGATGGAAGAGGATAAACAAATACCTCCTCCCACCAGCCAAGAAAGATGTTCGCGTAGGCTGGTGCACACTTCGCGCCCATCGCCACGCCTGATCGCTGTAGATAATACACCCTATCAAAAAGAAAAAAGTTGTGGTGGAGAACAAAAGTTAACAAATCAAGCAGAAAAGAATCGTGACCTCTATCCATGGAACTGTTCTTGTTCAAAAAATAAGCCACTGCCTCGACCCCCTCTTTATGACCGATATTAGAATATAGTGACTCCACATCACATGTAATTAGAGAGAATCTTTCTGGTAACTCGATACGACCACAAATGTCGATAAAATGTGAGGAGTCACGGATAAACGAGGGAAGAGACGAGGCAATCGGTTGGAGAAAGAAATCCAGGTACTCACCGGCCTTTTCGCACATGCTGCCGATACTGGAGACAATTGGTCTACCAGGAGGTCTCACACTATCTTTATGAATTTTCGGCAACATGAAGAAAGTTGCTGTGACCGGATTGGCTACCTCCAAATACCGTTTTTCTTGAGGGGTGATGATGGAAAACTGTGCGGCCCTGCAAAGAAGTTGTTCGAATTTAGAGAGAAAAAGAGAGGTAGGGTCAGAGGGAAGCCTTTGGTAGTACTGGGTGTTGTTGAGCTGTCTTTTGGCCTCCGCCTCATAAAGTTGAACTGGCCACAACAACACGTTGCCCCCTTTATCCGCCTCCTTGATGGTAAATTCTTGATTATTTTGTAGAGCTTTTAAAGCCCGTTTCTCTTCCCAATTCAATTTTGGCGGGCCACTTACCCGGGTAGACATGGAGAGGATGTCACGCTTGACCACTTCAAAGAATATTTTGATAGCAGGTACCAAAGAAAAGGATGGTGTCCTAAGCGATTTATTTCTATGTGGGAATCTTCTTCTGTTCGGACCAGACTCATTTTCTTCCAATAAATCTAAGAGATCCTGGAAAGTACGACGTTCATCCACAGGCATTGTCTGTAGGACATCGGGTCTTTTGTACATGACCTGGAAAGTAAGCCTTCTGCAAAATAAATACAGATCTTTAATAAGGGTAAATTTGTCCACCGGATTTGTGGGGACAAATGAAAGACCCCTTTGCAGGACTGATAGCTCAACTGGTGTAAGATTATGATCAGAGAGATTAATTACCTGTAAGGTGAACGGACTCGTCTCCTGGCCCGATGTCACCTGGCCGGACCTATCTGACTCCTCTATCTCCGTCTGGTTGGATAGTTGTGGCGAAAGGGGGATGTGTGGCCCCTGTGCCGTGTTAGTCTTCTCCTTACGTTTCTTGTGTTTTCTCCCTCGTCGGGTCCGTGGTCCACCTCGCTCCCGGTGGAGGACAAAAAATCACTAGAATTCTCCTGAGAGGAGGCAGTAGCCGACGGTGGAAATTGACCCCCAGGGGCTCTAGGACGACGGGCATTACCCTTATGCCTCCACTTATAGGCTATCATCTGTTCAAAATCAGACTTGTCCCTTTGAAACTTCTTACATTTGCGCTGGGTGATCTCAATTTCATACTTATCAATAGTTTCTTTCAACTTGTTTTTAAACATCAAAACCTGCCCTTCATCAAAGGTACCCAGTCTCGTCTCCAATTCTTTGATGGTAATTTTGGTAGCTGCAAACAATGATCTATCATGATCGAGTAGTAAGTTCATGAGAATAGCAGAGCAGCGTGTTAAGCCCTGTTCCCATAACTGTTGAAAGGTCTCAGAGGGTTCCCAAGCTGGGAAAATCGACACACGAAGCCCCCTTGGGACATAGCCAGATTTGATGTGTTCATCAAGACTCCTGATATTCCACCATAGTCTAACGCAAGTTTTGTGTGCCCTGGTCAAATCCGAGCAAAGTGTGGAAAAGCCATTGTCCAAATGAGCTGCAGAGACCACAATATTCCCAAACAAACTGGAAGATTTGGCTAATAATGCCGCTTCCCTAGCCTCCCAGTCCATACCGGCACCTAACAAAAAAGCACACACCAAAAACGATCAATATAATAATATGATGGTGTAGTAATAATATAATAATACACAGCACCACCAAAATAGGTGTGTGCAACCCTAAGAACGTAGCCCTGGAACACAGAGCCAGACTCAAGACATGTAGTATATAAAGAAAGGGTGCATTCTTGCTGTAAAGAGAATCCAAAGTGTGCAGAGCCAAGTCCAATGTAATGGATAACAAACTAAACAAGGAAAAAGAATGGACTATAGAAAGGCTCGCACAACAAAATATAGAAAAGTAACAAAATAATGTTTATTCAAACACCACAACAACAAACATGATAAAAACATCTAAAATATAGAACCATACAATGACACCCCTATACAGTATAAACTGAGGTATAGGATACCTGTGGCCATAGAGTATATGAATACATGAAAATGGTTTAACAGTAGGTGTAGAATAACAAAGCTAGACACTGTTAAAGAAATAATATACAGTGACTGTATCACATAAGGCCAGAGTCTCCTAAATAGGAGCCCTGGTCAAAAGATAGAATACCTACTGACATCCAATACAAGAACAGCTATATAAATAACCAGCTGTATCAACCTAGGTCGAGCAGAAGCCCATACCTGGTCCGGCCATAAGATACCAACCCAGGTCCTTGCCTAAGAATCCGGCATCAGGACACACGATGGGGTGAGCAGAGAAAGCCCCACGCGTATCGCCGCCGCTGCGGCTTCGTCAGGGGAAGTGTGTGCAATGGTGACAAGTCTACATATATATACTGACCGTGATTGGCAGGTGTGTAGGCAGCTGGAGACGCCTGGGCGCCGATTGGGGGAGTGCAGAGGACGCGCACCGGCTGTGTAAGGTAAGCGCTAAGCCGGAAGTGTAAGCGATCTCCATGGATATATACGGCGGCTGCGCAAAGACGACTCATAATTGAGTCGCATTGCGCAAGCACCAAAAATAGAGCTACGGCGCGCCAGCCTGATTAGTCAGGAGATGAATACAAGAGGACGAGGGAGGAGGGGGAAAAGAAGGGGAGGGAAGTTGTTGAAAGGGGGATAGATGGAGCTGGCCAAATAGAAAGAAGTGTATTGCACAGCTCATAATCGTGGCAAGACCGTACCTAAAAGGATTAAATGAGGGGAACAAAAGCATGTTAATGTGAACATACAAAGGAAATAAACAAATAGGCAGAACATCCCCGAATGTTCATAGAAGTGTATAGAGCAAATCGGTGTACTGGTGATAAATACACCGAAAGCTTATATAAGCCACAATACCCCCAAAGAACACAACAATGATCATCCCCAGTGCCTGGATGTCCAGCAGAGACAGTCCTGCGAAGTGCTCCAAGCAATGTGCTGAAGAGCTCAAGAGTCCCTAGAGCTCAAGGAATACCGCCAGGTCATGTACAAAAGATGCCGATAGAGCCCTGGTGCCAGAATGTCCAAAGGGAGAGAATAAATCCCCATAATGAGATGAAGGAAAGAAATATCCAGCTATCTGATAATCCTGCTTCCATCGCCACAAGTTCACAAGCAATGAGGAGTCCAATAGCCAGAATACAGTGGAGTAGATGAATTAGTTCCATAAACGGCTCCGAGCCTGGGTCAAAAAATCACAATCACGCGTACAGTTACCACCAGCCAAGAAAGATGTTCGCGTAGGCTGGTGCACACTTCGCGCCCATCGCCACGCCTGATCGCTGTAGATAAAACACCCTATCAAAAAGAAAAAAGTTGTGGTGGAGAACAAAAGTTAACAAATCAAGCAGAAAAGAATCGTGACCTCTATCCATGGAACTGTTCTTGTTCAAAAAATAACATTTTTTCCATGTTGTTCCTATTGTTTTCGTGGGTTTCGGAGCCGTTTATGGAACTAATTCATCTACTCCACTGTATTCTGGCTATTGGACTCCTCATTGCTTGTGAACTTGTGGCGATGGAAGCAGGATTATCAGATAGCTGGATATTTCTTTCCTTCATCTCATTATGGGGATTTATTCTCTCCCTTTGGACATTCTGGCACCAGGGCTCTATCGGCATCTTTTGTACATGACCTGGCGGTATTCCTTGAGCTCTAGGGACTCTTGAGCTCTTCAGCACATTACTTGGAGCACTTCGCAGGACCGGATATTCTTTCTCTCCACTACATGATGGGGACCCATTCTTTCTATGAACTTGAACATTACGTTGCCTGAAATGGATTCTCCTGGCTTTTTGTGTGCGGGACTTGATTGCAATTATGCTTATCGGCTACCTGGATGCAATATCTCCTGTGACGGGATGTGTTAACCACCGTTGGTGGATATGTATCTACATGTCGTCCTGTTGCATGGATGCCCAGCAGAGAGGAATTGTTTTACATATAAGTTCGGGGAACAATACGAACAGTCCTCTTTATTTACTGTCTCTGCTGGACATCCAGGCACTGGGGATGATCATTGTTGTGTTCTTTGGGGGTATTGTGGCTTATATAAGCTTTCGGTGTATTTATCACCAGTACACCGATTTGCTCTATACACTTCTATGAACATTCGGGGATGTTCTGCCTATTTGTTTATTTCCTTTGTATGTTCACATTAACATGCATTTGTTCCCCTCATTTAATCCTTTTAGGTACGGTCTTGCCACGATTATGAGCTGTGCGATACACTTCTTTCTATTTGGCCAGCTCCATCTATCCCCCTTTCCACAACTTCCCTCCCCTTCTTTTCCCCCTCCTCCCTCGTCCTCTTGTATTCATCTCCTGACTAATCAGGCTGGCGCGCCGTAGCTCTATTTTTGGCGCTTGCGCAATGCGACTCAATTATGAGTCGTCTTTGCGCAGCCGCCGTATATCTCCATGGAGATCGCTTACACTTCCGGCTTAGCGCTTACCTTACACAGCCGTTGCGCGTCCTCTGCACTCCCCCAATCGGCGCCCAGGCGTCTCCAGCTGCCTACACACCTGCCAATCACGGTCAGTATATATATGTAGACTTGTCACCATTGCACACACTTCCCCTGACGAAGCCGCAGCGGCGGCGATACGCGTGGGGCTTTCTCTGCTCACCCCATCGTGTGTCCTGATGCCGGATTCTTAGGCAAGGACCTGGGTTGGTATCCTATGGCCGGACCAGGTATGGGCTTCTGCTCGACCTAAGGTTGATACAGCTGGTTATTTATATAGCTGTTCTTGTATTGGATGTCAGTAGGTATTCTATCTTTTGACCAGGGCTCCTATTTAGGAGACTCTGGCCTTATGTGATACAGTCACTGTATATTATTTCTTTAACAGTGTCTAGCTTTGTTATTCTACACCTACTGTTAAACCATTTTCATGTATTCATATACTCTATGGCCACAGGTATCCTATACCTCAGTTTATACTGTATAGGGGTGTCATTGTATGGTTCTATATTTTAGATGTTTTTATCATGTTTGTTGTTGTGGTGTTTGAATAAACATTATTTTGTTACTTTTCTATATTTTGTTGTGCGAGCCTTTCTATAGTCCATTCTTTTTCCTTGTTTAGTTTGTTATCCATTACATTGGACTTGGCTCTGCACACTTTGGATTCTCTTTACAGCAAGAGTGCACCCTTTCTTTATATACTACTCATTCCTCCTGGTATCTGTTTTGAACTGTATTTCTGTTATGCTGTAATGTCTATTGTCTGTACAAGTCCCCTCTATAATTTGTAAAGCGCTGCGGAATATGTTGGCGCTATATAAATAAAAATTATTATTATTATTATTATAAGGAAATTATTGCTTCACCATCTGGTGGGACGTTGGTGCTGAGTGAGAAGGCATCATCCCAAGAGGTACCAGTTTAATGCCAGGTCAGAAGAGTTACAGGCCTACAGCCTGATGTTGATGTGCATCTGAATGATCCCTTCCCCAAGAGGAGAACCTGAGGACCGGTGAGGAAAACAGAGTCTGAAGTACATGTTGTGCTCATTGCATATTTATCCGGAGCAGCTTGGAACATGAGAAGGACAAACATTTTGGCAGATCTAGGACCCATCTGTCTGAGACTCCTTTTTGTTGGCTGCAGGTGGCTGAGGATTTGGTTTGCCCCTTGCTTATTCCCCCTGCTAGTTAAGGGACTTTGCTCTGTGAGAGGTTTCTACACCATTCGCCGGGGACATTTCACAACCAGTTGGAACTTTGTCCCAATGCCCCTATGTTCTCTATGGACTGATGGGAAACAAAGGGCTGTACCTCCCATGGACTGTGTTCTGTCGTAAGGAGCAACATTTTGGGGAAAGGTGACAGACAAGCTGCTCAGGCCAGGTTAATAAGCTTGAGGACTGTGTCTTTGGACAGAAAGGGCTTCTGCTGTGTTGGCCTGTGGGATTCTGTTAAATATGGACATGGACACCAGGTTCTGGGCTCCCAGCCTAGTGGTACCAGGCTCATGCTTGCCTGAAGAACCAGGAAAGAAAATATCTGCCTTCAGGAGAAGAAAATAATTAATGATTTTTTTGTTTGGTTTTCTGCATTGGTGTCTTGCAAATTTTCTGGATGGTCGAGGACGACCATCATTAATAAAGGATGAAATGTAAGGAGATGGTCCACCTGCTATGTTCCCCCTGAAGACATCAATGCTACAATGCTGGTATAGAATATATAGGATGTGAATGATGTTTTGCTCCTAATATGTTTCCTTGCGATAAGTGTTAATTTCCCTATGGGTGTCACACACAGTGTAGGACAGACTAAGTGCAACACAAAAGGATAAGGGGAAGGGGGGCCCAACACTATGGAAGCAGGGAGTGAAGACCCCTAGGCAGACCTAATCTCATCCTGTCTGCCCTAAGACATCCTAAATAGGTTCCGCACCTATCGCCGAGCAGGATACCTAATCTCTGCCAGACCCTTGCGGTAAGTCCTGCTTAGGAAAGGAAAGAGTGAACACTGATCAAATCCCACTAACACTAAAGACAGCTAGGATAAAGAAAACAATGGAGACACTTAGCTTTTGTAGACTCAGAGAGAAACACCAACACCCTCCAAACTCCAAAGAAGATGATAGCAGACTGCTACAGCTCCAAGCCTCAACAGAGAAGGGAAAAATGAAAATATCACCAGCAACTCCCAACAGCAAGTTGGGAGTTATAAACATCCAGATCCAGGTGTGACCATTAGAACCGGGAGAGGTGGCCGATGGGTCCTAGTGTCAGAAGGACAAGGCACAAGTCTGCAAAGCAGTCTGCTGAGACCTTCTGCAAACAGATGCAGAGCAATGGTCTGCAGCCACTGACACATCAGTGACAATGGGTGGCAGTTCTAATTAATGGTCACAAGATGTCACTGTCTAGAATGTAGGTGAAAGGTGAAGTCTGCCAGCAATACAGGAGGCACAGAAACAGTGTGAGAGTTAAGGCCAGCCCATTGTGGGGAGGAGATTTGGGAATCTCTGATTAATGTGAGGAAGTAATGTTCAGTTGTAAATCTCTGATTAATGTGAGGAAGTAATGTGAGGAATTAATGTGAGGAAGTAGTGAGAAGTAGCAGCAGCAGTTGCAGACGATAGGCTACTGGGCCTAATACTCGAAGCAGTGGATTGCCAAACAACTCTTCTGTGTGATTCCGTCTGCTGGACATGGAACCTCAAGATGACCATAGGGGGCTTTGGGCACACTCAGCTAGTGGGGTTAAAGGGAAAGATGGAGTCAAACTCTAAAAGGTGGGAGATGATGTAATCCTGGTGAACTGCTAGTGGTGGAGAAGTTAGCAGAAGGGATACTCTGCCCAAATCGGGAAGGAGGGCAGAAGTTGTGTCTTTTACCTGTTGGAAAGATGACAACCCTTTCAGCCTTATCCTTTATGCCTGTTTGCAAAGACAGCCTGTTGCAAAGCAAAAGTGTTTGTTTTTACGAATTCTGTGTCCCCTGGATTGATTGCTGCCAAGGCTCCAGAAGTGGAAAACTTGGAGCCAATGGAAGTTTGTGGGCCAAAAATAAATGGGATGCACTCCACACACAGCAGCACACAGGGACGGGGACGACGTGTTGTCTGTAGAGTGCCGGAGTGAATGAGAGCAGCAGCTCACCCACGACTACCTCGCTTGGGTACTTTTCAGTAGTATTACACTCAGATCATGCTCGCAGCAGAGCAGAAGCTGAGTGTCTTTAGTATATTGCATCCGATGCTCTTACATTGGGTGCCATACGCTACTGTGATTTCAGCCTTTGGAGTATCCTCAAGCAAGCAATCTATAAGGGTGGGAGGCAGTTCACATCAAAACATCAGCTCTGGGTGGCTATTTTGACATATGCATCCTATGTAGAAATTCAAGGAGAAACTATCACAAGTTATTATTATTATTTATTATTATAGCGCCATATATTCCATGGTGCTTTATATGTGAGGAGGAGTATACATAATAAAAACAAGTACAGTAATCTTAAACAATACAAATTACGACTGATTCAGAAGGAGAGAGGACCCAACCTGCGAGGGTCCACAATCTACAGGGGACGGGTGAGGATACAGTAGGTGAGGGTAGAGCTGGTCGTGCAGTGGTTTGGTGGATCTGTGGTTACTGCAGGTTGCAGGCTTGTCAGAAGAGATAGGTCTTCAGGTTCTTTTTGAAGGTTTCCATGGTAGGTGAGAGTCTGATATGTTGTGGTAGAGAGTTCCAGGGTAGGGAGGATGCGCAGGAGAAGGAGATCTTGTGACCATCGGAGGTTGCGTGCAGATAAGTACTGGGAGACTAGGTCACAGATGTATGGAGGACACAGGTTGTGGATGGCTTTGTATGACATAGTTAAGGTTTTGAACTGGAGTCTTTTGGTAATGGGGAGCCAGTGCAGGGATTGACAGGGGAGAGGCTGGGGAATAGCCGGGGGGGACAGGTGGATTAGTTGGGCAGCAGAGTGTAGAATAGATTGGAGGAGTGCGAGAGTGTTAGAGGGGAGACCAAAAAGCCGGAGGTTGCAGTAGTAAAGGCGGGAGATGATGAAGGCGTAGACTAGGGTTTTTGCAGATTCTTATTGAGGGATGTACAGATCGAGGAAATATTTTTGAGTTGAAGATGGCAGGAAGCAGAAAGGGTTTGGATATGTGGTTTGAATGAGAGATCAGGGTCAAGGATTACACCGAAACAGCAAGCTTGATTGACTGGGGAGAGTGAGCAGCCATTTACTTTAATGGATAGGTCAATAGATGCAAGAATTGTGAAGGGGAGATCAAGAAAGGGTCCTATGTTAACTAAGAACTTGACCCGATAAGATGTTTTTGATTGAAAAAGCTTTTGATTTCAGTAAATTTGACTTCTTAATGCAACACATTCAACAAATTACGATTTTCAGTTCTCTACAACTTATAAAATGTTTGGAAACTGTTGTGCATTATAATTTGGAACAGTGCATTTTGAGTTTTTTAGTTTTGAAAAAAAATACTGTTATTGGGAGTTTTGTCCAATAAAATGTTTGTTTTTATGCTCTAAAGGTTGATCATTTGAATATTATACTGACTCATTTGTATTGACCATTTAGGAAAATCATAGAAAAATAGCATTTGTATAATAATTTGGAACATGGTGTAATGTGTGTTTAGTAATATACTCACCTACTGCTGTCTTAGCGCTGTTCGGCTCTTCTTCATGGTGATGTCACCTCTCTGCAGACTGTCTGGAGTACGCTGCGCTCTGCGTGACGCAAAAGTGGCTTTTAGAAAGTCGAGCGTCAGAATAAGGCTCCATAGGTTTTTATTGTAAAAGAGACTTTAGGCTCACACATACAGTTGTGTGAAAAAGTGTTTGTCCCTGTAACGGGGTCTACCAAGCTGGGGTACCTCTTTCAGTACCACCCCGTGTTTCAGGAGGTCCACTCTGCTTTGGCTGGAGTCTGAACGAAGGACGCTGGCTGGAACTGTTTGGTTACATGGGCGCATATAAAAGATCACTGCTTCTCCACGTATTACCAGTCTGACAACACTTTACTCACAGGACACAGAATATATCACACAGATACAGAGGGCAGGCCAATAGAAAAGCGGCTCCCCTTTTCAGCGACGCGATCGGCATACACAGTCTGATCCTTAACGGATTGGTTTGGTGATGACCGAAGTTTATGGGGTCGGTACAAGTTCCGTTTGTCGACTTAGTCCATTGGCGTTACCATTTTGTTTGCCGGGTCTGTAGTGGATGGTGAAGTCCAGAGGTTGTAGGGCTAAACTCCACCGCAGCAATCTGGCATTGTCTCCGGAGACCCGATTAAGCCAGACTAGGGGATTATGGTCCGTTAGGAGGGAAAACTGTCGTCCATACAAATATGGTTGCAACTTTTTGAGTGCCCATACTACCGCCAGGCACTCCTTCTCGATGGCCGCATAGCTTACTTCACGGAGCAGTAGTTTCCGACTCAGGTAAGCTACCGGGTGTTCTTGGCCATCCGGCCCGCCTTGACTCAGTACTGCCCCCAATCCAAACATAGAAGCGTCTGTGTAAACAAGGAAATGTTTAGTTGGATCGGGTGCGGCCAATACAGGGGTATTGGTGAGGATGTCCTTTAGTTGGCGGAAGGCTTCCTCACACTCTGGGGTCCAGGTTACCTGGAGTGGTTGGTTCTTATGGGTCAGATCAGTGAGGGGCTTGGCTACGCTGCTGTAATTGGGAACGAATTTCCTGTAATACCCCGCTGTCTCTAGAAATGCCATGACCTGGGTTTTAGTGCGTGGGGTGGGCCATTTGGCTATGGCCTCAATCTTGGCTGGTTCTGGTCGCTGTTTCCCACTTCCCACCCAATGTCCTAAATACTGAACCTCTGCTTTGCCCACGTGACACTGGTTTGGGTTCAGGGTGATTCCGGCCTTGTCGATCATGTCCAATACTGTCTCTAGGTGATTTAGATGCTCTTCCCATGTCGCACTGTAGATAGCGATGTCGTCCAGGTAGGCACAAGCATAGTCCTGGAGACCATCCAGAAGCTGGTTAGCCAGCCTCTGGAAGGTCGCCGGGGCATTCTTCATCCCGAATGGCATAACTCAAAAATTGAATAAGCCAAACGGGGTGACAAATGCCGACTTGGGAATAGCGTCAGGACTAAGGGGAATCTGCCAGTAGCCTTTGCATAGATAGATGGTGGTCAAATACTTTGCCCCCGCCAGCCGGTCTAACAACTCATCCACACGCGGCATGGGATATGCATCCGTCACTGTTTTCTCATTGAGCTTACGATAGTCTAAACAAAACCGTGTAGTCCCATCCTTCTTGGGCACTAACACTACGGGGGATGCCCAGGGACTATCTGACTCTTCAATGACCCCTAAACGCAACATCTCTTGTATCTCTTGTCGCATCCCCTCTCGTACAGACTCAGGGACTCGGAAGGGGTTTTGTCGCAGGGGGGTCTGATCCTGGGTCTCAACCTTGTGTTGTGCCAGGCGAGTGTACCCTCTTCTCCCCGAAAACATCCTCTGTCGCTGCCTCAACAACTCCTCCGCCTGCTATCTCTCCCGGGGACCTAGGTCTTCACCCAAGTGTACCTGGTCCCATGTTTTAGACTGAGTCCTTTCCCCTAAGACATCCGGCAAGGGAAGTCCGGCTAAATCCTCTGCTTCAGGTGCAGAGATGGCCACTACCTCTTCAGGGCGCTCCCGGTAGGGCTTCAGCATATTCACGTGGAACATGCGGATAACCCTGGGGTCATCACAATCGGCGACATTATAGGTTGTGTCGGCTATTTTCCCCACTACCTGGTAGGGCCCCTGGCATGCAGCTTGGAACTTGTTCTGCCTAGTGGGCTCTAACACCAGGACCTTCTGTCCTATTTCCAAGGTGCGCTCTCTGGCCCTCCGATCGTACCATACGCGCTGGCGCCGCTGGGTCACCTGCATGTTCTCACGTACAGCCTGGGTCAGCTCCTGTAGGCGGTCCTGGAATTCCAGCACATAGGGTACAATAGGTACCCCTTCTATGAGGCCCTTCCCTTTCCCAGTGTTCTAGCACTAAGTCTAGGGGTCCCCTTACCCGTCTCCCGTATACCAGCTCGAACGGGGAGAACCCCATGGATTCTTGGGGCACCTCCTGATAGGCAAACAGGAGGTGTGGCAAGAATTTCTCCCAGTCACTGTAGGTCCTGGTAAAAGTCCCAATGAGTGATTTTAACATCCCGTTAAAGCGTTCACACAACCCATTGGTTTGCGGGTGGTACAGGGCGCTTCTAATGGACTTTACTCCGCACAGCTTCCACAGTTGGTTGGTCACCTCTGCTGTAAACTGGGTACCCTGGTCCGAGATAATCTCCCAGGGAAATCCAATCCGTGAGAAAACCTGGAGCAGGGCGGCTGCCACCATCTCTGCCAGTATGTTATGTAACACAACCGCCTCTGGATACCGTGTGGCATAATCTACCACTGTCGATATATACCTTTTCCCTGACGGACTGGGTTTGGCTAACGGCCGCTACTCGGCTAAATGGTTCCTCCACAATGGGGAGGGGGCGTAATTTGGCCTTGCATCGATCTCCCCTCTTGCCAATGCGCTGGCAACTGTCACAGGTCTGGCAGTACTGATGAACATCATAGGCTACCCCCGGCCAAAAGAAGTTTTGTGTCAGAGGATGCCTGGTGCGACTGACGCCGAAGTGCCCGGCCAAGGGTATGTCATGAGAGATTCGCAGTAACTCCTGCCTATACTTCTTGGACAATACCAGCTGTTGTTTTATAGTGGGCCTCGTCCCTGTGTGGTGCTGCTCTGTGATCCGGTAGAGGAGTACCTGCTTCCATACAAACTGTTCCCCTTCCAGTACCCCTCTCCCCTCCTGTGCCTTCCCACGATATCCCTCCAATGAAGGATCCTCAAGTAACTCCCTCTTAAATTAATCTGGGGTGGCCCAAGAAATGTGTCTCGCTATGGGAATACGTGTAGGGCTGGGATGTCTTACCTGGGCCTCCTCTGAGTGTGATTCTGCCTCCGCAGCTCGAGCTTGTTTCCGGGTGGTCACAGGATATGTCTCAGCCAGAGGGGCAACCGAGACGGCAGACAACATGGCCCCAAGTCATTTCCCAGCAAGACGTCTGCAGGCAAATCCTCCATCTCTCCCACCCCTTGGTTAGTCGTAGCCCCCAATGCCGGGTCAGCTTCGCCTTGGTAGCAGTGTACAGCAGCCCGGCTTAAGGTAGCTGTTCCCACCTTTGGCCACTGGGTATGCTGAGTCCGGTTGGGACATTGTCTTTGCAGGTGGCCCAGCTGACGGCAGGTGTGGCATCGCGCCCCAGGGGGACTGTGGTAGGCCGGGTTTCTAGCTGGTCCCCTTACAATCTTCAGTGGTTTGGGGCCCTCCAGGTCCATGGGCGGATCCCCAGTGACCATCTTTGATCCGGACAACTGAGGCCTCCTGGCATCATGATGTTCATCGGCCAGACGAGCGGCTTCCTCAAGAGTCGTTGGCCGCCTGTCCCGAAGCCATTCCTATGTCTCGGGGGTTAGTCCATTAAAGAATCGTTCTAACAAGAAGAGCTGGAGGACGTCCTCCTTAGTGGTTGGTTGGCTCCCTTGTACCCACTGTAGCAGTGACCGCCGTAATTTACAGGCCCATTCAGCGAAGGTATCGGATACGCGTTTTATAAGTCCGCAGAACTTTTGGCGGTATGCCTCTGGTGTCAGCGCATACTGGGCCAAGATCACTTCTTTGATCTGCTCATAGGCTATACAGTCCTCATCAGGTACCGTGCGATAGGCGTCCGCTGCCCGGCCTGTCAGCTTGCTGGCCAGAATCTGAACCCGTTCCTCCGGCTTCACTTGATGAAGGGCACACTGCCGCTCAAAGTCCTGCAGAAAGCCATCAATGTCTTCCTCTGCCTCCCCCAACAGTCGGAAGGCATTTTACTGAATCTTTTTGTGGCTTACTGATGAAGGTACCTGGTCGAAGGCCAGAGCTCCCCCTACTCGCTGACTCTCCTTTCTCCGCTCTGCCATCTCCATCTTGGCCAGCTCCACTTTAGTCCGCTCTGCCATCTCCATCTTGGCTAGCTCTATCCTGGTCCGCTCGGCCATCTTTTCCTTCAGATCAGTACGCACATCAGCCATCACCTCCGTATGATCTTTACTGCAGGGTTTGGGCCATAGAACACCAGTCTGTTCTTCACCTCCCTCTGGAATTCAGTCTTCTCCACGTTCACATTGGGGGGCGCTGCACTGTCGTGTTCCATGATGGCTGCTATCAAATCCGCTTTTGTTTTGTTGCTGGCGATCAACCCTCGGGCTTCAACCAGATCTTTTAATATAGTCGTCTTTAACTTCTGGTAGTTGTTTTCCTTTCATTCCTTTCTCCTGTAGAAGGGGTATCATATCCCGCTGTCTGCTACCAGTGTAACGGGGTCTACCAAGCTGGGGTACCTCTTTCAGTACCACCCCGTGTATCAGGAGGTCCACTCTGCTTTGGCTTGAGTTTGAATGAAGGACGCTGACTGGAACTGCTTGGTTACATGGGCACATATAAAAGATCTCTGCTTCTCCATGTATTTCCCGTCTGACAACACTTTACTCACAGGACACAGAATATATCACACAGATACAGAGGGCACGTCAATAGAAAAGCGGCAGGCCAGACATACATTACAATAGCCGCAAGTGGCCGGAACCTGCCGATATTTACTGTGGGAATTACAAAGGTGGGGGGAGGACAAAAGGGGAATATCGTGTCCCCTCTGCCCAGGGGCACAGCCTGTGGGCTGATGCATTAGGGACATGCATCTCACATGGAACCTGTTATGATCAGGTGACCTTGGAGCAGCATGTAAACTTTCACTGGAGTAGGTGGTAACTATACTGACCGCAATCCTGATCTTATCACCGCAACTAGAAGTAGCCACTAGACACCTCGACACAGCTGGAGGACTAAATACCCCTATAGATGGAAATAGGAATTTCTACCTTGCCTCAGAGCAAAACCCCAAAGGATAGGCAGCCCCCCACAAATATTGACTGTGAGTAGTAGAGGAAAAGACACACGTAGACAGAAAACAGAATTAGCAAATGAGGCACACACTAGCTAAATCGGAAAGGATAGGACAGGATACTAAGCGGTCAGTATTAAAAATCCTTCCAAAAATATCCACAGCAGAAAATACAAAAACTCCACCATCTAACTAAAGATGTGGAGCGTATATCTGCATCTCCAGAGAATCCAACAAGATTGAGAAAACACTGACACAGTCTAAGCTGGACAAGAGAAAAACAAATTAATAGCACAGAATATAAGCACACTGCATGTGTGCCACAGAAACAAAACCAAACAGTTATCTTTGCTGAATTGACAGCTGAGCAGGAGAAGCCAGAAAGTGATCGAAAACACTTCAGAAGGAACATTGAGAACTGGCAAGGGCTAATGAATCCTGCACACTTAAATATCCCAGTCGTGACTGCAATCAGCAGATACACCTGGCCAGGACTGTGACTCAGAGACAACTGCATTCCCACCTACAACCACTGGAGGGAACCCAAGAGCAGAATTCACAACAGTACCCCCCCCCTTGAGGAGGGGTCACCGAACCCTCACCAGGGCCTCCAGGACGATCAGGATGAGCCAGGTGAAAGGCACGGACCAAATCAGCAGCATGGACATCAGAGGCAAAAACCCAAGAATTATCCTCCTGGCCATAACCCTTCCATTTGACAAGGTACTGAAGCCTCTGCCTCGAAAAACAAGAATCCAAAATCTTCTCAACCACATACTCCAACTCACCATCAACCAACACAGGGGCCGGAGGATCAACAGAGGGAACAACGGGCACCACATATTTCCGCAATAAAGATCTATGGAAGACATTATGGATAGCAAAAGAGGCTGGAAGCGCCAAATGAAAAGACACTGGATTAATAATCTCAGAAATCTTATAAGGACCAACAAACCGAGGCTTAAACTTATGGGAAGAAACCTTCATAGGAACATGACGGGAAGACAACCAGACCAGATCTCCAACCCGAAGCCGGGAACCAACACACCGACGACGGTTAGCAAAACGTTGAGCCTCCTCCTGAGACAACACCAAATTGTCCACCACATGAGCCCAAATCTGCTGCAACCTGTCAACCACAGAATCCACACCAGGACAGTCAGAAGGCTCAACCTGCACAGAAGAAAAACGAGGATGAAAACCAAAATTACAAAAGAAAGGCGAAACCAAAGTAGCCGAACTAGCCCGATTATTAAGGGCAAACTCGGCCAATGGCAAGAAGGCCACCCAATCATCCTGATCAGCAGACACAAAGCATCTCAAATAAGTTTCCAAAGTCTGATTAGTTCGCTCGGTCTGGCCATTTGTCTGAGGATGAATGCAGAAGAAAAAGACAAATCAATGCCCATACTAGCAAAAAAGGCCCGCCAACACCTAGAAACAAACTGGGAACCTCTGTCTGACACAATATTCTCCGGATTCCCATGCAAACGAACCACATGCTGAAAAAACAATGGAACCAAATCTGAAGAGGAAGGCAATTTAGGCAAAGGCACCAAATGAACCATCTTAGAGAACCGGTCACAAACAACCCAGATAACAGACATTTTCTGGGAGACCGGAAGATCAGAAATAAAATCCATCGAAATATGCGTCCAGGGCCTCTCAGGGACTGGCAATGGCAAAAGCAACCCACTAGCACGGGAACAACAAGGCTTGGCCCGCGCACAAGTCCCACAGGACTGCACAAAAGAACGCACATCACGCGGCTAAGAAGGCCACCAAAAGGACCTACCAACCAAGTCTCTGGTACCAATAATACCAGGATTACCAGCCAACACAGAACAGTGAAACTCAGAAATCACTCTACTAGTCCATCTGTCAGGAACAAACAGTTTCCCCACAGGACAGCGGTCAGGTTTGTCAGCCTGAAATTCCTGAAGAACCCGTCGTAAATCAGGGGAAATGGCAGACAGGAACACCCCTTCTTTCAGAATACGACCGGTTCTAAGACATCAGGAGAATCAGGCAAAAAACTCCTAGAGAGGGCATCAGCCTTAATATTCTTAGAACCCGGAAGGTACGAGACCCCGAAATCAAAACGGAAAAAATAACAAGGACCATCGAGCCTGTCTAGGATTCAGCCGTGTGGCAGACTCGAAGTAAATAAGATTCTTATGATCGGTCAAGACCACAATACAGTGCTTAGCTCCCTCAAGCCAATGTCGCCACTCCTCAAACGCCTACTTCATAGCCAACAACTCCCGATTGCCGACATCATAATTGCGTTCAGCAAGCGAAAACTTACGGGAAAAGAAGGCACACGGTTTCATCAAGGAACCAACAGGATCCCTCTGAGACAAAACGGCCCCTGCCCCAATCTCAGAAGCGTCAACCTCAACCTGAAATGGAAGAGAAACATCCAGTTGGCACAACACCGGAGCAGAAGTAAATCGACATTTAAGCTCCTGAAAGGCAGAGACAGCCGCAGAGGACCAATTCGCCACATCAGCGCCTTTCTTCGTCAAATCGGTCAAAGGTTTAACCACACTGGAAAAATTAGCAATGAAGCGGCGATAAAAATTTGCAAAACCCAAAAATTTCTGAAGGCTCTTCACGGATGTGGGCTGAATCCAATCATGAATGGCCTGAACCATAACCGGATCCATCTCTATAGACGAGGGAGAAAAAAATAAAGCCCAAAAAAGAAACCTTCTGCACCCCAAAGAGACACTTAGACCCTTTCACAAACAATGCATTGTCACGAAGGATCTGAAATACCATCCTGACCTGTTGCACATGAGACTCCCAATCATCTGAAAAAATTCAAAATATCGGCCAAATATATAATCAAGAATTTATCAAGATAAGTCCGAAAGATATCATGCATGAAGGACTGAAAAACAGATGGAGCATTAGAGCGTCCGAATGGCATCACAAGGTATTCAAAATGGCCTTCAGGCGTGTTAAACGCAGTTTTCCATTCATCACCCTGCTTAATACGAACAAGATTATATGCCCCCCGAAGGTCAATCTTAGTAAACCAACTAGCTCCCTTAATCCTAGCAAACAAATCGGAAAGCAAAGGTAAAGGGTATTGAAACTTGACCGTGATCTTATTCAAGAGGCGATAATCAATACAGGGTCTCAAGGAACCATCTTTTTTAGCAACAAAAAAGAACCCCACTCCCAACGGTGAAGAAGATGGCCGAATATGCCCTTTCTCCAAAGACTCCTTAATATAGCTCTGCATGGCGGTATGTTCAGGCACAGACAGGTTGAAAAGTTGACCCTTAGGAAACTTACAGCCTGGAATCAAGTCAATAGCACAATCACAGTCCCTGTGCGGTGGAAGGAAACTGGACTTGGGCTCATTGAATACATCCTGAAAATCAGACAAAAACTCTGGAATTTCAGAAGAGGAAGAAGAGGAGATTGACATCAAAGGAACATCATTATGAACCCCCTGACAACCCCAACTAGTCACAGACATGGACTTCCAATCCAACACAGGATTATGTACCTGCAACCACGAAAAACCCAGCACGATAGCATCATGCAAATTATGCAACACCAGAAATCGACAATCTTCCTGATGGACTGGCGCCATGCGCATGGTAACCTTTGTCCAAAACTGTGGTTTATTTTTAGCCAAAGGTGTAGCATCAATGCCCCTTAAAGGAATAGGGTTCTGCAAAGGCTGCAAGGGAAAACCACAACGCTTGGCGAACTCGAAGTCCATTAAGTTCAAGGCGGCGCCTGAATCCACAAACGCCATGACAGAAAATGATGACAATGAGCAGATCAAGGACACAGATAATAAGAATTTAGGTTGTACAGTACTGATGGTAATTGAACTGGCGATCCTCTTTGTTCGCTTAGGACAGACAGAAATGACATGAGAAGCGTCACCACAATAATAACACAACCTATTCTGACGTCTGAAACCTTGTCGTTCCGTTCTAGACAGAATCCTATCACACTGCATTGGCTCAGGAATTTGCTCTGAGGATAACGCCACAGCGCGCACAGTTCTGCGCTCCCGCAAGCGCCGGTCAATCTGAATGGCCAGAGACATAGAATCACTCAGACCGGAAGGCGTGGGAAACCCCACCATAACATCTTTAACGGATTCAGAAAGACCCTTTCTGAAAATTGCCGCCAAAGCATCATTATTCCATTTAGTCAACACCGACCATTTTCTGAATTTCTGACAATACAATTCTGCCGCCTCTTCACCCTGAGACAGGGCCAACAAGGTCTTTTCAGCTTGATCCACAGAATTAGGTTCATCATATAACAATCCCAAGGCCTGAAAAAAGGAGTCTACATCAAGCAAAGCCGGATTCCCAGATTCCAGGGAAAATGCCCAATCCTGCGGGTCGCCACGCAGCAGGGAAATGACAATTTTTACTCGCTGAATGGAATCACTGGAGGATCGAGGTCTCAAAGCAAAAAACAGTTTACAGTTGTTTTTAAAACTCAAAAATTTGGACCTGTCACCAAAAAACAAATCAGGAGTAGGAATCTTCGGTTCTAAAACAGGAGTCTGAACAATATAATCAGAAATACCCTGTACCCGAGCAGCAAGCTGGTCTACACGTGAAGCTAATTCCTGAACATTCATGCTAGCCCAAGGCTCTTCAGCCACCCAGATATAAAGAGGGAGGAGAAGACAAAGTAGACTGAAGGAAAAAAAAATGGCTCAAGACCTTTTTTCCCTTCTTCTGAGATGCATTTAACTCATTTTTGGCCAGTTGTACTGTTATGATCAGGTGACCTTGGAGCAGCATGAAAACTTTCACTGGAGTAGGTGGTAACTATACTGACCGCAATCCTGATCTTATCACCGCAACTAGAAGTAGCCGTGGGGTGTGCCTAACAAAACCTAGACACCTCGATACAGCCGGAGGACTAAATACCCCTATAGATGGAAATAGGAATTTCTACCTTGCCTCAGAGCAGAACCCCAAAGGATAGGCAGCCCCCCACAAATATTGACTGTGAGTAGTAGAGGAAAAGACACACGTAGGCAGAAAACAGGATTAGCAAATGAGGCACACACTAGCTAAATAGGAAAGGATAGGATAGGATGCTAAGCGGTCAGTATTAAAAATCCTTCCAAAAATATCCACAGCAGAAAATACAAAAACTCCACCATCTAACTAAAGATGTGGAGCGTATATCTGCATCTCCAGAGAATCCAACAAGATTGAGAAAACACTGACACAGTCTAAGCTGGACAAGAGAAAAACAAATTAATAGCACAGAATATAAGCACACTGCATGTGTGCCACAGAAACAAAACCAGACACTTATCTTTGCTGAATTGACAGCTGAGCAGGAGAAGCCAGAAAGTGATCCAACACTTCAGAAGGAACATTGAGAACTGGCAAGGACTAATGAATCCTGCACACTTTAATATCCCAGTCGGAACTGCAATCAGCAGATACACCTGGCCAGGACTGTGACTCAGAGACAACTGCATTCCCACCTACAACCACTGGAGGGAACCCAAGAGCAGAATTCACAACAGGAACCTATTATACATACATATAACTGCACAACATATTCTGGGTGCTGAGTGGTTCCGTAACACATAACAGTCCCCTTCCTGGTTCACCACTGTTCCATGTTTTCACCATTTGTGGATAATGGCACTCACTGTGGTTTGCTGGAGTCCTAAAGCTTGAGAAATGGCTTTATAACCTTTTCCAGATAGATATTAATTACTTTGTTTCTCATTTGTTCCAGAATTTCTCTGGATAGCGGCATGATGTCTAGCCTTTGAGGATCTTTTGGTCTACTTCACTTTGTCAGGCAGGTCCTATTTAAGTGATTTCTTGATTGAGAATAGGTGTGGCAATAATCAGGTGTGGGTGTGATTGGGAATTTGATAAACTGCAGTTAATTTAAGTTAGGGGTCAATCACTTTTTCACACAGGGCCGCCCTTTAGGTTTGGACTTCTTTTTACCTTAAAGACCTTCATTTAAAAACTGCATTTTGTGTTTACTTGTGTTATCTTTGTCTAATATTTAAATTGGTTTGTTGATCTGAAACATTTAAGCTTGACAATCATGCACAAGAATAGGAAATCAGGAGGGGGCAAACAATTTTTCACACAATAGTAGAGCATTGAATCAGTCACATAGTCAGAAAAGCAGTGGCGTCACTGAGAGGAAGAACGGATTGGTGCTGGATCCCGGAGAAGGCGGCAGTGTGTGACAATATTAACACACAGACATTGCACTTTATGCACATACATAAAGGTTTAATAAAGAAAATAGTCATGGGAGGGCTTCTTTAAGACAGTATCAAAAAGTGGCATAACTTGAAGCTCATGGGTCCCATTACAAAATTGCAAACAGGGCTCACAACTATCATGGGTATGCAGTTTGATATTCGAAAAAGAGAAAGTGTTTCCCTTTTGTGGTTTGTACAGCATAATGGATAATGGAACAACAAACCTTCTATATTCCAGACATGAATTTCAATTTGCTGTTTCAGTTTGGACACTGTCTGGGGACTAGTTATATAAACTCTTACCTTCAAGTAACCCCACAGATAAAAGTCACTAACTGTTTGGTCTAGTGACCCTTAGTGCACACAACGCTTTGCTCACTGTATGTTCTTCTGCTGAACCTGCACAACTATGCGTACAAGATATGGCAAGCCCCGATCTCACTGAAAGAAGCGATACACTTGTGACCATTTAACTGTGCAGAAAATTGCTACAAGATGTTCATGTACATAGACGTGTTCACATTTTAAATAAAACAATTCGACCCGGAATATAAGTTGCAGTAGCCCAAATGCTACGTGAAGTGGCAGTGGGCATAGCTTGCATGAATTCGGGGTGCCTATTGTACTGCGAATGAGTAGACTGTGTTATATGGAACTATTCTTAATTGGACAGGTTAAAATGGGCATCTACAGTTGTGCTCAAAAATGTACATACCCCGGCAGAATTTTTGCTTTCTTGGCCTTTTTTCAGAGAATATGAATGATAACACCAAAACTTTTTCTCCACTCATGGTTAGTGGTTGGGTGAAGCCATTTATTGTCAAACTACTATTTTCTCTAAGGCCAAGAAAACGAAATTTATGCCGGAGTATGTAAACTTTTGAGCACAACTGTAATGCTTCTGTTTACCTTCATTCATTCTCTAGGTGACTGTCGGAAAAAAACTGAGCAGCCATTGCTCAGCAGCCCCATATGGGATGAATTGAGAGCAGGTCGCACGTTCATTCTAACGGAAATCAGATTCTGACCCACATCGATCAACAAGTTATCATCTATCCTGTGGATAAGACATAACTTGTTTTTACCAGACAACCCCTTGCACAAATTACCCTCGGTATGAAGCATTTTGAGTTGACATGTTGATATAAGTACAGTCATGGCCAGAAGTTTTGAGAATGACACCAAAATTATATTTTCACATGATCTGCTTCCCTCTGGTTTTTATTAGTGTTTGTCTGATGTTTATATCACATACAGAAATATAATTGCAATCATATTATGAGTACCAATAGGTTATATTGACAGTTAGAATGAGTTAATGCAGCAAGTCAATATTTGCAGTGTTGACCCTTCTTCTTCAAGACCTCTGCAATTCTCCCTGGCATGCTCTCAATCAACTTCTGGACCAAATCCTGACTGATAGCAGTTCATTCTTGCATAATCAATGCTTGCATTTTGCCAGAATTTGTTGGTTTTTGTTTGTCCACCCGTCTCTTGATGATTGACCACAAGTTCTCAATGGGATTAAGATCTGGGGAGTTTCCAGGCCATGGACCCAAAATCTCTATGTTTTGTTCCATGAGCCATTTAGTTATCACCTTTGCTTTATGGCAAGGTGCTCCATCATGCTGGAAAAGGCATTGTTGGGCACCAAACTGCTCTTGGACGGTTGGGAGAAGTTGCTTTTGGAGGACATTCTGGTACCATTCTTTATTCATGGCTGTGTTTTTAGGCAAGACTGTGAGTGAGCCGATTCCCTTGGCTGAGAAGCAACCCCACACATGAATGGTTTCAGGATGCTTTACAGTTGGCATCAGACAAGACTGGTGGTAGCGCTCACCTCTTCTTCTCCGAATAAGCTGTTTTCCAGATGTCCCAAACAATCGAAAAGGGGATTCATCAGAGAAAATGACTTTGCCCCAGTCCTCAGCAGTCCACTCCCTGTACCTTTTGCAAAATATCAGTCGGTCCCTGATGTTTTTTCTGGAGAGAAGTGGCTTCTTTGCTGCCCTCCTTGAACCAGGCCTTGCTCAAAGAGTCTCCCCCTCACAGTGCGTGCAGAAGCACTCACACCAGCCTGCTGCCATTCCTGAGCAAGCTCGGCACTGCTGGTAGTCCGATCCCGCAGCTGAAACAGTTTTAAGATACGGTCCTGGCGCTTGCTGGTCTTTCTTGGGCGCCCTGGAGCCTTTTTGACAACAATGGAAGCTCTCTCCTTGAAGTTCGTGATGATGCGATAGATTGTTGACTAAGGTGCAATCTTTGTAGCTGCGATACTCTTCCCTGTTAGGCCATTTTTGTGCAGTGCAATGATGGCTGCACGTGTTTCTTTAGAGATAACCATGGTTAACTGAAGAGAAACAATGATACCAAGCACCAGCCTCCTTTTAAAGTGTCCAGTGATGTCATTCTTACTTAATCATGATGACTGATTGATTGCCAGCCTTGTCCTCATCAACACCCACACCTGTGTTAATGGATCAATCACTAAAACGATGTTAGCTGTTCCTTTTAAGGCAGGACTGCAATGATGTTGAAATGTGTTTTGGGGGTTAAAGTTCATTTTCTGGGCAAATATTGACTTTGCAAGTACAGTAATTGCTGTTAAGCTGATCACTCTGACATTCAGGAGTATATGCAAATTGCCATTAGAAAAAATGAAGCAGTAGACTTTGGAAAAATTAATATTTGTCTCATTCTCAAAACTTTTGGCCATGACTGTACATATCAACATGTTTCACTGCTGAGATCATTTTTTGCATCGATTTCCTTGGGGTTCATCTAATCCTCTACTACATGTCTGCAACAATGATGGGTGTCTGAACATGTAATTGCTTATTTTTTAATCATACATCATAGATCATATGTTGCGCCATTTCAGCAAACCAAGGGTCTGATTTATTATGACATTTGTGCCTATTTTTTTATCTTGTTTTTTTTGTTTGTTTTAAGACTGTTGTTTGTTTGTCACCAAATTTTTCTGTTAAGCTGTGCCTATTTTTTTTAATGCTTGCCATTGTGTATGTAAAGCACTGTCTGTGGAATAAGATAAGCAAAGCATAATAAATAAATAGTTGGAGTTATTATTGTAATCCAGATGTTTGTGGATAATTCAGTATTTGTGATATTTTAAAAAGTTGAAAAAATGTTGTGTAAATGTATGACAGTCCTACCCTGGAGTGATTTGTTTTTTGTAAGCCAGACTTTTTTGTGGTGCATGCTACATTTTAACAGCTCATGCGACTTTTTGCTCTAAAAAGGCACAAAAAAGATGAAAGACAAGAACGAAGATCATTCTTAATTTTACAGAAAATTAATAAACCTGCTTGAGCCATTTTGAAGAATTTGGCACTAAAATAGCAAATGATGAATTGGGACTCATTTATTCTGTTGCTTGCTATACTGTACATGTTTTTTGATATACATGTATACTGTCAGTGTGTTAAGTGCCTGAGCGAGGTAGTCGTGAATGAGCAGCTGCTACTGCATGCTCTGTCACCCTATGGGAAAATCGTGTCCCAGTCCCTATGTACTGCTGTGTGTGGGTTGCATCACACTTACTTGTGCCAAAGGCCTCCTCTGGCTCCAGTCTTTCATCTTCCGGAACCTTCACAGCACACAACCAGGGGACACAAAATACTTTATATCAGTCAAACTTTTACTTGGCAGTTTACGGTCATTAGAATGAAGCATGTAGGATAGGGAACAGGTTACAGTTTTTCCCAATGGACCTGGACATAACTTCAGCCCAAGTTCTCGGTCTGGGTAGAACATCCCTCTTGTTAACGCCTCTAGCACTAGGTATTCTTCTCCCCTGAAGGCAGTACACCTCGATTCCATTGCCTTCTGCCTCTGAGAGTCTGAGTCCATGTTTCCCTGCAGCACCACAGAATTAGTGCGCCCAAAGGACCGGACGTCCATCTTAAAATCCCAGGCTAGACAGCCAGACTCGCCCGGAAGGGTCCTATGGCAATCCACTCCCCCGAGTAATAGGCTCATTTTGGCTCTAGCAGCCAGTAAGCAGGTGTGGGAATGCAGTAACGCAGGGATTGCAGAACAATGCTGTGTAACAATATTATTTAATTTTTAACAAAAGGAGCACTGCGCTCTGCTTGGCCTGGCACACGGCGCTCGGAACCCTCGCTGGCTCACTGGAGCATTCACCTAAGCTCTGCCGGGGCACATCTCTACACTGCCTCTGTAACTGCGGAGCGCACTGCACACCTTCTCTCTCCTCTCACCACCAGCAGGAAACTGAGAGCTCTTTCCGCGCTTCCTGCTCAGTGCCTGGCTTAGCCACCCCCCCCACTCCCCAGGTCATGGGACCTGTCCGGTCTCTCATTCTTTCCCACCGGCAACTCTGGACGCAACCTCAGCAGTTCCGGCCCTGGCACAACGCAGGAACCCGCAGCCCGGTCTTCCTCCTTACGAGCCCACTGCATATGATCACTGCTAGCAGTTCCTGTAACTGAACTGACACTTTCTGAACTTGATACTAACAGTTTCCCGCTCCCCTATCTGGGCCGGCCATTACAGTTAACTCTGTCTATGCTATACTGCAGCCCAGGTGGGTTTTGCTCTCACATAACATACATAACTATAAAATACATTTAATCACTTGAGGTGTTAGAGAGTGGTACACTATCTTCACCACTCCCACAAGTGCACATTGTGAGAAGATTACCCGGCATGCTGGAAAAGCAAAGACCAGTGCCACCCCGGCAAGTGACTGCACTTACGGGGTGGAGCTGATCCCTGCTCTCTTGTTCTCTCCTTATAATGCGCACCGCACCGACGGTGTGCTCTGCTGCCGACTCATCACTTCTCATGATAGCCGATGAGCAATCACACTGCCACTGCATACTGCACAGTGACAAGATCCTGTTGTGCATATACTGACAACCGATGCATGCTCAGTATGGCAGGGACTGGCCCAGCTCCTGAAACAGAAGTTTATTATGACAATTCATTTCAGGGTATGGAGTGGGGTCCCAGGGCTACCAGTATAGTTGGTAAAGGATCGTAGACGTTGGGTTGCAGGACTGAGGGTGCGGGAAATGACTGGGGGACACAAGGACTGCAGTTTCCTTTACCATTACTTGTTAGTTGTAGGTGCAGTCCATGGCACGGGTGATGATGGGGTCCTGGGAAAAGATGTTTGTGTTACATTTTGCAGGGACCAGTTATTAATGGGAGAAGAGATCATAGTGGCCGGGAACAAATGCAAAGGAAAGGGGAAAATGTATAACAATCATCGAGGACCTCACTAATGAGAACCTGCACAATATACACATACAGTATATGGTCTGCAGAGCACTGGTGTAAAAACCGACCATTATATGGTCACTTTATGGTAGTTGTCCAAGCCTGACATTACAGTCTGCAGTGACTCTATGTGACCCTATGTGACTGAGGACTTCTGAGTCATCACAGACCTCGCTGAGAGAATTCTCTGGCTCCGACGTCGGGAACTGGTGATAATGTGCAGTGGTGTAACTTATATAGCACGGGCACTAAAGCAAAAGCTCTAATGGGGCACCCAATTGTTGCAAGACTTTAATAGCACAGTTCATCATTGGACGTCTCCCCCTGTTTAGTGTGGGCTCCGGCGAAGAGCCCGCACCTTTTCCAGCACATGACAACTGATCTGATCAGCTGACATGTGCCCAGAACAGCTGCGGGTGGAATCGCCAGTCACCCGTGGCTATTAACATGTTAAATGCCGCTGTCAAATGCTGACAGCAGCACTTAACATGCACCCGCAGGTAGCACGTCATCCCCTCCTCCCATCGACGCCCATGTCACACGACCGCGGATAGCCGGTGGGTTGGCATGACAACCCGGGGTCAGCAGGAGATCCCTGTGGTTGTCATTGCTGGATCGCTATGAGCGCCGCCTGGTGGTTGGCGTTCATAGCAAGTGAGCATATCTGCTACATAGAGCAAAGCTGCAACCCTGCTTTATGTAGCAGAGGTGATCAGACAAGTGCAGCTTATAGCCTTCAATGGAGACTATTGAAGCAAGTGAAAAAAAATGTTTTTAAGAATATAAAAAAAAAAAAAAAAAAATATAAAAGTTCAAATCACCCCCCTTTCGCCCCATTGAAAATAAAACACGAAAAAAAAAAAAAATCAAGTATACACATATTTGGCATTGCCGCGTTCAGAATCCCCCCATCTATCAATATAAACCAATAATTAATCCAATCAGCAAATGGCGTAGCGAGAAAAAAAATCAAAACGCCAGAATTACATTTCTTTGGTCGCTGCAACATTGCAATAAAATGCAATAACTGGCAACCAAAAGATCGTCTTCACACCAAAATGGTATAAATAAAAACATCAGATCGGTGCGCAAAAATGAGCCCTCAACTGGCCCCAGATCCCCCCAAAAATGGAGAAGCTACGGGTCTCGGAAAATGGCAACTTTTTTTTTTCTTACAAACTTTGGAATTTTTTTCACCACTTAGATAAAAAAGAACCTAGACATGTTTTGTGTCTATGAACTCGTAATGACCTGGAGAATCGTAATGGCAGGTCAATGTTAGCATTTAGTGAACCTAGCAAAAAAAGCCAAACAAAAAACAAGTGTGGGATTGCACTTTTTTTTGCAATTTCACTGCACTTGGAATTTTTTTTCCCATTTTCTGTTACACGACATGGTAAAACCAATGGTGCTGTTCAAAAGTATAACTCGTCCCACAAAAAAACAAGCCCTCCCATGGCCATTTTGACAAAAAATATAAAAGTTATGGCTCTGGGAAGAAGGGGAGCAAAAAATGAAAATGCAAAACCCAAAATACCCCTGGCCGTTAACGGGTTAATAATAATGACTTCTAGCGTCCTCAAAATAATGTTCCCCCCATTGTGCCTCCTTATAATAATGGCTCTTTATTGTTATAATGCTCCTGAGCAGAAGCATACATAGAAATAACGGACGCCCCATAGAAAATGTCCTATCACATCACAGTCAAAGAGCAGATTTCCCAACATTTTAAGAAATAGGGAATGAAATGTATTGTAGCACTAAGACAGTTATTTTGCAGCGAATGAAACCCCTAAGTGGTTTCACTCACTATGATACCACTCTCCATAGAGTATTATGCCCCTACAAAGTATGATGACCCCACAGCACCCCACACAGTCAGATTGTCACCACAGCCTCCCATACAGTATGTGTTATGGTCTGGTGATTAAGGAGCGACATGCCACTAGCTCTGAGCAGGTGGTAACTATACTGACCGCAGTCCCTAAGCTTGACACAACACTAGAAGTAGCCGTGGAATGCTCCTAACTCTGCCTAGGCATCTCGTCACAGCCTAAGAGCTAACTACCCCTAAAGATAGAAGCAGGAAAACTATCTTGCCTAAGAGAAAATCCCCAAAGGATAGATTAGCCCCCCACAAGTAATGACTGTGAGAGGAGAAGGAAAAGACATACGTAGTATCAAACAAGATTAAGCACAGGAGGCCACTTCTAGATAGATAGAAAAAGTACAGGACAGAACGCTGTGCGGTCAGTAATAAAAACTAGAAAAAGTCCACTGCAGAGGAATGCAAAAATCTCCACACCTAACTAAAGGTGTGGAGGGCAAACTCTGCTGCCCAGAGCTTCCAGCCTAGCTGAATAGATCCATACTGATAAGCTGGACAAATGAACAAAACATAGAAAGTGCTGAACAACAAGTCCACAACAAGTGAACTGCAAAAGGAAAAGCTTAGCTTTTGCTGAACTGGTCAGAGTGTCAGGAAAATCCTAAGAGCAATGACTCCAGGCAGGAACAATTGACAACTGGCATTGAATGAGGGATAAGGCCAGACTAATATAGCCGAGCCAAAAAGACGATCAGTGAAAACAGCTGCTGAAGCTAAATCCAAGAAGCAGCCATACCACTCAAAACCACAGGAAGGAGCCCAAGAGCAGAACTCACAAAAATGCTACTTACAACCACCGGAGGGAGCCCAAGAGCGGAATTCACAACAGGTATGGCACCCACCACGGCCCCCAATATACAGTATGAGATGCACCACAGACCACACACAGTATGATGTCCACCACAGGCCTCTATATAAATTGTGATGTCCACCAAAGCCCCATATATTATATGAGGACCCCACAACCTCCATACAGTATGATGTCCTCCATAACCATCCCATACAGTATGATAGTCACCAACAATCCCCAACATAGTATAACATAACCCATAGACCTCCAGACAGTATAATGTCCACCACAGCCACCCCACACAGTAAGATAGCCACCCCACAACATATGATTGATCCCCCATACACTATGAAGATCCCCCAAAGCCCCAATACTGTATGATGATCTCCCACACAGTCCCGTATATAGTTAGATGGTCCACATCACGGCCCCGTGTATACTATGATGGTCCACCTGACAGCCCCCATATAGTATGATGTTCCCTCCAATAGTCCCCTATATAGTATGATGATACACCTCTAGGCCCACTATATATTATGATGGTACCCCCATTTAGTATCATGTTTCACCTCAGTCCCCTATATAGTATGATAGTCCACCTCACAGTCCCTCATATGGTATGATGCTCCCTCCAACAGTCCCCTATATAGTATGATGGTACCCCTAACGACCCCCCTTTTAGTATCATGTTTCACCTCAGCCCCCTATATAGTATGATGGTCCACCTCACAGCTCCTATATAAGATGATGGTCCACCTCACAGCTCCTATGTAGTATGATGGTACCCCCAACAGCCCCCCATATAGTATGATGGGCCCCACAGCAGTACAAAATATGGTATGGTGGTCCACCCCACATCCCCTTATATGCTATGATGGTCCAACTCACAGCGACCTATATAGTGTGATGGTCCTCCACAACATCCCCCCCCAAAAAAAAAAATCCCTGTTCTCATCCGCATCCTCCGCAGCCTCTGACTCCTCTTGTATCCTTTCTTGCAATGGATGCTGGCTGACAGTGTGATGCAGTGATGTCATTGCACCGCTAATGTCCAATGTAGGTGCTGGACTCCAGCAGGTTGCAGACAGAGGGGACACCTGCAACTTTGTGCTACACCACAACTGTTAACAGCATGGGCGTTTTGAGGATGCAGATTCCGATAACAATGTAGCAGAAAAGGCGGCCCATGACCAGACTAGTCCTTCTGGCATTTGCCAGAATTGCCAGATGGCCAGTCCGGCCCTGTCACCCCCTGTGAGGGAGGCAATGCAACTGTGGCAACCGGAGACTCCAGGGGTGCTGTTATGATACGGTGGTCAAGGAGCAACATGAAACGAGCTCTGAAGGAAGTGGTAACTGTACTGACCGCAGTCCCTAAGCTCAACACAACACTAGAAGTAGCCGTGGAATGCTCCTAACTCTCCCTAGGCATCTCGTCACAGCCTAAGAGCTAACTACCCCTAAAGAAAGAAGCAGGAAAACTATCTTGCCTCAGAGAAAATACCCAAAGGATAGATTAGCCCCCCACAAATAATGACTGTGAGTGGAGAGGGAAAAGACATACACAGAATGAAACCAGGATGAGCACAGGAGGCCAGTCTAGCTAAATAGATAGGACAGGATGGAATACTGTGCGGTCAGTATAAAACACTACAAAAATCCACGCAGAGTTTACAAAAAATCTCCACACCTGACTAAAGGTGTGGAGGGCAAATCTGCCTCCCAGAGCTTCCAGCAGGACAGAATTAATTCACACTGATAAGCCGGACAAACATAGAAAGCACAGAATGGATAAGTCCACAATCTATGGACAGAAAAGAGCAAGCAAAAACTTAGCTTAGCTGAACTGGTCAGGATAACAGGGAACTCCAAAGAGATGTGAATCCAACCAGGAACCATTTACAAGTGGCACTGGCTGAAGAAAGAGCCAGACCTAAATAGCCGAGCAGAAGAGACGATAAGTGGAGGCAGCTGATGACAGCTAACTCCAAGGAGCAGCCATACCACTAGAAACCACAAGAGGGAGCCCAAGAGCAGAACTCACAAAAGTGCAACTTACAACCACCGGAGGAAGCCCAAGAGCGGAATTCACAACAGTACCCCCCCCTTGAGGAGGGGTCACCGAACCCTCACCAGAGCCCCCAGGCCAATCAGGACGAGCCAAGTGAAAAGCACGAACCAAATAGGTGGCATGGACATCGGAGGCAACAAGCCAAGAATTATCCTCCTGGCCATAACCCTTCCACTTGACAAGATACTGAAGCCTCCGCCTCGAAAAATGAGAATCCAAAATCTTCTCTACCTCATATTCCAACTCTCCCTCAACCAACACCGGGGCAGCAGGGTCAACCGAGGGAACAACGGGCACCACATATCTCCGCAACAAAGATCTATGGAAAACATTATGAATGGCAAAAGAGGCAGGAAGAGCCAAACGAAAAGACACCGGATTAATAATTTCAGAAATTTTATAAGGACCAATAAACTGAGGCTTAAACTTAGGAGAAGAAAACTTCATAGGAACATGACGAGAAGACAACCAAACCAAATCCCCCACATGAAGCCGGGGACCAACACACCGACGGCAGTTAGCAAAACGTTGAGCCCTTTCCTGAGACAACGTCAAATTTTCCACCACATGAGTCCAAATCTCCTGCAGCCTGTCCACCACAGAATCAACACCAGGACAATCAGAAGGCTCAACCTGCACAGAAGAAAAACGAGGATGAAAAACAAAATTACAAAAGAAAGGTGAAACCAAAGTAGCCGAACTAGCCCGATTATTAAGGGCAAACTCGGCCAACGGCAAGAAAGACACCCAATCATCCTGATCAGCAGACACAAAGCATCTCAAATAGGTTCCAAGGTCTGATTAGTTCGCTCAGTTTGGCCATTAGTCTGAGGATGAAACGCCGAAGAAAAAGACAAATCAATGCCCATCCTAGCACAAAAGGCCCGCCAAAATCTAGAGACAAACTGAGAACCTCTGTCAGACACAATATTCTCCGGAATGCCAGGCAAACGAACCACATGCTGAAAAAATAATGGAACCAGATCTGAGGAGGAAGGCATCTTAGGCAAAGGTACCAGATGGACCATTTTAGAGAACCGGTCACAAACAACCCAGATAACAGACATCTTCTGGGAACAGGAAGATCCGAAATAAAATCCATGGAAATATGCGTCCAGGCCCTCTCAGGGACTGGCAAAGGCAAAAGCAACCCACTAGCCCACTTGGCCCGGGAGCAAGTCCCACAGGACTGCACAAAAGCACACACATCGCGCGACAAGGAAGGCCACCAAAAGGACCTAGCAACCAAATCTCTGGTACCAAAAATCCCAGGATGACCAGCCAACACTTAACAATGAACCTCAGAAATTACCTTACTTGTCCATCTATCAGGAACAAACAGCTTCCCCACTGGACAGTGGTCAGGCCTATCAGCCTGAAATTCCTGAAGCACCCGCCGCAAATCAGGGGAGATAGCAGAAAGAATCACCCCCTCCTTAAGAATGCCAACCGGCTCAAGGACTCCAGGAGAATCAGGCGAAAAACTCCTAGAGAGGGCATCAGCCTTAACATTCTTAGATCCCGGAAGATACGAGACCACAAAATCAAAACGGGAGAAAAACAGGGACCATCGAGCCTGTCTAGGATTCAGCCGCTTGGCCGACTCGAGGTAAATCAGATTCTTATGATCGGTCAGGACCACAACACGGTGTTTAGCTCCCTCAAGCCAATGTCGCCACTCCTCAAACGCCCACTTCATAGCCAACAACTCCCGATTGCCGACATCATAATTGCGTTCCGCAGGTGAAAACTTTCTGGAAAAAAAAGCACACGGTTTCATCAAAGAACCATCAGACTCCCTCTGAGACAAAACAGCCCCTGCCCCAATCTCAGAAGCGTCGACCTCAACCTGAAAGGGAAGAGAAACATCCGGTTGACGCAACACAGGGGCAGAAGTAAATCGGCGTTTAAGCTCCAGAAAGGCCTCAACAGCCTCAGAGGACCAATTCGTCACATCAGCGCCTTTCTTCGCCAAATCAGTAAGGGGCTTAACCACACTGGAAAAGTTGGCAATGAAACGGCGATAGAAATTAGCAAAGCCCAAAAATTTTTGAAGACCCTTCACAGATGTGGGTTGGATCCAGTCATGAATAGCTTGGACCTTAACAGGATCCATTTCTATAGACGAGGGAGAAAAAATAAAACCCAAAAAAGAGACCTTCTGAACTCCGAATAGGCACTTAGACCCCTTCACAAATAAAGCATTATCACGAAGGATCTGGAACACCATCCTGACCTGCTTCACATGAGACTCCCAATCATCGAAAAAATCAAAATATCATCCAAATATACGACCATGAATTTATCAAGATAATTGCGGAAAATATCATGCATGAAAGACTGGAACACAGATGGAGCATTAGAGAGCCCAAATGGCATCACAAGGTATTCAAAATGGCCTTCGGGCGTATTAAATGCAGTTTTCCATTCGTCACCCTGTTTAATACGAACAAGATTATATGCCCCTCGGAGGTCAATCTTAGTAAACCAACTAGCCCCCTTAATCTGAGCAAACAAATCAGTAAGCAAAGGCAATGGGTATTGGAATTTGACTGTGATCTTATTAAGAAGACGATAATCAATACAGGGTCTCAAGGAGCCATCCTTCTTAGCAACAAAAAAGAAACCCGCTCCCAATGGTGACGAAGAGGGCCGAATATGCCCTTTCTCCAAAGATTCCTTAACATAGCTCCGCATGGCGGCATGCTCTGGCACAGACAGATTGAAAAGTCGGCCCTTAGGGAACTTACAACCAGGAATCAAGTTAATAGCACAATCACAGTCCCTATGTGGAGGAAGGGAACTGGACTTGGGCTCATCAAATACATCCTGGAAATCCGACAAAAACTCAGGGACCTCAGAAGAGGGGGAAGAGGAAATTGACATCAAAGGAACGTCACTATGTACTCCTCGACAACCCCAACTAGTCACCGACATAGTTTTCCAATCCAGCACCGGATTATGTTCCTGTAACCATGGAAATCCCAGTACAACAACATCATGCAGGTTATGCAACACCAGAAAACGGCAATCTTCCTGATGTGCAGGAGCCATGTACATAGTCATCTGTGACCAGTACTGAGGTTTATCCTTGGCCAAGGGTGTAGCATCAATGCCCCTCAAAGGAATAGGGCTCTGCAAAGGCTGCAAGGAAAAACCACAGCGCCTGGCGAATTCTAAAGGTACCTTCACACTAAACGATATCGCTAGCGATCTGTGACGTTGCAGCGTCCTGGCTAGCGATATCGTTCAGTTTGACACGCAGCAGCGATCAGAATCCTGCTGTGATGTCGTTGGTTTGGGTTAGAAGGCCAGAACTTTATTTGGTCGCTGGCTCTCCCGCTGACATCGCTGAATCGGCGTGTGTGACGCCGATTCAGCGGTCTTCGCTGGTAACCAGGGTAAACATCGGCCGCGCTTAGTAACCCGATGTTTACCCTGGTTACCATCCTAAAAGTAAAAAAAACAAACGCTTCATACTTACCTTCCGCTGTCTGTCCTCCGGCGCTGTGCTTTCCTGCACTCACTGTGAGCACAGTGGCCGGAAAGCACAGCGGTGACATCACCGCTCTGCTTTCCGGCCGCTGTGCTCACAGCCAGTACAGAGAAGCAGAGCGCCGAGGACAGACAGCGGAAGGTAAGTATGAAGCGTTTGGTTTTTTTACTTTTAGGATGGTAACCAGGGTAAACATCGGGTTACTAAGCGCAGGGCCGCGCTTAGTAACCCGATGTTTACCCTGGTTACCCGGGGGCTTCGGATCGTTGGTCGCTGGAGAGCTGTCTGTGTGACAGCTCTCCAGCGACCAAACAGCGACGCTGCAGCGATCGACATCGTTATCGGTATCGCTGCAGCGTCGCTTAGTGTGAAGGTACCTTAAGTCCATTAAGTTCAGGGCAGCGCCTGAATCCACAAATGCCATGACAGAAAAGGACGACAATGAGCAAATCAGGGTCACAGATAAGAGAAATTTAGGCTGTATAGTACTAATGGTAACAGACCTAGCGACTCTCTTAGTACGCTTAGGGCAATCAGAGATAACATGAGCCGAATCACCACAGTAAAAACACAGCCTATTCTGACGTCTAAATTCCTGCCGTTCTATTCTAGTCAAAATCCTATCACATTGCATAGGTTCAGGACTTTGCTCAGAGGATACTGCCATATGGTGCACAGCTTTGCGATCGCGCAGACGCCGATCAATCTGAATGGCTAGAGACATAGATTCGCTCAAACTGGCAGGCGTAGGAAAGCCCACCATAACATCTTTAAGGGTTTCAAAAAGACCTTTTCTGAAAATAGCAGCCAGAGCCTCTTCATTCCATTTAGTGAGTACAGACCATTTTCTAAATTTCTGGCAGTATAACTCTGCCGCTTCCTGACCTTGACACAAGGCCAACAGGGTTTTTTTCTGCATGATCCACAGAATTAGGTTCGTCATACAATAATCCGAGCGCTTGAAAAAATGCATCTACATTCAATAATGCCGGATTCCCTGTTTCAAGAGAAAAAGCCCAGTCTTGAGGGTTATCACGCGGCAAGGATATGATGATTTTTACTTGCTGAATGGGATCACCAGAAGAACGGGGTTTCAAAGCAAAAAACAATTTGCAGTTATTTTTAAAGTTCAAAAACTTGGATCTGTCCCCAAAAAACAAATCAGGAGTAGGAATTCTGGGCTCTAAAGCCAGAGTCTGGACAACATAGTCCTGGATACTCTGTACTCTTGCAGCAAGTTGATCCACACGAGAAAACAAACCCTGAACATCCATGCCAAAGCATATATCCTGAACCACCCAGATATCAAGAGGAAAAAAAAGACAAACCAGAGCACAGAAAAAAAAATGGTTCAGAACTTTCTTTTCCTTCTTTTGAGATGCATTTAATTCATTTTTGGCCACTTGTACTGTTATGATACGGTGGTCTAGGAGCAACATGGAACGAGCTCTGAAGGAAGTGGTAACTGTACTGACCGCAGTCCCTAAGCTCAACACAACACTAGAAGTAGCCGTGGAATGCTCCTAGCTCTCCCTAGGCATCTCGTCACAGCCTAAGAGCTAACTACCCCTAAAGAAAGAAGCAGGAAAACTATCTTGCCTCAGAGAAAATCCCCAAAGGATAGATTAGGCCCCCACAAATAATGACTGTGAGTGGAGAGGGAAAAGACATACACAGAATGAAACCAGGATGAGCACAGGAGGCCAGTCTAGCTAAATAGATAGGACAGGATGGAATACTGTGCGGTCAGTATAAAACACTACAAAAATCCACGCAGAGTTTACAAAAAATCTCCACACCTGACTAAAGGTGTGGAGGGCAAATCTGCCTCCCAGAGCTTCCAGCAAGACAGAATTAATTCACACTGATAAGCCGGACAAACATAGAAAGCACAGAATGGATAAGTCCACAATCTATGGACAGAAAAGAGCAAGCAAAAACTTAGCTTAGCTGAACTGGTCAGGATAGCAGGGAACTCCAAAGAGATGTGAATCCAACCAGGAACCATTTACAAGTGGCACTGGCTGAAGAAAGAGCCAGACCTAAATAGCCGAGCAGAAGAGACGATAAGTGGAGGCAGCTGATGACAGCTAACTCCAAGGAGCAGCCATACCACTAGAAACCACAAGAGGGAGCCCAAGAGCAGAACTCACAAAAGTGCCACTTACAACCACCGGAGGGAGCCCAAAAGCGGAATTCACAACAGGGTGCCACAAGATTCTAAAAGAAAGAGTCATCAAATAGGAAGTAGTAAAAAAAAAAATAAAGCAGTTAGATAGAATAGTGACAGAACAACAGGGACTTTTTAATTAAAGTATATTGGAAAAGAGATTAGATTATATTATTAAATAGACAGACGTTTAGGAATAAAATACATTTTAGTTTCGGACCACTGCTTTAAATTAGCTGAACAAAGGTGATAGCGTGCCTCAATTCACAGAGCATATGCTTCACTAGAAAATGATCACTAACTTTTATATCAGATGTATTATTATTGATGAGATAGATCGCCCATTACTATAAATTAGAGTGATTAAGTGGACTATAGGGGAACTTTGAAGCTGAAAATTATAATGACAATATCATGTATGCAGTAAAATCATCGCAATATAATCATTCCATGATGAAGATGTGACTTTTTACAATGTATTTGCTTGTCCTTCTGTTCACCTTTTTCCTACGCTCTGCATAGCCCCCGAGCAGGCCCGAAGGCTTCACTCTGTCTCCACTGTTTACAATTTGAGATTTTTGGCCCAGCGAACTCATTCTGTGGGTTTCTCAGCTGAAGCGTGTAATGTCTTCAAAATGAAACCTACCGCCACTTGTCATTCTCATTACCGCTGAGGCTATGAATGGACCATTCTCTGGGAAGCAATAATCACTTGAACATGAGGCTGTGAGAAGTCTGCCTAACTGGCTGTACAGATTCATTATTTTGTAGCACGTGATCTTGTGTTCTTCACTGTTGTCTGAACTTGAAAAGTGGCTTATTCAATGTCTGCTGAACAAAGTGGGGCAAAAAGATTTACCCTATCCTGGACCACTGATAGACAGAAGGGCTCTGTTCCTCTCTAACTTGCAATGCACATCATGTTTATGTCAGGTCCGAGGAGTAGTTCATTGAAAAAAAGAGTATGAAGCGGCTGTTCTGGTTCCAAATTCCCACATGTCCTTTCCCTTAACGATAGATATAACTTATCATCAACCACTACTTTCGTTGTTTACATGTACCATTACTATTTACTTACTGTTGGGTATATGCTCATTTTGCTTTTCTCTTGGAAATGGCCACAGTGTGAATGTGCTCTTACACGTTGCACGTATACCAACTTATGCTCCAGTTCATAGCTTTGGTTTTGCTGTAGTTTCTTGTACGTTGTACCCCTTTTTGAGCTAGGCATTTCATCTCTATAGTTTTCCATAGGCAGGTGTCTGAATAGTCGGGCCTGGGTCCTGCTCTGCCATTATTTATATTGAAGTCGGCTAACACAATCTGAGATTTTAATGCTAGAGATAGGATGTCTCAGTTGGGTACACCTTGTCTCAGTGGGATGAATATGGGGTAGTCCCAAAAAAAGGTTGTTATACCGAAATGTCTGTAACATAAAAATATATGAATAACTGGAAATTACTAACAACTATATACCTGAGGATTACCTAGATTTTCAAAATTCTAACTAAAGTACTTTTACAGAAAATGGAAAACAAGTAACCTGGCAGGCCTGCGAGGCCCCAGGTATGCGTTCTAGGGACACAATATTAGTATTGTTGTTTCTTAGGGCACGTGCACACGTTGCGGAAAGTGGTGCGGATTTTTCCAGACTGATTTTGGTAAATCCGCAGGTAAACCGCACTACGGATTTCTTGCGGATTTACCGTGATTTTTTTGCGGATTTTGTGCGGATTCCACCTTCGGATTCCTATTATGGAGCAGGTGTAAACCGCTGCAAATGCCGCACAAAGAATTGACATGCTGCGGAATAAACAACGCTAAGTTTCCGCGTGTTTTTTTTCCGCAGCATGTGCACTTCAGATTTTGTTTCCCATAGGTTTACATGGTACTGTAAACTCATGGAAAACTGCTGCCAATCCGCAGCAGATCCGCAGCAAAATCCCCAACGTGTGCACATACCCTAAATGATTATGAACTTCTTTTCTTTGCCTTATTTGAGCTCTGAAAGCACTGCCGTTTTTTATATTTTGACCATTTCTCCTTTTCAGAAAAAAAATACAAAATTTATTGCTTGGAAATTTGGAGGCATGTTGTCAGAAGTTTATAGAATAAAAGAACAATTTACTCAAAAATATACCTATAAAGAGAAAAATCAGACAAACTGAACATTTTGCCGTGGTCTTTTAATTTTTGCCAGAGCTGTAATTGTGAGATGCTTCAAAACCATAGATAGGATTAGCGTCTGCTCATTGGGGCTACCTACAGTTAGGGCCAGAAATATTTGGACAGTGACACAAGTTTTGTTATTTTAGCTGTTTACAAAAACATGTTCAGAAATAAAATTATATATGTAATATGGGCTGAAAGTGCACACTCCCAGCTGCAATATGATAGTTTCCACATCCAAATCGGAGAAAGGGTTTAGGAATCATAGCTCTTTAATGCATAGCGTCCTCTTTTTCAAGGGACCAAAAGTAATTGGACAATGGACTCTAAGGGCTGCAATTAACTCTGAAGGCGTCTCCCTCGTTAACCTGTAATCAATGAAGTAGTTAAAAGGTCAGGGGTGGATTCCAGGTGTGTGGTTTTGCATTTGGAAGCTGTTGCTGTGAGCAGACAACATGCGGTCAAAGGAACTCTCAATTGAGGTGAAGCAGAACATCCTGAGGCTGAAAAAAAAGAAAAAAATCCATCAGAGAGATAGCAGACATGCTTGGAGTAGCAAAATCAACAGTTGGGTACATTCTGAGAAAAAAGGAATTGACTGGTGAGCTTGGAAACTCAAAAAGGCCTGGGCGTCCACGGATGACAACAGTGGTGGATGATCGCCGCATACTTAATTTGGTGAAGAAGAACCCGTTCACAACATCAACTGAAGTCCAGAACACTCTCAGTGAAGTAGGTGTATCTGTCTCTAAGTCAACAGTAAAGAGAAAACTCCATGACAGTAAATACAAAGGGTTCACATCTAGATGCAAACCATTCATCAATACCAAAAATAGACAGGCCAGAGTTAAATTTGCAGAAAAACACCTCAAGAAGCCAGCTCAGTTCTGGAAAAGTATTCTATGGACAGATGAGACAAAGATCAACCTGTACCAGAATGATGGGAAGAAAAAAGTTTGGAGAAGAAAGGGAACGGCACATGATCCAAGGCACACCACATCCTCTGTAAAACATGGTGGAAGCAACGTGATGGCATGGGCATGCATGGCTTTCAATGGCACTGGGTCACTTGTGTTTATTGATGACATAAGAGCAGATAAGAGTAGCCGGATGAATTCTGAAGTGTACCGGGATATACTTTCAGCCCAGATTCAGCCAAATGCTGCAAAGTTGATTGGACGGCGCTTCATAGTACAGATGGACAATGACCCCAAGCATACAGCCAAAGCTACCCAGGAGTTCATGAGTGCCAAAAAGTGGAACATTCTGCAATGGACAAGTCAATCTCCAGATCTAAACCCAATTGAGCATGCATTTCACTTGCTCAAATCCAGACTTAAGACGCAAAGACCCACAAACAAGCAAGACCTGAAAGCTGCGGCTGTAAAGGCCTGGCAAAGCATTAAGAAGGAGGAAACCCAGCGTTTGGTGATGTCCATGGGTTCCAGACTTAAGGCAGTGATTGCCTACAAAGGATTTGCAACAAAATATTGAAAATAAAAATATTTTGTTTGGGTTATGTTTATTTGTCCAATTACTTTTGACCTCCTAAAATGTGGAGTGTTTGTAAAGAAATGTGTACAATTCCTACATTTTCTATCAGATATTTTTGTTCAACCCTTCAAATTAAACGTTACAATCTGCACTTGAATTCTGTTGTAGAGGTTTCATTTCAAATCCAATGTGGTGGCATGCAGAGTCCAACTCGCGAAAATTGTGTCACTGTCCAAATATTTCTGGCCCTAACTGTATATGTGTTGTTTTCTGAAACAACAGAAGTGACAGTCTAAAAAACCCACAGTGGTCTGTGTGAACATGGGAAGATTTTAATTTTTTTTTTTAACACAGGACTGTGTCATTGAAAAAAAACATTGACAAAAAATACATTAACACAAAACCTGACTTAAATGATTTGCCATTTTCTGATGATAGCTTCCCTTTAAAAACAGGTTGTCTTTGAAAGATAGCCTCTTTAACTGGAGGTTAGTGATAAAGTGAGACTTTTTTGTGGAGTATTGCACTTTAAGAGAAAACCATCTAAAATACTTTGAGATCCATAGTTGTTTGCTCATTGTCGTTCACTCTTCAATCTCTTACGTATGAATGTAGGTCAAGATAGCCAAAAAAAAGCTGATTTGACTCAGTACAAGTATACAATCTGATGATTTGCCAAATAGTTTTTACATAATCTGTGGTTAAAAATGCTGTGATAGTCATGCTGGCTAGATGTGCATTGAGTTCTAAATAAAAAATAAAACAACAATCAACAACAAAGCACATCAACAGCACCACACCTCCTCATCCATGCTTCATAGTGGGAATAAAAGCTGTAGCTATAAACCGCAAGAGCGGTATTCATGACCAAGTTGCTGTCCGGCTACGCTCTGGCACGTTACAGGAAAACAGTGTCCCAATCCCAGTGTGCTGTCAGGTGTGGGGTGCATCCCACTCACTTGTAGGTCTCAGGCCTCTCCTGTTGTAAGGTACTAGCAGGAATGAGGGATGCAGTGACAGGCAGGAGACAGAGCAAGAGTTAACTGGTTCTTTATAATTAACCAATTCAGTAGTTACTCTCCACACAGGGAGAATGGGGAACAATATGTAAATAACACATAAACGGTAACAGCAACAGGGTAATAGCAGAGGGTCAAGTAACAAGTTAACTTATCAGTCTCTTGTTCCTGGATGTTGGAGGCTGGAAAATCCCACGATGGCGCTGTAGGTGACGCAAGAAGTCTCTGTTCCGGTCCTGGAGAAAAGTGTAGCACGGTCTCTGCACGGCAGTGAAGTGTCCCGTTCTTCCTCCAGGTGGTCTCCTGAACTTGGAATGGGGAGCTGTCCACGAGCAAGTTTGTGGCACCGCTGTTGAAGTGCACAGTCCAAGAAAGTAGACCGCAATCTCACTAATGTACTCAGCGTGCACCGCGGGATCGGTACTGCGTGGTTCGTCTGCGGTTGTCAGAGGCACAGTCGGGTAAGCTCTCTCGGGGTCAGAGGGCGCCGTGTAAATGTCCCTTTTGGAGACAAGGTCTGTTGGCGCGGGGACCGTAGTCAGATCACATGGCCCTGTCAATTGGCATTGGTCAGCGGAGAGGGAGTCAACCTTCTCTTGTCGCACATGCTGGGTACCTGCCAAAAGCCCCATTTTCCCACGCTTAGTCCCTTTTATACCAAATCCACCCCCATCAGTCAGGTGCAAAGGTCTTCTCTAGTCAGGAATTCTTTCCCCAGGCAACAATGGTGACAGCCCCAACAGTTATGGCCCGGGCACACAAGAGGGATCACTAGCCGGGTCCATCTTCCTACACTGTCTCCAGGTCTCCATCCTCAGGAGACGCTGCTCTCAATTCAGGGGACACCAAGTTCATTGCAACAAGCAATTGTTTGCTAGTTATTTCAACTACATCAAGTGGCAACATGTGGGATAAGGCACAGCACTTCATATTCCTCAGTTGCTTAGCACAACTCTTCAATTCTACCATCTGTTCCTCTTTGAGCATTCCTTCGCCCACTGTCTCTGTTAGCCCCAGGGATTTCCCTTCCCGCTCAGCAGTGCATCTGGAATCCATTACATTCCATCTTTACTTGCCCCTGTCCATCTTCCCTTTAACGCCAAAGGACACAATGTGCCCAGCAGCCCTAATGCCACACCTTGAGCTCTGGGCACAACGGGAGAGTCCGCTCAGGATACTAGTAAGGCGTCCCACTGCCTCAAATGGTAGACACATGCTGAACCTAGCAGCCCACTTGACTTGAACTAGTTAATACACCTTTCTATCTCCCTCTCTATCAGGATGTGACCACCTTTTATTAATACTAGTTCCCACCCACTGGGCTAGTTCTGTCAGTAACTATATCCCATACTATAGACTAAACCTATTGTCCTTATCTTATGTCCTATACTATTGCTAAACCACTTACAATATGATCAGTATTTATCTAATCCCTAGTCTAATCCTTTGCTTACCCTGCACTACTCACATTGTACATTAACACTTTATATTACTTACATGCTGTACATTACCATAACACATTATATAAGACGCACATCACCATTCACATTACATGTAAAATTGCATGACACTATATACAGTGAGAGTATTGTCTTCAGGGCAGCATGGTGCATCTGCAAGGAGTTTGTATATTCTCCCCGTGTTTGCGTGGGTTTCCTCCGGGTACTCCGGTTTCCTCCCACATTCCACATTCCATCGGGGACAGCGATGACAATGTGTGCAAACTGTAAAGCGCTGCGGAATATGTTAGCGCTATATAAAAATAAAGATTATTATTATTCAGGGGTGGGAATGCAGCAGAACAGTCCATCATTATTACATAACAGAATCCAAAGTGAAGAGGGCCACAGGTTATATGAAGTTATCATCTATGGATTGCTGGGCTCTGTACTCCAAAGGGATTAGTTATCATATTGCTTGGACTCATATTTTTTATTATAAATGGCAGAAGTATCAACTCTCTACCCCCCAGACCAATGTAAGGTGACCAAACACTGTTGTTGTCTACCTAGAATTTTAAAAAAATAGAGTTCAGCAATGCTCATAGGACAATTCAACGATTTCAGGTTATGTTCTTTATATTATGGGATCCATAATGTCATAAATTGGAGGAGTGTTTACCGTTTTCTCTTTTGGTCTTTGGGGAAGGAGACCTGGAGCTCAAACTTCTCTGATGCTCACAGGACTCCAACTCTGCCTCTGTTGAGAGCTAGCAGACATAACCTTCTTTGCATCTCATAACGATGCAATAAACTAATCAGACCAAAAAGAACATTTCCACTCTTTGGATGCCCCTTTCTTGTGTTCCTTGGCCTAAAAAAGCTTCTCTTTCTCTTGTTTTATAGTACTCCTTCAGTAGTGGTTTATTTGCTGCATTTCTACCATGAAAGCATGATTCACAGTCTCCTCTAAATTTGATGAGATGTGTCTACTGCCTGAACTAAACTGAGCATTTACTTGGCCTCTAATCTGAGCATTGGGAACTCTTGGTCTCCTTGTGAAAAACCTCAGGAAAACCTATGTAATCATAGGATCTTTATAGTTTTTGCTGCTGTTCTGGAAATATCTCACGGTTGTTGCATCTTCCCAGATTTGCTGATCTTCATTTCATAATGTAATTATATAGTTTCATTATGTTACTGACATGATATGTTTTTGCAATGTTTTGAGCTACTGCAAACAGAATAGTTTATACAAATTAAAACTTACTCAGTTGTCTTTACTCACCTAATCTTCATTATAATGGTTCAAAAGATGTATCTCTCAAATGGGTTGACCACGTTATTTTAAAAAAATGTGTTGGGGATGTGATTTTGGGGAACTAATATTAATATATCAGTACAACCCCAATTCCCAAAAAGTTCGGATGAAGTGTAAACTCTAAACAAGAATGCAATGATTTGGAAATTTCTTACCGCTATATTTTATTTACTGCTGAACATAGAACATGGATCAGAAGGTGAACGTTAGACATTTTTCCATTTAGGTAATTTGAAAAAAAATTACTTTTGAAAATAACTAGAAATCGATGACAACAATGCATCTCAAAAAAGTTGGAACAGGACCATGTATACCACTGTGTATCATCCCCTTTTCTTTTCTCAACAGTCTGTAAAAGTCTAGGAAGTGATGGTGCCTTTCAGGATGTGTAAGGGTATGTGCACACGGTCAGTAATCAGCAGAACTTTGGATGCAGAACCTGTACGCTGCATCCAAAGCGCTGCCGGCTATGGAACGCAGGTGATTCGCATGTGTTCATTGAACCATCAGCAATCACCACGTCCAATACATTGGACGGGTGAAATTTATCTTGCGGTCTGGAAAGACGCATCGCATGTCCATCTCCGCCGGTGATCTGTTGGCGTCGGTACACGCATAGTGGACGTGGATTTTTTGAAATCCCATCCACTATGCTGTAAGATCTAGACGCTGCGAGTTGGATGCTGCAGATTTATGCACCGTCCAACCCGCAGCGTTTACTGACCGTGGCAATGTACACTAAGCTACCCATGCCATAGACACTACTGTGACCTCATACCATCCGAGATGCAGGCTTTTTAACTCTGTGCTGCTAACATGCTGGATGGCACCCCCTCCTCTTGAGTTGGCAGGACATGGTGTCCATGGTTTCCATAAAGAATTTCACATTTTGATTAATCTGATCACAGAACAGTCTTCCATTTTGCCTGAGTTCATTTTCAATGATTTCCTATTCTTTTCCATGTTTGTCACACTTAAATGTTTCAGATCACCAAACAAATTTAAATATGTGACAAAGATAACACAAGTAAACACAAAATGCAGTAAGCACCGACATGCACCGGACACTAGAAGCCGAGATGCACCTGCAGGGGATCATCAGGGCGGTAAGTATAAAAAACGTTTTTGTTTTCTTTATAAAATAAATTTTAACGGCAAAATTTTAATAACCAACAGAGGGAAAGCCTATGGCTGAGGGCAGATGTTTATAGCCTGGGAAAAGGGTAATAACCATAGAGCTTCCCAGCCTATTAATATCAGCTCACAGCTTTACTGGCTATTAAAATGAGGGACCCCTACAAAAAATGATATGGGGTACCCCTATAATTAATAACCAGTGAAGGCTATGCAGACAGCTGCTGATATTAATAGCCTAGGAAAGGGCATGGATATTGGCCCCTCCCAGACTAAAAGCATCTGCTCTCAGCCACCCCAGAAAAGGCGCATCTATAAGGTACACCAATTCTGGTGCTTAGCCTCACTCTTTCCACTTGTCCTGTAGCGGTAGCAAGTGGGGTTAATATTTGTGGGATTGATGGCACCTTTGTATTGTCAGGTGACATCAAGCCCACAGGTTAGTAATGGAGAGGCGTTTAAAAGACACCTATCCATTAGTAACCCCATATTGTATAAATACACAGACACACAGACACCCAGAATAAAGTCATTTATTTGAAATAATGACACAAACTCCTTTATTAAATCTTAATTAAATCGAATGCCTAATCCACCAATGCCAACGTCTCCTGCAGCAAAAATAAGATAATAAACCACAATATTGCTCGCCTGTTCGCAGAGAAGATAATCCATAATGTCCCACAACGATCCTGATCACTTTGAGAGCATTCACATCAGTGATGTGACTTCTCTCAAAGACAGCCGGTGATACACTGACAGGAAGTAAACGCTACCACAGTGTATCACTGAGCTGCCATGACAGAGGTCAACGGAGTTCATCAGCTGATCAGCTCTGGTGCTCTCACTTATGGCACCACTGCTGCGTGGGAAAGTTCTCATGCAGCAGTGTTATAAGGAGCTGGTGAACTCCAGTGAACTCTCACGGCAGCTCAGTGATACACTGCGGGAGCGATTACCTGCTGTCAGTTTATCGCCGGTGGCCAAGTAGAGCAGTCACATCTCCCAATGTGACTGTTCTACACATGAAATTGCCGGGATTATGTGGACTATGGCGGACAGGTGAGCATACGGTGATTTATTACTTTACATTATTTCTAGGAGCCGACGGCGTCGGGAATTGGGCGTTAGGTGAGTATAATGGGTTTTTATTTTTATTTGAATATGTATGTCATTTTACTTTTCTTTTTAACTGTGAGCACATGCGCCGGCAAATGAGGCTATGTCTCTCATCAGCGGCACCTGCTGTCACTGTTATCAGTGACAGCAGACGTAGCCCGATGAGAGCAGTAGTCTCATCGGCCCACGCTTACGGGTCACAGTCACAGCTGCGGGGTCATGCTCACATCTGCCAGCATGAATCCACAGCGCTGTGACCGACAGTACCGGTGGCAGCGTTACCACTGGTCACAGTCACAGCTGTGGGATCATGCTGACATCTGCCAGCATGAACCCACAGCTCTCTGACCGAAGGTCTTACCGGCGGTGGCGGTACTGTCAATAAGAACCACCGCGCCGGTGTTTCCCACGATGTCACACAGATGACAGCGTGGGAAACACCATAGGAAGCCGGTAAAATGCAAAACAAAAACTCAGCAAATCCGCAAACATTTTTATACGTGCTTTTTTGCTGTGGATTTGACTGATTCAATTGAAGTCAATGAGTGAAAACGCTGCAGAAACACACAAAGAATTGACATGCTGCAGAAAAAAATGCACTGCAAACGTATGGAAATTTACTGATCATGTGCACAACATTTCAGAATTGTTATTGAATTACCTTGCATAAGGATTCCATTACAATTTTGGACCATTTCCGTGTGGAAAAAAACGTTGTGAAAACACATCAATAACGCATCGTGTGCACAAAGCCTTAGGGTGTGTTTTTGCATGTTCTATATTTGCTGCAGATTTTGTTGCAGACAGTTCTGCACTGCTCTACTTATCTGATGTAACCCCAGGGGATAATTTTCAGTTGCAGAAATTTCTGCTGTAATATCAGCAACGTGGAAATTCTGGGCTGAGGACTCTTTTTAGCACCTCCCATGTAGATAAAAGATGTGAAGTCTATTTCTAATGGTAGACTCATATAACAATATCACTAGTGGTATGGTGGTGTAGACTCTTTTAATCAATTCATCAAAGCTTTTATGCCAGTATTTTGGCATAAAAAAGTTTTGAAAAGTCGCATTATTTTGGTGCACCAGGAGGCTGCGCTAAAATGATGTGACTTTGGGCATTCCAAACCATTTTCACCAAGCTCCAAAAAAAGTGACAGCCACTTGTCAAAATCATGTATGAAAATCATGATGAGTGGCGGGGCCGGCATTCGCTACACAACAAATCTTACTTCGGTAGAAACTGGAGTAGGATTTGTGGTGAGTGACAAACACAGAGGTGCACAGCACTCCTCCAACACTCCTGATTTCTGCAGAGGTGTATACCTCTTCATGAAACACCAGCATCTAACTTCAGCTTACATCCTCTTCAAGACTGATGTGAACAATGCCAGTCTTGATGAATCCAACCCATAATTTCTAAGTTTAGAGACTTTGCAGCATCTTATATTCTCATCTGGGGATCCACTTGCTGAATTGTTAGCCAATTGCAATTTTCTCCCTTTGTAGATGATCCACCAGGTAGAGGAATAATTGATGTACAATAGCCTAAAAAGGTGTTCCACTGCATTGCATAATGCCCCCATCGATTTACACCTTTTAAGGCCGGTTTCACGCATCCGTTTATTTGCGATACCGGAAAAAAGCGGTACCGGAGATATCTGTGTCCATGTGTCCGTGTACCACACGGACAGCCACTAGGGAAGAAGTGCTACAGTAAGCGCTGTTCTCCAGCGGCTTGTGCTGAAGCCAGCTCTCATCATTCTCCCCTGCTCTGCCAGCGAGCAGAGGAGAATGATGAGCGTTATATTAAGGTCCGAATGACAGCAGGTGGGGGCTTTCGGGAATCTTACCCCATCATCCGAAACCTGCTGCTGCTAATAACAGTGACAGTAGGTGCGCATGATGGGGGTATTCCACAGCCACCGGCTGTGATCTAAGGAAATCAATGAATGAAAAACCCGACGTGGGTTCCCCCCTATTTCTTAACCAACCAGACAAAATTCACAGCTGATTCTACTCACCTTTCTCTGCTCCCACGCCACACGGGGTCCTCTTCTGCAACCGGCGCAAGAGCCATCAGCTGACTTGTCGTCACTGCCATATGCCCCCCAGTCATGGACACACCGAGGTCAGATGCTGGATGAAAATTGGTCAGCGGCGTGTACTGCAGCGCAACTGGCGGATCACTGGCGCTGCAATATATTTCAGCTGAATGTGCGTCCAAGGATGCAGATCGAGCTGAAATATTCGCCGGTGTCAGTGGCCGCACTCCACTTCTGGGCCCGATGCAGCTGCATTGGCGATTTGTCTGGCCCCGGGAATGCCCCGTTAACCCCTTTCTACCATTGGACGTACTATTCCGTCCATGTGGGGTGTGCCCTACTTCCCATGGACGAAATAGTACATCCAGCGTGATCAGCCGCGCTCACGGGGGGAGCGTGGCCGATCGCGGCCGGGTGTTGACTATCGCAGCTGACATCTGGCACTATCTGCCAGGAGTGGTCACGAACCGCTCCTGGCACATTAACCCTAGGTACACTGCGATCAAACATGATCGCATCGTTCTGGCGGCATAGGGAAGCATCGAGCAGGGAGGGGGCTCCCTGTGTGCTTCCCTGAGACCCTCAGAGCAACGCGAGGCCTCCTTCTCCCTGCAGGCCCCAGATCCAAAATGGCCGTGGGGCTGCTTCTGGGTCCTGCAGGGAGGTGGCTTACAAGCCAGTAGCACTGCCTGTCAGATCGCTGATCTGACACAGTTCTGTGCAAAGTGTCAGATCAGCGATCTGACGCTATAGTGTGATCCTCCCCTGGGGCAATGTAAAAAAAAAATATTTACATGTGTAAAAAAAAAAAATTCCTAAATAAAGAAAAAAAATATTGTTCCAATAAATACATTTCTTTATCTAAATAAAAAAAACAAACCAATAAAAATACACATATTTAGTATCGCCGCGTCCGTAACGATCTGACCTATAAAACTGTCCCACTAGTTAACCCCTTTAGTGAACACCGTCACAAAAAAAGAAACGAGGCAAAAAACAACGCTTTATTATCATACCACCGAACAAAAAGTGGAATAACACGCGATCAAAAAAAAGGATATAAATATCCATGGTACCGCTGAAAACGGCATCTTCTCCTGCAAAAAAAGAGCCACCATACAGCGTCATCAGCGAAAAAATATAAAAGTTATAGTCCTCAGAATAAAGTGATGCAAAAATAATTATTTTTTACATAAAAGTTTTTATCGTATAAAAGCGCCAAAACATCAAAAAAGATATAAATGAGGTATTGCTGTAATCGTACTGACCCGAAGAATAAAACTGCTTTACCAATTTTACCAAATGCGGAACGTTATAAATGCCCCCCTTCGCCCCCCCAAAAAAAAAGAAATTCATGAATAGCTGGTTTTTGGTTATTCTGCCTCACAAAAATTGGAACAAAAAGCGATCAAAAATGTCATGTGCCCGAAAATGGTTCCAATAAAAACGTCAACTCGTCCTGCAAAAAACAAGACCTCACGTGACTCTGTGGACCAAAATAGGGAAAAATTATAGCTCTCAAAATGTGGAGATGCAAAAACTATTTTTTGCAATAAAAAGCGTCTTTCAGTGTGTGACGGCTGCCAATCATAAAAATCCGCTAAAAAACCCACTATAAAAGTAAATCAAACCCCCATTCATCACCCCCTTAGTTAGGGAAAAATAATAAAATTTAAAAAATGTATTTATTTCCATTTTCCCATTAGAGCTAGGGTTAGGGTTGGGGCTAAAGTTAGGGTTGGGGCTAGGGTTGGGGCAACAGTTAGGGTTAGGGTTGGGGCTAAATTTAGGGTTAGGGTTGGGGCTAAAGTTAGGGTTAGGGTTTGGATTACATTTACGGTTGGGATTAGGGTTGGGATTAGGGTTAGGGGTGTGACTGGGTTAGAGGTGTGGTTAGGGTTACCATTGGGATTAGTGTTAGGGGTGTGTTTGGATTAGGATTTCAGTTAGAATTGGGGGGGTTCCACTGTTTAGGGCACATCAGGGGCTCTCCAAACGCGACATGGCGTCCGATCTCAATTCCAGCCAATTCTGCGTTGAAAAAGTAAAACAGTGCTCCTTTCCGTGCTCTCCCGTGTGCACAAACAGGGGTTTACCCCAACATATGGGGTATCAGCGTACTCAGGACAAATTGGACAGCAACTTTTGGGGTCCAATTTTTCTTGTTACCCTTGGGAAAATAAAAATTTGGGGGGCTAAAAAACCCTTTTTGTGGGAAAAAATGATTCTTTATTTTCACGGCTCTGCGTTATAAACTGTAGTGAAACACTTGGGGGTTCAAAGTCCCCACAACACATCTAGATAAGTTCCTTGGGTGTCTAGTTTCCAATATGGGGTCACTTGTGGGAGGTTTCTACTGTTTAGGTACATCAGGGGCTCTGCAAATGCAACCTGACGCCTGCAGACAAATCCATCTAAGTCTGCATTCCAAACAGCGCTCCTTTCCTTCCGAGCTCTGCCATGCGCCCAAACAGTGGTTTACCACCACATATGGGGTATCAGCGTACTCAAGACAAATTGCACAACAACTTTTGGAGTCCAATTTCTTCTGTTACCCTTGGGAAAATAAAAAATTGGGGGCAAAAATATCATTTTTGTGAAATAATATGATTTTTTTATTTTTACGGCTCTGCATTATAAACTTCTGTGAAGCACTTGGTGGGTCAAAGTGCTCACCACACATCTAGATAAGTTCCTTAGGTGGTCTACTTTCCAAAATGGTGTCACTTGTGGGGGCTTCAATGTTTAGGCACATCAAGGGCTCTCCAAACGCGACATGGCGTCCTATCTCAATTCCAGTCAATTTTGCATTGAAAAGTCAAATGGCCCTCCTTCCCTTCCGAGCTCTGCTGTGCGCCCAAACAGTGGTTTACCCCCACATGTGGGGCATCAGCGTACTCAGGACAAATTGCTCAACAACGTGTATGGTCCAATTTCTCCTGTTACTCTTGGTAAAATAAGACAAATTGGAGCTGAAGTAAATTTTTTGTGAAAAAAATTAAATGTTCATTTTTTTTTAAGTATTTCAAAAATTCCTGTGAAGCACCTGAAGGGTTAATAATATTCTTGAATGTGGTTTTGAGCACCTTGAGGGGTGCAGTTTTTAGAATGGTGTCACACTTGGGTTTTTTCTATCATATAGACCCCTCAAAGGGACTTCAAATATGATGTAGTCCCTAAATGGTGTTGTAAAAATGAGAAATTGCTGGTCAAGTTTTAACCCTTATAACTCCCTAACAAAAAAAAAAATTAGTTCCAAAATTGTGCTGATGTAAAGTAGACATGTGGGAAATGTTACTTATTAACTATTTTTTGTGACATATCTCTGTGATTTAAGGGCATAAAAATTCAAATTTTGGAAATTGTGTAATTTTCGGCGTATTGTTCTGCAGCTTCTTGTTCTCCTGCTTCTTGGTCTTCTGTCTCTTGTTCTTCTGTATCTTGGTGGTTGTTTTCAAGTTCTTTGTCCTTTTGGACATCTTCTTCAGGGTCATCTTCTTGGTCTTCTTCGGGGTGGTCTTCAGGGTCGTTGTCTCCAGGGTCGTCGTCTCCGGAGTCGTTGTCTCCGGGGTCATTGTCTCCGGGGTCGCCGTCTTCTTCGGGGTGGTCTTCAGGGTCATCGTCTCCAGGGTCGTCGTCTCCGGGGTCGTCGTCTCTGGGGTCGTCGTCTTCTTTGGGGTGGTCTTCAGGGTCGTCATCTCCAGGGTCGTCGTCTCCGGGGTCGTCATCTCGGGGGTCGTTGTCTCTGGGGTCTCCGTCTTCTTCGGGGTGGTCTTCAGGGTCGTTGTCTTTAGGGTCATCATCAGGGAGATCCAGAGTGATTACCAAAAACCATTTCAAAAAGCTAGAACTTGGAAATGTAGCAAAAGGTACAAGAAGGCTGAGGAACTGCCGAGAGCCAGCTGACTGTACTGGAACCCGGATGGGTAGCCGAATGTACAAGAGCCAATGGAACTACCGAGGACCAGCTGGTGGTACTGGAACACGGTTACTAAGCAGGAGGTACCTGTGCCAGAAAGCACTACCAAGGACCACCAGACGTTGGTGGAACTCGAATACCGAGAAGGAGGCACCTAAGCCAAAGGCTCTGCCTGGAACCAGCTGACGGTACTGGAACCAGGATGGGTAGCAGAAGGTACAAGAGCCAAAGACACTGCCGAGAACCAGCTGACGGTACTGGAACCCGGATGGGTAGCAGAAGGTACTAGAGCCAATGGAACTACCGAGGACCAGCTGATGGTACTGGAACCTGGTTACTAAGCAGGAGGTACCCATGCGAGAAAGCACTACCAAGGACCACCAGACATTGGTGGAACTCGGATACTGAGAATGAGGCACCTAAGCCAAAGGCTCTGCCTGGAACCAGCTGACAGTACTGCAACCAGGATGGGTAGCAGAAGGTTCAAGAGCCAAAGACACTGCCGAGAACCAGCTGACAGTACTGGAACCTGGATGGGTAGCAGAAGGTATAAGAGCCAATGGAACTACAAAGGACCAGCTGATGGTACTGGAACCTGGTTACTAAGCAGGAGGTACCCATGCTAGAGAGCACTACCAAGGACCACCAGACGTTGGTGGAACTCAGATACCAAGAAGGAGGCACCTAAGCCAAAGGCTCCTCCTGGAACCAGCTGACGTTACTGCAACCAGGATGGGTAGCAGAAGGTACAAGAGCCAAAGACACTGCCGAGAACCAGCTGATGGTACTGGAACCCGGATGGGTAGCAGAAGGTACTAGAGCCAATGGAACTACCGAGGACCAGCTGATGGTACTGGAACCCAGTTACTAAGCAGGAGATACCCGTGTCAGAAAGCACTACCAAGGACCACCAGTCATTGGTGGAACTCGGATACCGAGAAAGAGGCACCTAAGCCAAAGGCTCTGCCTGGAACCAGCTGACGGTACTGGAACTCAGGGGGACCTATTCAAGGTTGACTTCCAAAGAACCAGCTAATGGTGCTGGAACTCAGATAGGCAGCAAAAGGTCCACATGAAAAAAAAAATTGCAAGGCCGCGAGCCGGCTGGAGTTACCGAAAACCCACAGTCCTACAGGGGGAGCTTATCCTATTGCCACTACGGAACCAGCCTTGATTGCCAGACCCGCAGCCCACATAGGAAGCACCTAAACTGCAGGCACCATAGAGTCGGCAAACCCGAACGCAACCCGACAGAACAACGTATTGGAGGCAAAATGACCTTGACAGTACCCGGAAACAGCTGGCGTGCTGGAACCAGGCTGGGCAGGAGGGAGTACCCAGACCAAAGACACTTCTGAGCAGCAACTGGTGGTGTTGGAGCCCAGGGATTACAGGAGAAAAAGAGTGTAGGCAGAGGCCTAATTTGAGTAAGTTTAATATCTATAGTAGTGTGAATGTGGAGGGAGCAGGAGAAATTGCCGCACACACAGCAGGGGATCAGCTGACGTTACTGAACCCCAATAACACTGGAGCATGTGTTGACTGTGCTGACGGCACTTCTGAGCAGCAACTGGCGGTGTTGGAGCCCAGGGATTACAGGAGAAACAGAGTGTAGGCAGAGGCCTAATTTGAGCAAGCTTAATATCTGTTGTAGTGTGAGTGTGGACGGAGCAGAAGAAATTGCCGGATACACAGCAGGGGATCAGCTGACGTTACTGAACCCAAATAACACAGGAGCAAGTGTTGACTGTGCAGATGGCACTTCTGAGCAGCAACCGGTGATGTTGGAGCCCAGGATCAATGCTAGAAACAGAGTGCAGCCAGAGGCCTAATTGGAGCAAGTTTAATATCTGCTGTAGTGTCAGTGTGGACGGAGCAGGAGAAATTACCAGATACAGAGCAGGGGATCAGCTGACGTTACTAAACCCCAATAACACGGCAGCAAGTGTTAACGGTGCAGACTGCACTTCTGAGAAGTAACTGGCAGTCTTGCAGCCCAGGGTCAATGCTAGAAACAGAGTGTAGCCAGAGGCCTAATTGGAGCAAGTTTAATATCTGTTGTAGTGTGAGTGTGGATGGAGCAGGAGAAATTGCCGGATACACAGCAGGGGATCAGCTGACATTACTGAACCCCAATAACACAGGAGCAAATGTTGACTGTGCAGACAGCACTTCTGAGCAGCAACTGGCGGTGTTGGAGCCCAGGGTCAATGCTAGAAACAGAGTGTAGCCAGAGGTCTAATTGGAGCAAGTTTAATATCTGTTGTAGTGTGAGTGTGGACGGAGCAAGAGAAATTGCCGGATACACAGCAGGGGATCAGCTGACGTTACTGAACCCCAATAACACAGGAGCAAGTGTTGACTGTGTAGATGGCACTTCTGAGCAGCAACTGGCGGTGTTGGAGCCCAGGGTCAATGCTAGAAACAGAGTGTAGCCAGAGCCCTAATTGGAGCAAGTTTAATATCTGTTGTAGTCTGAGTGTGGATGGAGCAGGAGAAATTGCCGGATGCACAGCTGGGGAGCAGCTGGCGTTACTAAACCCCAATAACACAGGAGCAAGTGTTGACTGTGCAGACAGCACTTCTGAGCAGCAACTTGCGGTGTTGGAGACCAGGGATTCCAGGAGAAACGGAGTGTGAGCAGAGGCCTAATTTGAGCAAGTTTCATAGCTGTTGTAGTGTGAGTGTGGATGGAGCAGGAGAAATTGCCGGATACACAGCAGGGGAACAGCTGACGTTACTGAACCCCAATAACACAGCAGCAAGTGTTGACTGTGCAGACAGCACTTCTGAGCAGCAACTGGCGGTGTTGGAGCCCATGGATTCCAGGAGAAACAGAGTGTAGGCAGAGGTCTAATTTGAGCAAGTTTTATATCTGTAGTAGTGTGAATATGGACGGATCAGGAGAAATTGCTGACATTACTGAACCCCAATAACACGGCAGCAAGTGTTCACTGTGGAGACGGCACTTCTGAGTAGCAACTGGCAGTGTTGGAGCCCAGGGTCAATGCTAGAAACAGAGTTTAGCAGAGGCCTAATTGGAGCAAGTTTAATATCTGTTGTAGTGTGAGTGTGGATGGAGCAGGAGAAATAGCGGAATACACATCTGGGGAGCAGCTGGCGTTACTGAACCCCAATAACACAGAAGCAAGTGTTGACTGTGCAGACAGCACTTCTGAGCAGCAACTGGCGGTGTTGGAGCCCAGGGATTCCAGGAGAAACAGAGTGTAGGCAGAGGCCTAATTTGAGCAAGTTTAATATCTGCTGTAGTGTGAGTGTGGACGGAGCAGGAGAAATTGCCGGATACACAGCTGGGGAGCAGCTGGCGTTACTGAACCCCAATAATACAGGAGCAAGTGTTGACTGTGCAGACGGCACTTCTGAGCAGCAATTGGTGGTGTTGGAGCCCAGGGTCAATGCTAGAAACAGAGTGTAGCCAGAGACCTAATTGGAGCAAGTTTAATATCTGTTGTAGTGTGAGTGTGGACGGAGCAGGAGAAATTGCCGGATACACAGCAGGGGATCAGCTGACATTACTGAACCCCAATAACACGGCAGCAAGTGTTGACTGTGCAGACGGCACTTCTGAGCAGCAACAGGCGGTGTTGGAGCCCAGGGATTACAGTTCAGGTGGTAGAAACAGGAGACCTGGATACTGTTGCCAACCAATTATTTAATCTGGAAGAAGACTGGCAAATTCCTGCAAGATCCAGGCCTTGTTCATTTTCAGAAAAGTAAGCCGGTCAACATTATCGGAGGATAGTCTCATGCGACGGTCTGTTAGTACACCACCTGTGGCACTAAAGACGTGTTCCGTTAATACACTAGCAGCAGGGCAAGCCAGCACCTCCAATGCATACTGGCTAAGCTCTGGCCATGTTTCCAGCTTAGAGACCCAAAACTTGAAGGGGGAAGAGCCGTGTGGGAGAACACTGAGAGGGCAAGATACGTAGTCTGTCACCATCTGACAGAAACGTTGCCTCCTGCTCACTGGAGCCGTCTGTGATGGTGTAGACATTTGTGGCGGGGACACAAAACTTTGCCACATTTGGGCCATACTGGTCTTGCCTTGTGCTGAGGCGCTGCTTCTGCTCCCTCTTTGTGCAGAGCTTCCTCCACTGCCTCGACGCACTGAGCTGCTTTGTAAAGCACTAGCAGCACTGCTCTCAGTTGGAATGGAGAACTGTTGTGAGTTCTGTTTTTGGGCTCCCTCTGGTGGTTACTGATGGTACTGGGTGATTTGTGTTCTGCTGTCTCTGGTGTCCACCTGTTCTATTAGGATTTGGGAGTTTCCTATTTAACCGGGCTTTCTTGTCATTTCCCCGCCGGCTATCAAGGTTATCAGAGTGTTTTGTTACCTCAGCTTTTGGCTTCAGTAATCTTCAGGACAAGCTAAGTTTTTGATTTTCTTGTTCCACGTTTTGCTTTATTTTTGTCTTGTCCAGCTTGCATATAATTGTTTCTTTGCTGCTGGTTGCTCTAGCGGGCTGTAATTGCTCCTCATGTTCCATGAGTTGGAACATGAGTTCAAGTAATTACAGGATGGTTTTTTTGAAGGGTTTTTTGCTGACCGCGCAGTTTACTTTTGTATCCTCTGCTATCTAGTTTTAGCGGGCCTCATTTTGCTGAATCTGTTTTCATACTGTGTATGTGCCTTCCTCTCATTTCACCGTTATTATATGTGGGGGGCTGCTATTTCTGTGGGGTATTTCTCTGGAGGCAAGAGAGGTCTGTGTTTCTTCTAATAGGGGAAGTTAGATCTTCGGCTGGTGCGAGACGTCTAGGATCAACGTAGGCACGTTCCCCGGCTATTGTTATTTGTGTGTTCAGGTTTAGGGTCGCGGTCAGCTCAGGTTCCATCACCCTAGAGCTCGTTGGTGCTTGTCCTTTTGTGATTCCCTGCCATTGGAATCATGACAGTATAGCCGGCCAAAAATGTTTGGGCTGAAGTAGGAGGAAAAGTAGTCTGAGGAAGTTTTTTTTTTTTTTCTCCTCTGAGGTTGCTGCCTAGCCCTAATTGCAGCCTGGCTGATTTTTTTTTTTTTTTTTTTTCCTCCTCTTAATCCTTGAATGGCTCTGACCTTAGCTGTTTATCATGGACGTCCAGAGTTTAGATTCCAGCTTGAATAATCTTGCTGCTAAGGTTCAAAATATACAAGATTTTGTTGTACATGCTCCTATGTCTGAACCTAGAATTCCTATTCCAGAGTTCTTTGCTGGAGATAGATCTAGTTTTCTGAATTTTAGGAACAATTGCAAGCTGTTCCTTTCTTTGAAATCTCGCTCTTCTGGAGACCCTGCTCAGCAGGTTAAGATTATTATATCTTTCCTGCGGGGTGACCCTCAAAATTGGGCATTTGCATTGGCACCAGGGGATCCTGCGTTGCTTAATGTGGATGCGTTTTTTCTGGCATTGGGTTTGCTCTATGAGGAACCTAACCAAGAGATTCAGGCTGAAAAAGCTTTATTAGCTCTCTCTCAGGGGCAAGATGAAGCAGAAATATATTGTCAAAAATTTCGGAAATGGTCAGTGCTTACTCAGTGGAATGAGTGCGCCCTGGCTGCAAAGTTCAGAGATGGCCTTTCTGAGGCCATTAAAGATGTTATGGTGGGGTTCCCTGCGCCTACGGGTCTGAATGAGTCTATGACTATGGCTATTCAGATTGATCGGCGTTTACGGGAGCGCAAACCTGTGCACCATTTGGCGGTGTCTTCTGAACAGGCACTTGAGACAATGCATTGTGATAGAGTTCAGTCTAGAAGTGAACGGCAAAACTATAGGCGGAAAAATGGGTTGTGCTTTTATTGTGGTGATTCAGCTCATGTTATATCAGCATGCTCTAAACGCACAAAAAAGGTTGATAAGTCTGTTGCCATTAGTACGTTACAGTCTAAGTTCATTCTGTCTGTGACTCTGATTTGTTCATTATCATCCATTTCCGTCGATGCCTATGTGGATTCAGGCGCTGCCCTGAGTCTTATGGATTGGTCATTTGCCAATCGCTGTGGGTTTAGTCTGGAGCCTCTGGAAGTCCCTATTCCTTTGAAGGGAATTGACTCTACACCTTTGGCTATGAATAAACCTCAGTACTGGACACAAGTGACCATGCGTATGACTCCCGTTCATCAGGAGGTGATTCGCTTCCTGGTATTGTATAATTTACATGATGTTCTAGTACTTGGTCTGCCATGGTTACAAACTCATAATCCAGTCCTTGACTGGAAAACAATGTCTGTGTTAAGCTGGGGATGTCAGGGGGTTCATGATGATGCACCTCCGATTTCTATCGCTTCATCTACTCCTTCTGAGGTTCCTGTATTTTTGTCGGATTATCGGGATGTTTTTGAGGAGCCTAAGCTCAGTTCGCTTCCTCCTCACAGGGATTGCGATTGTGCTATAGATTTAATTCCTGGTAGTAAATTTCCTAAAGGTCGTTTGTTCAATCTGTCAGTGCCAGAGCATACTGCTATGCGGGATTATGTTAAGGAGTCCTTGGAAAAGGGACATATCCGTCCATCTTCGTCCCCTTTGGGAGCAGGTTTTTTTTTCGTGGCCAAGAAAGATGGGTCCTTGAGGCCTTGTATAGATTATCGTCTTTTAAATAAGATTACCGTAAAATATCAGTGTCCTTTGCCTTTGTTGACTGATTTGTTTGCTCGCATTAAGGGGGCTAAATGGTTCACTAAGATTGATCTCCGGGGTGCGTATAATCTTATACGAATAAAGCAAGGTGATGAGTGGAAAACCGCATTTAATACGCCTGAGGGCCATTTTGAGTATTTGGTAATGCCTTTCGGACTTTCTAATGCTCCTTCAGTCTTCCAGTCCTTTATGCACGATATTTTCCGTGAATATCTGGATGGATTTATGATTGTGTATTTGGATGATATTTTGGTTTTTTCTGATGACTGGGAGTCTCATGTTCAGCAGGTCAGGAAGGTGTTTCAGGTCCTGCGGGCTAATTCCTTGTTTGTAAAGGGCTCAAAGTGTCTCTTTGGAGTCCAGAAGATTTCTTTCTTGGGGTATATTTTTTCCCCTTCTACTATTGAGATGGATCCCGTCAAGGTTCGGGCTATTTGTGACTGGACGCAGCCTGCATCTCTTAAGAGTCTGCAGAAGTTCTTGGGCTTTGCTAATTTCTATCGTCGTTTTATAACTAATTTTTCTAGTGTTGTTAAGCCTTTGACGGATTTGACTAAGAAGGGTGCTGATGTTGCTGATTGGTCTCCTGCGGCTGTGGAGGCCTTTCAGGAACTTAAACGCCGGTTTTCTTCTGCTCCTGTGTTGCGTCAGCCTGATGTTTCGCTTCCTTTCCAAGTTGAGGTTGATGCTTCCGAGATTGGTGCGGGGGCGGTTTTGTCGCAGAGAAGCTCCGATTGCTCGGTGATGAAGCCATGTGCGTTCTTTTCTAGAAAATTTTCGCCCGCTGAGCGGAATTATGATGTGGGTAATCGGGAACTTTTGGCCATGAAGTGGGCATTTGAGAAGTGGCGTCATTGGCTGGAGGGTGCTAGACATCGTGTGGTGGTCTTGACTGATCACAAAAATCTGATTTACCTTGAGTCTGCCAGGCGTCTGAATCCTAGACAGGCTCGTTGGTCACTGTTTTTCTCTCGTTTCAATTTTGTGGTTTCATACCTGCCAGGTTCAAAGAATGTGAAGGCGGATGCTCTTTCTAGGAGTTTTGTGCCTGACTCCCCTGGAAATTCTGAGCCCACTGGTATCCTTAGGGAGGGGGTGATTTTGTCGGCTGTCTTCCCAGACTTGCGACGTGCTTTGCAGGAGTTTCAGGCGGGTAAACCTGATCGTTGTCCGCCTGAGAGACTGTTTGTTCCGGATAGTTGGACCAGTAGAGTCATCTCCGAGGTCCATTCTTCTGCGTTGGCAGGTCATCCTGGAATATTTGGTGCTAGAGACTTGGTGGCCAGGTCTTTTTGGTGGCCTTCCTTGTCGAGGGATGTGCGTTCTTTTGTGCAGTCTTGTGAGGTTTGTGCTCGGGCTAAGCCTTGCTGTTCTCGAGCCAGTGGATTGTTGTCACCTTTGCCTATCCCGAAGAGGCCTTGGACGTACATTTCCATGGACTTTATTTCGGATCTCCCTGTCTCTCAAAAAATGTCCGTCATCTGGGTTGTGTGTGACCGCTTTTCTAAAATGGTTCATCTTGTACCCTTGCCTAAGTTGCCTTCCTCCTCTGAGTTGGTCCCTCTGTTTTTCCAGAACGTGGTTCGTTTGCATGGGATTCCGGAGAACATCGTTTCTGACAGGGGATCCCAGTTTGTGTCTAGATTTTGGTGGACGTTCTGTGCTAAGATGGGCACTGATTTGTCCTTTTCGTCTGCATTCCACCCTCAGACGAATGGCCAGACGGAGCGAACTAATCAGACCTTGGAAACTTATTTGAGGTGTTTTGTTTCTGCTGATCAGGATGACTGGGTTACCTTTTTGCCGCTGGCCGAGTTTGCCCTTAATAATCGGGCTAGTTCTGCTACCTTGGTTTCTCCTTTCTTTTGTAATTCGGGGTTTCATCCTCGTTTTTCCTCTGGTCAGGTGGAGCCTTCTGATTGTCCTGGAGTGGACATGGTGGTGGATAGGTTGCATCAGATTTGGAGTCATGTGGTGGACAATTTGAAGTTGTCCCAGGAGAAGGCTCAGCAGTTTGCTAATCGCCGTCGCCGCGTGGGTCCTCGACTTCGTGTTGGGGACTTGGTGTGGTTGTCTTCTCGTTTTGTTCCTATGAAGGTCTCTTCTCCTAAGTTCAAGTCTCGGTTCATCGGTCCTTATAGGATCTTGGAAATTCTTAACCCTGTGTCGTTTCGTTTGGATCTCCCGGCATCGTTTGCTATTCATAATGTGTTCCATCGGTCGTTGTTGCGGAGGTATGAGGTACCTGTTGTTCCTTCGCTTGAGCCTCCTGCTCCGGTGCTGGTGGAGGGAGAATTGGAGTATGTTGTGGAGAAGATCTTGGATTCTCGTGTTTCCAGACGGAAACTCCAATATTTGGTCAAGTGGAAGGGTTATGGTCAGGAGGATAATTCTTGGGTGGTTGCCTCTGATGTTCATGCTGATGATTTGGTCCGCGCTTTTCATAGGGCTCATCCTGGTCGCCCTGGTGGTTCTCGTGAGGGTTTGGTGACCCCTCCTCAAGGGGGGGGTACTGTTGTGAGTTCTGTTTTTGGGCTCCCTCTGGTGGTTACTGATGGTACTTGGTGATTTGTGTTCTGCTGTCTCTGGTGTCCACCTGTTCTATTAGGATTTGGGAGTTTCCTATTTAACCGGGCTTTCTTGTCATTTCCCCGCCGGCTATAAAGGTTATCAGAGTGTTTTGTTACCTCAACTTTTGGCTTCAGTAATCTTCAGGACAAGCTAAGTTTTTGATTTTCTTGTTCCACGTTTTGCTTTATTTTTGTCTTGTCCAGCTTGCATATAATTGTTTCTTTGCTGCTGGTTGCTCTAGCGGGCTGTAATTGCTCCTCATGTTCCATGAGTTGGAACATGAGTTCAAGTAATTACAGGATGGTTTTTTTGAAGGGTTTTTTGCTGACCGCGCAGTTTACTTTTGTATCCTCTGCTATCTAGTTTTAGCGGGCCTCATTTTGCTGAATCTGTTTTCATACTGTGTATGTGCCTTCCTCTCATTTCACCGTCATTATATGTGGGGGGCTGCTATTTCTGTGGGGTATTTCTCTGGAGGCAAGAGAGGTCTGTGTTTCTTCTAATAGGGGAAGTTAGATCTTCGGCTGGTGCGAGACGTCTAGGATCAACGTAGGCACGTTCCCCGGCTATTGTTATTTGTGTGTTCAGGTTTAGGGTCGCGGTCAGCTCAGGTTCCATCACCCTAGAGCTCGTTGGTGCTAGTCCTTTTGTGATTCCCTGCCATTGGAATCATGACAGAGAACATCATCTCTGCCTGCTCTGCATCACCCCACCCTCGCTCTACATACTGACTACTAGAGCATTGTGTAACTCCCTCCTCTAGACAGATGTCTTCCTCCTTCAATGACTCCTCCTCATCCTCCTCACAAAGTGTCCTCTGCCTAGGCCTTTGTGAGGAACCACATTGCGCAGACTGTCCAGAAGCAGATGGCATTTGTGACTCCTCATCCTCCACCGCTTTCAGAACCTCCTCCCTTAGTGCTTCCAGTGTTTTTTCAAGCAGGCAGATAAGGGGGATAGTCATGCTGACTAGGGTTGAGCGAAACGGGTCGTTCATTTTCAAAAGTCGCCGACTGTGCGTGGTCGGCCATGCGGTACGTGACTTTCGCGCCAAAGTCGCGTTTCAATGACGCGAAAAGTGCCATTTCTCAGCCAATGAAGGTGAACGCAGAGTGTGAGCAGCGTGATGACATAGGTCCTGGTCCCCACCATCTTAGAGAAGGGCATTGCAGTGATTAGCTTGCTGTCTGCGGCGTCACAGGGGCTATAAAGGGGCGTTCCCGCCGACCGCCATCTTACTGCTGCTGATCTGAGCTTAGGGAGAGGTTGCTGCCGCTTCGTCAGAAGCAGGGATAGCGTTAGGCAGGGTCCATTAACCACCAAACCGCTTGTGCTGTAGCGATTTCCACTGTCCAACACCACCTTCGGTGTGCAGGGACAGTGGAAGCTACATTTTTTTTTCCTCAGCGCTGTAGCTCATTGGGCTGCCCTAGAAGGCTCCCTGATAGCTGCATTGTTGTGTGTACGCCGCTGTGCAAACCAACTGCTTTTTTCAAAGCACAAATCCTCTTGTTCCTTCCTTTCTGCACAGCTATCTTTTTTGTTTGTCCACACTTTTTATTTAATTTGTGCATCAGTCCACTCCTTATTGCTGCCTGCCATACCTGGCTGAGATTACTGCAGGGAGATAGTAATTGTAGGACAGTCAATGTTTTTTTTTTTTTTTGGTGGGAGATTAAGATTGGCATTTCTGCTAGAGTGCCATCCCTGTGTGTGCCATCTCTCACTCAGTGGGCCATAGAAAGCCTATTTATTTTTTTGCTTGATTTGGGTTCTAAAATCTACCTGAAAAAATCACTACATCAATCAGTGGGAGAAAAATATTGGCCTCAGGGCTTGTGTGCCACTCCTGACTCCTGTGTGTGCCATCTCTCACTCAGTGGGCCATAGAAAGCCTATTTATTTTTTTGCTTGATTTGGGTTTTAAAATCTACCTGTAAAAATCACTACATCAATCAGTGGGAGAAGAATATTGGCCTCTGGGCTTGTGTGCCACTCCTGACTCCTGTGTGTGCCATCTCTCACTCAGTGGGCCATAGAAAGCCTTTTTTTTTTTTTTTTTTTGGTTTCTAAATTGTCCCTGAAAAAATTATTTTATTTTATTTGGTTTCTAAATTCTTCCTGAAAAAATCATTTTATTTTATTTTGTTTCTAACGTCTCCCTGAAAAAAAAAAAAAAAAAAAAACAGTGGGAGATTAATATTGCCCTTTCTGCTTCTGTGCCAGTCTTGACTCCTGGGTGTGCCATCTCTCTCTCTCTCTCAAATTGTGGGCCATAGAAAGCCTATTTATTTTTTTGCTTGATTTGGGTTCTAAAATCTACCTGTAAAAATCACTACATCAATCAGTGGGAGAAAAATATTGGCCTCTGGGCTTGTGTGCCACTCCTGACTCCTGTGTGTGCCATCTCTCACTCAGTGGGCCATAGAAAGCCTATTTATTTTTTTGCTTGATTTGGGTTCTAAAATCTACCTGAAAAAATCACTACATCAATCAGTGGGAGAAAAATATTGGCCTCTGGGCTTGTGTGCCACTCCTGACTCCTGGGTGTGCCATCTCTCACTCAGTGGGCCATAGAAAGCCTATTTATTTTTTTGCTTGATTTGGGTTCTAAAATCTACCTGAAAAAATCACTACATCAATCAGTGGGAGAAAAATATTGGCCTCAGGGCTTGTGTGCCACTCCTGACTCCTGTGTGTGCCATCTCTCACTCAGTGGGCCATAGAAAGCCTATTTATTTTTTTGCTTGATTTGGGTTCTAAAATCCACCTGAAAAAATCACTACATCAATCAGTGGGAGAAAAATATTGGCCTCTGGGCTTGTGTGCCACTCCTGACTCCTGTGTGTGCCATCTCTCACTCAGTGGGCCATAGAAAGCCTATTTACTTTTTTGCTTGATTTGGGTTCTAAAATCTACCTGAAAAAATCACTACATCATTCAGTGGGAGAAAAATATTGGCCTCTGGGCTTGTGTGCCACTCCTGACTCCTGTGTGTGCCATCTCTCACTCAGTGGGCCATAGAAAGCCTATTTATTTTTTTGCTTGATTGGGGTTCTAAAATCTACCTGAAAAAATCACTACATCAATCAGTGGGAGAAAAATATTGGCCTCAGGGCTTGTGTGCCACTCCTGACTCCTGTGTGTGCCATCTCTCACTCAGTGGGCCATAGAAAGCCTATTTATTTTTTTGCTTGATTTGGGTTCTAAAATCTACCTGAAAAAATCACTACATCAATCAGTGGGAGAAAAATATTGGCCTCTGGGCTTGTGTGCCACTCCTGACTCCTGTGTGTGCCATCTCTCACTCAGTGGGCCATAGAAAGCCTATTTATTTTTTTGCTTGATTTGGGTTCTAAAATCTACCTGAAAAAATCACTATATCAATCAGTGGGAGAAAAATATTGGCCTCAGGGCTTGTGTGCCACTCCTGACTCCTGTGTGTGCCATCTCTCACTCAGTGGGCCATAGAAAGCCTATTTATTTTTTTGCTTGATTTGGGTTCTAAAATCTACCTGAAAAAATCACTACATCAATCAGTGGGAGAAAAATATTGGCCTCTGGGCTTGTGTGCCACTCCTGACTCCTGTGTGTGCCATCTCTCACTCAGTGGGCCATAGAAAGCCTATTTATTTTTTTGCTTGATTTGGGTTCTAAAATCTACCTGAAAAAATCACTACATCAATCAGTGGGAGAAAAATATTGGCCTCAGGGCTTGTGTGCCACTCCTGACTCCTGTGTGTGCCATCTCTCACTCAGTGGGCCATAGAAAGCCTATTTATTTTTTTGCTTGATTTGGGTTCTAAAATCTACCTGAAAAAATCACTACATCAATCAGTGGGAGAAAAATATTGGCCTCAGGGCTTGTGTGCCACTCCTGACTCCTGTGTGTGCCATCTCTCACTCAGTGGGCCATAGAAAGCCTTTTTTTTTTTTTTTATTTGGTTTCTAAATTGTCCCTGAAAAAATCATTTTATTTTATTTGGTTTCTAAATTCTTCCTGAAAAAATCATTTTATTTTATTTTGTTTCTAACGTCTCCCTGAAAAAAACAAACAAACAAAAAAAACAGTGGGAGATTAATATTGCCCTTTCTGCTTGTGTGCCAGTCTTGACTCCTGGGTGTGCCATCTCTCTCTCTCTCTCAAATTGTGGGCCATAGAAAGCCTATTTATTTTTTTGCTTGATTTGGGTTCTAAAATCTACCTGTAAAAATCAATAAATCAATCAGTGGGAGATAAATATTGACCTCTGGGCTTGTGTGCCACTCCTGACTCCTGTGTGTGCCATCTCTCACTCAGTGGGCCATAGAAAGCCTTTTTTTTTTTTTTTTGGTTTCTAAATTGTCCCTGAAAAAATCATTTTATTTTATTTGGTTTCTAAATTCTTCCTGAAAAAATCATTTTATTTTATTGTGTTTCTAACGTCTCCCTGAAAAAAACAAAAAACAAAAAAAACAGTGGGAGATTAATATTGCCCTTTCTGCTTGTGTGCCAGTCTTGACTCCTGGGTGTGCCATCTCTCTCTCTCTCTCAAATTGTGGGCCATAGAAAGCCTATTTATTTTTTTTGCTTGATTTGGGTTCTAAAATCTACCTGTAAAAATCAATAAATCAATCAGTGGGAGAAAAATATTGGCCTCTGGGCTTGTGTGCCACTCCTGACTCCTGTGTGTGCCATCTCTCACTCAGTGGGGCATAGAAAGCCTTTTTTTTATTTTTTTATTTGGTTTCTAAATTGTCCCTGAAAAAAATCATTTTATTTTATTTTGTTTCTAAATTCTTCCTGAAAAAATCATTTTATTTTGTTTCTAAAGTCTCCCTGAAAAAAAAAAAAAATAGGTGGGAGATTAATATTGACATTTGTGCTTGAGTGACAGTCCTGCGTGTGTGGCATCTCTGTGATTTGGTGCCACAGAAAGCAGAGTGTGTAACATTGTGCCTGATTTTCCTTGTGGTCTCACCAACCTGTAAAGGGATATTGAAATCATACTGAAGTTATAGCTCACCGTGTAAGTTGTTTGACAGCAACAAATAAAGTTACTTAGGTTAAGTTTTTAAAACAATGAGGAAGTCTGGTGCAAGAGGTCGTGGCCGTGGGCGTTCATTGTCAGCTGGTAATGATGGTAGTGGTAGTGGAGCATCAGGTGGTCGTGGGAAAAAAAATATTCCACCTAAGTCTGGAGCTGTGGAGCCAGGTTCGTCGTCTGGCTACACAAGGCCTCAAACGCTCTCTTTTCTGGGAGTAGGAAAACCGCTTTTAAAGCCGGAGCAGCAACAGCAAGTTTTGGCTTACCTTGCAGACTCAGCCTCTAGCTCTTTTGCCTCCTCTTCTGAAACTGGTAAATGTAAAAGCAGCGCGTCGCTTGTGGATGTTCACGGTCAGGGACAAGTCGCTTCCTTGTCCTCTTCAGCAAAAACAACAACAAGAGAGAAGGATGCAGCAGGCGACACAACGGGTTACTCCATGGAGCTCTTTACACATACCGTCCCTGGCTTAGAAAGTGAAACACTTAACAGGCCATGCCCATTACAAGTAGATTCTGACATGGAGTGCACTGATGCACAGCCACAGTCAGACTACAATGCTGGTCCTTTGACTCAGACCACAACATTGCCCTCTCAGGGTACTGATCCACAATCAGACCCTGATGAGACTATGTTGCCCCGTCACGAACGCTATACCACCAACCGACACGGTGACACAGACGAAGTTGCACACGAGCTAGAAGAGGAGGTAATAGATGACCCAGTTGTTGACCCCGATTGGCAGCCATTGGGGGAACAGGGTGCAGGCGGCAGTAGTTCAGAAGCGGAGGTGGAGGAGGGGCCACAGCAGGCATCAACATCGCAACAGGTTCCATCTGCCGGGCCCGTATCTGGCCCAAAACGCGTGTCAAAGCCAAAACCTGTTGGAGGACAGCGTGGCCATCCGGTTAAAGCTCAGTCTGCAATCCCTGAAAAGGGATCCGATGCTAGGAAGAGTGCAGTCTGGCATTTTTTTAAACAACATCCAATTGATCAGCGCAAAGTCATCTGTCAAAAATGTTCAACTAGCTTAAGCAGAGGTCAGAATCTGAAAAGTCTCAATACAAGTTGCATGCATAGACATTTAACCACCATGCATTTTCAAGCCTGGACTAACTACCAAACGTCCCTTAAGGTTGTAGCACCCTCGGCCAATGAAGCTAGTCAGCAACGCAACATCCCTTCCGTCACTGTAAGGCCACCATTTTCTGCACCACCGGCAGTATCTGTGCAGGTTTCTTTGCCAGCCAAAAGCAGTTAGGGTCAGGGAATCACCAGTTTTGTAGGAGGAAATATTGCATCTAGGGCACCGGCAGAAACAATACCGTCTCCAACCGTCTCTCAGTCTGCCATGTCCACCGGCACACCCGTTAGTTCCACGATCTCCAGCTCTCCAGTCCAGCTCACCCTACATGAGACTCTGGTTAGAAAAAGGAAGTACTTATCCTCGCATCCGCGTACACAGGGTTTTAACGCCCACATAGCTAGACTAATCTCGTTAGAGATGATGCCCTACCGGTTAGTTGAAAGCGAAGCTTTCAAAGCCCTGATGGAGTACGCTGAACCACGCTACGAGCTACCCAGTCGACACTTTTTTTCCAGAAAAGCCATCCCAGCCCTGCACCAGCATGTTAAACAGCGCATCGTCCATGCACTCAGGCAATCTGTGAGTACAAAGGTGCACCTGACTACAGATGCATGGACCAGTAGGCATGGCCAGGGACGTTACGTGTCCATCACGGCACACTGGGTGAATGTGGTGGATGCAGGGTCCACAGGGGACATCAATTTCGGGACAGTTGTGCCTAGCCCACGGTCTAGGAAACAGTTGGCTGTAGGCGTTCGCACCCCCTCCTCCTCGTCCTCCTGCAGAAGCGACAGCTCTTCCACAGACCGCAGTCGGCCAACCACTCCATCGGCAGCTGACACTGTTGCACACCAGTTGTCCCATTATGGGCCAGCTACTGGCAAGCGTCAGCAGGCTGTATTGGCTATGAAGTGTTTGGGCGACAAAAGACACACCGCGGAAGTTCTGTCCGAGTTCTTGCAACAAGAAACGCAGTCGTGGCTGGGCACAGTAGATCTTGAGGCAGGCAAGGTAGTGAGTGATAACGGAAGGAATTTCATGGCTGCCATCTCCCTTTCCCAACTGAAACACATTCCTTGCCTGGCTCACACCTTAAACCTGGTGGTGCAGTGCTTATTGAAAACTTATCCTGGGTTCTCCGACCTGCTCCTCAAAGTGCGTGGACTTTGCTCACATATCCGACGTTCGCCTGTACACTCCAGCCGTATGCAGACCTATCAGCGGTCTTTGAACCTTCCCCAGCATCGCCTAATCATAGACGTTGCAACAAGGTGGAACTCAACACTGCACATGCTTCAGAGACTGTGCCAACAGAGGCGGGCTGTTATGTTTTTGTGGGAGGATACACATACACGGGTAGGCAGTAGGATGGCAGACATGGAGTTGTCAGGTGTGCAGTGGTCGAAGATACAAGACATGCGTCAAGTCCTTCAGTGTTTTGAGGAATGCACACGGCTGGTTAGTGCAGACAACGCCATAATAAGCATGAGCATCCCCCTAATGTGTCTGCTGATGCAAAGTTTGACGCACATAAAGGATCAGGCGTCTGCACCAGAGGAAGAGGAAAGCCTTGATGACAGTCAGCCATTGTCTGGTCAGGGCAGTGTACAGGACAAGGTAGCGGGCGAAGAGGAGGTGGAGGACGAGGAGGATGATGGGGATGAGTATATTTTTAATGAGGAAGCTTTCCCGGGGGCACTGGAAATTGGTTGCGTGGCAAGGCCGGGTTCTGGTTTTTTGAGGGACACAAGTGACGTAGATTTGCCTGAAACTGCCCCTCAACCAATCACAACCGCAGATTTGACAACTGGAACTTTGGCCCACATGGCGGATTATGCCTTACGTATCCTCAAAAGGGACACATGCATTACGAAAATGATGAACGATGACGATTACTGGTTGGCCTGCCTCCTTGATCCACGCTATAAAGGCAAATTGCAAAATATTATGCCACATGAGAACTTGGAACTAATATTAGCAACCAAACAATCAACTCTTGTTGACCGTTTGCTTCAGGCATTCCCAGCACACAGCGCACGTGATCGTTCTCACACGAGCTCCAGGGGGCAGCAGACCAGGAGTGTTAGGGGTGCACACATCAGAAGTGGCGTTGGACAGAGGGGTTTTCTGACCAGGTTGTGGAGTGATTTTGCTATGACCGCAGACAGGACAGGTACTGCTGCATCAATTGAAAGTGACAGGAGACAACATTTGTCCAGTATGGTTACTAACTATTTTTCATCCCTTATCGATGTTCTCCCTCAACCGTCATTCCCATTTGATTACCGGGCATCAAAATTAGACACCTGGCCAGAATTGGCAGAATATGCATTGCAGGAGCTTGCTTGCCCGGCAGCTAGTGTCCTATCAGAAAGAGTATTCAGTGCTGCAGGTTCAATATTAACCGAAAAAAGGACTCGTCTGGCTACCCAAAATGTTGATGATCTAACATTCATTAAAATGAACCACAACTGGATTTCGAATTATTTTGCCCCACCTTGCCCGGCCGACACCTAGCTTTCCTATGAAAAGCTCTTGCCTGTGGACTACTGTGAATTACTTTTCTAATGTCTAATTTGCTGCAGCTGATTGTCCAGCATACGACATGTTTACACCTCCCTAAATGGCCAAACTCCCCACACGGGGCCGTGGTATCGCGACTTGGCGCAAGCACCCGTGAGAGTGCTGTTTGTCTGAAGAGGTGGGTGTGCCCGCTTTTGGTCGACGGCATTGCCACTGGGTCCCTCATAGTACAATAAAGTGTCTCTGGCGGTGGTGGTGCGCACCCAACGTCAGACACACTGTTGTAACATGAGGGGCCCTGGGCCTGTACCGCCGGCCACAAGAGAGTTCACCCACCCCCAGGTCAAACATTGCTCTACCACTTCCACAGTTATCTCTCACACTTCCACCAATGTTTAGTCTATGCGCTGACATCCTTCCATTCCTGCCATTGACAATACCATTGTGTTGACATGTATGATGGTACTTAACATAGTCAGGGGCAGTGTCCTCTATTTACCACAGTAAATACTTTGCATAAATTAGTAGGTCTGAAACTACGCAGAGGATCCCACCCCTGAACCTAATGATTGCACCCTTTAGTGTTTTCGTTTTGTTTTAATGCGAGACATTCACATTTATTTATTGTTTTGGACTACTAACTGGCAGACACTCATTACAATCGGCCTCCACTGACCTGTCTACTGCTGCCCGTGTACCCCTGGAACCAATTTTAAATTGCCTACAGCCAGCCCATTTTATTATGTTAGGCCTTCGAAGCCTGTCTGCTGTCCCTCCTTCCACTAGGCCTCCACTGACCAGACCACTGCTGCCCGTGTACCCCTGGAACCAATTTTAAATTGCCTACAGCCAGCCCATTTTATTATGTTAGGCCTTCGAAGCCTGTCTGCGGTCCCTCCTTCCACTAGGCCTCCACTGACCTGTCTACTGCTGCCCGTGTACCCCTGGAACCAATTTTAAATTGCCTACAGCCAGCCCATTTTATTATGTTAGGCCTTCGAAGCCTGTCTGCGGTCCCTCCTTCCACTAGGCCTCCACTGACCTGTCTACTGCTGCCCGTGTACCCCTGGAACCAATTTTAAATTGCCTACAGCCAGCCCATTTTATTATGTTAGGCCTTCGAAGCCTGTCTGCTGTCCCTCCTTCCACTAGGCCTCCACTGACCAGACCACTGCTGCCCGTGTACCCCTGGAACCAATTTTAAATTGCCTACATCCAGCCCATTTTATTATGTTAGGCCTTCGAAGCCTGTCTGCGGTCCCTCCTTCCACTAGGCCTCCACTGACCTGTCTACTGCTGCCCGTGTACCCCTGGAACCAATTTTAAATTGCCTACAGCCAGCCCATTTTATTATGTTAGGCCTTCGAAGCCTGTCTGCTGTCCCTCCTTCCACTAGGCCTCCACTGACCAGACCACTGCTGCCCGTGTACCCCTGGAACAAATTTTAAATTGCCTACAGCCAGCCCATTTTATTATGTTAGGCCTTCAAAGCCTGTCTGCTGTCCCTCCTTCCACTAGGCCTCCACTGACCAGACTACTGCTGCCCGTGTACCCCTGGAACCAATTATAAAGTACCTACAGCCTGTCCAATTTTATTATGTTAGGCCTTCGAAGCTTGTCTGCGGTCCCTCCTTCCACTAGGCCTCCACTGACCTGTCTACTGCTGCCCGTGTACCCCTGGAAACAATCATAAATTGCCTACAGCCAGCCCATTTTATTATGTTAGGCCTTCGAAGCCTGTCTGCGGCCCGTTCTTTCTACTACTACTACACTGACCAGTCTACTGCTGCCTGTGTACCCCTGGAACCTATTTTTTAGTGCCTACAGCACAATATTTTTTTATGTTAGGCCTTCGAAGCCTGTCTGCGGCCCGTTCTTTCTACTACTCCTACACTGACCAGTGTACTGCTGCCCGTGTACCCCTGGAACCAATGTTAAAGTGCCTACAGTCCAATATTTTTTATTGTTAGGCCTTCGAAGCCTGTCTGCGGCCCGTTCTTTCTACTACTACTACACTGACCAGTCTACTGCTGCCCGTGTACCCCTGGAACCAATGTTAAAGTGCCTACAGTCCAATATTTTTTTATGTTAGGCCTTCGAAGCCTGTCTGCGGCCCGTTCTTTCTACTACTACTACACTGACCAGTCTACTGCTGCCCGTGTACCCCTGGAACCAATGTTAAAGTGCCTCCAGTCCAATATTTTTTTATGTTAGGCCTTCGAAGCCTGTCTGCGGCCCGTTCTTTCTACTACTACTACACTGACCAGTCTACTGCTGCCCGTGTACCCCTGGAACCAATTTTATAGTGCCTACAGTCCAATATTTTTTTATGTTAGGCCTTCGAAGCCTGTCTGCGGCCCGTTCTTTCTACTACTACTACACTGACCAGACCACTGCTGCCCATGTACCCCTGGAACCAATTATAAAGTGCCTACAGCCTGTCCAATTTTATTATGTTAGGCCTTCGAAGCCTGTCTGCGGTCCCTCCTTCCACTAGGCCTCCACTGACCTGTCTACTGCTGCCCGTGTACCCCTGGAAACAGTCATAAATTGCCTACAGCCAGCCCATTTTATTATGTTAGGCCTTCGAAGCCTGTCTGCGGCCCGTTCTTTCTACTACTACTACACTGACCAGTCTACTGCTGCCTGTGTACCCCTGGAACCTATTTTTTAGTGCCTACAGCACAATAATTTTTTATGTTAGGCCTTCGAAGCCTGTCTGCGGCCCGTTCTTTCTACTACTCCTACACTGACCAGTGTACTGCTGCCCGTGTACCCCTGGAACCAATGTTAAAGTGCATACAGTCCAATATTTTTTATTGTTAGGCCTTCGAAGCCTGTCTGCGGCCCGTTCTTTCTACTACTACTACACTGACCAGTCTACTGCTGCCCGTGTACCCCTGGAACCAATGTTAAAGTGCCTACAGTCCAATATTTTTTTATGTTAGGCCTTCAAAGCCTGTCTGCGGCCCGTTCTTTCTACTACTACTACACTGACCAGACCACTGCTGCCCGTGTACCCCTGGAACCTATTTTTTATTGCATAGAGCATCCTTTTTTTAATAGTAGGCGTACAAAGTCTGTCTGCGGTCCACTATTGAAATTGTCCTCCACTGCCAGAGCAATGCTGCCTGTGTACCCCTGTAACCTTTTTTAAGCTGCAGTGAGCCACATTTTTGGTTTAAGGCCTACTACCTGTGTCTGTCTGCGACACTCAATTCAGCTGTGTTCCTGTTAAAAAAGCTGAGCGTCAATAGTCTTGTTTTCAGCCTCTAGGAATTTTAAAACTACATTGGGGGTACAACTTTGGTAGGGCCTACTAACGGTGTCTGCCGCCCCAAGGTGTGACCCAGGTTTCGTCCACATTGCTTCGATCTTCCTACTCTCGTTTACTAGTTGGTGAAAACTACACTGCATTAGGCCTACAAATTGGGTATGGGGTGTAGAGACGGTGTGTTCCACTCCAAGGTGTTCCCCAGGTTTCCTCGACATTGCTTCGATCTTAATGCTCTCGTTTAGTAGTTGTTGGAAACTACAATGCATTAGGCCTACAAATTGGGTATGGGGTGTAGAGACGGTGTGTTCCACTCCAAGGTGTTCTCCAGGTTTCCTTTCCTGAGCTTCTATCTTCAGGCTCTCGTTTAGTAGTTGTTGGAAACTACACTGCATTAGGCCTACAAATTGGGTATGGGGTGTAGAGAGATGGTGTGTTCCACTCCAAGGTGTTCCCCAGGTTTCGTCCACATTGCTTCGATCTTCCTACTCTCGTTTAGTAGTTGGTGAAAACTACACTGCATTAGGCCTACAAATTGGGTATGGGGTGTAGAGAGATGGTGTGTTCCACTCCAAGGTGTTCCCCAGGTTTCCTCGCCATTGCTTCGATCTTCAGGCTCTCGTTTAGTAGTTGTTGAAAACAACACTGCATTAGGCCTACAAGTTGGGTCTGGGGTGTAGAGACGGTGTGTTCCACTCCAAGGTGTTCCCCAGGTTGCCTCTCCATTGCTTCAATCTTCATGCTCTCGTTTAGTAGTTGTTGAAAACAACACTGCATTAGGCCTACTAGTTGGGTCTGGGGTGTAGAGACGGTGTGTTCCACTCCAAGGTGTTCTCCAGGTTGCCTCTCCATTGCTTCAATCTTCATGCTCGTGTTAAGTAGTTGTTGAAACAACACTACATTATGCCTACAAGTTGGGTCTGGGTCATAGAGACGGTGTCTTCCGCTCCAAGGTGTTCTCCAGGTTGCCTTTCCAGTCTCCATAGCTTCGATCTTCTAGCTCTCGTTAAGTAGTTGTTGAAACAACACTGCATTAGGCCTACAAGTTGGGTCTGGGTTGTAGAGACGGTGTCTTCCGCTCCAAGGTGTTCTCCAGGTTGCCTTTCCTGAGCTTCTATCTTCAGGCTCTTGTTAAATAGTTGTTAAATGGAACAACTGCATTTGGCGTACTAGTTGGTTTGGGGCCTACTAACAGTGTCTGCCGCTCCTTGCTGTTCTCCTGGTTTCCTGTCCTGAAATTCCATTTTCAGGCTCTCGTTAAGTAGTTGTTAATGTTAGACTGCATTTGGCCTACTAGTTGGGTTGGGGCCTACTATCGGTGTCTGCCACTCCTTGCTGTTCGCCTCCACTGAACAAAGCTGTGCCGCCTGTTTACTACTGTTGCCAATTTTGAACTGCATTTAGACTACTTTATTCTTTGGGCCTATATCTGTGTTTCCTCCTTATCCTGCCCATTGCCCAGCCAGTGATAGATGAGTCTGCTGGTACATTGACCCATAACGCAAAATTCCCCGTGCACGCTACACAGCAAGATTGTGACCCTGCTGAAAGTCAGGTTCCTCTTCCCGCATACCATACCACCTTACACGGGGACAAAAAGGAAGGTGCAGATGAAAGTGCAGGTTCCTCCATCAGGTGGGGGGAGGAATACTAGTTGGCGACGTCACTGGCACAGGGCCTCTCATAGTACGCAAAAGTGTTGCTGCCGGTGGGAGGCGCCCCCGCCGTGCAAACACACCGCTGTATTTTGAGGGGCCCTGTGCCAGTGCCAATGCCAACGAGTGGGCCCCCCTGCTTGCTCAGGATCACAGCACTTGCAAAGTTGAAATACTTACCTCTCCCTGCTCCACTGCCGTGACGTGGTCCAGATTTCCTGGGCCCACTAATTACTTGAACCAGCCCTACCCCCCACAACTTTAGCCAAATGACCCCCAATTTCCAATGCCTAACTATTATTATAAGGTAAATTAAGATTGACAAGCTTCAGTAACAAGAATGGATGTTTTTGCCATTAAAATGGGCAGTGTAGGTGTTTTCCTGGCCTCCACTCACTGCCGACTATGCTCCCCCATTGACTTGCATTGGGTTTCGTGTTTCGGTCGATACCCGACTTTTCGCGATAATCGGCCGATTCCACTCGACTCGACTTCTAAGATAGTCGGGTTTCGCGAAACACGGCTCGACTCTAAAAAGGTCAAGGTCGCTCAACCCTAACATTGACTAGTGCATCATCTGCACTCGCCATCCGCGTGAAATCATCGAAGGCACACAAAATCTGGCAAATGTCCTTCATAGTGGCCCACTCAGTGGTGGTGAAGTCTGAACAGCACACAGTGCAACATTTTTGCACCTGATGCAGCTGGTACTCCATTACTGCTGCCTGCTGCTCACACAATCTCTCCAACATATGTAACGTTGAATTCCCCCTATTGGGTAGGTCACATATGATGCGATGTTCTGGAAGGCGGAATTGGCGCTGCAAAGCTGCAATGCGCAATCTTGCCATGCTGGAACGCCGCAAGTGAGCGCACTCTATGCGGACTTTGTGCAGCAATGCATCAAGATCCGGATAGTCCCTCAAAAAACTCTGCACGACCAAGTTGAGCACATGTGCCAGACATGGGATGTAAGTGAGGTTGCCTAGGCCCAGAGCTGCCACCAGATTTCTGCCATTGTCACACACTACCATGCCTGGCTGGAGATTCGCTGGCACAAACCACACGTCACTCTCTTGCTTGAAGGCATTCCAGAGCTCCTGCACTGTGTGGCTTCGATTCCCCAAAGAAATTAATTTCAATACGGCCTGTTGATGTTTGGCCACGGCTGTGCTCATATCGGTCGTAACTAGTGTTGAGCATTCCGATACCGCAAGTATCGGGTATCGGCCGATACTTGCGGTATCGGAATTCCGATACCGAGATCCGATATTTTTGTGATATCGGGTATCGGTATCGGAAGTGTAAAATAAAGAATTAAAATAAAAAATATTGTTATATTCACCTCTCCGGCGGCCCCTGGACATCAGCGGGAGGATCCGGCGTCCGGCACGGCTTCTTTCTTCAAAATGCGCGCCTTCAGGACCTGTGGAATGACGTCCCGGCTTCTGATTGGTCGCGTGCCGCCCATGTGACCGCCACGCGACCAATCAGAAGCCGCGACGTCATTCCTCAGCTAAAGTCCTAGAATGAGCGCCTTCTAGGACCTGAGGAATGACGTCGCGGCTTCTGATTGGTCGCGTGGCGGTCACATGGGCGGCACGCGACCAATCAGAAGCCGGGACGTCATTCCACAGGTCCTGAAGGCGCGCATTTTGAAGAAAGAAGCCGTGCCGGACGCCGGATCCTCCCGCTGATGTCCAGGGGCCGCCGGAGAGGTGAATATAACAATATTTTTTATTTTAATTCTTTATTTTACACTTTAATATGGATCCCAGGGCCTGAAGGAGAGTTTCCTCTCCTTCAGACCCTGGGATCCATGAGGATACATTCCGATACTTGATGTCCCATTGACTTGTATTGGTATCGGATATCGGTATCGGCGATATCCGATATTTTTCGGGTATCGGCCGATACTATCCGATACCGATACTTTCAAGTATCGGACGGTATCGCTCAACACTAGTCGTAACAGGTAAGCGTTCACGGGTCCATGTGGAGGTAGACTGTGACGGCTCCTGCAGCGCTGATTCAGAGGAACTGGAGTATGAGGAGGAGTCAATGTGTACAGACTGGATTCCTGCAATCCTTGGAGTTGGCAGAACACGTACAGCGCCACTCTCAAGATCTGTACCCGGCTCCACAACATTTACCCAATGGGCAGTGAGGGAAAGGTATTGTCCCTGTCCATGGTTACTGGTCCACGCATCGGTGGTCAGGCGGACCTTGCTACTGATGGTGTTTAGTAGCGCATGTTTAACTTTTCCCTCCACATGCTTTTGCAGGGCAGGGAGAAATCAGGAAAAATGTGCAGCAGCACTAATGCAAAAAAGGACAATGTCACAGTATGAGGCAGTGACGCACGCTGAGCGGACTACAACCAGATGTGGCTGCAGAACACACTGCAGCATAAGCTGCCCTCACACACACACACACACAGAGACCTTGCAGACAGCCGTGAACAGCGCTGCAAGGCAAAAAAAACCTCACACAGCGGTTGCTAAAGTAGCCTGGGTAAAGCACAAAGAAGCAAATCGCTATCTCAAACTGTCCCTCAGTCAGAACAGCAGCGTCCTGTCCCTAACTGAATTTACAGCAGAGTGAACCCAAAATGGCGGCGACGGTTTTTATAGTGCATCATGACATCATTTCAACAGCCAATCACAGCCATGCCATTAGTTACATGCCTAACATGCATAACATGATGTGCCCACACTTCTAATGATTCCTCATTGGCTGAATTAAATCAAACTGGCTCATTGCCTTATGGGAACTTCCGATTCCGGTATCCGATATTGTAAAAGTATCGGAACTCAGTTTCGGAAATCCAATACAGCGAACATCGGCCGATACCTGATATTTGCAGTATTGGAATGCTCAACACTATTCAACATATCAAAGAGCCAGCGGCAGGGTCAACTCAGAGGAGAGGAAGGGGCCCCTCTCTGACAGCACCGACTCACCCCCCGCCAGCGCCGCCGCATTCAACTATACCAGCGTCTATGACGCCGGTACAGTTGAATGCAAAGATGGAGTAGAGAGACTCCGCTGTCGCTCCCTCTCCCATCATTCCCCGCTCTGCCTCTGACACTGCGGGTGCGCAATGACGTCATATCATCGCGCACCTGCTGTGTGTCGGCCGGGCACACTGCAGCTGCTGAGACCGGAGGCGGGGCACGAGGAAAGGTGAGGAGAGTGTTTGTTTTCTTTTTAAATATATCAATGAGTGATAGCTGGATTGTGGGGCTATTGGGGGGACTGTATTACATTCTATGGCGGCTGTGCTGTATTACATTCTGTGGGAGCTGTGCTGTATTACATTTTGTGGGGGCTGTGCTGCATTACATTCTATGGGGCTGTGTTGTATTACATTCTATGGGGCTGTGCTGTATTACATTCTACGGCGGCTGTGCTGCATTACATTCTATGGGGCTGTGTTGTATTACATTCTATGGGGCTGTGCTGCATTACATTCTACGGCGGCTGTGCTGCATTACATTCTATGGGGGGCTGTGCTGTATTACATTCTATGGGGGCTGTGCTGTATTACATTCTATGGGGGCTTGCTGCATTACATTCTATGGTGGCTGTGCTGTATTACATTCTTTGGGGGCTGTGCTGTATTACATTCTATGGGGGAATTTATTACATTCTATTGGGGCTGGCTGCATTACATTCTATGGGGGCTGGCTGCATTACATTCTATGGGGGCTGGCTGCATTACAATCTATGGGGCTGGCTGCATTACATTCTATGGGGGCTGTGCTGCATTACATTCTATGGGGGCTGGCTGCATTACATTCTATGAGGGCTGGCTGCATTACATTATATGGGGCTGGCTGCATTACATTCTATGAGGGCTGTGCTGCATTACATTCTATGGGGGCTGTGCTGTATTACATTCTGTGGGGGCTTTGCCGCATTACATTCTATGGGGGCTGGCTTCATTACATTCTATGGTGGCTGGCTGCATTACATTCTATGGGGGCTGTGCTGCATTACATTCTATGGAGGCTGTGCTCTATTGCATTCTGTGGGGGCTGTGCTGCATTACATTCTATGGGGGCTGGCTGCATTACATTCTATGGGGGCTGTCCTGCATTACATTCTATGGGGGCTGTGCTGCATTACATTCTATGGGAGCTGGCTGCATTACATTCTATGGGGGCTGGCTGCATTACATTCTATGGGGGCTGGCTGCATTACATTTTATGGGGGCTGTGCTGCATTACATTATATGGAGGCTGGCTGCATTACATTCTATTGGAGCTGGCTGCATTACATTCTATGGGGGGGATTTATTACATTCTATTGGGGCTGGCTACATTACATTCTCTGGGGGCTGGCTGCATTACATTCTATGGGGGCTGTGCTGCATTAAATTCTGTGGGGGCTGTGCTGCATTACATTCTATGGGGGCTGGCTGCATTAAATTCTATGAAGGCTGGCAGCATTACATTCTATGGGCGCTGGCTGCATTACATTCTATGGGGGCTGGCTGCATTACATTCTATGGGGGGGCTGTATTACATTCTATAGGGTGCTGTATTATATTCTATGGAGGGTCTACATTATATTCTATGAGGGGCTGCATTATGTTCTATGAGGGGGCTACCACATATTATATATGCAGGGACTGCATTATACTATATGAGGGGGCTGCATTATATTCTCTGGGGGGTTACATTACACTCAGGGGGCTACAATATATTCTGTGGGGTGGCTGCATTATACTCTGGGGTGGCATCATTATACTATATGTGGGCTGCATTATACTGTATCGAGGACTATGGGGAATTCATTATACTATATGAAGAACTATGGGGTGCATTATACTATGGGAAGTGAATTGTACTACATGGATGACAATGGAGGGCATTATACTATATGGAGCACTATGAGGAATGTATTATACTATTTGGAGGACTGAGGAGTGTATTATACTATATGGAGGACGAGGTGCACATTATAATATATGGAGGACTATGGGGTGTATTATACTAAACAAGCAAAATGCTGCCTATTCATCGAGTGATTGGATTGTTTATGTGGGAACCGAAATCCTTGTTCTCAGCAGCACATCACTGGTGTAAACTGTAGGTGAGCTGCTGATAACATGATACTGTATGGGGACAGATTGATCTAATTGTGATTGTTCTGTCCCCATCATTCTTTCTCAGTTGGTGTAAAGAGGCCGGGAACCAAGCAAACAACTTTAGTATTGTCATTACACTCGTTTAGTGGCCTTAGATCAGCACATGTAAATACAGCAGAAATGCTTTGCAGGGAGATGAGGCAAGGATGATGACAGTTGTAGTTAGCACCCGGCGCCTGGGAATAGCGCTAACTCTAGTGCTTTTCCCAGCCACCAGAGCATTTAATTCTGGTATGTGTAATGATATTTAGGGTTGATGTAAGCTGCATAATGTCAGCTACTATCAATCCCTGGTGTAAGTAATGGAGAGGTGTCTATCAGACACCCCCACTACTAGCCCAGACCTGGCGAGACCCAGCAACTCTGAAGAGCGGTGACGGTAGTCGCCGAGCTCAGTGCAAGACCTGGAATATCTGAAGAGCAGTGATGTTACTGATGTCACCGCTCTTCAGAGTCACCGGGTCTCGTGCTGCGCAGCAGAACCAAAAGTGACTGTAGGCAAAGTTTATGGAGCATCAGAATGAGGTTCCATAGCTTTTGGTCGTCTCATCCCTTCATTATCTATGAGATCCAGTTATGTAGGTAAAGTAGCGGCTTTTCTTGGTACTGCGACTAAAAGCAATAAATAGGACTGAGCTGTAATGCTGGATACAGCTGTAATTATGTTATATAGTCGTGTTACACTCCCTCACTTCTTGTAACCTACAAGTGTACAAAGATATTATACAGTCACCATGTGACAAGTGGGCCTGTGTAACTTCAAATGCCAGGGCTGAATTTTAGTCCCAGTCCGGCCCTGATGTGCGCACATAGCCTAACTGTTTAGAAAGAACATCAAGCAATGGTAAAGTCTTCTAATGATAACTAGGAAACACCTGGACTTCAGGAACAATGTGAAACTTTTATCGCCCCCTCTTTGTTAGAAATCGGGCATCAAAAAGTCACAAGATTTTTTGTGATATTTTTTCCATTTTCACCAGACGGTCAGACACATCACTCTTTCAAAGAGTGGGCAGGTTTTACCAAAGGGGTTTTGGCTATTGTTACACAACAAATTTACCGGCGTACATTACAATTGAAATCTGTACCAGCCTTGAGCGTATGTAAAGTTGCCCAGTGCGGTAGTCATGGCCAAGCTACTATACGGCTACTCTCTGGCACTTTACAGGAAAACAGTGTCCCAATCCCAGTGTTCTGTCAGGTGTGGGGTGTATCACATTCACTTGTAGGTCTCTGCTGTCTCCAGGTCTTCATTCTCAGGAGTGACCCACACACTTCAGGGGACACCAAGTTCATTGCAACGAGCAAACATTTACTGGTCCGTTCAAGTTCATCAGAGTGTAACATGTGGGATAGGGCACAGCACTTCGTGTCTTACTTTCTTAGTACAAAGCATCTTGAGCTCTACCAGTTATCCATCCTAGACTATCCCTAAAGCCCACCGACTGTCAGCCTCAGGAATTTCCTGTCCACTTCAGTAGTGCACCCGTGATCCATCACCTTCTGTCTACACGGGTCCCTGTCCATCTTCCAGAGAACACAATGTGCCAGGCAGCCCCTATTGAAGACCTTGGGCTCCAGACGCTATAGGGGCGTCTGCTCGTGATTCTAGTAGGGCTCCCTACTGCTTTGAAAGACTGGTTCATGCTGGCCCTTGCGTCCCGCTGCACCTGAACTTTACCTTGTCACTGTACTTCCCTATTTGACCCACTATCAGGAAGTAACTACTTTTCACTAACAGTAGTCCCCACACACTGGGCGAGTTCTATCCATTAACTGTATCCTATCCTATAGACTAAATCTATTTTCCTACACTGTTGCTAAGTCACTTAACTATATGAACAATGCTTATACTATCCCAAGTCAAACCCTGTGCTTACCCTTCCCTATGCACTACTCACATTGTATATTACCATGTGTGAAGAAACCAGATTGTATCTTAATTACCCAGACAGCTACGTTTTTGCATAAGCAAAAGAACTGTTTTTTTATCTGTATATTGGCTTGTGAATTTAAGTGTTTATGTCTGGTGGGTCAAAAAGACAGACTGCCCACTGATATACTATCTAACATACTGTGTAAGTCTGTAATAGTGACTGTACATTGAGTGGGTTAAGCTTTGTTTATTGATGTGTGCTTATAATGCTAATAGTGCTACTTAATCCCATCACCATTGTTTGCCATATTTTGATGTTGAACTAAAGGACACTGGGTAATTCTAAAAATTGCTTACATGCCATGGGTATAAAAAGACTCAGAGATCACATCCTGGGAGTCTGAAGTAATACAGAGCTACCAGCCGGACATTCTGCAAACCACACTACAGATAGAAGAAAGGACTGCAGCCAATTCATCATGGCACCATCACAAGGGACACTGGTCTAGGATGCTATAGGATACAACCTAGGGGTTTTCGGCTTCGGTTGGAAGGACACAGATCTGATCCAGTGACCATCTCTGCACCATGGATATGTTTGGAGAAAGCCAGGGTTGGGACCCGCTGGTCGCCTGGTTCCATGGAGATGGTCCGATAAGACAGGTGGTGACTCTCGTGTCAACTGGATTTGGACCTGGTATGGACTCTATGGACAGTTCTTGGTCATCTCCCTATGCTTGTCGTTGCCCCTTCTCTGTGCGTTCATCCACAGATGGAGTAGCGACCCTGGGAGCTCTGACATCATGTCAACTGGCTTTGGACCTTGTATGGACTCTATGGACAGTTCTTGGTCATCTCCCTATGCTTGTCGTTGCCCCTTCTCTGTGCGTTCATCCACAGATGGAGTAGCGACCCTGGGAGCTCTGACATCATGTCAACTGGCTTTGGACCTTGTATGGACTCTATGGACAGTTCTTGGTCATCTCCCTATGCTTGTCATTACTCCTTCTCTGTGCGTTCATCCACAGATGGAGTAGCGACCCTGGGAGCTCTGACATCATGTCAACTGGCTCTGAACCTTGTATGGACTCTATAGACAGTTCTTGGTCATCTCCCTATGCTTGTCGTTACCCCTTCTCTGTCATTACCCCTGGGAGCTCTGACATCGTGTCATACTAGAAATACGTGGAGACGCAGTGATATTTTATATGCGCCCATGTACCCATACAATTCCAGGCATGTTGGGAATGCTCTGTTTGCTATTGTGTGCTGTGGTTCAATAAAGTATTGCCACCCTGTTTTACCTTAACCCTGTGTTGTCTGTGTAGTGTATTGCCCACTGGGAGATAGAGTGGGCGCTCAGTGGTATGAGCCGTGGTCCATGCAGTCTTGCTAAAGACAGCCGGGCCAGCGGACAAGAGCACCCACTGACCCCGCTTCTCCGTAACACCATCATATAATACAAAATATACACATGCTATTTACTATTTACATTAAAATGTAAAACCGTATGACACTGTACACATGGTGTGATTGTTGTCATCAAGGGTAAAAATGCAGCAGAACAGTCCATTGTCCTTTCTCATAGATTTAATTTTCTGCTGCATGGCCCTCCTAAAAGATGCACCAAATTTAGTAAGAGGTGTCTTCATAAATTTCTCAAAATATGCTCTGATCACCACAGCAACAGAAGAAGTGATTGGCCAAAATAATTGATAACAATTCACCTCAAAAACCCATAAAATGTTCTGAATTGGAGCATCTAACTCTCTCTGCTCTAGTGCACCTTAGGTTTCTATAGTAACAAGATGCACCTCTGAAGTTAGGGCTTTTAAGGACAGCTCGACTTGGCTGTTTCAAAGTGCTATCCACACACTCAGCTGTACTACATCAAGTTGCTTGTTGCCAACTCGACTCTTCTGTATAAAGGTGCTGTAAATGCACTTGGCTTTGCTACATCAATGTGCCTGTCTGCCAACTCGACTTTGTTGTGCCATAGTGCTGTCCACAAACTCTGCTCTGCAATATTAAATTGCTTGTCTGCCAACTTGGGTTCTCTAGTTCCAAGCTGCTGTCTGCACACTTGACTCCCGAACATCTGTTTACTTGGCTGTTAAAATGAACCTTTCAGCAGGATTTTCCTAAGTAACCTATAAACACTGTCAGGTTGGCAGTGTTAAACTGATTAAAATGATGCCTGGGGTGAAGAAATCTGTCTTGTGGTTCTTGTTTAATCAGTGTTAGACATTTTCAGTTAATGATATGCCCGTGTTTTGGGGCAGGACTGTAGGCAGTCTTATCGTCCTGCTTTATCATACTCTAAGCCAGAGAAACCAAGTAGAGACCTGCCCACAGGCTGCCCCAAAGCAGTTCCTCATCATAGAGACAGACTGTTTATGCTTCGGGGTGGTCTGTGGGTAGGTCTCTTCTTGGTTTCTGTAGCTTAGAGCAGTATAGATCAGGAAGATAAGACTCTGCCTACAGCCCCGTCCCGAAGCACGAGCATATCATTAGCTGCAAACTTCTAACACTGATTACACAAGTGTAAGGGGTGACAGAGACCGGTTGAAGCTGCTATTAAATGCTGTATGTTCAATGTGTATATACCTACTGTTGTGTTTTGTAACACTGTTATGTTTTTCATGCTAACATTTGTATATTGAGTATAGGTAAAGTGTAGTAATATGGTTGCCACTAGAGGGGGGCATTATAGCACATTGAGATTAGAGACAGGAACTTAGGAACAGTAACAGTTAAATTAGGATGGGCCTGCTGTGGGTAAGAAAGGGAATTTCCTGTTTTCTAGTGAGACAGGCTAGGGAGCCCAGGCAGGTCAGCTAGGCCTGGGAGCCCCAAACTAAGCAGTGGGCCACATAACGTTAAGGCTGCCGTCACACTAGCTGTATTTGGTCAGTATTTTACATCAGTATTTGTAAGCCAAAACCAGGAGCGGGTGATAAATGCAGAAGTGGTGCATATGTTTCTATTATGCTTTTCCTCTGATTGTTCCACTCCTGGTTTTGGCTTACAAATACTGATGTAAAATACTGACCAAATACTGCTAGTGTGACGGCAGCCTAAGCATGAAGCCCAGTCATCCAGGAGAGCAGAAGTGAGAGCAGCAAGAACAGCAGGAGTAAGAGCAGCAGAAACAAAAAAAGTGAGAGCAGAGGTGATAGACATCACCAGAGAATAGAGACGTAGGTCGCTCCAAGATGCGGCAGCTTATTACGTGGTCAGACGCCCTCATGTCTGGTGCTAAACGAACAGGGGAACTAAAAAGAGTAGCGAATCTGAACAGGGAGGACGCTGCCGTACGGGAGTAAGCCGTCGGGAGTGAGCCGTCAGGAGTGAGCCTGCAGTAGACCAGAGGTGACCCTGATGGTTCGGAAAATGGAGAGACAGGTATGCTGACAAAGTTACATTGTTTTCATGTGGCTGGAGGCCAGGGCACAGATAAGCAGATACTCTCAGCCACGACTACGGCCCTGACCCTCCCTCACACTTGGCATAGTCAGCTGGATCCCGCAGCTTTGCAAAGCGGGGATGCCGCGAAGAAAGAAGAAACTGATACCCTGGATGTGACTTGTTTAGCGGATTTGACAGAAACTCTGGATTTGACTGACACCTTGTTTGTGAATAAGATGGTGGCCTTAAAATTGGTGGATAATGGCGCCAAAATGGAGAGCAACAACTTTGGTCCCACCCCTCGTGGGAGTCCTGACTTGGAAATGACAAGAAAGATTGCCTCGCAGAGTCGGCAGCCTAAACTTGATGTCTGAAAAGGAGAAGACCTGGCCCCTTACCACAGATTGCAAAGAAATGGGTGGAGCGGCCGGAAGCGACTCCATCTTGGAACAGGTGGGGCCCAGAAGAAAATCTTGTGTGTAGCGGCGCACGTCATCACATAGCAGAGGAGCAGTGCTGGTAGTTGCCGGAGCGACAACACCTGGAACAGGAGAAGGCCGGTGAACTGGAAGAAGAAGTTGGTGCGGGGAAGCCTGCGCCGGAAATGGAGTCTGAGCTAGAGTGCGCAGCTGCCGTGGCTGAGGGATCTGACGGTCGCAGAGCAAACGTGGCCAGGATGCTGGAGCTGCAGGAGCAGGACGATGGGCAGATGGTGGTGAGTGAACCTCTGTCCCAAGTCCCAGAATGCTGGTCAGTGTTCAGCAACACCCTGTCCCTTGGCCCATCACGTGATCACCTGGAGTTATATGTGGGTCCAGAACAGGCGCAATCGGGCCCCTGTTCCTTGATTAATGAATGATCAAGTTCTGCTCCTCTCCTGTCATTGCAGTGGCAGGAGGACATGACACCTGCTGCTGCAGGGTCGTCTACTGGAGTACAGGCTCAGGGCCCGATGTGGAGTAGAGCGGCACAGGACACATGCCGCTGATAAGTGGATGCCGTTTAAAAGTTATTACTCCTTTGCAAAAGTTGTGCCTGTTGCACTGGATCAATGAAAAAGAAAAAACGGGACTGTTCTGCATCCCTGTGGGCAAAGGAGCCCTGAAGCACCAAAGTCGGGTGCAGTGTGTTCAGTGTTTTATTTCATTAAAATACTTTATTCTGGCTGTGTCTTTATTTAACCCTTTACCAACTATAGGATTAGTAATGGATAGGTGTCTTATTGAAACCTCTCCATTACTAAGCTGGTTTGATGTCAACTTGTAATACAAAGGTGACATCAACCCCACAACTATTACTTCACTTGCCACTGTTACAGGGTAAGTGGGGAGAAGGAGACTAAGTGCTGGAATTGGCGCATCTTACAGATGCTCATTTTCTGGGGCGGCTGAGTGCTGGTGTTTTTAGCCGGGGGAGGGAGAGGGGGAATATCCATGGTCCCTTCCTAGACTATTAATATCAGCCCGCAGCTGTCTGCCTAGCCTTTGCTAGTTATTAATTATGGGGCAACCCCATGCCATTTTTTGGGGGGGTCCTCCATTTTAATAGCCAGTAAAGGCTAATTATCCAGCTGTGAGCTGATATTAATAGCCTGGGAAGCTCCATGGGTATTACCCCCTTACCAGGCTATAAACATCCGCCCTCAGTCACTGGCTTTCCCTCTGCTGGTTTTGAAAATTGTGCGGGAGCCTACGCCATTTTTTCCAATAAATAATTGTTTATTAATTAAATACATGTCCAGAAATTTGCACACACACTGTACTAATTGTACTGATCACTCACATATATATCTAACTATTCTGCATGGATTTACTATATGTAAACCACGTCTCCTACCCTGTCGGCTCTTGCATTGATTGTACAGAAGTCGACAAATGAATTAACGGGTAATCTTCTATCTATATCTCTGTGCAATATAAAGATATATATATGTGTGTGTGTCACTGACATATATATATATATATATATATATATATAATATATACCGTACAGACCAAAAGTTTGGACACACCTTCTCATTTAACCCCTTCATGACCCAGCCTATTTTGACCTTAAAGACCTTGCCGTTTCTTGCAATTCTGACCAGTGTCCCTTTATGAGGTAATAACTCAGGAACGCTTCAACGGATCCTAGCAGTTCTGAGATTGTTTTTTCGTGACATATTGGGCTTCATGTTAGTGGTAAATTTAGGTTAATAAATTATGCGTTTATTTGTGATAAAAACGGAAATTTGGCGAAAATTTTGAAAATTTCGCAATTTTCACATTTTGAATTTTTATTCTGTTAAACCAGAGAGTTATGTGACACAAAATAGTTAATAAATAACATTTCCCACATGTATACTTTACATCAGAACAATTTTGGAAACAAAATTTTTTTTTGCTAGGAAGTTATAAGGGTTAAAATTTGACCAGCGATTTCTCATTTTTACAACGAAATTTACAAAACCATTTTTTTAGGGACCACCTCACATTTGAAGTCAGTTTGAGGGGTCTATCTGGCTGAAAATACCCAAAAGTGACACCATTCTAAAAACTGCACCCCTCAAGGTACTCAAAACCACATTCCAGAAGTTTATTAACCCTTCAGGTGCTTCACAGCAGCAGAAGCAACATGGAAGGAAAAAATGAACATTTAACTTTTTAGTCACAAAAATTATTTTTTAGCAACAATTTTTTTATTTTCCCAATGGTAAAAGGAGAAACTGAACCACGGAAGTTGTTGTCCAATTTGTCCTGAGTACGCTGATACCTCATATGTGGGGGTAAACCACTGTTTGGGCGCACGGCAGGGCTTGGAAGGGAAGGAGCGCCATTTGACTTTTTGAATCAAAAATTGGCTCCACTCTTTAGCGGACACCATGTCACGTTTGGAGAGCCCCCGTGTGCCTAAAAATTGGAGCTCCCCCACAAGTGACCCCATTTTGGAAACTAGACGCCCCAGGGAACTTATCTAGATGCATAGTGAGCACTTTGAACCCCCAGGTGCTTCACAAATTGATCCGTAAAAATGAAAAAGTACTTTTTTTTCACAAAAAAATTCTTTTAGCCTCAATTTTTTCATTTTCACATGGGCAACAGGATAAAATGGATCCTAAAATTTGTTGGGCAATTTCTCCTGAGTACACTGATACCTCATATGTGTGGGTAAACCACTGTTTGGGCACATGGTAAGGCTCGGAAGGGAAGGAGCGCCATTTGACTTTTTGATTGAAAAATTATCTCCATCGTTAGCGGACACCATGTCGCGTTTGGAAAGCTCCTGTGTGCCTAAACATTGGCGCTCCCCCACAAGTGACCCCATTTTGGAAACTAGACCCCCCAATGAACTTATTTAGATGCCTAGTGAGCACTTTAAACCCTCAGGTGCTTCACAAATTGATCTGTAAAAATGAAAAAGTACTTTTTTTTCACAAAAAAATTCTTTTCGCCTCAATTTTTTCATTATCACATGGGCAATAGGATAAAATGGATCATAAAATTTGTTGGGCAATTTCTCCCGAGTACGCCGATACCTCATATGTGGGGGTAAACCACTGTTTGGGCACTCGGCAGGGCTCGGAAGGGAAGGCGCGCCATTTGACTTTTTGAATGGAAAATTAGCTCCAATTGTTAGCGGACACCATGTCGCGTTTGGAGAGCCCCTGTGTGCCTAAACATTGGAGCTCCCCCACAAGTGACCCCATTTTGGAAACTAGACCCCCCAAGGAACTTATCTAGATGCATATTGAGCACTTTAAACCCCCAGGTGCTTCACAGAAGTTTATAACGCAGAGCCATGAAAATAAAAAATAATTTTTCTTTCCTCAAAAATGATTTTTTAGCCTGGAATTTCCTATTTTGCCAAGGGTAATAGGAGAAATTGGACCCCAAATGTTGTTGTCCAGTTTGTCCTGAGTACGCTGATACCCCATATGTGGGGGTAAACCACTGCTTGGGCGCACGGCAGGGCTCGGAAGGGAAGGCACGCCATTTGGCTTTTTAAATGGAAAATTAGCTCCAATCATTAGCGGACACCATGTCACGTTTGGAGAGCCCCTGTGTGCCTAAACATTGGAGATCCCCCAGAAATGACCCCATTTTGGAAACTAGTCCACCAAAGGAACTAATCTAGATGTGTGGTGAGGACTTTGAACCCCCAAGTGCTTCACAGAAGTTTATAACGCAGAGCCATGAAAAAAAAAAAAAATTATTTTCTCAAAAATGATATTTTAGCCTGCAATTTTTTATTTTCCCAAGGGTATCAGGAGAAATTTGACCCCAAACGTTGTTGTCGAGTTTCTCCTGAGTACGCTGATACCCCATATGTGGGGGTAAACCACTGTTTGGGCACATACCGGGGCTCGGAAGTGAAGTAGTGACGTTTTGAAATGCAGACTTTGATGGAATGCTCTGTGGGCGTCACGTTGCGTTTGCAGAGCCCCTGATGTGGCTAAACAGTAGAAACCCCCCACAAGTGACCCCATTTTGGAAACTAGACCCCGAAAGGAACTTATCTAGATGTGTGGTGAGCACTTTGAACCCCCAAGTGCTTCACAGAAGTTTATAATGCAGAGCCGTGAAAATAATAAATACGTTTTCTTTCCTCAAAAATAATTATTTAGCCCAGAATTTTTTAATTTTCCCAAGGGTAACAGGAGAAATTTGACCCCAATATTTGTTGTCCAGTTTCTCCTGAGTACGGTGATACCCCATATGTGGGGGTAAACTACTGTTTGGGCACATGCCGGGGCTCGGAATTGAAGTAGTGACGTTTTGAAATGCAGACTTTGATGGAATGCTCTGCGGGCGTCACATTGCGTTTGCAGAGCCCCTGATGTGGCTAAACAGTAGAAACCCCCCACAAGTGACCCCATTTTGGAAACTAGACCCCGAAAGGAACTTATCTAGATGTGTGGTGAGCACTTTGAACCCCCAAGTGCTTCATAGAAGTATATAATGCAGAGCCGTGAAAATAATAAATACGTTTTCTTTCCTCAAAAATAATTATTTAGCCCAGAATTTTTTATTTTCCCAAGGGTTACAGGAGAAATTGGACCCCAAAAGTTGTTGTCCAGTTTCTCCTGAGTAAGCTGATACCCCATGTGTGGAGGTAAACCACTGTTTGGGCACACGTCGGGGCTCAGAAGGGAAGTAGTGACTTTTGAAATGCAGACTTTGATGGAATGGTCTGCGGGCGTCACGTTGCGTTTGCAGAGGCCCTGGTGTGCCTAAACAGTAGAAACCCCCCACAAGTGACCCCATTTTAGAAACTAGACCCCCCAAGGAACTTATCTAGATATGTGGTGAGCACTTTGAACCCCCAAGTGCTTCACAGACGTTTACAACGTAGAGCCGTGAAAATAATAAATCATTTTTCTTTCCTCAAAAAATGATGTTTTAGCAAGCATTTTTTTATTTTCACAAGGGTATCAGGAGAAATTGGACCCCAGTAATTGTTGCGCAGTTTATGCTGAGTATGCTGGTACCCCATATGAGGGGGTAAACCACTGTTTGGGCACACGTCAGGGCTCGGAATTGAGGGAGCACCATTTGACTTTTTGAATACGAGATTGGCTGGAATCAATGGTGGCGCCATGTTGCGTTTGGAGACCCCTGATGTGCCTAAACAGTGGTAACCCCTCAATTCTACCTCCAACACTAACCCCAACACACCCCTAACCCTAATCCCAACTGTAGCCATAACCCTAATCACAACCCTAACCCCAACACACCCCTAACCACAACCCTAACCCCAACACACCCCTAACCCTAACCACAACCCTAATTCCAACTGTAGCCATAACCCTAATCACAGCCCTAACCCTAACCCTAACCCCAACACATCCCTAACCCTAATCCCAAATGTAGCCATAACCCTAATCACAGCCCTAACCCTAACCCTAACCCCAACACACCCCTAACCCTAATCCCAACTGTAGCCATAACCCTAATCACAACCCTAACCACAACACACCCCTAACCACAACCCTAATTCCAACCCTAACCCTAAGGTTATGTGCCCACGTTGCGGATTCGTGTGAGATTTTTCAGCATCATTTTTGAAAAATCCGCGGGTAAAAGGCACTGCGTTTTACCTGCGGATTTTCCGCGGATTTCCAGTGTTTTTTGTGCGGATTTCACCTGCGGATTCCTATTGAGGAACAGGTGTAAAACGCTGCGGAATCCGCACAAAGAATTAGTATTTCCAGCCATGGCCGATGATATTGCAGCATCGGCCATGGCTGGATTGTAATATTTCACCCGTTATAATAGGTGAAACATTACAAATCGCTCTGATTGGCAGTTTCACTTTCAACAGCCAATCAGAGCGATCGTAGCCACGAGAGGGTGAAGCCACCCCCCCTGGGCTAAACTACCACTCCCCCTGTCCCTGCAGATCGGGTGAAATGGGAGTTAACCCTTTCACCCGGCCTGCAGGGACGCGATCTTTCCATGACGCCACATAGGCGTCATGGGTCGGATTGGCACCGACTTTCATGATGCCTACGTGGCGTCAAAGGTCGGGAAGGGGTTAAAGATTTTTCTGTATTTTCATGACTATGAAAATTGTACATTCACACTGAAAGCATCAAAACTATGAATTAACACATTTGGAATACTTAAGAGAACTGCTGTATGTAAAAGCTCATGTTAAAATCACATTGCAATCAGATAGCAATCTCAATGCATATAGATGTACATGTAAATCGGATGCTAGGTGTGGAAATCGCATTGCACGCACATGACACTCGCATAGCGCTCATCCGTTTTTTCGGTTTGGAAATCGGACCGCTTTTTTTTCTCACAGATGGGTTTGAGCCCTTATAGATTAGGTTTCCATTGCTGTTTGATAGGTGTGTCAGTTTTGACTATTAGAGCTTCATCAACTTATATTTTGATGTTAGAATGTTTCTCAACCTTCTTCTATCAAACATGACGAATGGACAGCACACCAGTATGCAACTAGGATGGCATCCTATTGCTTTCTGATTTTGTAACGGATTCTTTAACTTGCATTGGTCAGTTTGATCCAAGACTATTATCAGGAAAGGACAAGTCTCTGTTTTTTTTCTTTCAAACCACTCGGTTTGCAAAAAAATCAGCCACGTGAACATGCACATATACAATAATGGGTATTTTTTTCTGCAAAAATGACAGAACTTGTACAAGAATCCCAGATGTCTAAATGAGCCTTAAACCATTTCCCGTAGAGCAGTAGGGAAATTGTCCCCAGTCATGTCACAGACTAAAAGACAGCTACAACAAAAGCCTAAAAGATGTTGCTTTCAATAAAAGGCTGTCACTACCATATAGTCTTGCCATCATGTTATATTGTAGTTGTTGGCTACTAACCCTAACATCTTCTGGAAACTGTAGACTGAGCACAACATATTAAATAATTCTATATCTGTGCATATGGCCATACATGTCTGAATACACAAACACATGTATGTGTTCCATATCCGTAATGTGAAATATTCCTGTGCTACCTAATGTTACAAGATTTCCATGGGGAAGAATTAGCAGCAGAGAAAGAAAGAACCCCTTTTTCTTTGTGCAGTATAAACCTCTGCTAATGGAGTGTGGCAGTCATTATTTATGGCAAGGAGTATGGCATATGATGATTTGTGCAGGATGCGGAAGGGAAATATTAGGTTAGCGGTTTGCACATTCCTGCACAATAGTTACTGATCAGCTTCTGTACAGAGCAAGAACTATTCAAATAGACCTGGAAAGCATAAGGTCATGTTAGGAGGAAATTCTGGGAAGTGGGGGAGAGAACTAGTTCTTTAGATGGCTGAATAAGTGACATCATGCACTGTAGATGATTACTGGTAGATAGAACATTACTACTCCTTTATGGCAACACATGAATATATATGCATGTATATATACACTGCTCAAAAAAATAAAGGGAACACTAAAATCCCACATCCTAGATATCACTGAATGAAATATTCCAGTTGTAAATCTTTATTCATTACATAGTGGAATGTGTTGAGAACAATAAAACCTAAAAATGATCAACATAAATCACAAAATCAAAGTGGAAAATGAAGTTACAGGCTCATCCAACTTCAGTGGAAATGCCTCAAGACAAGGAAATGATGCTCAGTAGTGTGTGTGGCCTCCACGTGCCTGTATGACCTCCCTACAACGCCTGGGCATGCTCCTGATGAGGCGGTGGATGTCTCCTGAGGGATCTCCTCCCAGACCTGGACTAAAGCATCCGCTAACTCCTGGACAGTCTGTGGTGCAATGTGACGTTGGTGGAAGGTGAGAGACATGATTTCCCAGATGTGTTCAATCGGATTCAGGTCTGGGGAATGGGCAGGCCAGTCCATAGCTTCAATGCCTTCATCTTGCAGGAACTGCTGACACACTCCGGCCACAAGAGGTCTGGCATCGTCCTGCATTAAGAGGAACCCAGGGCCAACCGCCCTAGCATATGGTCTCACAAGGGGTCTGAGGATTTCATCTCGGTACCTAATGACAGTCAGGCTACCTCTGGCGAGCATATGGAGAGCTGTGCGACCCTCCGAAGAAATGCCTCCCCACACCATTACTGACCCACTGCCAAACCGGTCATGCTGAAGGATGTTGCAGGCAGCAGATCGCTCTCCAGACTCGTCCAGTCATGTCTGTCACATGTGCTCAGTGTGAGCCTGCTTTCATCCGTGAAGAGCACAGTGTGCCAGTGGCGAATTTGCCAATCCTGGTGTTCTGTGGCAAATGCCAAGCGTCTTGCATGGTGTTGGGCTGTGAGCAGAACCCCCATCTGTGGACCTCGGGCACTCAGACCATCCTCATGGAGTAATTTTCTAACCCTTTGTGCAGACACATGCACATTTGTGGTCTGCTGAAGGTCATTTTCAAGGCTCTTGCAGTGCACCTCCTGTTCCTCCTTGCACAAAGACTGAGGTAGCGGTCCTGCTGCTGGGTTTGTTGCCTTCCCACAGCCCCCTCCACCTCTCCTGGTGTACTGGCAATTCTCCTAGTAGCACCTCCAGCCTCTGGACACTACGCTGACAGACACAGCACACCTTCTTGCCACAGCTCACATTGATGTGCCATCCTGGATGAGCTGCACTACCTGAGCCACTTGTGTGGGGTGTAGAGACCATCTCATGCTACCACGAGTGTGAAAGCACAACCAGCATTCAAAAGTGACCAAAACATCAGCCAGAAAGCATTGATACTGAGATGTGGTCTGTGGTCCCCACCTGCAGAACCACTCCTTTATTAAGTGTGTCTTGATAATTGCCAATAAATTCCATCTGTTGTCTATTTCATTTGCACAACAGCATGTGAAATTGATTGTCAAACAGTGTTGCTTCCTAAGTGGACAGTTTGATTTCACAGAAGTTTGATTTACTTGGAGTCATATTCTGTTGCTTAAGTGTTCCCTTTATTTTTTTGAGCAGTATATATATATATATATATATATATATATATATATATATACATACAATACAGACCAAAAGTTTGGACACACCTTCTCATTTAAAGATTTTTCTGTATTTTCATGACTATGAAAATTGTACATTCACACTGAAGGCATCAAAACTATGAATTAACTAATGTGGAATTATATACTTAACAAAAAAGCGTGAAACAACTGAAATTATGTCTTATATTATAGGTTCTTCAAAGTAGCCACCTTTTGCTTTGATCACTGCTTTTGCACACTCTTGGCATTCTCTTGATGAGCTTTAAGAGGTAGTAACCGGAAATGGTTTTCACCTCACAGGTGTGCCCTGTCAAGTTCAATAAGTGGGATTTCTTGTCTTAGAAATGGGGTTGGGACCATCAGTTGTGTTGTGCAGAAGTCTGGTGGATACACAGCTGATAGTCCTACTAAATAGACTGTTAGAATTTGCATTATGGCAAGAAAAAAGCAGCTAAGTAAAGAAAAATGAGTGGCCATTATTACTTTAAGAAATGAAAGTCACTCAGTCTGAAAAATTGGGAAAACTTTGAAAGTGTCCCCAAGTGCAGTGGCAAAAACCATCAAGCGCTGCAAAGAAACTGCCTCACATGAGAACCGACCCAGGAAAGGAAGACCAAGAGTCACCTCTGCTTCTGAGGATAAGTTTATCCTAGCCATCAGCCTCAGAAATTTCAGGTTAGCAGCAGCTCAGATTAGAGACCAGGTCAATGCCACACAGAGTTCTAGCAGAAAACACATCTCTACAACAACTGTTAAGAGGAGACTTTGAACAGCAGGCCTTCATGGTAAAATAGCTGCTGGGAAACCACTGCTAAGGACAAGCAACAAGCAGAAGAGACTTGTTTGGGCTAAAGAACACAAGGAATAGAAGACATTAGACCAGTGGAAATCCGTGCTTTGGTCTTATGAGTCCAAATTTGAGATCTTTGGTTCCAACCACCATGTCTTCTTTGTGCGGCGCAGAAAAGGTGAACGGATGGACTCTACATGCCTGGTTCCCACCGTGAAGCATGGAGGAGGACGTGTGATGGTGTGGGTGTGCTTTGTTGGTGACACTGTTGGGGATTTGTTCAAAATTGAAGGCATTTTGAACCAGCATGGCTACCACAGCATCTTGCAGCGGCATGCTATTCCATCCGGTTTGCATTTAGTTGGACCATCATTTATTTTTCAACAGGACACCTCCAGGCTGTGTAAGGGCTATTTGACCAAGAAGGAGAGTGATGGGGTGCTACGCCAGATAACCTGGCCTCCACAGTCACTAGACCTGAACCCAATCGAGGTTTGGGGTGAGCTGGACCACAGAGTGAAGGCAAAAGAGCCAACAAGTGCTAAGCATCTCTGGGAACTCCTTCAAGATTGTTGGAAGACCATTCCTGGTGACTACCTCTTGAAGCTCATCAAGAGAATGCCAAGAGTGTGCAAAGCAGTCATCAAAGCAAAAGGTAGCTACTTTGAAGAACCTAGAATATAAGACATAATTTCAGTTGTTTCACACTTTTTTGTTAAGTATATAATTCCACATGTGTTAATTCATAGTTTTGATGCCTTCAGTGTGAATGTACAATTTTCATAGTCATGAAAATACAGAAAAATCTTTAAATGAGAAGGTGTGTCCAAACTTTTGGTCTGTACTGTGTGTATATATATATATATATATATATATATATACAGTGGGGCAAAAAAGTATTTAGTCAGTCAGCAATAGTGCAAGTTCCACCACTTAAAAAGATGAGAGGCGTCTGTAATTTACATCATAGGTAGACCTCAACTATGGGAGACGAACTGAGAAAAAAAATCCAGAAAATCACATTGTCTGTTTTTTTAGCATTTTATTTGCATATTATGGTGGAAAATAAGTATTTGGTCAGAAACAAAATTTCATCTCAATACTTTGTAATATATCCTTTGTTGGCAATGACAGAGGTCAAACGTTTTCTGTAAGTCTTCACAAGGTTGCCACACACTGTTGTTGGTATGTTGGCCCATTCCTCCATGCAGATCTCCTCTAGAGCAGTGATGTTTTTGGCTTTTCGCTTGGCAACACGGACTTTCAACTCCCTCCAAAGGTTTTCTATAGGGTTGAGATCTGGAGACTGGCTAGGCCACTCCAGGACCTTGAAATGCTTCTTACGAAGCCACTCCTTCGTTGCCCTGGCGGTGTGCTTTGGATCATTGTCATGTTGAAAGACCCAGCCACGTTTCATCTTCAATGCCCTTGCTGATGGAAGGAGGTTTGCACTCAAAATCTCACGATACATGGCCCCATTCATTCTTTCATGTACCCGGATCAGTCGTCCTGGCCCCTTTGCAGAGAAACAGCCCCAAAGCATGATGTTTCCACCACCATGCTTTACAGTAGGTATGGTGTTTGATGGATGCAACTCAGTATTCTTTTTCCTCCAAACACGACAAGTTGTGTTTCTACCAAACAGTTCCAGTTTGGTTTCATCAGACCATAGGACATTCTCCCAAAACTCCTCTGGATCATCCAAATGCTCTCTAGCAAACTTCAGACGGGCCCGGACATGTACTGGCTTAAGCAGTGGGACACGTCTGGCACTGCAGGATCTGAGTCCATGGTGGCGTAGTGTGTTACTTATGGTAGGCCTTGTTACATTGGTCCCAGCTCTCTGCAGTTCATTCACTAGGTCCCCCCGCGTGTTTCTGGGATTTTTGCTCACCGTTCTTGTGATCATTCTGACCCCACGGGGTGGGATTTTGCGTGGAGCCCCAGATCGAGGGAGATTATCAGTGGTCTTGTATGTCTTCCATTTTCGAATTATTGCTCCCACTGTTGATTTCTTCACTCCAAGCTGGTTGGCTATTGCAGATTCAGTCTTCCCAGCCTGGTGCAGGGCTACAATTTTGTTTCTGGTGTCCTTTGACAGCTCTTTGGTCTTCACCATAGTGGAGTTTGGAGTCAGACTGTTTGAGGGTGTGCACAGGTGTCTTTTTATACTGATAACAAGTTTAAACAGGTGCCATTACTACAGGTAATGAGTGGAGGAAAGAGGAGACTCTTAAAGAAGAAGTTACAGGTCTGTGAGAGCCAGAAATCTTGATTGTTTGTTTCTGACCAAATACTTATTTTCCACCATAATATGCAAATAAAATGATAAAAAAACAGACAATGTGATTTTCTGTTTTTTTTTTTTCTCAGTTTGTCTCCCATAGTTGAGGTCTACCTATGATGTAAATTACAGACGCCTCTCATCTTTTTAAGTGGTGGAACTTGCACTATTGCTGACTGACTAAATACTTTTTTGCCCCACTGTATATATATATATAATATATATACACTGTATATATCTATATATATAATTGTCTAAGGGTTTTTCCGTCTGTCTGTCTTTCCGTCTGTCTGTCTGTCCTGGAAATCCCGCATCGCTGATTGGTCGAGGCCGCCAGGCCTCGACCAATCAGCAACGGACACAGCGACGATGATGTCATAAAGGACGTAGAAATCCCACGTTTCTGATTCAGCGACGGGCACAGTATCGACGTAGATGTCATAATGGTTGCCATGGCGACGATGATGTCATAAAGGTTGCCTCGACCAATCAGCGACGGGCACAGTCTGCCACGAATTCTGGAATCATCATTGTCCATATACTACGGGGACATGCATATTCTAGAATACCCGATGCATTAGAATCGGACCACAATCTAGTATATATATATATATATATATATATATATATATATACAGTACAGCTCTGGCAAAAATTAAGAGTTCACTGCAAAATGTTCAGTTTGTCTGATTTTTCTCTTTATAGGTACCGTATATACTCGAGTATAAGCCGAGATTTTCAGCCCAAAATTTTGGGCTGAAAGTGCCCCTCTCGGCTTATACTCGAGTCACGGTAGCGGTGGGGTCGGCGGGTGAGGGGGAGAGGGCGCTCAGGCATACTTACCTAGTCCTGGCGATCCTGACGCTCCCCCTGCCATCCCACGGTCTTCTGTGCTGCAACTTCTTCCCCTCTTCAGCGGTCACGTGGGACCGCTCATTAGAAAAATGAATAGGCGGCTCCACCTCCCATAGGGGTGGAGCCGCGTATTCATTTCTCTAATCAGCGGTGCCGGTGACCGCTGATAGAGAAAGAGGCTGCGGCACCGAAGACCAGCTGTGACAGGCAGAGGGAGCGTCAGGATCGCTGGGACTAGGTAAGTATGTAATATTCACCTGTCCGCGTTCCAGCCCCCGGGCGCCGCTCCATCTTCCCGGCGTCGCTCCGCTCTGACTGTTCAGGTCAGAGGGCGCGATGACGCATATAGTGTGCACGGCGTCCTCTGCCTGATCAGTGCGCAGAGACGCCGGGACCGGACGCTGGGAACTGCAAGCAAGAAAGGTGAGTATGGCATTTTTTTTTTTATTGCAGCAGCAGCAGCAATGGCAGAGCTTTCTATGGCACAGCTATGGGGCAGTACTGAACGGCACACAGCACTATATGGCAGCTATGGGGCAGTACTGAACGGCACACAGCACTATATGGCAGCTATGGGGCAGTACTGGACGGCACACAGCACTATATGGCAGCTATGGGGCAGTACTGAACGGCACACAGCAGTATATGGCAGCTATGGGGCAGTACTGAACGGCACACAGCACTATATGGCAGCTATGGGGCAGTACTGAACGGCACACAGCAGTATATGGCAGCTATGGGGCAGTACTGAACGGCACACAGCACTATATGGCAGCTATGGGGCAGTACTGAACGGCACCCAGCAGTATATGGCAGCTATGGGGCAGTACTGAACGGCACACAGCACTATATGGCAGCTATGGGGCAGTACTGAACGGCACACAGCACTATATGGCAGCTATGGGGCAGTACTGAACGGCACACAGCAGTATATGGCAGCTATGGGGCAGTACTGAACGGCACACAGCACTATATGGCAGCTATGGGGCAGTACTGAATGGCACACAGCACTATATGGCAGCTATGGGGCAGTACTGAACGGCACACTGCACTATATGGCAGCTATGGGGCAGTACTGAACGGCACACAGCACTATATGGCAGCTATGGGGCAATAATGAACGGTGCAGAGCACTATATGGCAGAGCTTTCTATGGCACATCTATGGGGCAATAATGAACAGTATGGAGCATTATATATGGCACAGCTTTATATGGAGCATCTTATGGGGCAATAATGAACGGTATAGAGCATCTATTTTTATTTTTGAAATTTACCAGTAGCTGCTGCATTTCCTGCCCTAGGCTTATACTTGAGTCAATAAGTTTTCCCAGTTTTTTGTGGCAAAATTAGGGGGGTCGGCTTATACTCGGGTCGGCTTATACTCGAGTATATACGGTATATTTTTCACTAAAATGTAAATTATTCTTCTAGTCTATAAACTTCTGACAACATGTTTCCGAATTTCCAAGCAATTAATTTTGTATTTTTTTTCTGACAAAGAAAAATGGTCAAAATAAAAAAAAAACAGTGCTTTCAATCCTCAAATAATGCAAAGAAAACAAATTCATAATCATTTAGAAACAACAATATTAATGTTTTATCTCAGGAAGAGTTCAGAAATCAATATTTTGTGGAATAACCATGATTTTTAATCACAGCTTTCATGCATCTTGGCATGCTTTCAACCAGTCTTTCACACAGCTTATGGCGCAAAAATGTAAGCAGTTCTTCTATGTTTGATGGCTTGTGACTATCCATCATCCTCTTGATTACATTTCCAGAGGTTTTCAATGGGGTTCAGGTCTGGAGATTGGGCTGCCCATGACAGGGTTTTCATGTGGTGGTCTCTCAATTTTTGCCAGAGCTGTATGTGTATATATATATATATATATATATATATATATATATATATATATATATATACTAGATTGTGGCCCGATTCTAACGCATCGGGTATTCTAGAATATGCATGTCCCTGTAGTATATGAACAATGATGATTCCAGAATTCGCGGCAGACTGTGCCCGTCGCTGATTGGTCGAGGCAACCTTTATGACATCATCGTCGCCATGGCAACCATTATGACATCTACATCGATACTGTGCCTGTCGCTAATTGGTCGAGGCGAATTCGCGGCAGACTGTGCCCGTCGCTGATTGGTCGAGGCAACCTTTATGACATCATCATCGCCATGGCAACCATTATGACATCTATGTCGATACTGTGCCCGTCGCTGAATCAGAAACGTGGATTTCTACGTCCTTTATGACATCATCGTCGCTGTGCCCATCGCTGATTAGTCGAGGCCTGGCGGCCTCGACCAATCAGAGAGGCGGGATTTCCAGGACAGACAGACAGACAGAAAGACAGACAGACAGAAAAACCCTTAGACAATTATATATATAGATTGTCTAAGGGTTTTTCCGTCTGTCTGTCTGTCTGTCTGTCTTTCTGTCTGTCTGTCCTGGAAATCCCGCGTCTCTGATTGGTCGAGGCCTCGACCAATCAGCGACGGGCACAGTATCGACGTAGAAATCCCGCGTCTCTGACGATGATGTCATAATGATGTCATAAAGGACGTAGAAATATACTAGATTGTGGCCTGATTCTAACGCATCGGGTATTCTAGAATATGCATGTGCCCGTAGTATATGGACAATGATGATTCCAGAATTCGCGGCAGACTGTGCCCGTCGCTGATTGGTCGAGGCAACCTTTATGACATCATCATCGCCATGGCAACCATTATGACATCTACGTCGATACTGTGCCCGTTGCTGAATCAGAAGCGTGGGATTTCTACGTCCTTTATGACATCATTATGACATCATCGTCGCTGTGCCCGTCGCTGATTGGTCGAGGCCTGGCAGCCTCGACCAATCAGAGACGCGGGATTTCCAGGACAGACAGACAGAAAGACAGACATACAGACGGAAAAACCCTTAGACAATTATATATATAGATATTATATACAGTGGGGGAAGTAAGTATTTGATCCCTTGCTGATTTTGTAAGCTTGCCCAGAAAATCACATTGCATAAATTATATAAATTTATTTGAATTTTGCAGTGAGAGATAAGTATTTGATCCCCTACCAACCATTAAAGGGAACCTGTCACCCCGAAAATCGTGGGTGAGGTAAGCCCACCGGCATCAGGGGCTTATCTACAGCATTCTGTAATGCTGTAGATAAGCCCCTGATGTTACCTGAAAGAGGAGAAAAAGACATTAGATTATACTCACCCAGGGGCGGTCCCGCTGCTGGTCCGGTCGGATGGGTGTCTCTGGTCCGCTGCGGCGCCTCCCATCTTCATTCCAAGACGTCCTCCTCTGATCTTCAGCCACGGCTCCGACGCAGGCGTACTTTTTATGCCCTGTTGAGGGCAGAACAAAGTACTGCAGTGCGCAGGCGCCGGAAAGGTCAGAGAGGCCCGGCTCCTGCGCACTGCAGTACTTTGCTCTGCCCTCAACAGGGCAGACAAAGTACGCCTGTGCCGGAGCCGTGGGTGAAGATCAGAAGAGGATGTCTTGGAATGAAGATGGGAGGCGCCGCAGCGGACCAGAGACACACATCTGACCGGACCAGCAGCGGGACCGCCCCTGGGTGAATATAATCTAACGTCTTTTTCTCCTCTTTCAGGTAACATCGGGGGCTTATCTACAGCATTACAGAATGCTGTAGATAAGCCCCTGATGCCGGTGGGCTTACCTCACCCGCGATTTTCGGGGTGACAGGTTCCCTTTAAGGGTATGTTTCTACAGTCTGGAATGGCAGCTCTTTGGATGCAGCAGATACCTGCTCCATCTAAAGCGCTGCCAGCTTTTGTCTGCGCGGTGATTCCACATGTGTTCATTGAACACATGCGGAATCACCGCATCCTATGCATAGACTGTGTAATGTATCTTGTGGAGACTGAGCATCTCCGCAAGATAAATAGACATGCTGTGATCTATAAAGACGCACCGCATGTGTGTATACGCAGGTCTGCCACCTGCGTCTTTGAACGCATAGTGGAGATGCAATTCCATAAAATCCCATCCATTATGCTGTAACATTTGGACTCTGTGGCTGTATGCAGCGTCCAATCCGCAGCGTTTCCTGACCATGGAAACATCCCCTAAGAGTACAGACCAGTTAGACGCTCCTAATCAATTCATTACTTGCATTAAAAACAGCTGTCTTACATAGTCACCATTACAAAAGACTCCTGTCCACAGAGTCAATTAATCAGTCAGACTCTAACCTCTACAACATGGGCAAGACCAAAGAGCTTTCTAAGAATGTCAGGGACAAGATCATAGACCTGCGCAAAGCTGGAATGGGCTACAAAACCATAAGTAAGACGCTGGGTGAGAACGAGACAACTGTTGGTGCAATAGTAAGGAATTGGAAGAAATACTAAATGACTGTCAATCTACATAATTCTTGGGCACCATGCAAAATCTCACCTTGTGAGGTATCCTTGGTCATGAGGAAGGTGAGAGATCAGCCTAAAACTATGAAGGGGTGACTTGTTAATGATCTCAAGGCAGCTGGGATCACAGTCACCAAGAAAACCAATGCTAACACATTATGCTGTAAAGGTTTAAAATCCTGCAGTGCCTGCAAGGTCCCCCTCTCGAGAAGGCACATGTGCAGGCTGGTCTGAAGTTTGCCAATGAACACCTGGATGATTCTGTGTTGCCCCTGGGGGTCAGGTAAGGAGGGGACACCACCCAGGATTCTAACACACATCCAACAGACACCAGTTCAGTCAGGGTAGGTGGGCGTACCCTTAGGGAGGAAGGCCTCATCCCAGGCTGGAGAGGACTGTGTGGTGGGAGTGGGTGGGGTAGGTAGGAAAAGGGAAGAGCTTAGAAGGTGGAAAGAACAGTGCAGAGAGGAGTCTGAGAGAAGTGAAGCTGAGCAGACGTGAAGGTCTGCAGCTCCTGACAGTCTGAAGAGAGAATTGAGAGGGAGGGACAGAAGAAAGCTCCCGGGACAGAAAGGGTCCTATGGACACGGGTAGTGCAGAAGCCATGCATGGGGCCCGTATCCATGCCGACCATAGTCAAGTAGAGGGACCAGGTCGAAGTCAGAGGACTGGCCCCAACTTAGTGGAAATCTTCAAGTTCAGCTAAGAAACCGGAGGCTGTGGCTTTTGCAAGTGTCACAGCCACATTCACCCATACTTTGCCAAAAAGGCAGCCGTTTTAGAATCCAGGGGACTGAGAAGACGTCGCCCGACCAGGTTTGTGGCTGCTGGCTTGGGACACTGTGGGTAAGGTGTGGGGCAGGAGAAGTGGAAGTCAGTGTAGTGAGACAGCCAGAGAAAGGCAATAGAAAGGAATCCTGGAAAGGTGCATCCCAATTTACCTGGGAGTTTGATGGACCACTGACCCAGAGAACACAGCATCCGGCTGGCATTTGTTGACTGGAGAACTGTGAGTAAAAGTGGAAACTGCACCTTACTGTGTCTTTGCATTATTTCTACAACACCTGCCCAGCATAACCACCACCATCATCTTATCAAACAACACTACATCTGCCCTGGGGTTAACTGTACCCGTGGAGAGCTGTACCAACTCTGCTTCATCACCATCTGCCCCAGAGGATCTGAACTGCAGCAACCAGCTACCATCTCGTTGCCGAACACCATGGGTGGCGTCATGAACATTTCCCCTTTTCCCCATAAACTTTATTCCCAATTTCCATTTTCTACAAATAACCTCTTTAATTGGACCTCCAGGGCCATGGACCGGGACACTGCTGCCGTGACCTTCCTCTTTAAGAAGTGCTGTGTCGGACCAGGTACTGAGTACCCCACGGCCCTATGGGGTGCTCCAACTTGGCGTCACGAACAGGATGTTGTAGCCCGGTATCACCGGCTCCTGTGTGTCAGAGACTTTATTAACCTGTACATTGCTGTCCCACATGGTGCGCTGAGGGGCGTTTCGTCATGGGCGGTGCCAGAGAAAGGGTGCAAAAATCATGGCCACCCACTCTAAGTATTTCTGTACCCTAAGAACCTGTCAGTTGGCCAGCGAGATCCGCCTCTTGATCTTGGATGGCGGGAAAAAGAAGAAAAAGACACCCTGCCCACAAAGGAGAGAAGAGAAACTGGACCTGGGTGCAAGAAAAGACCCAGACGGCAAGATGGCGAGTGGTAGAGACCCGGAGCGTGGGGTGGAAGCAAAGGGCTCCCCCAACCAACAGGATGAAAACCATAGCCAGCTGTCAACAGATGTCCCAGAGTTTTGGGAGCTGAAGTAGAGGAGCTCAGCAACCAGCTCCTGCAGATACAACTGTCCACAGTGTCAGGTGGAAAGCAGCCCTGAAGGTGAAGCTTGTGGAGCAGCGATCAATCCGGTGGCCCCTGATTTCGGCGGAGGCGATGGCCAGCACCCGAATGACACCACAAGCAGGTACTGTCACCGATCCTGCCCCAGTAGCTGAGGAGCTTTTAGTTGGCCTATTAACCACACCACCAGTCTGCGAACCCGGCCGGGTTCGTACTCATCTAGACTGGGACCTGTCCTCAGGTATAGAGAATTGTCTGAGGGCCCCTCTCCAGCCCACGAATCTGCCAGGGGAGGTATACGCAGAGAAAGTGGTATGCTGCTGGGCAAACCATGGACAGATATAATCGAGTTCCCTGAGGAAGAACAGAAGGAGAAAAGGTGGAAGTCCTTAGCTGGGAGGAGTATACAGTTAGGTCCATATATATTTGGACAGAGACAACATTTTTCTAATTTTGGTTATAGACATCACCACAATGAATTTTAAACAAAACAATTCAGATGCAGTTGAAGTTCAGACTTTCAGCTTTCATTTGAGGGTATCCACATTAAAATTGAATGAAGGGTTTAGGAGTTTCAGCTCCTTAACATGTGCCACCCTGTTTTTAAAGGGACCAAAAGTAATTGGACAGATTCAATAATTTTAAATAAAATGTTCATTTCTAGTACTTGGTTGAAAACCCTTTGTTGGCAATGACTGCCTGAAATCTTGAACACAAGGACATCACCAGACGCTGTGTTTCCTCATTTTTGACGCTCTGCCAGGCCTTCACTGCGGTGGTTTTCAGTTGCTGTTTGTTTGTGGGCCTTTCTGTCTGAAGTTTAGTCTTTAACAAGTGAAATGCATGCTCAATTGGGTGGAGATCAGGTGACTGACTTGGCCAATCAAGAATATTGCACTTCTTTGCTTTAATAAACTCCTGGGTTGCTTTGGCTTTATGTTTTGGGTCATTGTCCATCTGTAGTATGAAACGACGACCAATCAGTTTGGCTGCATTTGGCTGGATCTGAGCACACAGTATGTCTCTGAATACCTCAGAATTCATTCGGCTGCTTCTGTCCTGTGTCACGCCATCAATAAACACTAGTGACCCAGTGCCACCGGCAGCCATGCATGCCCAAGCCATCACACTGCCTCCACCGTGTTTTACAGATGATGTGGTATGCTTTGGATCATGAGCTGTACCACGCCTTCACCATACTTTTCTCTTTCCATCATTCTGGTAGAGGTTGATCTTGGTTTCATCTGTCCAAAGAATGTTCTTCCAGAACTGTGCTGGCTTTTTTAGATGTTTTTTAGCAAAGTCCAGTCTAGCCTTTTTATTCTTGATGCTTATGAGTGGCTTGCACCGTTCAGTGAACCCTCTGTATTTACTTTCATGCAGTCTTCTCTTTATGGTAGATTTGGATATTGATACGCCGACCCCCTGGAGAGTGTTGTTCACTTGGTTGGCTGTTGTGAAGGGTTTTCTCTTCACCATGGAGATTATTCTGCGATCATCCACCACTGTTGCCTTCCGTGGGCGCCCAGGTCTTTTTGCATTGATGAGTTCCCCAGTGCTTTCTTTCTTTCTCAGTATGTATCAAACTGTAGATTTTGCCATTCCTAATATTGTAGCAAATTCTCGGATGGGTTTTTTCTGTTTTCGCAGCTTAAGGATGGCTTGTTTCACCTGCATGGAGAGCTCCTTTGACCTCATGTTTACTTCACAGCAAAACCTTCCAAATGCAAGCACCACACCTCAAATCAACTCCAAACCTTCCTTTTATCTGCTTAATTGAGAATGAAATAACGAAGGGATTGCCCACACGTGTCCATGAAATAGCCTTGGAGTCAATTGTCCAATTACTTTTGGTCCCTTTAAAAACAGGATGGCACGTGTTAAGGAGCTGATACTCCTAAACCCTTCATCCAATTTTAATGTGGATACCCTCAAATGAAAGCTGAACGTCTGAACTTCAACTGCATCTGAATTGTTTTGTTTAAAATTCATTGTGGTAATGTCTATAACCAAAATTAGAAAAATGTTGTCTCTGTCCAAATATATATGGACCTAACTGTAGTTGTCAGATAGCCCTTAAGTGGGAGGCGGAGGACAAGGAACGCAATTCCCGGCATAAGGCAATTGAGGAGAGGGATCTGCAGGCCAAGGACCACAGGGCCGGACACACAAACCGGGTCCCGCTAAGGCAGGGCACTGTAGTTGCCTGTAGACTGAAAGGAGGTTGGGGATTTATAAAGAAGCCCGACTTACTGGCAGATGTGTTTGTTAACCGGCGGGATGTGGAATCTCACCGTGTCCTGGATGGACACCCGGATTGGGATCTGTATCCTGGGGACCACAAGACTTACACCCGGCATTTCGGCGAAAAAGGATGGTATGCCGAGAACGACATGAAATGCAGATACACAATGCTCCTGATTCAGAGACTGCTAGATCTGAGGCACAATCCGTGCCAACCATATCTGGAGCCAAAACGGTCTCAGCTGCCACTCCAACTGCGGCACTAACCCCTACAGCAAAACCAACTGCAGTACACTCTCAGGCCACTCAGACATCGGTGGCAGGACATGATCTTACAGTGCGGGATTTCATAGGCCATGACCTCTTTGTGTTACCTGGAATAACATTAGCACACAAACTTCCCCGGCCAGGGAGTGGCCAGCACCGGGTACTGCCCTGGAAGCAGCAGAAGTGACCAAGAGATAGCATATGACTGTAAATAGTTACTAAAGTGTAAAGGTGATAGTTAAATTAACCTGGTAAGGTTTAGTTCCTGTTAATACAGAGACAATATGGTCATGGACAGTGAGTGACCAGAACTTTTGTTGTACATACTGTAGTTAGCACATCTTAATGTGCTCCTTGTTGGTTCTAAATCACCCCTTTAAGAGTGCGAGTAGGACACCCTATCCCTTTAATAAAAGACCAAAGAACAAAAAACGTCTGGCGTTGCCGAAGAAGAGGTCCAACGCGGAGACCAGCTATGCCTTGTAGGCATGCCGAAGCCTACTTTGGGGGTATGAGACGGGTTCCCCATATTGCACTAAAGAGAAGGATACCCTGGTTTGGGAACCCATTGAAACCTACTGAACAAGAAAGTTTTATAGAACTGGATATAAAGATTTTTTTTTACATTTGAAAGGAAAATGGTTTACTAATGTTTTACTGCTTTTAATTAGGACTGACCTGGTGAACTTAAAGAAGAGTTCATTGACAACAGTATTAATGTTTATTGCAAGTATGTTGCTGTTTTATTGGAAGTATGCTAATGTTTTATTCTCTGCCTAATGGTCATATTATGTTAATGCAACGTTTAAATTTGGAGAACCTTCCATAAAGGGAAGAAATGTTTTCACATGTTTTTACCTGTTGACAGACATGTCTAAAAATGTATTGTCAGTTTCCTTGTAACACCTGTTATTTACTATGTTCCAGCATGTGGACGTGCTGTGTTTAATGGGGGATATGTGGAGCCCCTGGGCGTCCAGTCACCACAGAGGCACTACACCTCACCCAGAGGTGTGGTATCCCACTCTCAGGTAAGGAGGGGACACCACACCCAGGACTCTAACACTCACATCCAACACACACTAGTTTAGTCAGGGCACTGGGGCATACCCTAGGGAGGAAGGCCTCATCCCAGGCTTGATAGGACTGGGTGGTGGGAGTGGGTGGGGTAAGTAGGAAAAGGGGAGGAGCTTAGAAGGTGGGAAGAACAGTGCAGAAAGGAGTCTGAGAGGAGAAGTGGAGCTGAGCAGACATGAGGGTCTGCAGCTCCTGACAGCCTGAAGAGAGAATTGAGAGGGAGACAGAAGGAAGCTCCCAGGAGGACACAAAGGGTCCTAGGGGCACAGGTAGTGCAGAAGCTACTCATGGGGCCTGTATCCACACTGACCGTCGTCGGGTGGAGGGACCAGGTCACAGTCAGGGCCCCAACTTAGTGGTAATCTTCAAGTTCAGCTAAGAAACCAGAGGCTGCGGCTTTTGCAAGAGTCACAGCCACATCCACCCATACTTCGCCAAAAAGGCAGCCGTACAGAATCCAGGTGATTGAGAAGATTTTGCCCGACCAGGTTCGTGGCTGCTGGCTTGGGACACTGGGTAAGGCGCTGCACAGGAGAAGTGGAAGTCAACGTAGTGAGATGGCCAGAGAAAGGCATATGAAAGGAGTCCTGGAAAGGTGCATCCCAACTTACCTGGGAGTTGGCTGGACCACTGACCCGGAGAACACAGCATCCGGCTGGCGTTTGTGGACTGGAGAACTGTGAGTAAAAGTGGAAACTGCACCTTACTGTGTCTTTGCATTATTTCTGCAACACCTGCCCAGCATAACCACCACCATCAACTTATCAAACAACACTACATCTGAACTGGGGTTAGCACTACCCTGCACCAACTGTGTTGCATCGCCATCTGCCCCAGAGGATCTGAACTACATCGTCGGCCACCATCTTATTGCCGAACACCACGGGTGGCGTCACAAACATTTCCCCTTTCCCCATAAACTTATTCCCATTTTCTACAAATAACCATTTTAATTATACGCCACGGCCAAGGACCGGGTCAATGCTGCGTGAAATTCCAATTTAAGAACTGCTGTCGGACCCGGTACCAAGTACCCCATGGCCCTATGGGGGCTCTCCAATTCTGTGAGTGATTTGGAGAAGATGCTGTGGTCAGATGAGACAAAAATTGAGCTCTTTGGCATTAACTCAACTCGCCATGTTTGGAAGAAAAGAAATGCTGCCTATGACCCAGAGAACACCATTCTTACTGTCAAGCAAGGAGGTGGAAACATTATGTTTTGGGGGTGTTTCTCTGGTAAGGGCACAGAACTACTTCACCGCATCAATGGGAGAATGGATGGAGCCATGTACCATGAAATCCTAAGTGACAACCTCTTTCCCTCCTCCAGGATATTAAAAATGGGTTGTAGCTGGGTCTTCCAGCAAGACAGTGACCCAAAACATACAGCCAAGGCAACAAAGGAGTGGCTCAAAAAGAAGCACATTAAAGTCATGGTGTGCTTAGCCAGTCTCCAGACCTTAATCCCATAGAAAACTTATGGAGGGAGTTGAAGCTCTGAGTTGCCAAGCGACAGCCTCAAAATCTTAATGATTTAGAGATGATCTGCAAAGAGGAGTGGACCAAAATTCCTCCTGACATGTGCGCAAACCTCATCATCAACTACAAAAACGTCTGACTGCTGTGCTTGACAACAAGGATTTTGCCACCAAGTGTTAAGTCTTGTTTGCCAGAGAGATCAAATACTTACCGTATTTCTCACTGCAAAAGGCAAATACATTTATATAATTTACACAATGTGATTTTCTGGATTTTATTTTTGACATTCTATCTCTCAATGTGAAAATTGACCTACCCTTAAAATTATAGACTGTTCATGTCTTTGTCAGTGGGAAAACTTACAAAATCAGCAAGGAATCAAATACTTATTTCCTCCACTGTATGTATATATATGAGAGAGGCCTGTAATTGACATCATAGCTAGACCACAACTATGAGAGTCAAAATTGAGAAAACAAATCCAGAAAATCACCTTGTCTGACTTGGCGAGATTTAATTCTTCAAGTTATGGTGGAAATTAAGTATTTGGTCAGTTCATCTCAATATTTTGTTATATATCGTTTGTTGGCAATGACAGAGGTCAAACGTTTTCTGTAAGTCTTCACAGGGTTGGCACATACTTTTGGTGGTGTGTTGGCCCATTCCTCCATGCAGATCTCCTTTAGAGCAGTGATGTTTTGGGCCTGTCGCTGGGCAACTTGCACTTTCAACTCCCTCCAAAGGTTTTCTATGGGGTTGAGATCTGGAGACTGGCTAGGCCACTCCAGGACCTTCATATACTTCTTACAAAGCCACTCCTTTGTTGCCCTCGCAGTGTGCTTGGGATCATTATCATGCTGAAATACCCATCTACGTTTCATTTTCAATGCCCTTGCTGATGTAAGGAGGTTTGCATTCAAAATCTCACGATACATGGCCCCATTCATTCTTCCATGTACACGGATCAGTCATCCAGGTCCCTTTGCAGAGAAACAGCCCCAAAGCATGATGTTGCCACCCCTATGCTTCACAGTAGGTATGGTGCTCTTTGGATGCAACTCAGCATCCTGTCTCCTCCACACACAACAAATTTAGTTTCTGCCAAACAATTCTATTTTGGCTTCATCAGACCATATGGCATTCTCCCAATACTCTTCTGGATAGTCCAAATGCTCTCTAGCAAACTTCAGATGGGCCCAGGCATGTACTGGTTTAAGCAGGAGGACATGTCTGGCACTGCAGGATCTGAGTCCCTGGCGGCGTAGCGTTTTACTGATGGTAGCCTTTGTTACGTTGGTCTCAGCTCTAAGCAGGTCATTCACTAGGTCCCCCTGTGTTGTTCTGGGATTTTTTCTCACCGTTCTTATGATCGTTTTGACTCCACGGGTTGAGATCTTGCGTGGAGCCCCAGATTTTCAGTGGTCTTGTATGTCTTTCATTTTCTTATAATTGCTCCCACCGTTGATTTCATCACAACAAGCTGCTTGCCTATTGCAGATTCAGTCTTCACAGCCTGGTGCATGGCTACAATTTTGTTTCTGGTGTCCTTCAACAGCTATTTGGTCTCCACCATAGCAGAGTTTGGAGTATGACTGTTTGAAGTTTTGGACAGGTGTCTTTAATACTGATAACAAGTTCAAACAGGTGCCATTACTACAGGTAATGAGTAGAGGACAGAGGAGCCTATGTATGTGGGTATGTGCACACGCTGCGGATTTTGCTGTGGAACCGCAGCGGTTTTGATGCTGCGGATCTGCAGCTGTTTTCCATGAGTTTACAGTACCATGTAAACCTATGGAAAACAAACTCCGCAGTGCACATGCTGAGGAAAAAACGCGCGGAAACGCTGCGTTGTTTATTCCGCAGCATGTCATTTCTTTCTACGGATTCCGCTGCGGTTTACACCTGCTCCATAATAGAAATCCGCAGGTGTAAAACCGCAGGTGGAATCTGCACAAAAACCGCGGTATATCCACGGTAATTCCGCAGTAATGTTTCCTTCAGTGACAACCAGTCGTCCTGTCCCTGCAGCTGAAAAACACCCCCATAGCATGATGCTGCCACCCCCATGTTTTACTGTTGGGATTGTATTGGGCAGATGATGAGCAGTGCCTGGTTTTCTCCACACATACTGCTTAGAATTATCACCAAAAAGGTCTATCTTTGTCTCAACAGACCAGAGAATCGTATTTCTCATAGTCTAGGAGTCCTTCATGTGTTTTTTTAGCAAACTGTATGCGGGATTTCATATGTGTTGCACTGAGGAGAGGCTTCTGTCTGGCCACTCTGCCATAAAGGCCCAAATGGTGGAGGGCTGCAGTGATAGTTGACTTTGTGGAACTTTCTCCTATCTACCTACTGCATCTCCGGAGCTCAGCCACTGTGATCTTGGGGTTCTTCTGGTGGTCCCAAACTTCTTCCATTTAAGGATTATGGAGGCCACTGTGCTCTTGGGAACCTTGAATACTGCTGAAATTCTGTTGTAACCTTGGCCAGATCTGTGCCTTGCCACAATTTTGTCTCTGAGCTCCTTGGCCAGTTCCTTTGACCTCATGATTCTCACTTGGTCTGAGAAGCACTGTGAGCTGTAAGGTCTTATATAGACAGGTGTGTGTCTTTCCAAATCAAGTCCTATCACTTTAATTAAACACAACTGGCCTCCTATGAAGGAGTAGAACCATCTCAAGAAGGATCACAGGGAAATGGAGAGCATGTGACTTAAATATGAGTGTCTGAGGAAAGGGTCTGAATACTTATGACTATGTGATATTTCTGTTTTTCTTTTTTATGAAATTTGCAAAAATGTCTACATTTCTGTTTTTTTCAGTCAAGATAGGGTGCAGAATGTACGTTAATGTGAAAAAAATGAACTTTTTTGAATTTACCAAATGGCTGCAATGAAACAAGTGAAAATTTTAAAGGGGTCTGAATACTTTCTGTACCCACTGCACATATAAATAAATATATACAGTACAGACCAAAAGTTTGGACACACCTTCTCATTTAAAGATTTTTCTGTATTTTTATTACTATGAAAATTGTAAATTCATACTGAAGGCATCAAAACTATGAATTAACACATGTGGAATTATAAACCTAACAAAAAAGTGTGAAACAACTGAAAATATGTCTTATATTCTAGGTTCTTCAAAGTAGCCACCTTTTGCTTTGATGACTGCTTTGCACACTCTTGGCATTCTCTTGATGAGCTTCAAGAGGTAGTCACCGGAAATGGTCTTCCAACAATCTTGAAGGAGTTCCCAGAGATGCTTAGCACTTGTTTGCCCTTTTGCCTTCACTCTGCGATCCAGCTCACCCCAAACCATGTCGATTGGGTTCAGGTCTGGTGAAGAACCCCATCACTCTCCTTCTTGGTCAAATAGCCCTTACACAGCCTGGAGGTGTGTTTGGAGTCATTGTCCTGTTGAAAAATAAATGATGGTCCAACTAAACTCAAACCGGATGGAATAATAAGCCGCTGCAAGATCCTGTGGTAACCATGCTGGTTCAGTATGCCTTCAATTTTGAATAAATCCCCAACAGTGTCACCAGCAAAGCACCCCCACACCATCACACCTCCTCCTCCATGCTTCCGGTGGGAGCCAGGCATGTAGAGTCCATCCATTCACCTTTTCTGCGTTGCACAAAGACACAATGGTTGGATCCAAAGATCTCAAATTTGGTCTCATCAGACCAAAGCACAGATTTACACTGGTCTAATGTCTATTCCTTGTTTTCTTTAGCCCAAACAAGTCTCTTCTGCTTGTTGATTGTCCTTAGCAGTGGTTTCCTAGCAGCTATTTTAGCATGAAGGCCTGCTGCACAAAGTCTCCTCTTAACAGTTGTTGTAGAGATGTGTCTGCTGCTAGAACTCTGTGTGGCATTGACCTGGTCTCTAATCTGAGCTGCTGTTAACCTGCGATTTCTGAGGCTGGTGACTTGGATAAACTTATCCTCAGAAGCAGAGGTGACTCTTGGTCTTTCTATCCTGGGGCGGTCTTCATGTGAGCCAGTATCTTTGTAGTGCTTGATGGTTTTGCAGCTGCACTTGGGGACACTTTCAAAGTTTTCCCAATTTTTTGGGCTGACTGACCTTCATTTCTTAAAGTAATGATGTACACTCGTTTTTCTTTACTTAGCTGCTTTTTTCTTGCCATAATACAAATTCTAACAGTGGCTACTTTGAAGAACCTAGAATGTAAGACATAATTTCAGTTGTTTCACACTTTTTTGTTAAGTATATAATTCCACATGTGTTAATTCATAGTTTTGATGCCTTCAGTGTGAATTTACAGTTTTCATAGTCATGAAAATACAGAAAAATCTTTAAATGAGAAGGTGTGTCCAATCTTTTGGTCTGTACTATATATACATACATGTGTATATTGGAACCCATTGGAAAACAAAAGACGTTGCATTAGTTTATGTCCTGTTGCACAATTATAGGGACTCACGGGTAATGCAATGTAGCCATGGACTCTTAGATATGTCCACATGACAGCCACAATGCCACGATAACAACCACAATTCCCTAATGATAGCCATATAGTCCCCCCATGACAGTTTTAATGCCCTCTATGAAGTAGAAAGTGGGCCATTACGAGTAAAGGGAATGTCAGATAGGTGCTGGTAGTAGGAAATTTAATTATGAAGGGAAATAACAAATCACATTGAGATAGTTGATTAAGGGATTTCAATTATGCAGATATAAATTGGGATCCAAAAGTGTAAGTTAATTAAAAAACATCTTTTTGTCAAGTGCTGTAGATAAATCCAGGCATGGTACCCAACTAAAGGAGCAGCCATTTTTAACTAATAAGCAAGCATATAAAAAATAAAATAACTGTGAAGATTGGGGGACGCCTAGGAAAAAATTACCTTAGCATAATAGTTTCCATTTATCTTTTAATAGTATGTCTTGTTGAGGAGCTCAAAACAATCAAAATCACTGAGGTGAAATTTGATCACCTTAGAGATGTTCTTCTTTAACCTCATTTGATGGGAAAATGTCCTCATAATAAGACAGATACTAGTAGTAAATGGAAGAATTTTAAAAGCATCTTAAAGTTTTATTGTGAAAGGTACAGACCTTAGGAGAATTAAATGGTTTGAAATAGGAGTAAACCAGTGTGGATGAATAAAAATGTAGGGGCAATAAATAACAAAAAAAAACACATTTAAACTAATAAAACAGCAAGGTTGTACTAAATAACTAAAACGCCAAAAAACAAACAAACACAGAGACACAGAGGAAAGCAGCAATACTGGAGACAGAGAGACTTGATGCAAAAAAAGACCCAAAAACAAATCCTGAAATGTTCATTAACTATAAATAGCAAAAACATTAAAACTTGAACTTTTTCCCTTCTAAAACTTTATGAGGGAAAAAATTTTGGAAGTTGTTGAGAAGAAATAAATTTAACAAACATTTTTGCCCATTTGTATGCACAAAGAAAAATGAAGGCCTTTATTCACTCTGATCTTGATGAGGTGGTTTGTAGGAGTGAGATGCACCTTATTTATTAAGAGCACATTACTCTTAATAAGTTAGACACATCTTAAAGATGGTGTGTGCCTCTGTTATACCTCCCGAGTCTTGAAGAATATAAAGAGGGACAAATCATCCAGAGCTATTTCAAATTTTCACCACACCCTAGCCACATCTCAAGCCACACCCATTTACTATTTTTCTACCCTGGTAGAAGTAGACGTCAGAGATGTCAGTGGCAGTGTGGGACTTTCATCAGATGCCCGAGACTGAAGGGCATAAACCCCAATCCGGGACGGTCTTGCTTTATCCCGGAGGTATAGACTGTAGATGAGTGTTTCGATTAACGAGACTTCGGTCCAGCATCCACATTAGTGGAACCTGGTGGCTGCATAGGAGGCATGCAAATCTCTTACGTTTTGGTGTCCCTGGCTTATGATTAGCTAGGGTTGGTACAACATCAGCTGAGTGTCAAGTTCATCTCTATTTGTAACCTACAGATTTATTTTTTGCTCATTCATTCATAAGTATTAGCAGCCGGTACTTTCTCATCTTTATGTAAGCTTCACTATATGATATCTGTCTTTTTTGCATCTATAATGGCCCGGGGCCAGTCCCCCCGGATTCAGGTGACAGAGTCCCTTTAAAATAAATATGGGCACGTGAACAGCCCTGTAGAATATAAGGGTACAGTGGGGAAAAAAAGTATTTAGTCAGCCACCAATTCTGCAAGTTCTCCCACCTAAAAAGATGATGGAGGCCTGTAATTGACATCATATGTAGACCACAACTATGAGAGTCAAAATGATAAAACAAATCCAGAAAATCACCTTGTCTGATTTGGCAAGATTTATTTTGCAAACTATGGTGGGAAATAAGTATTTGGTCACTTAAAACATGCAAGATTTCTGGCTCTCACAGACCTGTAACTTCTTCTTTAAGAGGCTCCTCTGTCCACTCATTACCTGTAGTAAGGGCATCTGTTTGAACTTCTTATCAGTATAAAAGACACCTTTCCACAACCTCAAACAGTCACACTCCAAACACCACTATGGTGAAGACCAAAGAGCTGTTGAAGGACACCATGCTGGTCTTACAGGAACTGGAGGCTTTTTGCCAAGAAGAGTGGGCAGCTTTACCATCTGAGAAAATAAAGAACCTCAACCACAACTACCACAAAAGACTTCAAGCTGTCATTGATGTTAGAGGGGCAATACAGGGTATTAATAAATGGGGTTTGTAAACTTTTGAGCAGGGTTATTTGGATGTTTTGGGTTGTCATTATGATTTTAAAAGAGAAAACACAGTAGTTTGACAGTAAATAGCTTTACCCAACTACTAACCATAAATGTAGAAAAAGTTTTGGTGTTATCATTCGTATTCTCTGAAAAAATGCCGAGAAGGCAAAAATTCTGCCGAGGTATGTAAACTTTTGAGCACAACTGTATATCCTTTAAACATAATCTTTTTTTGTATGCATGACACAAAATATGAAAATTAATTTTAGAAACATTGCAGGAGATTTAGTAAAAGCATCACAAAAGTTTACAAGTAGACAAAAAAGGTGCAAAGTTTATGCAGAGTGCATAGAAGGCACGATAAGGTTAGTGTCATTCACTAGGAATGTTAGCTGTATGTTTCTTTTAGTTCCTACAGACTTGTTCACTGTGCAAGTAGCCCATGTGTTCCTGTTTCCATAATTGTTCTCTTGTGTCTACAAGACTAGGGAGTTACCCACCACTCCTTGTGGGCTATCTGCACAAAAGCAGTTCCACTCAGCGTGTCCACATGGACATTACCTCTCAGAACCCTGTTCACACAGGTAATATACAGATGATCAGGTTTTTAAATACATCAGATAGGGATTGCATACATCAGTTAGGATGATAAACTTACCTGGAGCAGCCAGTGCCAGGCAGCAGCTGCCAAGGCAAACAGGATCATGGGGTGCATTAAAAGAGGTCTGGATACACATGATGAGAGCATTATACTGCCTCTGTACAAATCCCTAGTTAGACCGCACATGGAGTACTGTGTCCAGTTTTGGGCACCGGTGCTCAGGAAGGATATAATGGAACTAGAGAGAGTACAAAGGAGGGCAACAAAATTAATAAAGGGGATGGGAGAACTACAATACCCAGATAGATTAGCGAAATTAGGATTATTTAGTCTAGAAAAAAGACGACTGAGGGGCGATCTAATAACCATGTATAAGTATATAAGGGGACAATACAAATATCTCGCTGAGGATCTGTTTATACCAAGGAAGGTGACGGGCACAAGGGGGCATTCTTTGCGTCTGGAGGAGAGAAGGTTTTTCCACCAACATAGAAGAGGATTCTTTACTGTTAGGGCAGTGAGAATCTGGAATTGCTTGCCTGAGGAGGTGGTGATGGCGAACTCAGTCGAGGGGTTCAAGAGAGGCCTGGATGTCTTCCTGGAGCAGAACAATATTGTATCATACAATTATTAGGTTCTGTAGAAGGACGTAGATCTGGGGATTTATTATGATGGAATATAGGCTGAACTGGATGGACAAATGTCTTTTTTCGGCCTTACTAACTATGTTACTATGTTACTATGTTATAACGCCATGTGCACACGTTGCATAAATACTGTATTTTTTGGTTTCTGGAGAAATAACAGCAATCTATTACACCTCCTGGAAAAAAAATTCTTTATTCCATATAAACATTAAAATGTAGGCCAAGTCAAAAGAATATAAAGAGACGCTTTTGAATGTACTGCAATGTCCTTTGTCAAGGTTTGTTATAGTGAATAGCTATTGTGAAAATCTGAGGTTGTAGGTTGCAATAATTACCTTGGCATGTTAATGATTCAACTATTTTTTACTCCTTATGTCCATAGTCTTACAACAGCTCTGAGTACATGGCCAAAATACATTGCCCCCAGTCCTCAAGATCCCAAACTGTGGCCAGTAGTTCCACTGCCCCCATACCAGGCGATACTCACTGTCTCAACTTTTAGTTGGCCCACAGCTTTTGTATCTCCCACCAGTATGGTCAGTAGACACAGTCCACGCTCCTCCAGATGACAGATACCACTGCCGAAGCACATGTATCTAGCTCCAGCCATCAGCAACAGTTATTAGGATAGTTCCTCAAATCCAGAAAACAGATAACACTACTGTAGCACATGTACCTAGCTCCAGCCAGCAGCAACAGTCCTTAGGATAGTTCTCCAAATCCAGATGACAGATAATAGGACCATAGCACATGTGTCCAGCTCCAGCCAGAAACCGATCTCCAATCTCCAGTGGTCATGTGATGACTGGTGAATCATGAGGCAGAGCTGAATCCTGATGGTGAGTATATTACACACAGTTGGGATTTAGCATGTTGCAGTGGTTATTTTTATAATAAATGCTCAAGTACAAATACAGGTGTAGTAATCTTTAATTTGTCAAAAGACACATTATTTTATTAACATAGTGTAAGAAAGCAGGAAGTAACGTCCTGGATGGCAGATATGTGTCACCAGAGTAGTTGGCCTCGGTAATGTAAAGTTTGTACCAGTAACACTAGAACCTTAGATCTGGCAAGAAGTGGTGGGAGGAACAGTCTAATAAACTCCATGGTGCTTGGAGATAGACCAGAGGATCTCATCTCTGCAGGACACGATGTGGTTAAATACCTGCAGAAAGTTGCTGTTCCTCCCTAAAGCCATGTGGAGAATTACCAGCAGGAAGAGGATGCAGCGGTGTTGGAAATGCTACAAGAGGCAATTCAGTGAGACAGCCCATGACTGAGGAGAGCAGAGCAGTGACCGCCGTGAGTAGGATGGTGCTTACCACCTGTATGAGTGACAGTACCCCTTCTTACGCTCCCTTCTTTTTTGGCAAGACCGTTGGAGGAACCTTTCAAGAATGGTAGGGGTAGAAAGTCTTCCCTGGACATTCTTAGAGTCCAAAATGTCCCTAACTTTGAACATGTCCGAAGCAGCTTCAGGAATGGATGTAGGGGCAGGTATATGGACCTTGGAGAATCGATTTAGTACTACATGCTTCGAGAGCGAGGCGTGAAAGGCATTCAGGATCCTAAGATTTGGAGGCAGATAAAGTGTATAGATCACTGGGTTGACCTGCCTGGGAATTTTGAATGCCTCAAGGTACTGAGGGGTCAATTGTACGAAGGCACCGTCAGCTGAATGTTCCGAGGAGACAACCAGACCCTATCTCCAGGATGATACTGAAGCTGCAAACTTCTGTTCTTGTTTGCATAAATCATCATCTGAAACATGGTCTTAAAGAGGGAAGACTGAGTTTGCTGCCAGATCTGAAGAAAGTCACCATAAGAGGAATCAGTAACTGGTACTATAGATGAAGCAGACTCAGGGGCGGATTATAAGAGGGTCAATCTGGGCGGTAGCCCAGGGCCCAGTGGTGTGGGGGTCCTGGGCTACCGCACAGATTGCCCTCCGGCCGCCACCATCAGGGCATTACTGCACGTGCCCCTGTTAGACTGGCGTATCATTTATGGGCTCCCAGACCCGGTGGGCAGAGAGAGGGGGCCCGCATTGGGCCCCGTCTCATCTGCTCACCGGGCCCCTACCGGCGTTGCGGTGGTTTCCTATTGACGTGCGGGCGCGCGCCCGCACGTCAATAGTTAGCAACAGCCACCAGCCAATTGGAGGCTGGCAGCTGAAGTCGGTCACAGGCGCAGCACACACGTCGCCGGCGTCTGATGTCATTGTCAGTCGCTGGCGAGTGCGCACTGCTGGAGGGAGCTCGCCGCCTGGAGCGCTGGTCAGGTGAGGAGAACTCGGTTTGTTTTCTTTTTGCTTTTTGTTTTTTGATAACCTAACGGCAATCCGGGCGGGCCAGAATGCTGGACACTGACTGGGGGCAATATGCTGGGGCAGATGATAGCTGGACACACTGGGGCAATGCTGGAGACACTGGGGCAGATTGCTGGACACACTGGGGGCTATGCTGGAGGACACACTGGGGCAGATGATTGCTGGACACACTGGGGCAATGTTGGAGACACTGGGGCAGATTGCTGGACACACTGGGGGCAATTCTGGAGGACACACTGGGGCAGATGATTGCTGGACACACTGGGGCAATGCTGGAGACACTGGGGCAGATTGCTGGACACACTGGGGGCAATGCTGGAGGACACACTGGGGCAAATGATTGGACACACTGAGGCAATGCTGGAGACACTGGGGCAGATTGCTGGACACACTGGGGCAATGCTAGAGGACACACTGGGGCAGATGATTGCTGGACACACTGGGGCAATGCTGGAGACACTGGGGCAGATTGCTGGACACACTGGGGGCAATGTTGGAGGACGCACTGGGGCAGATGATTGCTGGACACACTATGGCAATGCTGGAGACACTGGGGGCAATGCTGGAGGACACACTGGGGCAGATGATTGCTGGACACACTGGGATAATGCTGGAGACACTGGGGGCAATGCTGGAGGACACACTGGGGCAGATGATTGCTGGAGACACTGGGGCAATGCTGGAGACACTGGGGCAATGCTGGAGACACTGGGGCAGATTGCTGGGCACACTGTCTGGGGCAATGCTGGACACACTGGGGCAGATTGCTGGACACACTGGGGGCAATATTCTGGAGTCAGACACTGGGGCAGATTGCTGGACACACTGTCTGGGGGCAATGCTGGACACACTGGGGAAGATTGCTGGACACTGGGGCAATATGTTGGACACACTGGGGCAGATTGCTGGATACACTGGGGAAGGACTTGAGGCATGGGCAGAATGTAGATACGGGGCTTGATTGGAGACACGGGGCAGAATGAAAGACATGGGGCAGGATTGGATCATGGGGAAGGATGGATACGATGGAGACAGATGGGGCAGGATGGGGAGCTCATATGGGGTAGAATGGATACTCATGAGGGCAGGATGCGAGAACATATGGCTGGAGCCAGGAATGAGATAAACGGGGCCAGGATGGGGAATATTATTACCATAGGGGCTAATTAAGGGATATTATTACTGCAGTGATGTATTTATTTTATTTTTTGATTATACTGTTTTAAATGGGGGGGCGCTCCTGTTACTGTGCAGAGTGACACTATATCGCCTTTTTTTCTTCATGTGGTGTAATGTAGAAGTTGTGAAAAATTAAGTAATGTGTTCTGCAAGCGGAGCTTGAGATAACTGTGTTATTTCCTGCAGAAACGAGTCCTGGCTGGAAGAAATTATGGCGGTCTGTGCTGGATGAAAGATGAAGGACTTCACCTAGAGACATCACTGGTGAGTCAGTGTTACCTATACACTGACCCTATACACTGTATACTATATACAGAGGTCCTGTGTACAATGTCACCAGTGATCACTGTATTACCTATACATGATATACAGAGCTCCTGTGTATAATGTCACCAGTGATCTCTATATTACCTCTACACAGACACTGCATACTAAGTACAGATCTCCTGTGAATACTGGCACTTATGGGGATAGTATTGTGTTTTTTTTTTTTTATTACTGATCAGTATTGTAGTATTCAGTCACTATGTGTTGGTAATATGTGGTCTGGAAATGGTGTTGTGGTATTTGTCCCTTGTATGTGCTATTTGGTCACTAAGTGGTGGTAATATGTGGTCTTGACATGGTGCGGTGGTATTTGTTCCTTGTATGTGATATTATTCGATCACTGTGGTTGTAATTTGTGGTCTGGTCATGGTGCGGTGGTATTTGTTCCTTGTATGTGATATTGGTCAAAATATACCTAAATTGTATTGCATATTTTAACAAATATTTAATAGGTTACAGTAGAGTAGGGCCCGGCCATTTTTTTGGAATAATCTGGTTCTGGTATAACATGACCACCGTCACATGACCCCCGTCACATGACCCCCATCACATGACCCCCGTCACATGACCGGGGGGCCCACAGTGTCTAAACAGCCCGGGGCCCTGGCTACCCTTAATCCTCCCCTGAGCAGACATAGTATAAGGTATTTGAGGATGCTGGGAGTTTACAATGAAGAAGACTCTCCAATGTGGTTGTTGTAGGAAAACTCTTGCCGGGGGGTAGTTGTACCCAACCATCCTGAGAGAAAGTGGTGAAGGTAGTTTGCATGAATATTATTTACCAATTTCACTTGCCTGTTAGACTGCATATGATACTTGAAGGAAAAATCCAGCTGTATATTCTGCAGCTTGCAAAGAGCTCTCCACAATTTTGAAGTGAACTGAATTCCACAATCTGAGACTATGTTGAGAGGAAGACCGTGGAGATTAAATACATACTGGATAAACTGCGTGGCAAACTTAGGTGCAGAGGGAAAGCCGGCCAAGCAAATTAAGGGAGCCATCTGAATCGATCCATCACAATCCAGATGGGAGTGTTCAAACAGCATGCATAGATTGGCTTCATATTGCAGAGCAACAATGGGTCATTAACATATTAACAAATATTCAAACAATGTGCCTTGATTTCCCAAAGATAGTAGAACAATACTACGACTGTGTAATGGGGGCTAAGGTGCTAGTCGTGGTGAGGGGCTTCTGTTTTTCCACACCTTGGCACTCCGCTTCATAAATATCATCATGTGCCTTGTCTGGTGTGGTGTGTGTGCGCTGTATTTCAGTCACTTGTGGGTTAGAGTCCTTCTCTGCTTGCAGGGTCCTGGTCTTCTGCAGCAACACACAATAACCATTAGAGTTCAAGTTCAATTCAACCATAACAATTTTAGTGAGCTCATCCTGCGGTACCGTAGCTTCCTGAGTAATCGGACTAGCTTGTTTCTGGTGCTCCCCATCAATTTTCCCCATCCTGGCCGAAAGTAAAGGATGCTGCTGCCAATCCTTGTCATACCATAGGTCTCGGACATCACAGAAGTGTCCCATAAGCTTATTTGCTGTTTCTCTCATGCTGCCCAATTCTGCTCGTGCTCGTGTGTCTGTCCATCCATAGGTCCTGGATTCATGAGCCTCTGCAATAACACCTCACTGTTCTTCTTTCTACTCACAACTTCTCTTCTCGCTATTATCTGCCGCCTACAATCCTGCAACCTTCCCCTTTAATGGTACAAACATCTCTTCTCGCTGTTATCGGCCGCCTACGATCCTGCAACCTTCCCCTTTACAAACATCTCTACCAACCCGGGACCCCCACATCTCATACCTCCCTCTACTACCCCCTCCTATCGCTCCCTATCTAAAATGAACTACCGCAATCTTTCCAACATAACACTCGTACCCCTGACGCCCACCTCCCTGCTCCCTCTCTCTGGAGCACTCTGGAATGCCCGCTCAATCTGCAATAAGCTTCACGTGATTCACGACCTTTTTCTCTCTTGCAATCTTGCCTTCCTTGGCCTCACAGAAACATGGCTAACACCCTCTGACACCGCCTCCCCTGCTGCGCTGTGTTACGGAGGCCTCCACTTCACCCACACCCCTCGACCCGGCAACAAACATGGTGGAGGAGTGGGTCTTCTCCTTCCTCCTAACTGCACCTTTAACCCAATCCCACCTCTACCCTCCCTTATCCTCCCCTCTTTTGAAGTCCATTTTGTCCGCATCTACTCTCCCTCCAACCTCCAAGTGGCCATCATATACTGACCTCCAGGCCCAGCCATTGCCTTTATTGACCAATTCTCCACCTGGCTTCCTCAATTTCTCTCTGCTGACATTCCCACCATCATCATGGGTGACTTCAACATCCCCATCAATACTCTTCAGTCAACAGCCTCCAAACTTCAGTCCCTTACCTCATCCTTTGGACTTACTCAGTGGTCCTCCGCAGCCACCCACATAGACGGACATACATTAGACCTGGTATTCACCCGTCTCTTCTCTCTATCTAACTTCACCACCTCCCCTCTCCCTCTATCCGACCACCATCTGCTCACCTTCTCATCCCTGTCCTCCCCACCGGTCATCCATGTCCAGCAAAATGCGCACCCCCGCAGAAACCTTGCACACCTAGACACCCACACACTCTCTGACTCTATCCTACCACTAGCATCCATATCCTCACTCCACGACACAGACAGTGTCACTGCTTTCTACAATGCCACTCTCGCATCAGCTATTGACACAGTTGCCCCTCTCGTCCATGGCAGAGTGCGACGTATCAATAGACAACCTTGGCACAATAACACCACTAAAAAGCTCCGGCAAGTGTCCAGGGTTGAGGAGCAGCTTTGGAAGAAAACACACCTGCAAGACGACTTCACTGCATTCAAACAGGCAGCACTCGCTTTTAAATCTGCTCTCACCTCTGCTAAACAGGTCTACTTCACAACCCTCGTATCTTCCCTATCCTACAACCCCAAACAGTTATTCAAAACCTTTAACTCCCTCCTCCGCCCCCCACTGCCCCCTCCAACCTCCCTCATCTCTGATGAGGACTTTGCCACACACTTTAAAAATAAGATCGACCAGACAAGGCAAGTCTTCATTGTTCAACCACCACAACCCCTTTGTATACCAGACCAATGCCCAAACCTCATAACCTCCCTATCCAACATCACTGAAGGGGTGCTTAATTGTCTCCTCTCCAAATCGCACCTCACCACCTGTGCGATCGACCCCATCCCATCACACCTCCTCCCCAACCTCACCACCACACTTATCCCATCCCTAACCCACCTCTTCAACCTATCACTAACTTCTGGCACCTTCCCTTCAGCTTTCAAACATGCCACAATCACGCCTATCCTTAAAAAGCCAACCCTCGATCCAACTGCTATGTCCAGCTATTGCCCAATATCACTGCTCCCATTCGCTTCCAAACTCCTGGAACAGCACGTCCACTCTGAACTTTCCTCCCACCTCTCATCTAACTTGCTCTTTGACAATCTACAATCTGGTTTCCACCCCCATCACTCAACTGAGACAGCCCTGACCAAAATCACTAACGACCTACTTACCGCGAAAGCTAATGGACAATACTCTGTACTCCTCCTTCTAGACCTGTCCTCTGCTTTCGACACGGTTGACCACTGCCTCTTACTTCAGATCCTCTCCTCCTTTGCCATCAAAGACCTCACCCTATCCTGGATCTCCTCGTACCTTTCCAACCGCACATTCAGCATCTCCCACTCCCACACTACCTCCTCATCCCAACCTCTCTCTGTTGGAGTCCCCCAAGGCTCTGTTCTAGGACCCCTACTCTTCTCAATCTATACACTTGGCTTGGGACAACTCATAAAGTCCCATGGATTCCAGTACCACCTCTATGCTGATGACACTCAGATCTACCTCTCTGGCCCAGACATCACCGCTCTGCTGTCTAGAATCCCAGAGTGCCTATCAGTCATATCCTCCTTCTCCTCTCACTTCCTCAAACTCAATGTGGACAAATCTGAACTCATCATCTTTCCTCCATCCCATCCCATCTTCCTTACCTGACCTATCTATCGCAATCAATGACATCATGCTTTCCCCTGAACCAGAAGTCCGCTGCCTCGGAGTAACCTTCGACTCTGCCTTGTCCTTCAAACCGCACATCCAAGCTCTTTCCACCTCCTGTCGCCTCCAGCTCAAAAATATCTCTAGAATACATCCTTTCCTCAACCGTCAATCTACTAAAATGCTTGTGCACGCCCTCATCATCTTCCGCCTTGACTATTGCAACATCCTTTTCTGCGGCCTCCCTGCTAACACCCTTGCACCTCTCCAGTCCATTCTTAACTCTGCTACCCGACTAATTCATCTCTCTCCTCGCTACTCCTCTGCTTCCCCCATCTGGAAATCTCTTCACTGGCTCCCATTCCCTCAGCGTATCCAGTTCAAATTACTAATTCTGACCTACAAAGCCATCCACAACCTGTCTCCTCCATATATCTCTGAACTAATCTCCCGATATCTTCCCTCACGTGATCTCCGGTCCTCCCAAGACCTCCTTCTCTCCTCCACACTTATTCGCTCCTCATCCAACTGCCTCCAAGACTTCTCCCGAATATCACCCATCCTCTGGAATTCTTTGCCCCAACACGTTTGACTCTCAACCACAGACAGATCCTTCAGACGGAACCTGAAAACCCATCTCTTCAGGAAAGCCTACAACCTGCACTGACCCCGCTGCCGCCTCATCACTACCGAAGCTACCGCCTCACCAAAACCGGAGCTCCTGCAACCCTCAAGCTACTGTCTCCTTCCCCATAATCCTGTAGAATGTAAGACCACGTAAGCGATATGACCTGGCCGTGATCGTAGGTAAATCGTAGTGTGGTCGCTGGAGAGCTGTCACACAGACCGCTCTCCAGCGACCAACGATGCCGAGGTACCCGGGTAACCAGGGTAAACATCGGGTTACTAAGCGCAGGGCCGCGCTTAGTAACCCGATGTTTACCCTGGTTACAAGCGTAAAACTAAAAAAAAAAAAACAGCACATACTTACATTCTGGTGTCCGTCAGGTCCCTTGCCGTCTGCTTCCCGCACTGTGCCGTAAAGTGAAAGCAGAGCACAGCGGTGACGTGCTTTCACTTTCACTTTATGGCCGGCAGTCACAGTGCGGGAAGCAGACGGCAAGGGACCTGACGGACACCAGAATGTAAGTATGTGCTGTTTGTTTTTTTTTAGTTTTACGCTTGTAACCAGGGTAAACATCGGGTTACTAAGCGCGGTCCTGCGCTTAGTAACCCGATGTTTACCCTGGTTACAAGCGAACGCATCGCTAGATCGCTAGATCGGTGTTACACACACCGATCTAGCGATGCCAGCGGGAGATCCAGCGCCGAAAGAAAGCTCTAAACGATCTGCTACGACGTACGATTCTCAGCAGGATCCCTGATCGCTGCTGCGTGTCAGACACAGCGATATCGTAACGATATCGCTGGAACGTTACGAATCGTACCGTCGTAGCGATCGAAATGGCAGTGTGTGACGGTACCCTTACTCACATTGAACCTTACTATTTCTCCCTATCTCTATCCCTAACCCATAAAGTTATATAATTTACACAATACATAAACATTTTGAAATGTTAATGCACGAAAAACAAAATCACATTACATGACACTTTATACACAACACGTCATGTACCCAATTTTATCAAGAAGATGCGCACAGGGATGCAGGGCACAAATTAGCCCCCAGCACACCCCCTACAACTGCAATACTAGGAGAGATACAATAGCTGATCAGCAGCCAGTCAACAAATGGCAGCCATTGAACATTGATTCAATAAGGGTCAACAGTCATTCTCACATGAACTCTAGCTCATGTCCCTGGGCCTACTGAAATAATACGTCTGGATAATTCAGATTAAATGCTGTGTATCCACACTCGTAGTGACCATTACGCGTATTAAAGGGTGTTTTCCATTTTCTCGCCCTTACGGATACGAATCATGTTGTAAGCTTCTCGCACATCCAATTTGGTGAAGATCTTAGCTCCACGGATTCTGTCAAATAACTCAGATAGCAAAGGCAGGGGGTACTTGTCCTTTATAATGATATTGTTAAGACCTCAATAGTTTATGCAGGGTAATATGGAACCATGTTTCTTAGTCACGAAGAAGCTGGTAGCGGCTGGAGAAGAGTACTTATGGATGAATGTCTAAATTCTTGTGGATGTGCTCTGACATGGCCTGAGTCTCAGGTAGAGATAGAGGATACACCCCGCCCCAGGGTAGTGAAGTACCAGGTAAAAGGTCAATAACACAGTCATGAGGTCTGTTTGGGTAGCAGGACTCTGCCTTCTTCTCACAGAAGATATCTGCAAAGGCACGCTAATGGATGGGAAGATGGAAGTACATGGTATATGGTCCCCAATGAAGCACGTGACCGGAGGTCCAGTCAATAATCAGTGAGAGTAAATGCAGCCATGGAACACCCAGTGAAACAGAATACACAGATCTGGGTGGCACATAGAAGGAAATCTCTTAAGCATGCAGGACTCCAATCCGCAGCATGACTGGCAGTGTGATGAATCAAATAGGCACTACCATGAATTGTTCGTCAATGGAGACAATAGTCTGGGGGTGATCCAGCTGTTGCATAGGGAGCTGAAGTCGACGGACCAGATCCTCATGGATGCAATTACCTGCAACGCCGGAATCCAGATGAACAGCTGCTTATCTCCTTCCAGGCCAGGGTAACTTTAGCCAACTGCTTTGGAGAGCAATTACTCTCATCTAGGGTCATCTCACCGGCCAAATCTAGTTGCCGGAGTCCCCCGGTTTCACCAGGGCACTGGCAAACATAATATCACATGCCTCCACAGTACATGCATAGGTTCTCTGTGTATTTCCGCTGTTGTTCCTGCACAGAAAGTTTGGCCCTCTTAACCTGCAGTGGCTGATGGTGTGGCTTGTGGCAGCAAAGTGAACTGGAAGTTTGGAGCCAGTCTGGGTGGTCTTATGCCATGAGGTGATTCCAAAGCTTGATCCAGGGCTCGCTCATGGATGCAGAGATCTATCCTCGGGGCCAGGTGTATAAGGGCATAAGATCTCTGCCTGCCAACTCAGCCTACATACAATATGACTGGACAGGCCCTGCCAGAAGGTCGCCACCAGGGCTTCATCATTCCAAGCCAGCTCCAAAGTAGGGAAGGGTAGAGCATACTGAGCCACAATATCCTTGCTCTGCCTTAGGGACAAAAGGGAAGAAGCAGTTGAGTAATTGCAGCCTGAAACCTCCCGAGTCTCCGGACCACCGTACTCCTAAATTGTCCAGGTCAGGGCTTGTCCAGACAGCAAGGAGACCATAAATGCTATCTTGGTCTGGCCCAAAAGAAAGAGGTTATTGTGGAGTGTGAAGTAGATCTAACTAGCTAGAGCTGCCTAATAAACCCCTTGCTGCTTAAGGATAGGTCAGAAGATCTCACCTCTGTAAGATGGGGCTAGGTCTTAGCGGGAAGTCCACGATGCTAAAGTGCTGGTCACTATCTGATGGCCAATAAAACCCAGAGTTCCGATTACGCCGGTCCAGTCCAAGACCTGTGCCCTACGCCGGTTAAAGCCCGGAGACCAGATGTTGCTCACCGAGTGCCGAGGCCCAGTCCCGTCCCCCCCCGCCCAGGCCCAAGAGACTGCTATCAACAGTCATGCCGCGAAGATCCGCAACGAGGTGATAACTAGAGATGCACGCCTGTGGTTGCAGAGGAAGAGCACGTGAGAGTAGGGCCATTACTTCCAGCTCTCACAAACGGTACTGGGAAGGGTCGGTATTAGGACAACAGAGTGGGAGGGAGCCGGTTGGTGCAAGAAAGACTAGGTTATTTCAATCTTATCATTCCTGCGTCCATTCTTGATATGATTTGTTATTATCTCTAATTGTTTAGAATTACTGTAAATTACTATTGCATTTAACTCGAATTATACCGTTTGCTGCCTCGTGTCCTCTGTGAGTTGCATCACGACACTTGCATTACACAGTTGCGAACAGGTAAACCACATGGCTTGTGGTACAGTTAGAGACTGAATAGGATGGGTAATGTTTATTTGTTTGGATGCAAATGTCTTTGTTTTATTTATGTGCTTACAACTGTCACATCTGGTTGTGCCACACACGTAGCTGCCTTTGCATGTGATCCAGATCTCACTTAGCATCCTACAGGAATATAAGAGGTTCTCAAGGATAATGCCCCTTTATGCAACACATCTCTCCTGAACTTGGGGTTATTGCTAAAATGTCATCCTGGTAGAGTGTTGGTATATGTTTATGCAGAATGCTAATTACCTGTTTGTAATCAGTATTATAGCGAGATAGGGAATAGAGAGTCACATTTTTCTGTTTATTTCTTAGAGTTGTTCTTTAAATAAATATTGGTGTGTAAATTTTGATTTCACAATAACATTGGCTCTACCCAAGATGTTCTTGGTGTATTGAAGATGTTTTTTTGTAGTCATTGGTTAAAAAGAACTCTTTGGAAAAGAACTATGCATCTTGTAAAAGATTATTGTTATGCTATGATTAAGGGCCTCCAGTAGGCTGGAAATGTGTAATTATAAAGGTGCACACTATAATGCATTTAATGGATTGGAGCTTTTTTCATTTTTAGCCTTTTTTTCCTTGGTGCAGTGCTTCAATCTTACAAACTATTGTAAAACCTGTAATGTGCCTGTAGTACACTGAAGAGATATCATCATGCCACCTGACGTCCACAGTGTGATTCCACCTCTGGCAGGCTACAGACTTAAAACAGCTTGGGTCTTATAGTGAGTGGCTCTCTGCTCTATCACAGCTTGCAACTGTAGCTGATGCTATTGAAAGCGATGCAGACCATTGTCACCAATGAGACTGCAGAGGCAGTATAATCTGAGAGCCCCATTGCTGTACCGGCCCATATGGCACTTGCCAAAATTTGCAGATGGACAGTCTAACTCTGAAAGGCATTGTGACCATGAAAACCTATGAAGGTCCATAGAAATTCCTATACTAAGTGAACTGTCACAAACAAACATGTGTCATAGATGTAGGGCAGGCTGTGGGCAAAGAGTAGCAAAGCGACTTACAGCATAAAAGATCAAACTGTGATACAACAGTCCCTTTATCACAACCTGCTTGCTGTGGTCTCACATGGAGGGATAAGGCTATGTGTTAATGAAGAACCCTCAAGAAATCAGAACTAACCATCACAATGACGACCCAGGTTAATAAGGTCTTGACACCATTGCCTATCATGTCGAGAAGCTCTGCTGATGGTTCAGAAGCACACTGCAGGCTGTCCAGCAGGTTGTGTTACGGGACAGTGGTATGAGAAGGTGGAACATAGGCATTTCTCCATTATGTTCAGCCAAGGAATTGGAGAGGATATCAATTAAGGGAAAGGGTATAGGTAAAACCATAATGCATGAACCAATTTCCCCTAAAAGGGCAACATTTTAGGAACCCAAGTGCCTGACTCGATCAAAATACAAATCAAGAATTTGATACATTTATAAAAGTATTTATATTATTTTCTTCTAAGACATCAGCTAAACCTTTTTGGAAGCCATCAATGGTTCACGCTGTGACCAACTCCCGAGGTTGGTTATTCCACATGGTGAAAAAACGTTGTCTCTTACTCTGGAGACTTTCTATCACCAGACTGTTTTTGAGAGCATCTTACCTGGACCAGCTTTTGACAATATTTTTGATATGGGTCATTTATCTACTTGTACAGGTTAATCTTGTCCCCATTTTGATGACTCTTCTCAATGCTAAATGAATGGACTTTCGATTACTGGAATGTTTACACAAGCCTATGAGTTCTATGCACACAGAACAATTGTTTATATAATTGTTCAGTGCCCATAGAATATCCACATTATCGGCAGCACATCACCTGTTTACACAACACAACTATGTGCTGCCAATAATGATGACTTTTAATTCTGCTTACCAGACAACTGGCGTGATTACCGACCTGTTTAGTCAGGCTGATAATCAAGAACATGCATTCCTACGAACACATGTTTCTCCGATTAATGGCATGACTAAAATTATTTTAAAATCCTCAATGACCTTTATCAGTTTTGTGGCACAAGGTATGGCTTTATTACCCAAAATTACATACAGAAGAAAGTACTTATCCAAAGGCCTAATGAAGCTTCGGGCAGAGGAAGCGGACCTATTACCAAAAGGGGCAGGTCATCGTGTAAGTGCTGTAACTTCACTGAAATGACTAATAATTATAAAACTTATCAGTGCTGCCTCTTCTATTTTTCTATGGCTCCAGTGTATTACAATCAAGCTTGACTCTGTATATTAAATAATCTGGTCATGATTATCTTGAAAATCATGTTCCAGCTGCTGTTATTGCCCTGCTCTGACTTTATGACAAGTTAATTATTGGACACCATCTTGGTTGCTGAGATATGAACTACACATCCATCACAAAGAGGCTCACAATCGCTCTTCTTTCCTATGCAAGGAGTCGAGGCTAGCCTAACTAGCCATCTTATAGCCAGGAATGTCAGAAAAGAAGAGAGGATTATTCTGCATGAGCTCCCCATAAACAACTGTGTCTCCCTTAGATATGTCATCACGGCTCCCCATTCAGGCTTTACTTCATCCCCCATTCACATAATTGAGACCCAGCAGAGGCATACAAAAGACTTGTCATCCTGCTGCTTTGCAGTAAAACTGGTCAGGAGAATATCTGTTATTTCTGGCTGTTGTGATGTTTTACGGCTCCTACTTACTACGTAAAAGTATCCATGTCCTGCAGGTTATAAAGAGTCCTACAAAATGTAGACCTGAATAGCTCTAGATATAGGAGGCGGGAACCAAGGGGAACCTATCTTAGAGGATAGACCATGTTATATGTGGCCTCCTGCAGATCTTCCTCTTTTTCACAGGACCTCAATTGTGTAGAGACTGTCGGCATAAAAATAAAGCAACAAAAAGAGTAATGTATCCATCCCACTACAGAGGTCACTGGCAGAGCACCCCTCCAGATTCTTCAAAGGAGGAAGTTTATAGACAGCAACAAGTTAATTGGCGTCAAGGAGTTTTTTCTCTCATTGTCAGGAATGCAAACAAGACCTTGAAAGAAACTTCATTATGTAAATATTATATAGATATAATCTGGTATTTATTAGTCTATCGTATGCTGCCACTTAAAGTTCTGACACAATGATAAAGTGGTCCTACATGAGAAGACTCACCCTCAACACGGTACAATGATGGGAAGCGACTAGGCAAAACTGATTTGTGGTATTAATTAACATAAAACATAAATTTGGCAACTAACACCAGAAAGTTTGCGCAAAGACAAGTGAGATCATAGGATTCACATGATGAGAATATAGATTAAATAGTTAATAAGTTTAACGGGTACAATTTTGCCCACCCTGTGGCAACGATCGAGATCAGAGAAAACTCAAATCTTGTTCTTTTAAGCCTTAGTTGATAGGAGCACCACAAGGAGTGGGCTTTATTTGCTACTTGACCAACAACCCTGAAGATAATGAATGGGAAAAAGCTACAATACCATGCATATTGCTACAAAAGCTATGGTGTGTGCATGTACAAACCAGTGTAAAATCCACTGTAAAGCCACGTCCACATGTCCATTAATCATCTGTTAGAATGGATCCAGCAGCAATCCGTTGACAAAAGTTGTGCAGGCACAACATTTTTGTTCGCCTGAAAAAAGATTATTTCAACTGGATCTGCTTTTTTTACATTGATATCTATGGAAAACTGATAGCCATTCATTTTCTTCCATTTAGAAAAGGATCCATTTTTTGCTTACTGGATCAGTTTCGAATGTAAGAAAACAGATTGCTATTTAAGCTCTTAGTGACCGAGCCACTTTTGACCTGAATGAGCAGATTTGGCAAAAGTTTTGAAAAAAAAAATCATAATTTTCAAACTTTCAATCTTTATGTCTTTAAACCAGTTAGTTCCTGCTGTACAAAACAGTTAATAAATAACATTTCCCACATGTCTACTTTACATCTGCATCATTTTTCAAACATTATTTTATTTTGTTCAGATGTTAGAAGGGTTTAAAGTTTAGCAGCAATTTCTTTTGAGACCGATTGAGATTTACATGGACTTTGAGGGAACAATATATTTGAAATGCCCCAAAAGTGATAGCATTTAAAAAACTGCACTCCTCACATACTTCAAAACTGTTGGCAGGATATTTTTTAACCCTTCAGGTGCTACAAAGGAATTAATGCAAAGTGAAATGAAAAAAAAAGTAATTTCACCTCTAAAATATTGCTTTAACCCCTTTCTGACATCGGGCGTAATAGTACGCCGATGTCGGACTCCCTCCCTTTGATGTGGGCTCTGGCGCTGACAGGTACAGCTTGTATTCATGGGCAGCACGGTGGCACAGTGGTTAGCACTGCAGCCTTGCAGCGCTGGGGTCCTGGGTTCTAATCCCACCCAGGACAACATCTGCAAGAGTTTGTATGTTCTCTCCGTGTTTGCGTGGGTTTCCTCCGGGTACTCCGGTTTCCTCCCACATTCCAAAGATATACTGATAGGAATTCTAGATTGTGAGCCCCATCGGGGACAGCGATGATAATGTGTGCAAAACTGTAAAGCGCTGCGGAATATGTTAGCGCTATATAAAAATAAAGATTATTATTATTATTCAGGAGAGCATGGCAGGTGCTGTCGGTCATGGCTGGTATACATGAAAGCACATCAGGTACATCTGGTATACAGGAAAGCATGGCAGGTGCAGGCAGGTATGGCTAGTATACAGGAAGGTACGGCAGGTACTGGTAGGAACAGCTGGCATGCAGAAAGGCACGGCAAGTGCTAACAGGAATGGCTGGTATACAAGAAGGCATGGCAGGTGCTGGCAGAAACAGCTGGTATACAGGAAGGCACGACAGGTGCTGGCAGGAACAGCTGGTATAAAGGAAAGCAAAGCAAGTGCTGGCAGTTATGGCTGGTATAGAAAAAAGCATGGCAGGTGCTGTCAAGCCAGGCAAGTACAGGCGGGAACAGGAAGGAACAGAAGGGTACAAGCAGGAATACAAGAACAGGGTACCTGACAACTAGCAAGCGTGCAGAAAACTGACAGAACACGTTGCTCAGGCACCTCCCAACAGGTGGCGGTGCATTAAATAATAAGTGTCTCCCAGCCATTGGCTGGGGTCATGTTAGGTCTTTAAGAGACCTAGAGCGTAGTTCCGGGGATCTGCCAGACGTGCGCAGACCCCGGGAGAACGTGAGAACAGGGGGAAGCATGGGCCAAGGACCAGAGCGGTTAGTGAGTCGGTGTCCCTTCCGATTGAGAGGAGGATGGGGATCACGCAGGAACACCAGCGCTACACCTTATTTGTGGTATTACTAAAATCAACAAACTTATGTTCCATACTGTAACCAGTTTACTTTTTTATATTTTGTATTCAGGATTTTCTTGCGTACCCTTTTAGAGTGTAATAAGGTTTAGATTATATTTAAGGATAGTTTTATTTCAGAAGATTGTCATCCTATCAAAGTTGTCCACGTGTTAGCATGATGACTTTATCACGAGTCATGGCTATGAGCCTTGTCTTAAACACTTTGTTGTCTTTTTTACATTTCACTCTCCATTGCCATTACCACTTTTTTTGATACATTTTGCACAACACTACAATTAACTTTTGATAATTTTTTCAATTCCAGTTATTCAACCCTTTGCAAAAAGAATGTAACAAGAAATGCTTGGTGGGCAGATACTGGTATAGAAATCAAAATGTGGCAGCGTGTAACATGGCCTCCAGGTATTATATTTTAGCCTACCTCATAATTTGTTGTAGACTACCTCATATTTTTAACTGTATGCCTATTTTAGTCACTTTTGTTTATAGCACTTTAGCAGGTAGTTTGCTTTGCTCATATGGCTATAAGCATTGGTATACTTATCATTCATACCTGGCTAACCTTGCACATATATATTTACTCATTTTTGTTTTGATGCATGTAATTGCTATGGCCTTTATGCTTGACTTATCTTTTCAGGAGTCATCTTGCTTTCTGAATATATAATACTTGCAGTTTTATATTTATTCAATAAAATGCACATATTTTTATGGTGCATTGTAGTATCACTCATTCATTTACTAAGTAATAACTACTTTTTTTTGCTACTTATATACAGTCCCTTAGTGCAGTCCCTGTAGATTTCAATTGAAAGTTTTTCCTATTTTAACTAATGCACAGTTAAATGTCTACATCTTATTATTACTATTATTTATCAAAAATAGTTACATGTCCAAAAAGTCAGAACCTGAAAAAGGGTGCTGTATTGGTATGGGATGTACGGATGGAAAATTTGAGTAGCAAAACTGATATGCAAAAAAGTTGCTTATGACACTCACACTTTGTTAGATAGACAGTCACATTAAAATGGATTTTGAGAAATTTTCATATAAATTTATTAAAAAAACAATTATTCCCCTACATCACATAAAGAATTGCACATGAAATGCAAATATTCAATACAGTCACTTGTGACAATCAACCACACTGTCTTTGACTGACACAAATTTCAGCATTTTTTAAATTCAAATATTGTGCTGGCTTACTGCTTTCCAATGCATTAACAATAAAGAAAAGACAAATGTTTATTTGAAGTGCAGCAGGACAAATTCCACTATACCATCTTCAGGAGTAGGCTAGGCTGGGTTACAGAGGGACACAATCCTTTATGGCCAGTCCACAAGCAACTGTTTAGCTTTTCCTGGGCCAGCACAGCAGGAGGTGAGTTTGGTGTGACTGGCTGCCTGCTCCAAACTGGGGATGTAAAAGCATCCCCAATGTGAGTACAATACATGTATCTGGAAAACTTAGAAATAAACTGCACCCCACAGTCTGACACAATATCTGAAGGAACACCATGTAATCTCACAACCTCCTTGATAAAGATCTGTGCCAGAGTCTTGGCATTAGGTAACACGGGAAGGGCAATAAAATGTGACATCTTGCTAAATCTGTCAACTACGACTAAAATAACTGTATTACCCTCAGAAACTGGTAAGTCGGTGATGAAGTCTATTGACAAATGGGTCCAAGGTCTATTGGGAATCTCCAGAGGTTGGAGAGACCCAGATGGGCGAGTATGAGGGGTCTTGGAACGTCCACACACACAGCAGGCAGGGACATATTCCTATACATCATGATTTACCCCAGACCACCAAAAACGCCGAGTGAGAAGGTCCGTGGTAACTTTACTTCCAGGGTGTCCAGCCAGAACCGAATCATGATGTTCATTTATGACACTAAGATGAAGATTAGCAGGAACATAAAGTTTACCTAAAGGACAGGCTGCTGGGGTGTCCCCCTGCGCCTCTAGCACCTCTCTTTCAAGATCCGAATTAATTACACCCTTCTGAAGTATAGGACCTGGCTCACAATTATCCCCACCCCCTGGAAAACAACGGGATAACGCATCAGCCTTGACATTCTTGCTTCCTGGCCTATATGTAATGTAGAAATTGAACCTGGCGAAAAACAGAGACCACCTAGCTTGCCTAGGTGTGAGACGCTTCGCATATTCTAAATATAACAGATTTTTGTGATCTGTGATCACCATGACTGCGTGAAGTGCTCCCTCCAAAAAATGGCACCATTCTTCAAATGCCCATTTAATTGCCAACAGCTCCCTTTTACCAATATCATAATTCCTCTCAGTAGGAGATAATTTTTTCGAGAAAAATGCACATGGACGCCACTTACTCGGAGAAATTCCCTGTGACAATACAGCTCCCACCCCCACCTCAGAGGCATCCACCTCTACCACAAATGGCTGAGTGATGTCAGGCTGTATTATTATAGGTGAAGTGGAAAAACACTTCAAAGTCTCGAAAGCCTGGCAGGCTGTACTGGACCAGACAGAGAAGTCCGTGCCTCTCTTGGTCATGTCTGTTAAAGGTTTAGCTACTACTGAAAAGTCTTTAATAAATTTGCGATAGTAGTTTGCAAAACCTAAAAACCTCTGTATGGCCTTAAGGTCTTCCGGACGCATTTCTCAAGTTTGGCAAATAGTTTATTGTCCCTGAGTACCTGAAGGACCTGCCGTACATGAACCTAATGGGACTCGAGGTCAAGGGAATAAATTAAGATGTCATCGAGATATACCACCACAAACCTACCTATCAGGTGACTAAGTATATCATTGACAAAGTGTTGAAACACAGCAGGAGCATTACATAACCCAAAAGGCATAACCATGTTCTCGTAATGTCCCTCTGGAGTATTAAACGCCGTCTTCCATTCATCCCCCTCCTTCATCCGAATGAGATTATATGCCCCCCTGAGATCTAATTTGGAGAACCAATTAGCCCCCACAATTTGATTAAAGAGGTCCGGAATAAGAGGGAGCAGGAAAAAATCCCGGACCGTAATTTGGTTTAATTCATGGAAGTCTAAGCATCGGCGTAAACCCCTGTCCTTCTTCTTTACAAAGAAGAACCCAGCAGCAATGGGTGATGACGAGGGTCTGATATGACCCTTTGCCAGACTCTCTGTGATATAGTCCTTCATGGCCTGTCTCTCTGGGGCAGAGATGTTGTATAGCCTACTCTTAGGCAGTTTAGCACCAGGAATGAGACGTATGGCGCAATCATAAGGACGGTGTGGATGTAGCTCTTGACTCCCCTCCTCAGAGAAAACAGTTAGGGCCAGAAATATTTGGACAGTGACACAAGTTTTGTTATTTTAGCTGTTTACAAAAACATGTTCAGAAATACAATTATATATATAATATGGGCTGAAAGTGCACACTCCCAGCTGCAATATACATAGTTATTAAGGTTGAAGGAAGACTATATGTCCATCTAGTTCAACCCATAGCCTAACCTAACATGCCCTAACATGTTGATCCAGAGGAAGGCAAAAAAAAACCATGTGCAAAGAGTAAGCTCCACATTGGGGAAAAAAATTCCTTCCCGACTCCACATACGGCAATCAGACTAGTTCCCTGGATCAACGCCCTATCAAGGAATCTAGTGTATATACCCTGTAACATTATACTTTTCCAGAAAGGTATCCAGTCCCCTCTTAAATTTAAGTAATGAATCACTCATTACAACATCACACGGCAGAGAGTTCCATAGTCTCACTGCTCTTACAGTAAAGAATCCGTGTCTGTTATTATGCTTAAACCTTTTTTCCTCCAACCGCAGAGGATGCCCCCTTGTCCCTGTTTCAGGTCTATGATTAAAAAGATCATCAGAAAGGTCTTTGTACTGTCCCCTCATATATTTATACATTAAAATGAGATCACCCCTTAGTCTTCGTTTTTCCAAACTAAATAGCCCCAAGTGTAATAACCTATCTTGGTATTGCAGACCCCCCAGTCCTCTAATAACCTTGGTCGCTCTTCTCTGCACCCGCTCCAGTTCAGCTATGTCTTTCTTATACACCGGAGACCAGAACTGTGCACAGTATTCTAAGTGTGGTCGAACTAGTGACTTGTATAGAGGTAAAATTATATTCTCCTCATGAGCATCTATGCCTCTTTTAATGCATCCCATTATTTTATTTGCCTTTGTAGCAGCTGCCTGACACTGGCCACTGAATTTAAGTTTGTCATCCACCCATACACCCAGGTCTTTTTCATTGACGGTTTTGCCCAGAGTTTTAGAATTAAGCACATAATTATACATCTTATTACTTCTACCCAAGTGCATGACCTTACATTTATCCCCATTAAAGCTCATTTGCCATTTATCAGCCCAAGCTTCTAGTTTACATAAATCATCCTGTAATATAAAATTGTCCTCCTCTGTATTGATTACCCTGCAGAGTTTAGTGTCATCTGCAAATATTGAAATTCTACTCTGAATGCCCCCTACAAGGTCATTAATAAATATGTTAAAAAGAAGAGGGCCCAATACTGACCCCTGTGGTACCCCACTGCTAACCGCTACCCAGTCCGAGTGTGCTCCATTAATAACCACCCTTTGTTTCCTATCCCTGAGCCAGCTCTCAACCCACTTGCACATATTTTCCCCTATCCCCATTATTCTCATTTTATGTATCAACCTTTTGTGTGGCACCGTATCAAAAGCTTTTGAAAAGTCCATATACACTACATCCACTGGGTTCCCTTGGTCCAATCCGGAACTTACCTCTTCATAGAAACTGATCAAATTAGTCTGACATGAACGGTCCCTAGTAAACCCGTGCTGATACTGGGTCATGAGGTTATTCCTCTTCAGATACTCCAGTATAGCGTCCCTTAGAATGCCCTCCAGGATTTTACCCACAGTAGAGGTTAAGCTTACTGGCCTATAGTTTCCGAGTTCAGTTTTTGTTCCCTTTTTGAATATTGGCACCACATTTGCTATACGCCAGTCCTGTGGCACAGACCCTGTTATTATGGAGTCTTTAAAGATTAAAAATAATGGTCTATCAATGACTGTACTTAATTCCTGCAGTACTCGAGGGTGTATCCCATCCGGGCCCGGAGATTTGTCAATTTTAGTGATTTTTAGACGCCGCCGCACTTCCTGCTGGGTTAAGCAGGTGACATTTAATTGGGAATTTTTATCACTAGACATTTTGTCTGCCATGGGATTTTCTTGTGTAAATACTGATGAAAAAAAGTCATTTAGCATATTGGCTTTTTCCTCATCCTCATCCACCATCTCACCCAGACTATTTTTAAGGGGGCCAACACTATCATTTTTTAGTTTCTTACTATTTATGTAGTTAAAGAATATTTTAGGATTATTTTTACTCTCTCTGGCAATGAGTCTCTCTGTCTCAATCTTTGCTGCCTTGATTTGCTTTTTACAGAATTTATTTAATTTTCTGTATTTATTTAATGCCTCCTCACTACCTACTTCCTTTAATTCTCTAAATGCTTTCTTTTTGTCCCTTATTGCGCCCCTTACAGCTCTATTTAGCCATATTGGTTTCCTCCTATTTCTAATATGTTTATTCCCATACGGTATATACTGTGCACAGGTCCTATCCAGGATGCTAATAAACGTATCCCATTTTCTCTGTGTATTTTTGTGTCTCAGGATATCGTCCCAGTTAATTGCACCAAGATCCTCTCTCATCCGTTGGAAATTTGCCCTCCTGAAGTTTAGTGTCCTTGTAACCCCTCTACTACACATCTTTTTAAAGGATACATGAAAACTTATTATTTTGTGATCGCTATTTCCCAAGTAACCCCCAACCCTTATATTTGATATGCGGTCTGGCCTGTTGGTTAATATTAGGTCTAGCAGTGCCCCCCTTCTTGTTGGGTCCTGAACCAGTTGTGAAAGGTAATTGTCTCTCATAATTGTCAAAAACCGATTACCTTTGCTGGAACTGCAGGTTTCTGTTCCCCAATCTATTTCAGGGTAGTTGAAGTCCCCCATAATAATGACTTCTCCTTGAGTCGCAGCTTCATCTATTTGCTTTACGAGGATATTCTCCATTGCTTCCATTATTTTTGGAGATTTATAACAAACCCCTATCAGTAATTTATTATTTTTTCCCCCTCCCCTTATCTCCACCCACAGGGATTCTACATTTTCATTAAATTCACCTATATTATCGCGCAGGATGGGTTTTAAGGATGATTTTACATATAGACACACCCCTCCCCCTCGCTTATCTGTACGGTCATTTCTGAACAGGCTATAGCCCTGCAAGTTAACAGCCCAGTCATGGCTCTCATCCAGCCACGTTTCAGATATCCCCACCATGTCATAATTATGCTCCAACAACATTAGTTCTAATTCGTCCATTTTGTTGGCGAGGCTTCTGGCATTAGTATACATGCACTTTATGTTCCTCTCTGTACTTCTATTTCTTAAATTATTAACTGTTCTGACCCCACCCCCCATGCCACCGCCACCCCCAACTTCCTTATTTGTGCCCAGGACTCTGTCTGCACTATCTTCCCCTCCTATAAAATGAATACCCTCCCCCCCAATTCCTAGTTTAAACACTCCTCCAACCTTCTAGCCATTCTCTCCCCCAGCACAGCTGCACCCTCCCCATTGAGGTGCAGCCCGTCCCTAGCGTAGAGCCTGTAGCCAACTGAGAAGTCGGCCCAGTTCTGCAGGAACCCAAACCCCTCTTTCCTACACCAATTCTTGAGCCACTTATTAACCTCCCTAATCTCCCGTTGCCTCTCTGGCGTGGCACGTGGTACCGGCAGTATTTCGGAAAATACCACGTTGGAGGTCCTTGCTTTCAGCTTGCAGCCTAATTCCCTGAAATCATCTTTAAGGACCTTCCACCTACCTCTAACTTTGTCATTAGTGCCAATGTGCACCATGACCGCTGGGTCCTCACCAGCCCCTCCCAATAATCTGTCCACCCGATCAGCGATGTGTCGGACTCGAGCGCCAGGTAGGCAGCACACCGTTCGACGATCCCTGTCTTTGTGACAGATTGCCCTATCTGTTCCCCTAATAATTGAGTCGCCCACTACCAGCACCTGTCTGGCCTGCCCTGCTCTCCTATTTCCCTCCTTACTGGAGCAGTCACTCCTCCGGCTTTCAGAGGACATGCCTGGCTGCAGCAGTGCTACCCCTGTACTGGCACCCCCCTCATCTGCCAACTTAGCAAACTTATTGGGGTGTTCCAGATCAGGACTAGCCTCCCTGGCACTCTTCCCTCTACCCCGCTTCCTAACTGTCACCCAGCTTGCTACTTCATTGTCCTGCAGCTCCATCCCACCATCCCCCCCCTCATCTGTCCCATTGAGCGTCTGCTCCGTGAGCAGAAGACTCCTCTCCATGTTGTCTATGGATCTCAGTGTTGCCAGCTGCACATTTAGAGTCAGAATCTGGGTTTCCAAATGCACAACGTGCTCACATTTCGCACAGCAGTATGCACCCTCGATCGGCTGCTCAAGGACTGCATACATGTGGCAAGATGTGCACTGGATGGCATTAACAATCGTGGAGCACATTTCCTAATGGGGATTGCACCAGACAGAACAGTTCAATAAAAAAAAAAAATAAATACAAAGTATTAATAAAAATCAGACAGCAATTCAGTAATTCCTCCCCTGAAAACTCCCTGACTCCAGTCACTGAATCACAAGTCACACTTACCGCCGTCCACACTTACACTCAGGCCACACTCAGCTCGCTCACACTCGCTCTGCTGAAGATTTATAGAGATTTTTTTTTTTTTTTCCTAGTTCCCCTCAACAGCAATCAACCTTGCTGTTCAAATGCACTTCCAAAAAGTGATAGTGATAGTTTCCACATCCAAATCGGAGAAAGGGTTTAGGAATCATAGCTCTGTAATGCATAGCGTCCTCTTTTTCAAGGGACCAAAAGTAATTGGACAATGGACTCTAAGGGCTGCAATTAACTCTGAAGGCGTCTCCCTCGTTAACCTGTAATCAATGAAGTAGTTAAAAGGTCAGGGGTGGATTCCAGGTGTGTGGTTTTGCATTTGGAAGCTGTTTCTGTGAGCAGACAACATGCGGTCAAAGGAACTCTCAATTGAGGTGAAGCAGAACATCCTGAGGCTGAAAAAATCCATCAGAGAGATAGCAGACATGCTTGGAGTAGCAAAATCAACAGTTGGGTACATTCTGAGAAAAAAGGAATTGACTGGTGAGCTTGGGAACTCAAAAAGGCCTGGGCGTCCACGGATGACAACAGTGGTGGATGATCGCCGCATACTTAATTTGGTGAAGAAGAACCCTTTCACAACATCAACTGAAGTCCAGAACACTCTCAGTGAAGTAGGTGTATCTGTCTCTAAGTCAACAGTAAAGAGAAGACTCCATGACAGTAAATACAAAGGGTTCACATCTAGATGCAAACCATTCATCAATACCAAAAATAGACAGGCCAGAGTTAAATTTGCAGAAAAACACCTCAAGAAGCCAGCTCAGTTCTGGAAAAGTATTCTATGGACAGATGAGACAAAGATCAACCTGTACCAGAATGATGGGAAGAAAAAAGTTTGGAGAAGAAAGGGAACGGCACATGATCCAAGGCACACCACATCCTCTGTAAAACATGGTGGAGGCAACGTGATGGCATGGGCATGCATGGCTTTCAATGGCACTGGGTCACTTGTGTTTATTGATGACATAAGAGCAGACAAGAGTAGCCGGATGAATTCTGAAGTGTACCGGGATATACTTTCAGCCCAGATTCAGCCAAATGCTGCAAAGTTGATTGGACGGCGCTTCATAGTACAGATGGACAATGACCCCAAGCATACATCCAAAGCTACCCAGGAGTTCATGAGTGCCAAAAAGTGGAACATTCTGCAATGGCCAAGTCAATCTCCAGATCTAAACCCAATTGAGCATGCATTTCACTTGCTCAAATCCAGACTTAAGACGGAAAGACCCACAAACAAGCAAGACCTGAAGGCTGCGGCTGTAAAGGCCTGGCAAAGCATTAAGAAGGAGGAAACCCAGCGTTTGGTGATGTCCATGGGTTCCAGACTTAAGGCAGTGATTGCCTCCAAAGGATTTGCAACAAAATATTGAAAATAAAAATATTTTGTTTGGGTTATGTTTATTTGTCCAATTACTTTTGACCTCCTAAAATGTGGAGTGTTTGTAAAGAAATGTGTACAATTCCTACATTTTCTATCAGATATTTTTGTTCAACCCTTCAAATTAAACGTTACAATCTGCACTTGAATTCTGTTGTAGAGGTTTCATTTCAAATCCAATGTGGTGGCATGCAGAGCCCAACTCACGAAAATTGTGTCACTGTCCAAATATTTCTGGCCCTAACTGTACATCCTCAAAATCTGAGATGAACTCTGGCAAAACCTGAGAACTCAATCCGGCCAGCCGAGTGCCCAGGCAATGTTCCTGACAAAACTCACTCCATCTAGTATTCTTCCGAGTCTGCCAGTCTAACACCGGGTTGTGTAACGTGAGCCATGGTAAACCGAGAACTACAGGCGACGGCAAACCCCCCAACACATAACAATCTATTGACTCAGAGTGCAACACCCCTATTTGTAGGCTCACCCCATGTACGATCTGAGTGAAAGTCCCCTGGCTCAAAGGTGCAGAATCAATAGCAATTATAGGTATGGGTCTAGACAACTCTTAAGTTTTAAACCCCTGTGCATGAACAAACCCAGCATCAATTAAATTAAACCCTGCCCCAGAGTCCAGGAAGGCAGAGATATTGAGCCTACTTTCACCAAGACGAATCTCAGCTGGTAAGAAAAATTGTGGTTTACCTATGGAGGAAACTAGTACACCCGAGTTGCCAACCTCCCCGCAACCCGGGCTCAATAGTTTTCCAGCGGTTGTCTTCTAGAAGGACACACATTCACAAAATGACCCCTTCTGCCACAAAAAAAACATGCACCTCCCTTACGCCGTACTACTGCAGCCCCCTTAGAACGAGAAGCGCCACCCAACTGCATAGGTTCTCCTAGAGACTCAGGTTCTGGTGAGTCCAAATCTGAGTTACTCTTGAATAGCAGTGATTCATTAAGTCTCTGGCGCAGGCGGCGGTCCACACGGATCGCAAGAGACATAGCTGCCTCCAGTGTGGTTGGTATCTCCTGTAGGGCGAAGGCATCTTTTATCTTATCAGATAGTCCCTGATAAAATTGACTGTGGAGTGCAGGGTCATTCCACTTTGTGTCAGTAGCCCATCTCCGAAACTCAGAGCAGTACTCCTCTACTGGCCGGTCTCCCTGTATAAGGTGGCATATTGTGGACTCAGCAAGGGAGACGTGGTCAGGATCATCATTTACTTGCCCTAAGGCTCGAAAAAACTCCTCCACAGTCCGTAACGGCAAAGCGTTAGCGGGAAGTGAAAAAGCTCAGGCCTGGGGATCACCCTGTAGGAGCGATACTACAATTCCAACTCTCTACTCCTCTGAACCTGAAGTGTGAGGACGCAACCTAAAGTATAATTTACAGGCCTCGCTAAATGTAACAAATTTGTCGTGCCCCCCTGTCAGGTAATGCAAATTTTAGGCTCCAGCGAAGCTTGTGGAGGTGTAGCAACCCCTGCAGTGGCCACTGGAGTGCGCTGTACAACCGCCGAGCAGATGTCAGCCACCTCTAGACTGAGTTGCTGCAATTGTCCAGCTAAAGCAGCAATGGGGTCCATATTGGACCAAGAAAATTTTTATGGTCAGTGATACTGTCACGCCGTTAACGGCGATAAAGGGGCAGGAGGGCGTACTGGGACCCGCACCTGTCCCTGCCACTATAATGGGGCCCTGACTTTCCCTTACCTCAGGGGTACCTATATTGCTTAGGAGGCCTGAGCCGCCAGCGTATCCCTGTCTCCTGTGCAGGCCCTATCAGTGGCCCCCTCTCCCCCCCAAGAGAGGTGGACTGTACCAGTGTATAAATACGACAATTAAACAGGGTATGCAGACAAGGTAACTAAAATCTCAAACTCACCAAATGCTCAAACAACCACAGAGGAAACACAGAAAAGGGAAGAGAAGGAAAAAACTAGGAAGGAAAACAGGTTTAACATGCAACCAAAACAGCAGACACCAATCTCTGTAAATAAACCTCCAAGCTCCTAATCCCACGCTCCTTCCCACTTCAAGCCAGGCAGCAGAACTGATCACTGACAAAAGTTGTAGTCAAGGCTGAGTCTATATAGGAGTGGAGATTACAAAAACCAAATCAGCTGGGAGACCAAGCTCTCTGTAACTTCAGTAACAAGGTTTAACTCCTGCCCTGCTGTCACAAGACAGACAGGTCAGAATTCAGGAGAAGAGCTTCTGTTCACTGTGTGTGAACGAGCCCCAGAGTGCTGTGGTTCTCTGGAACCTCTGTCGTGGTAGCCCCGTGACAAAGGGAATGCGGTATCGCTGCGGTTGTGAGGAACATCCAGACGGTCTCTGCCCTGTGAATCTTAAACTCTGAAACCTTGGGACAGCAGGAGAGGCTGCCCTTGGCGAGAGTACATCCTCTCCACCAAAATCAATGAACGTCTCTCTGTTTTCTGGTAGCTTTGGTGTGTTAAAGCCGCCTGCCATTCGGAGTCGGTGTGTGGTTTCCGTCCTACAGCTTCAGAACCCGGTGAGGGCATTGTCTGTAGATGGTCAAGCCCTACTCAAGAGCAGTCTAGTCCTACAAGGACAACTACAGCTTCAAGTTGGAGCCTTATACTTGAAGAAGATTGTCTCACCCATTGGAGAATGCCTGAGCAAACTATTTCCCTGTTAGTATCTTGCTACTGAGCTGCCAGGTCCTGTCTCTGCCTCTGGGAGCCGCAATACCCAAGCCTAAAACTGTGTCCAATTCTTGTGTCCATGTCTGTTCCTGTCTGTACTCTGGCCTATGTCCGTTTCTATTGTTCCTTACCTGTTAGTCTTTCCCTATCTGTTGTGCGTACCTTTATGTCCACGCCTCTTGTTTTGCTCAACCTGTGGCTCTGTGCCTCTCTGCTCTGCTTGCCACAACCTGTGGCTCTGCGCCTCTCTGCTCTGCTCACCACAATCCGTGGCTTTGCTCTGCTCCCGGCTCTGCACTCTGTGGCTTTGCTCTGCTCCCGGCTCTGAACTCTGTGGCTTTGCTCTGCTCTCAACTCTGCACTCCGTGGCTTTGCTATTCTCCTGGCTCTGCACTCTGTTACTTTGCTCTGCTCTTGGCTCTGCACTCTGTGGCTTTGCTCTGCTCTCGGCTCTGCACTCTGCAGCTTTGTTTTGCTCTTGGCTCTGCACTCTGTGGCTCCGCTCTGCTCTGCAGCTCCGCTCTGCTCTCGATTTGTGGCTCTGCTCTTAGCTCCGCCTCCTGTGGTTCTGCTTTGTGTCCGCTCTTGCGGTCTTGCTCTATCTCTGTTCTCTTGTCTGATCAGGTTCCTACCTGTTCCCATATACTCTTCTGTCTGAACAGGTTCCTACCTGTTCCTATATACTCTCCTGTTTCCATATACCTGCCTGAATTCCGGTGTCTACCTGTCCTGCCAGAGTTGCAGTCCTGTTCGCCTGTCCTGCCAGCTGTGCCTGCCTGTTCTGTCCTGCCCGTCGACACTCGCCCGCACCCGTGCGAGTGTTCTGTTCCCCAGTGGGATCAGCAGCCAGACACCACCCTGGAGTAGTACCAGGTAGGTACCTGCTGCACAAGCCTGACCTCACCATCAGAGGCTCCAGTGAACACCAAGGTAGCTACTTAGTCACGCCCCTTCCAGGGTAGTCTGGTCAGTGGTCCAGTGGGGCCACATCCCCGCACGTCCATGCCAACCAGTCTGGGCGCGAGCGTTACATGTTGTTTCCAGATTAAAGTAAATTTTGCACTTCATTTGGAAATCAGGGTCCCAGAGTCTGGAGGAAGAGTAGAGGCACACAATCCAAGCTGCTTGAGGTCTACTGTGAAGTTTCTACAATCAGTGATGGTTTGGGGAGCCATGTCATCTGCTGGTGTAGGTCCACTGTGTTTTATCAAGACCAAAGTCAGCGCAGCCGTCTACCAGGAAGTTTTAGAGCACTTCATGCTTCCCTCTGCTGACAAGATTTTTGGAGATGGAAATGTAATTCTCCAGCAGGACTTGTCACCTGTTTACACTGCCAAAAGTACCAATACCTGGTTTAAAAACAACAGTATCACTGTGCTTGATTGGCCAGCAAACTTATCTGACCTTAACCCAATAGAGAATCTGTGGGGTATTGTCAAGAGAAAGATGAGAGACACCAGACCCAACAATGCAGACAAGCTGAAGGCTGTTATCAAAGCAACCTGGGCTTCCATAACACCTCATCAGTGCCACAGGCTGATCACTTCCATGCCACACAATCATACAAAAAAGTGTGCAGCAAGGGACAGCATATAAAAATAAATATATATAGGAAAAATGGTGTGCACTCAGGTCAGGGACAAATAAGGTGCTGGTAAACTGACCATGTGGTCCAATCAATAGCAGAGAAAATTACCGCACACTCAATACTGGTATAGTGCTGAAAAAGGTATATGCCAATTTTATTCAGAAAAATAATACAAAAAATGGTAGTAGCCACATTAGTAGAAGTAGACAATGAACCCGACGTTTCGACCCTCCCGGGTCTTATTCATGGGGTTACTGGAAAGGCAAAGAAACCGTATAAATAACAGTGTCATATATAGAAAGAAAACGGCATAACTGCACACATAGAATATATATACAAAAATAACCAACCAAAGGGAAAAGGAGGGGGGAGAGAAAAGGGATATGTACACAGCAAATCACAAAATAAAACGGTCCTATAAAAAGGAACGGCGAAACCACAATGCCATATGGAAAGAAGATCATGGTTATTAGACCATAGAAAGTTTACCTCAAGTCCTTTGATATAAATGCATATAGGTGGCAGTAGTGTGGGAAGAGCAAGCGATCCCTTTTGTTTAGGGCATAACCTGTCGCAGTGACAAGATTACAATGTTATAATACATACTGGAACTAAGTGTACAACTAAAACTACATAGAAAGAAAATAAGTACCAGACACGTGTATTCTAGATGGTATAGTTTGTGAGACAGAACTGGTGATATAGGGTCATGGCCGGCGTAATAATATGGAATGAAGAATGACATGGTGTTCACATGAGTGGATATAGAAGGCCTAGATACCATGTATGGTGTTGAGATGGTGTGGTGAGGGTTCCTACTAAGTCTGCCCACTACGTCCAACATGATAATGGAGACGAGGAAGCCTATGCTAGTGTACAAATAAACAAGATATATATACCTGTCGGTGAAACCAGTAGGGGCTGCTGTCCCAGGTAGAAAAAAAAACTTAGTACAGGAGGGGCTGTAATCTGTCCAATGGGCCTGTGGGTTCAGGTATAAGAGAGTGAGTGCCCAGAGATAACGTATAAGTAACTGGCCGGCAAAGAAGGGGGGAAAAAAGTAACGCCACAACTATACCTGTAGGGGGTCCTGTATGCGGTCAGCGGCGCATCCCGCGCCTTGTCCTGGAGGGAGGCATGAAGTGTGAGAGAGGGAGGAAATATCGCCCTAAAATAGCGCCGGACCGGAAGTCCCGGATCGGAAGTGACGCGGTACAGATCCGCGCATGCGCAGTCTGCTCCTAACGCTAGTGTGGGCAAGAACCTGCCCAAGAGTGGGAGTAAACCAGCGCTGTTAGTAGCGCTGAATGGGACACATCACAGGGGGGAGGATATTAACCCTCACAGGTGCGGTCAGTAGATGCCAGCCTAGTGGGTAGTAGCACTCCTAGGAAATAAAAATGGAGGGTGTATGGAAATAGGTGTCGGAGGACTGTGGGAGTATAGGAACTAGTAAGACAGCAGGAGAAATGGGTCAAAAAATAATGATTGGAAAAATAATGGAAATGAAGAAAAATAAGAGATAAATAATAGTAAAATAATAAAATATGAAGAGAGCTGGAAAAAATGAAAATAAATAAAGAAAATAAAAAATGAAAAATGAAAATAGTTATAAGGCCGGAAGACTCACCTAATGAGAAGTAGACTCAACGTGTCTGGAAAGTAAAGAATTTAGAAGATTAGTAAAGCATTACAGTAACCAATCGATGTCCCTGTTGAGACCCTTGGGGCTAAGGGTCTCTAACTTGTGGATCCAATAAGTCTCACGCATTTTGAGTTGTCTAATATGGTTGCCTCCTCTTCTGGGCCTAGGGACCTGTTCAATGACCTGGTATTTAAGTTGCGCCACCGTATTTCTGCATTTGATGAAATGTTCGGGGATTGGTAGCCATGTTTTACTGCAACGAATGGTAGATTTGTGGCTCGCTATACGATCTTTCACATGCTGGGTTGTCTCACCTACGTACAGGAGGCCGCACGGGCATTTTATGACGTAGACAACAAAGTTTGAATTGCATGTATAGTAGCCACGAATAGGGTAGGTTTTACCTGTCCTAGGATGTGTTACACTGTCCGACTTGATCACATTTGAGCAGGAGGCGCAGTTAAGGCATGGAAATGTCCCTGAGCGGTGTGGGGTCAATGTAGTCTGAGTTGTAGTGGGGCGTAGACTACCTATGTCGGCCCGGACCAATTTGTCCCTGATGTTAGGGGCCCTCCTGTTACACATGAGAGGTGGTGCAGAAAAGCTCGTAATGTTAGGGTACGCTTTCCTTAGGAGGGGCCAATGTTTATTGATCACTCTCTCAACCTTGGGCATAAACGGGTGAAACCTGTGGACAAATGGGATCCTGTTTTCATTGGTGTTGCTAGGCGACACAGGTGGTGGTTGTAGGGCTCGTGTTTTCTCTCGGTCAAGTAGACCTTGTGGGTACCTCCTCTCTCTGAATTTTTGGGACATATCTTCTAAGCGTGTAGGAAGTATATCCGGATCTGAGACTATTCTAGCTACTCTGGTGAACTGCGAACGGGGAAGGCTATTGCGTGTAGCTTTTGGGTGGCTGCTGGAATAATGTAGAAGACTGTTGCAGTCCGTAGGTTTACAGAACAGGTCAGTGGACAGAAGACCCTGGTCATCCTTCCGGACAAGGGTGTCCAAGAAGGAGATTTGGGTTGGGTCGAAGTGCATAGTGAACTGGAGCTCTGGATAGATAGAGTTGAGAGTCTGGTGAAATGCCTGTAATGCGTCAGTTGAACCCTTCCAGATGAAGAAAATGTCATCTATATAGCGTAGGTAACAGTTGATGTGTTCCTCATATCTGATATCCGTATAAACGAAACTCTCCTCAAATGAGTTCATGTATGCATTAGCATACGCCGTTGCGACATTAGAGCCCATCGCGGTCCCCTGGCACTGCACGTAGTAGGTATCCTCGTAGAGGAAATAATTCTCATAAAGGACTAGTCTTAACAGGTCTATGCAAAGCCGTACGAAGGTAGTGGATTTACCCGTATTCTCCAGAAGCAGTTTGGATGCTGCAATGCCTTTCTCATGGGTGATAGAAGTATAGAGGCTATTAACATCCATAGTCACTAGGAGGCTGTCAGGGGGTACATTACCATGTTGTCTAAGTACTCTGAGGAAGCGGCCGGTGTCAAGTATGAAAGACTTATTATTCTTAATCAGTGGTGTCAGGATTTTTTCTAAGAAGACTGATAATGGTGATAATATCGAGTCGGTGGATGCCACTATGGGACGGCCGGGAGGATTTGTTAGGGACTTATGGATTTTAGGTAATATATAAAAAACCGGGGTGGTAGGGTGAGGGTTGGAGAGAAATGTGGCGGTCTGATGGTCAATGGTGCCATTCTCACTATATGTTTTTATTACCTGTTCTATTTTCTTGTGGATCTCAAAGGTGGGGTCTCTGGGTACAACCTTATAAGTGTTGGTGTCTGAAAGTTGACGTAGTACCTCCGTGGAATATAATGTGCAATCCAGAATGACTATTGCCCCACCTTTGTCAGCCGGTTGAATGACAATGGTTTTGTTATTACGTAGAGAAGTGAGTGCTTGTTTTTCAGATAGTGTTAAATTAGCACGTGTGGGAAAGAGGCCCAGACGATGTTGGTGAGATAGATCCTTAACATCTCTATCAACAAAAGAAATGAACGTTTCAACAGCATGGAACGAATGAGGTGGGTTGAAGGAACTAGGGTTCCTTAGTCCCAATGATGCCAGAGGGGTCTCCGCAACAGAGACGTCCCCACCAGGAGACACTCTGTTCTCGGAGTTACCCGTCAATGTCCCGAAGTGAGTTTTCAGTTTCACTAGACGATAGAGTTTTTGTAGGTCCCGCTCCAGCTGGAGGCTATCCCAGATAGGAGTGGGACAGAACGACAGTCCTTTTTGCAGTACGTCGAGTTCCGCAGGGGAGAGTGTGTAACCTGAAATATTAATAACTAGGTTAGATGACTTACCTGTGACCGAGTTGCCATTCTTCCTCGATCTTCTTGTTGGTCGGTACGCTGGTATCCTCCCCTGCGGCCTTTTCCTAAAAAATGAGGTCTGCTTGAGCCCGTGGATGAGTCGCTCTCTGTGCTGAAGGAGCCTGTTTTGCGTTGGTATGGACGACGCCAGGGATTGTTGCCTGTAGAATCGATCCATCTGTACACCCTATTGTGGGTATAGTCGTCGTTGTCACGTTGAAACTTTTGACGTTTCTTTTCTTCCAAAAATTTTTGGTGGTCGGCAAGGATCCTGTCAGTCTTCTCTGAGGCTAGACCAATCAGTAGAAGCTAAAGTCGAGGAAAGTTGAGTTTCTATAGCTCTAATGCTATCCTTGGTTTCAGTAATGGCTTTTTGTAAGAATTCAATGGTCAGTATAATAATGTCCAAAGAACACTTGTTCAGAATCTTCTTATACTTGTCACAAAAATCAGGATTTTCAGAAAAAAGGGTGGGGCGTAGGTTGCACCTAAGGCCTCTAGGGATCTTACCCTGCTTGTGATACTCCGCCAAAGTGATGCAGTGTAAATCAAAGGAGATTAATTTCCGTCGTTCCTTCTCATAGTCCCTCGTTCTGAGTTCATGGAGGGGACTTTTCAAGAACTCGCTAGAGTTTGAGACTTGAGATAGAATGCTGGAGCTGGTTGCAGCGTCGTATGCGAAGGTGTCAGACGACATCTGGTGGACCGGTGCTACGCCAAGAAAAAGTCATATATATAGGAAAAATGGTGTGCACTCAGGTCAGGGACAAATAAGGTGCTGGTAAACTGACCATGTGGTCCAATCAATAGCAGAGAAAATTACCGCACACTCAATACTGGTATAGTGCTGAAAAAGGTATATGCCAATTTTATTCAGAAAAATAATACAAAAAATGGTAGTAGCCACATTAGTAGAAGTAGACAATGAACCCGACGTTTCGACCCTTCCGGGTCTTATTCATGGGGTTACTGGAAAGGCAAAGAAACCGTATAAATAACAGTGTCATATATACAAAGAAAACGGCATAACTGCACACATAGAATATATATACAAAAATAACCAACCAAAGGGAAAAGGAGGGGGGAGAGAAAAGGGATATGTACACAGCAAATCACAAAATAAAACGGTCCTATAAAAAGGAACGGCGAAACCACAATGCCATATGGAAAGAAGATCATGGTTAGTAGACCATAGAAGGTTTACCTCAAGTCCTTTGATATAAATGCATATAGGTGGCAGTAGTGTGGGAAGAGCAAGCGATCCCTTTTGTTTAGGGCATAACCTGTCGCAGTGACAAGATTACAATGTTATAATACATACTGGAACTAAGTGTACAACTAAAACTACATAGAAAGAAAATAAGTACCAGACACGTGTATTCTAGATGGTATAGTTTGTGAGACAGAACTGGTGATATAGGGTCATGGCCGGCGTAATAATATGGAATGAAGAATGACATGGTGTTCACATGAGTGGATATAGAAGGCCTAGATACCATGTATGGTGTTGAGATGGTGTGGTGAGGGTTCCTACTAAGTCTGCCCACTACGTCCAACATGATAATGGAGACGAGGAAGCCTATGCTAGTGTACAAATAAACAAGATATATATACCTGTCAGTGAAACCAGTAGGGGCTGCTGTCCCAGGTAGAAAAAAAACTTAGTACAGGAGGGGCCGTAATCTGTCCAATGGGCCTGTGGGTTCAGGTATAAGAGAGTGAGTGCCCAGAGATAACTTATAAGTAACTGGCCGGCAAAGAAGGGGGGAAAAAAGTAACGCCGCAACTATACCTGTAGGGGGTCCTGTATGCGGTCAGCGGCGCATCCCGCGCCTTGCTGCACTGTCCTGGAGGGAGGCATGAAGTGTGAGAGAGGGAGGAAATATCGCCCTAAAATAGCGCCGGACCGGAAGTCCCGGACCGGAAGTGACGCGGTACAGATCCGCGCATGCGCAGTCGGCTCCTAACGCTAGTGTGGGCAAGAACCTGCCCAAGAGTGGGAGTAAACCAGCGCTGTTAGTAGCGCTGAATGGGACACAGGGGGGAGGATATTAACCCTCACAGGTGCGGTCAGTAGATGCCAGCCTAGTGGGTAGTAGCACTCCTAGTAAATAAAAATGGAGGGTGTATGGAAATAGGTGTCGGAGGACTGTGGGAGTATAGGAACTAGTAAGACAGCAGGAGAAATGGGTCAAAAAATAATGATTGGAAAAATAATGGAAATGAAGAAAAATAAGAGATAAATAATAGTAAAATAATAAAATATGAAGAGAGCTGCAAAAAATGAAAATAAAGAAAGAAAATAAAAAATGAAAAATGAAAATAGTTATAAGGCCGGAAGACTCACCTAATGAGAAGTAGACTCAACGTGTCTGGAAAGTAAAGAATTTAGAAGATTAGTAAAGCATTACAGTAACCAATCGATGTCAAAGTGCTAATTCCTTCATCAGGAATTTAGTTCCGAAACGTGCGTCGGGTGTGTGCGTGTACTCAGGACGGCGCGGTGCCCTAAGGTAATATCCACTAATATCCACTATTTTTCCCTGAAATCTGTTATAGTTCAGCACTTAGCACTTTGTTACTATCAGCACTGTGCAGGGTCTGGAAATAACCCTGATGGGTAAAGCAATTGTGTTCTTTGAATTTATTTGCACTTCAGCACTTTTTTGCATATATTGCACATCAATTTTGGAGTTTTTATTATTTTTTATTGTTTCCACATTGTGTCACTCAATTTTTCAGGGAACTAATATACCCCGATTGTGGGTAATACTTACCTTGCACGGATATATAAATAATTATTATTATTGTGCGGTTGGGTATCCGTATATTTATTTTTATATGCCGTCCCGTGCTGCACACTTTTTTGTATGATTGTTTTGTATTTTTATCGTATATTTTTTAACGGTAGTTTTTTTTATATTGTATCGCTGCTTGATAATTAAATAATAAAAGAATATATCTTGATCCAGTCTGGTCTTCCTGGTGCATCCTTTGGTTTGGTGATTGGTTTTAATCTCGCTAGAGATGGTGCCCTACCGGTTGGTTGAAAGCGAAGCATTCAAAGACCTGATGGCCTACGCAGTAGCACGCTATGACCTACCCAGTTGGCACTTCTTTGCGAGAAAAGCCATCCCAGCCTTCTACCAGCATGTCAAAGACCGCATTGTCCATGCACTGAGGCAATTAGTCAGTGGAAAGGTGCACCTCACAACAGATACATGGACCAGTAGGCATGGCCAGGGACGTTACGTGTCCATCACGGCGCACTGGGTTAATGTGGAGGATGCAGAGTCCACAGGGGACAGCCATAGTGGGACAGTTCTGCCTAGCCCACAGTCTAGGAAACAGTTGGCTGTAGGCGTTTGCCACCCCTCCTCCTCCTCCTCCTCCAGAAGCGAAAGCTCGTTCACAGAGTGCAGTCGCATGACTACTCCATCCGCAGCTGCCAGTTTTGCACACAAGGTGTCCCATTATTGAACAGCTAGTGGTAGGCATCAGCAGGCTGTGTTACAAATGAAGTGTTTGGGCGACAACAGACACACCGCGGAAGTACTGGCCGAGTACTTGCAGCAACAAACTCAGTCATGGCTGGGCAGTGTACATCTTGAGGCAGGCAAGGTAGTCAGTGATAATGGAAGGAACTTTATGGCTGCCATAGCCCTTTCAGAACTGAAACACATACCTTGCCTGGCTCAGACCATGAACCTGGTGGTGCAGTGCTTCTTAAAAAATTATCCAGAGTTACCAGCCCTGCTCCTGAAGGTGCGAAGACTTTGCTCGCACATCCGCCGGTTGCCCGTACACTCCAGACGTATGCTGAACCATCAGCGATCGCTGAATCTCCCCCAGCACCGCCTAATAATCAACGTTGCAACAAGGTGGAACTCAACACTTCACATGATTCAGAGGCTGTGCGAACAGAGGCGTGCTGTAATTAATTTGTCGGAGGATACACATACACAGGCATGCACTTGGATAGCAGTCATGGAGTTGTCTGGTGTGCAGTGGTCGAAGCTGCAAGACCTCTGTCAATTCCTTCAGTGTTTTGAGGAATGCACATGGCTGGTAAGTTCAGACGACGCCATCATAAGCATGAGTATCCCACTATTGCATCTGCTGATGTAAAGTTTGACGCACATTAAGGAGCAGGCGTCTGCAGCTGAGGAGGAGGGAAGCCTTGATGACAGTCAGCCATTGTCTGCTCAGGTAACTCTCCTGGACGAGGTGGCGGACGAAGAGGAGGAGGATGATGGGGATGAATATTTATGGGAGGAGGATGCTTCACAGGGGGCAATAGAAACTGGTGGCGTTGGAAGGTCAGGTACAGGGTTTTTTTGCGGGACACAACTGATGTTGATTTGCAAGAAAGTGCTCCTCAACCCAGCACAAGCAGTGAATTGACACCTGGTCCCACATGGCTGAGTATGCCTTGCGTATCCTAAAAAGGGACCCCCGCATTATCAAAATGATGACCGATGACGATTACTGGTTGGCCTGCCTCCTGGATCCACGATATAAATGAAAATTACAAAATATCGTGCCACATGAGAACTTTGAGCAAATATTGGCTACCAAACAAGCAACTCTTGTAGACCGTTTGGTTCAGGCATTCCCAGCACACAGCAGCGTTGATGGTTCTCACACGAGCCGTAGGGGGCAACATGGCAGAGGTGTTAGAGGTGCACAAATCCGAAGTGGCATTGGACAGAGGGGTTTTATGACCTGGTTGTGGACTGATTTCGCAATGACCGCTGGCACGACAGGTACTGCTGCATCGATTCAAAGTGACAGGAGACAGCATTTGTCCAGTATGGTTACGAACTACTTTTCCTCCCTTATCGATGTTCTCCCTCACAGGTCATTCCCCTTTGATTACTGGCCATCAAAAATAGACACCTGGCCTTAATTGGCAGAATATGCATTACAGGAGCTTGCTTGCCCTGCTGCTAGTGTGCTATCAGAAAGAGTCTTCAGTGCTGCTGGTTCAATACTGACCGAAAAAAGGACACGTCTGGCTACCCAGAATGTTGATGATCTAACCTTCATTAAAATGAACCAATCATGGATTTCAAATTATTTTGCCCCACCTTCCCCTGCTGACACGTAGCTTGCCTGAAAAATGTCTTGCTTTTGCCCTCCTCTTACTGACTTCTCCAATTCCTCCATTTGCAGCTGCCGAATGTCCACCATAGGCCATTTTTATACCTCCCTAAATGGGCTGACTCCCCCCACAGGGCTGCGGTCACCACCTGGCACAAGCACCTGTGCGAGTGCAGTTTGCCTGGACAAGTGGGTGGGCCCACTCTTGGGCGACGGCACTGGCACAGGGTCCCACATAGTACAATGAAGTGTCTCTGACGGTGGTGGTGCACAACCAACGTCAGACCCACCGTGGTAATATGAGGGGCCCTGTGCCAGTACCGCCACCCACAAGAGAGTGTTCCCCCCAGCTCGAACAGTGCTCTACGACTTGCAATACTTACCTCTCCCAGCTCCACCACTGTATAGTCTGTGCTGTTAAATCCTTCAATGGCACTGCCAATACTAATTTGTTGAAATGATAGATGATAGTTAAAATATACAGGGGCCCTGGCCTCCATTTAGACCAGTTAATACTTTGCGCCTACTACCAGTGTCTGCTACTCAGCAGAGGAGCCCACCCCTGTACCTAGCTATGCCACCTGTTTATTTATGAACAATTTTTTGGCAGACATTTAGCCCACTTTATTATTTGGGCCTACTAACTGTGTCTGGCTGCCACACATTAGAGTTGTTCTCCACTGAACAAAGCAATGCCGCCTGTTTAGTCCTGTTACCAATTTTGAACTGCATTTAGCCCACTTTATTATTTGGGCCTACTAACTGTGTCTGGCTGCCACTCATTACAGTTGTCCTCCACTGAACAAAGCAATGCTGCTTGTTTAGTCATGTTACCAATTTTGAACTGCATTTAGCCTACTTTATTATTTGGGCCTACTAACTGTGTCTGGCTGCCACTCATTACAGTTGTCCTCCACTGAACAAAGCAATGCCGCCTGTTTAGTCCTGTTACCAATTTTGAACTGCATTTAGCCTACCTTACTATTTGGGCCTACTAACTGTGTCTGGCTACCACTCATTATAGTTGTCCTCCACTGAACAAAGCAATGCCGCCTGTTTAGTCCTTTTTCCAATTTTGAACTGCATTTAGCCTACTTTATTATTTGGGCCTACTAACTGTGTCTGGCTGCCACTCATTACAGTTGTCCTCCACTGAACAAAGCAATGTCGCCTGTTTAGTCATGTTACCAATTTTGAACTCCATTTAGCCTACTTTATTATTTGGGCCTACTAACTGTGTCTGGCTGCCACTCATTACAGTTGTCCTCCACTGAACAAAGCAATACCGCCTGTTTAGTCTTGTTACCAATTTTGAACTGCATTTAGCCTACTTTATTATTTGGGCCTACTAACTGTGTCTGGCTGCCACTCATTACAGTTGTCCTCTACTGAACAAAGCAATATCGTCTGTTTAGTCATGTTACCAATTTTGAACTGCATTTAGCCTACTTTATTATTTGGGCCTACTAACTGTGTTTGGCTGCCACTCATTACAGTTGTCCTCCACTGAACAAAGCAATGCCGCCTGTTTAGTCCTGTTACCAATTTTGAACTGCATTTAGCCTACTTTATTATTTGGGCCTACTAACTGTGTCTGGCTGCCACTCATTACAGTTGTCCTCCACTGAACAAAGCAATGCCGCCTGTTTAGTCCTGTTACCACATTTGAACTGCATTTAGCCTACTTTATTATTTGGGCCTACTAACTGTGTCTGGCTGCCACTCATTACAGTTGTCCTCCACTGAACAAAGCAATGCCGCCTGTTTAGTCCTGTTACCAATTTTGAACTGCATTTAGCCTACCTTATTATTTTGGCCTACTAACTGTGTCTGGTTGCCACTCATTACAGTTGTCCTCCATTGAACAAAGCAATGGCGCCTATTTAGTCATGTTACCAATTTTGAACTGCATTTAGCCTACTTTATTATTTGGGCCTACTAACTGTTTCTGGCTGCCACTCATTACAGTTGTCCTCTACTGAACAAAGCAATGCCGCCTGTTTAGTCGTGTTACCACATTTGAACTGCATTTAGCCTACTTTATTATTTAGTCCTATATCTGTGTTTCCTCCTCATCCTGCCCATTGCCAAGCCACTGCTAGATGAGTCTGCTGGTGCATTGACCCAGACCACTACATTCCCCTTGCACTCTACACAGCCAGAATCTGACGCTGCTGAAATTCATGTTCCCCTTCCCGCATACTATACCACCTTACACGGGGACAAAGAGGAAGGTGCAGATGAAAGTGCAGGTTCCTTCATCAGGTGGGGGGGCATACTCGTTGGCGACATCACTGGCACAGGGCCCCTCATAGTACACAAAAGTGTCTCTGCCAGTGGGAGTCACCACCCGCCATCAAACACACTGCCGTACTATGAGGGGCCCTGTGCCAGTGCCAACGCCAATGAGTGGCCCCCCCTGCTTGCTCAGGATCACAGCACTTGCAAAGTTGAAATACTTACCTCTCCCTACTCCACCACTGTGACGTATTCCGCATTTCCTGGGCCCACGAAAATCTAGAGCCAGCCCTACCCCCCCCAGAACTTTAGCCAAATGACCCCCAGTTTTCAATGCCTAACTATTATTATAAAGTAAATTAAGATTGACAAGCTTAAGTGATAAGAATTGATGTTTTTGGCATTAAAATGGGCACTGTAGGTGTTTTCCTGTCCTCCACTCACTGCCAACTTTGATTCCCCATTGACTTGCATTGGGTTTCGTGTTACAGTCGGCCCCTGACTTTTTGCAAAAAATCGGCCGATTTCACACGACCCGACTTTTGACAAAGTCGGGTTTCGCGAAACCCAACTCGTTCCGAATAAAGCAAAAGTCGCTCAACTCTAGTTACAGCCTATTTAATGTAGACTGTTGTTTGGCACAAGGTCTGTGTGCTGTGAGGGAGAAGGTCTCCTGTGTGTGTTTGGCTCCAGACCAAGCCAGAATACTGGACACTAACCAAGCCTGTGTAACCACAGGCCTGACGGAGAAGAGCCCTGCTATGGACATTGTTATTTTGTTTTACCTGATCTAAAGGCTGTTTACGCTTCTGGGGTTTATGAAGCATTAAACCCACATTAACTTTTAAAGGAACGTGCCTCCTGTTTTCCTCCCATTGCTCCCGAGTGAGTACATCCCCTACAATTGGTGGAGAATGCGGGCAAGACAGAGAGGCGGCTGACACTCTGTGCTTGCTGGGCAACCCAGAAGGTGAGGTTTGAAGTGTTGCCACAGCAGAGACGCTGTCGAACACAAAGAAATAGCAGTGTCGGGAGTTGTTCCTGAGGAACAGGGACCTGTTCTTGGAATTGCCAGGGTGCACGAAGGTTGTAGAAGACGAAGTTCTGACAGAGCCACATGTGAGCATAAACATGAAGCCCTATCGGATTTTGGAGGCCCGTTAAGAAGTGATCTCCAAGGAGGTAGAACACGTTAAAACTCGGGGTCATTGAGGAGTTCAAGAGCGGTTGGTTGTGCTCGATTGTCCTGGTCCCAAAACCCGATGGTTAATAGAGGTTCTGCAATGATTATTGGAAGTTGAATGAGGTCTCCAAGGTTGACGCCTATCCAATGCCACGTGTCGATGAGCTAATCAAGAGACTTGGGTCTGCAAGGTACATATCCACCTTGGATTTGATGAAGGGATATTGGCAGATCTCCATGGCATAGGAAGACAAGGAGAAGACTGCATTTTCTATGCTTGACCGACGCTTTCAGTATGTCCGGATGCCTTTTGGACTGCAGGCGGCTCCGGCGACCTTCCAGAGAGCTATGAATAGAATTCTTGCCCCCCATAAACAATATGCCACTGCATACCTGAATGCTTTTGTTATCTTTAGCCCGGACTGGGAGAGTCATCTGGAAAATGTCCAAGCGGTGTCTGATGCTCTAAGGAAGGCAGGGTCTACAATAAACCCAAAGAAGTGTGCCTTGGGGAAGGAAGAAGCCAAGTACCTGGGATATTTATTTGGTCGAGGCAAGAAAAAAACCCAAATTGGTAAAGTGGAGGCAATTCAAACATGGTTGAGACCATTATCCAAGAAGCAAGTTAGAGCCTTTTTGGGGATCGTGGGATACTACAGGAGGTTCATCCCAAACTTCGCCATGATGGCTGCTCTCCTGAATAACCTCCTTATGGGGACGAAATCGTTAATTGTCAAATGGTCTGAAGAGGCAGACGGGCTTTCAAGAAATGAAAGGGGCTCTGTGCAAGCAACTGGTTCTTGTGGCCCCTGTCTTTAAGAGTTTATTCTCCAAACAGACGCCTCAGATTTCAGGGTAGGAGCATTAATTTCCCAAGAGATACACGGGGAGGAGCACGCTGTTCTCTCCCTGAGTTAGAACTGTCCTGATGTTAGAGGAACTACTCGGTCATAGAGGAGTGTTTGGCCATAAAGTGGGCGGTGGACACATTACGGTACTATCTGGTAGGACATAAGTTTAGGTTGGTATCTGACCATGCCACAATCAGATGGTTGAGGGAAACAAAGGGGAAAAATGCTAGGGCCCATTGGGTTTTAACCCTACAAGATTTCAACTTCCATGTAGAGCATAGAGCAGGGAAGCTACATGGTGATGCCGATGCCCTCTTGAGAATCCCTTGTCAGGTAGGAGAAAGTGCCAAGCCCCACGACTTTAGGTAGAAGGGGAGGTATGTAGTGTGGCTAATGGTCACATAGTCGATGGGAGGTATGTGTCACAGAGGTGGCTTGTCTCTGTGATGTAACCCAGAGTATCTTCTTTAGTGCACATAAGTACTGAGAGATTAGTTTGGTGCACCTGGGTCTGGGTTGCGGGTAGCTATGAGAGATGGGTGGGTCTGGCTACCCACATACCTTACCTCTGGGTATAGTTACAGCAAATATAATGGAGGGTGTTGTTTTGCACATGGTCTGTGTGTTGGAAGGGAAAAGGCCTCCTGTGTGTGTTTGGCTCCAGACCGAGCCTGAATACTGGACACTAACCAAACCTGTGTGACCACAGGCCTGATGGAGCATAGCCCTGTCTAGGACATTATTTTGTTTTGCCTGATCTAAAGGCTGTTTACTTTCTGTTTGTGTTTCTGTGGTTTATGAAGCAATAAACCTGCATGAATTTTTAAAGGAACGTGCCTTCTCTTTTCCTCCCATCGCACCTTAGTGAGTACAACCAGGGCTGCCACTAGAAATTTTGGGGGCCCATACTGGCAAATTTTTTGGGGCCCCCTTGAGACTCCACCCAGGCTCCACCCCAGCCCCACCTCCACCCTTCGAACTGTCCACAGTCCCACTGCTCTCTCTTGGAAAAACTCCACTTCTCACCTATCACACACTAACAGTTCCCATCACCAGATCACACATATAGCCGGCAGCTTTTGTTTTGGTCAAAAGATTTTTTAAGCTGCCACCATAACACGGTAGACACTTTTGGCCGGGCCCTACTGTAACCTATTAAATATTTGTTAAAATATGCAATACAATTTAGGCATATTTTTATTTATTTTTCAATTTTTAAAATGACCAATAATATCACATACAAGGAACAAATACCGCTACACCATGTCAAGACCACATATTACCGCCACAGTGATCGAATAACATCACATACAAGGAACAAATACCACAACACAATGACCAGACACCATATTATTACCACATAGTGACCAAATAGCACATACAAGGGACAAATACCACCGCACCATGACCAGACCACATATTACCACCACAAAGTGACCGAACACTACAATACTGATCATTAATAAAAAAAAACAATATCATCACCATAAGTGCCATTATACACAGGAGATCTGTACTTAGTATGCAGTGTCTGCGTACAGGTAATACAGTGATCACTGGTGATATTATACACAGGAGCTCTGTATATAATGTATAGGTAATACAGTGATCACTGGTGAGGTGACATTATACACAGGACCTCTGTATACAGTATACAGTGTATAGTGTCAGTGTATAGGTAACACACTGACTCATCAGTGACATCTCTAGATGAAGTCCTTCATCTTTCAACTTTCATCCAGAACAGACCGCTGTCACTTCTTCCAGCCAGGACTTGTCTCTGCAGGAAATAACACAGTTATCTCGAGCTCCGCTTGCAGAACACATTACTTAATTTTTCCCAACTTCTACATTACACCACATGAAGAAAAAAAGGCGACATAGTGTCACTCTACACACTAACAGGACCGTCCCCCCATTTAAAACAGTATACTCAAAAAAATAAAATAAATACATCACTGCAGTAATAATATCCCTTAATTAGCCCCAATGGTAATAATATTCCCCATCCTGGCCCCCATGTGTTTCATTCCTGGCTCCAGCCATATGTTCTCGCATCCTGCCCTCATGAGTAGCCATTCTGCCCCATATGATCTCACCCATCCTGCCCCATATGATCTCCCCATCCTGCCCCATCTGTCTCCATCGTATCCATCCTGCCCCATGATCCTGCACGATCTGTCTCCAATCCTGCCCCCAGTGTCTCCAATCATGCCCCCATGTCTTTCATTCTGCCCCGTGTCTCCAATCATGCCCGTATCTCCATTCTGCCCCCCAGTGTCTCCAGCATTTCTGCCCCCAGTGTCTCCAGCATTTCTGCCCCCAGTGTCTCCAGCATTCTGCCCCCAGTGTCTCCAGCATTCTGCCCCTGTGTGCCCAGCATCTCTGCCCCAGTGTGTCCAGCATCTCTGCCTCAGTGTGTCCAGCATTTCTCATATGTCTACTTTACATCAGAACAATTTTGGAACCAAATTTTTATTGTTACGAAGTTAACAGGGTTAAAAGTTGCCGAACAATTTTTCCTTTTCCAACCAAATTTACAAAACCATTTTTTAGGAACCACATCACATTTGAAGTCACTTTGAGGGGTCTATATGGCAGAAAATACCCAAAAGTGACACCATTCTAAAATCTGCACCTTTCAGGGTGCTCTAATCAACATTCAAGAAGTTTATTAACTCTTCAGGTGCTTCACATGAATTTTTGGAATATGGAAAAAGAAAGAACATTTAAGTATTTTCACAAAAAAATTACTTCAGATCAAATTTTCTTTATTTTGCAAGGGTAACAGGAAAAAATGGACCCCAAAATTTGTTGTGTAATTTCTTCTGAGCATGTCAATACCCCATATGAGGGAGAAAATCACTGTTTGGGCACAAGGCAGAGGTCTTAAGGCAAGAATCACCATTTAACTTTTTGAATGAACAATTTTCTGGAACAATTGGTGGACACCATGTCGCGTTTTGAGAGCCTCTGATATGCCTAAACAGTGAAACTCCCTCACAAGGGACACCATTTATTTTGTAAACTAGACTCCTCAGGGAAAAAATCTAATTTTCCCCACAAATATGTTTTAGCCCAAAATATTGCATTTTTATAAGGATAACATGAGAAATTGCACTATACAATTTGTTGTACAATTTCTCCTAAATACTAAGATACCCAATATGAGGGAGAAAACTACTGTTTGGGCGCACTGCAGGGCTCGGAAGGGAAGGAGCGTCATTTGACTTTTTGAATGCAAAATTTCCTGGAATCATTAGCAGACATCATGTCACAATTGGAGACCCCATTTTGGAAACTAGATCCTTCAAGGAATTTATTTAGATGTGTGGTGAGCACCTTGAACCTCAGGTGCTTCACAGAAGTTTAGAACGTTGAACCATTAAAATAAAAAAAATTTCATTTTCCCCACAAAAATTTTATTTTGGTCCCAAAATTAGCATTTTCCTAAGGGTAACAGGAGAATTTGCACAATACAATTTGTTGTGCAATTTCCCCAGAGTACGCTGATATGTAGGGGAATACTACTTTTGAGGCACAGTGCAAAGCTCAGAAGGCAAGAGATGCCATATTGGAATTCAGATTTTGCTGGAATGGTTTGAGGGTGCCATGTCACATTAGCAGAGCCTCTAAGGTGCCAGAACAACAGAAACCCACTATATGTGAACTTATTTTGCAAACTACACTCCCCAATGAATTCATCTAGGGGTTCAGTGATCATATTGACACCACATGTGCCTCACAGAATTTTATACCATTGAGCGGTGAATAAAGAATAAATTACATTTTTACCACTAAAATGTTGTTTAAGGCTATGTGCACACGTTCAGGATTTCTCGCAGAAAATTCCTGAGAAAAACTGGACATTTTCTGCAGGAAATCCGCAAGAATTCTGCACGTGGTTTTGCCGCGTTTTTTTCCGGACATTTCCCAATGCATTTCGTAGTGGGAAATTCGCAAAGAAAGCCGCAAAATTAATGAACATGCTGTGGTTTTTACCGCGATGCGTTTTTTTCACGGAAAAAAACGCATCATGTGCACAAAACATGCGGAATTCATTCTAAATGATGGGATGCTTATTGTATGCGTTTTTTTGCGGTTTTATAGCGTTTTTATCGGGAAAAACCACGAAAAAAACGCAACGTGTGCACACAGCCTTAGCCCCAAGGGAAATATTTTTCAAGCACAGAGCAAAGCTCAGTAGGCAAGCAGTGCAAGATTTTGCTGTTATGGTTTCCAAGTGCCATGATCCACTGGGAGTGTCCATGAGGTGCCAAAACCCCCACAAGTGACCACATTTTACAAACTGCAAATCTCAATGAATACATCTAGGGTTGCTGTGATCATATTGACACCACGGGTGTATCACAGAATTTTATACCACTTGGCAGTGAAGAAAAATAACATTTTTACCACCAAAATTTTGTTGTAGCTCAAGATTTTACATTTTCACACAAGAAGTGGGTAAAAATGGCACCAAAATTTGTCCCACAGTTTCTATTGAATGTGGCAATACCCCATATGTGGCTGTACAGTACTACTTAGAAACTCGAGAGGATCAGAGCGATATTTGCCCTCTCGAGCGCAGATGTTCCCAGAACAGTTTGCAGACTCCATATACTCAGCAGAATCCCCCCTCAATTGACCCTATTTCGGAAACTATACTCCAAGGGGAATTTATCTACAGGTGTCGTGACAATTTTTAATCCATGGGTATTTTCCAGAAACAAGCAGCAATGAATGTTGCCGACTGAAAATTGCAAACTGCTGTTGTAGTGACCAGTACGCTGTAGTGACTAGTATGTTGCAGTCACCAGTATGTTATGCCCAACCCATGCTTCTGGAAGCATGCACCCTTAAGTTAGGAGGGCTCTCATGGCTTCAGAAATGCCAAACTTGGAGGTAATATGTGGTTTAGGTACACTTTGGGACTCAGAAGGGAGGGGGCTTTTGGATTTGGGAGCGGAGAATTTGCTGAATTTCTGTTGGTTGGTGAGAAACCGATCCCTTTTCCAGAGCCTTTGTAGTACCAGTAACGTGAAAGCCCCCTATATGTCCATTAACAGATGGCAGACCTGAGTATGTACTTGCTTTTTTTGAGGATTTAGTTGAAGGTTTTATTGGGAACATTTTACATAATGTTTGGGATCACAGTTATCCGGCGCTCTACGCTGACCACTTACTTTGGGTTTCCATCTAAATCTCTGAGTGACCCAGAGGGATCCATTCACTATAATGAGGCAGCAGAGTTACTCTGGACTCCGTCTCACCACTGTTCAGCCGTCATTCTTTTCAGAAGTGCACAAAACTGTGGCCGACGGCACTTTTATGCAATCCTTAACTTCCGGATCACAGGTCAGACAGCGTCCACAGTGCCTCCATCTGCCTCTTTATAGGGAATCTTCTGCCAGAGGCTCCGAATCAGCAATTCAGGAGGATTTTTTGGGGGGAGGGGGGTTCTTATGCTGTTCCGTGTGTGATAAAATTGATAAGGCAGTTTTATTCTTCAGGCAAGTATGATTACAGCAATGCTTCATTTATTTTTTTTTATGTATTGGCGCTTTTATACAATAAATACTATTTTTTAGAAAAAAAATTATTTTTCATCGCTATATTCTGTGAGCTATAATTTTTTTATTTTTTGCTTATGGAGGTGTATGCAGCTTGTTTTTTGCAGGACAAGATGATGCTTTCAGCGGTATCATGTTTATTTATATCCATCTTTTTGATCGCGTTTTATTCCACTTATTTTTTGTGGTATGAAGATAAAGCATTGCTTTTTGCCTTGGTTTTTTTATTTTTTTATGGTGTTCACTAAAGGGGTTAACTAGTGGGACAGTTTTAAAGGCTGGGTCGTTGCAGATGCGGCAATACCAAATATGTGTACTTTTATTGCTTAGATTTTTTTCATAGAAATATTTATGTATAGATACAATATCTTTTGATTTTTCTTATTATTTTTGAAATTTTTTAAATATTTTTGCAATTATTTTAAAAACTTTTTTTTAACTTTATTAACTTTTTTTTACTTTGTCTCACTATGGGACAATCATTTTTCTACAGCATGGGGATGCAGCAGAATCCCTATGTTGTAGAAACTGTCAGCTCTGCACTGACAGAGAAAGTTGCTGATCAAGCAACTTTCTTAGCTCTGGTGACTCAGATGTCGCCATTGCGACATCAGGTCGCCATGGCAATGATTAGTACCCCGCGTCACGCCACAGGGTCTCTGATCCAAAGGCAGAGGGGCGTTCCATTGCAGCATTTAGGGGGTTAAAGTGCCGGGAGCGGTGCGTGATCTGAAGTGTCTGAAAGCTTGTACTGGTGTTAAGTTTAATACAGCATACACAAATCATGATCATTTGTATAGTTAACCCCTTCCCGACCTGTGACACAGCGTATGCGTCATGAAAGTCGGTGCCAATCCGACCTGTGACGCATATGCTGTGTCACAGAAAGATCGCGTCCCTGCAGGCCGGGTGAAAGGGTTAACTCCCATTTCACCCGATCTGCAGGGACAGGGGGAGTGGTAGTTTAGCCCAGGGGGGGTGGCTTCACCCCCTCGTGGCTACGATCGCTCTGATTGGCTGTTGAAAGTGAAACTGCCAATCAGAGCGATTTGTAATATTTCACCTAAAAAAATGGTGAAATATTACAATCCAGCCATGGCCGATGCTGCAATATCATCGGCCATGGCTGGAAATACTAATGTGCCCCCACCCCACCCCTCCGATCGCCCCCCCAGCCCCCCGATCGGTGGTCCGCTCCCCTCCGTCCTGTGCTCCGCTCCCCCGTCCTCCTGTCCGCTCCCCCGTGCTCCAATCACACCCCCCCGTGCTCCAATCAAACCCCCCCGCACTCCGATCCCCCCCCGTGCTCCGAACCACCCCCCCTGCACACCGATCCCCCCCCCCTGCACACCGATCCACCCGCCCGCACACCGATCACTCTCCCCCATGCTCCGATCCCTCCCCCCCCGTGCTCCGACGCCCCCCCGTGCCCCGATCTCCCCCCCCTGTGCCCTGATCTCCCCCCCTTATACTTACCGATCCTGGCGAGGTCCGTCAGTCTTCTTCCCCGAGCGCCGCCATGTTCCAAAATGGCGGGCGCATGCGCAGTGCGCCCGCCGAATCTGCCGGCCGGCAGATTCGTTCCAATGTGAATTTTGATCACTGTGATATAATCTATCACAGTGGTCAAAATAAAAAAACAGTAAATGACCCCCCCCATTTGTCCCCCATAGATAGGGACAATAATAAAATAAAGAATTTTTTTTTTTTTCACTAAGGTTGGAGTTAGAACTAGGGTTAGGGTTAGGGTTAGGGGTAGGGTTAGGGGTAGGGGTAGGGTTAGGGTTAGGGGTAGGGGTAGGGTTAGGGGTAGGGGTAGGGTTAGGGTTAGGGGTAGGGTTAGGGGTAGGGGTAGGGGTAGGGTTAAGGGTAGGGTTAGGGTTAGGGTTTCGGTATGTGCACACGTATTCTGGTCCTCTGCGGATTTTTCTGCAGCGGATTTGATAAATCCGCAGTGCTAAACCGCTGCGGATTTATGGCAGATTTACCGCGGTTTTTCTGCGCATTTCACTGCGGTTTTACAACTGCGATTTTCTATTGGAGCAGTTGTAAAACCGCTGTGGAATCCGCAGAAAGAAGTGACATGCTGCGGAATGTAAACCGCTGCGTTTCCGTGCAGTTTTTCCGCAGCATGTGTACAGCGATTTTTGTTTCCCATAGGTTTACATTGAAATGTAAACTCATGGGAAACTGCTGCGGATCCGCAGCGTTTTCCAAAGCGTGTGCACATACCTTTAGAATTAGGCTATGTGCACACGGTGCGGATTTGGCTGCGGATCCGCAGCGGATTGGCCGCTACGGATCCGCAGCAGTGTTCCATCAGGTTTACAGTACCATGTAAACCTATGGAAAACCAAATCCGCTGTGCCCATGGTGCGGAAAATACCGCACGGAAACGCTGCGTTGTATTTTCCGCAGCATGTCAATTCTGTGTGCGGATTCCGCAGCGTTTTACACCTATTCCTCAATAGGAATCCGCAGGTGAAATCCGCAGTAAATCCGCAGGTAAAACGCAGTGCCTTTTACCCGCGGATTTTTCAAAAATGGTGCGGAAAAATCTCACACGAATCCGCAACGTGGGTACATAGCCTTAGGGTTAGGGTTGGGTTGGAATTAGGGTTGTGGTTAGGGTTAGGGGTGTGTTGGGGTTAGGGTTGTGGTTAGGGGTGTGTTGCGGTTAGGGTTGTGGTTAGGGTTACGGCTACAGTTGGGATAAGGGTTAGGGGTGTGTTGGCGTTAGAATTGAGGGGTTTCCACTGTTTAGGCACATCAGGGGGTCTCCAAACGCAACATGGCGCCACCATTGATTCCAGCCAATCTTTTATTCAAAAAGTCAAATGGTGCTCCTTCCCTTCCGAGCCCCGACGTGTGCCCAAACAGTGGTTTACCCCCACATATGGGGTATCAGTGTACTCAGGACAAACTGGGCAACAATTACTGGGGTCCAATTTCTCCTGTTACCCTTGAGAAAATAAAAAATTGCTTGCTAAAACATCATTTTTGAGGAAAGTAAAATGATTTTTTATTTTCACGGCTCTGCGTTGTAAACGTCTGTGAAGCACTTGGGGGTTCAAAGTGCTCACCACATATCTAGATAAGTTCCTTGGGGGGGTCTAGTTTCCAAAATGGGGTCACTTGTGGGGGGTTTCTACTGTTTAGGCACACCAGGGGCTCTGCAAACGCAACGTGACGCCCGCAGACCATTCCATCAAAGTCTGCATTTCAAAACGTCACTACTTGACTTCCGAGCCCTGACATGTGCCCAAACAGTGGTTTACCCCCACATATGGGGTATCAGCGTACTCAGGACAAACTGGGCAACAATTACTGGGGTCCAATTTCTCCTGTTACCCTTGAGAAAATAAAAAATTGCTTGCTAAAACATCATTTTTGAGGAAAGAAAAATGATTTTTTATTTTCACGGCTCTGCGTTGTAAACGTCTGTGAAGCACTTGGGGGTTCAAAGTGCTCACCACATATCTAGATAAGTTCCTTGGGGGGTCTAGTTTCCAAAATGGGGTCACTTGTGGGGGGTTTCTACTGTTTAGGCACACCAGGGGCTCTGCAAACGCAACGTGACGCCCGCAGACCATTCCATCAAAGTCTGCATTTCAAAAGTCACTACTTCCCTTCTGAGCCCCGACGTGTGCCCAAACAGTGGTTTACCCCCACATATGGGGTATCAGCGTACTCAGGAGAAACTGGACAACAACTTTTGGGGTCCAATTTCTCCTGTAACCCTTGGGAAAATAAAAAATTCTGGGCTAAAAAATTATTTTTGAGGAAAGAAAACGTATTTATTATTTTCACTGCTCTGTGTTATAAACTTCTGTGAAGCACTTGGGGGTTCAAAGTGCTCACCTCACATCTAGATAAGTTCCTTTCGGGGTCTAGTTTCTAAAATGGGGTCACTTGTGGGGGGTTTCTACTGTTTAGCCACATCAGGGGCTCTGCAAACGCAACGTAACGCCCGCAGAGCATTCCATCAAAGTCTGCATTTCAAAATGTCACTACTTGACTTCCGAGCCCCGACATGTGCCCAAACTGTGGTTTACCCCCACATATGGGGTATCAGCGTACTCAGGAGAAACTGTACAACAACTTTTGGGGTCAAATTTCTCCTGTTACCCTTGGGAAAATAATAAATTGCAGGCTAAAAAATCATTTTAGAGAAAATAAAATTTTTATTTTATTTTCATGGCTCTGCGTTATAAACTTCTGTGAAGCACTTGGAAGTTCAAAGTCCTCACCACACATCTAGATTAGTTCCTTTGGGGGTCTAGTTTCCAAAATGGGGTCATATGTGGGGGATCTCCAATGTTTAGGCACACAGGGGCTCTCCAAACGTGACATGGTGTCCGCTAATGATTGGAGCTAATTTTCCATTTAAAAAGCCAATTGGCGTGCCTTCCCTTCCGAGCCCTGCCGTGCGCCCAAACAGTGGTTTACCCCCACATATGGGGTATCAGCGTACTCAGGACAAACTGGACAACAACATTTGCGGTCCAATTTCTCCTATTACCCTTGGCAAAATAGGAAATTCCAGGCTAAAAATCATTTTTGAGGAAAGAAAAATTATTTTTTATTTTCATGGCTCTGCATTATAAACTTCTGTGAAGCACCTGGGGGTTTAAAGTGCTCAATATGCATCTAGATAAGTTCCTTGGGGGGTCTAGTTTCCAAAATGGGGTCACTTGTGGGGGAGCTCCAATGCATAGGCACACAGGGGCTCTCTAAACGCGACATGGTGTCCGCTAACAATTGGAGCTAATTTTCCATTCAAAAAGTCAAATGGCGCGCCTTCCCTTCCGAGCCCTGCCGTGTGCCCAAACAGTGGTTTACCCCCACATATGAGGTATCGGCGTACTCGGGAGAAATTGCCCAACAAATTTTAGGATTCATTTTATCCTATTGCCCATGTGAAAATGAAAAACTGAGGCGAAAAGAATTTTTTTGTGAAAAAAAAAGTACTTTTTCATTTTTACAGATCAATTTGTGAAGCACCTGAGGGTTTAAAGTGCTCAATATGCATCTAGATAAGTTCCTTGGGGGGTCTAGTTTCCAAAATGGGGTTATTTGTGGGGGAGCTCCAATGTTTAGGCACACGGGGGCTCTCCAAACACGACATGGTGTCCGCTAACAATGGAGATAATTTTTCATTCAAAGAGTCAAATGGCGCTCCTTCCCTTCCGAACCTTACCATGTGCCCAAACAGTGGTTTACCTCCACATGTGAGGTATCGGTGTACTCATGAGAAATTGCCCAACAAATTTTAGGATCCATTTTATCCTGTTGCCCATGTGAAAATGAAAAAAATTGAGGCTAAAAGAATTTTTTTGTGAAAAAAAAGTACTTTTTCATTTTTACGGATCAATTTGTGAAGCCCCCGGGGGTTCAAAGTTCTCACTATGCATCTAGATAAGTTCCTTGGGGCGTCTAGTTTCCAAAATGGGGTCACGTGTGGGGGAGCTCCAATTTTTAGGCACACGGGGGCTCTCCAAACGTGACATGGTGTCCGCTAAAGAGTGGAGCCAATTTTTCATTCAAAAAGTCAAATGGCGCTCCTTCCCTTCCAAGCCCTGCCGTGCGCCCAAACAGTGGTTTACCCCCACATATGAGGTATCAGCGTACTCAGGACAAATTGGACAACAACTTTCGTGGTTCAGTTTCTCCTTGTACCATTGGGAAAATAAAAAAAATGTTGCTAAAAGATAATTTTTGTGACTAAAAAGTTAAATGTTCATTTTTTCCTTCCATGTTGCTTCTGCTGCTGTGAAGCACCTGAAGGGTTAAAAAACTTCTTGAATGTGGTTTTGAGCACCTTGAGGGGTGCATTTTTTAGAATGGTGTCACTTTTGGGTATTTTCATCCATATAGACCCCTCAAACTGACTTCAAATGTGAGGTGGTCCCTAAAAAAAATGGTTTTGTAAATTTCGTTGTAAAAATGAGAAATCGCTGGTCAAATTTTAACTCTTATAACTTCCTAGCAAAAAAAAATGTTGTTTCCAAAATTGTGCTGGTGTAAAGTAGACATGTGGGAAATGTTATTTATTAACTATTTTGTGTCACATAACTCTCTGGTTTAACAGAATAAAAATTCAAAATGTGAAAATTGCGAAATTTTCAAAATTTTCGCCAAATTTCCGTTTTTATCACAAATAAACGCAGAATTTATTGACCTAAATTTACCACTAACATGAAGCCCAATATGTCACGAAAAAACAATCTCAGAACCGCTAGGATCCGTTGAAGCGTTCCTGAGTTATTACCTCATAAAGGGACACTGGTCAGAATTGCAAGAAACGGCCAGGTCATTAAGGTCAAAATAGGCTGGGTCATGAAGGGGTTAAATGCAATAGTTATGGTGCAAGTTTTATTGATAAAGATATTCAAGGTAGTTACTCCTCCCCTTAACTGACATACACAAGATCATAAAAAAGCAGAGACATAGGGCCTATTCATCAAAGCTTTTAAGCCAAAATTCTGGTGTAAAAACATTGGAAAACTTGCAAAAAGTTGGCCAATTCGAGGCTGCACTAAAATGTTGTGATATGTGGCGTTCATTTTTGGTCATCTCTGACAATGTGGGCAGAAGAATCCCCACCCGTCAAATTGATAATGAGCGGAGGAGTTCCTTATGCCACAAATTTTACTTCAGTCCTTGTTCAATGCTCCTGATTCATTATCAAGTCTGCTTATGTGATCCAAAGAGAAGCAGAGTTTCTCCAGTGAGGTCAATCTGGGAAAAGCTCTGAATAAATATATAGCAGAACCCATGATAGAACCTATAAAAATCCAAGGGGTCCTTCTGCTTGCATTTGATTGTTAGCAAATGGGTCTATTTTGAACATTAATTCCATTTGTTTTGAATATCCTAAAGGAAGTGTTACTGTTACTGAATAAAACCCAATATACCAAGACCAATATTAACAAAAATATCTCTATATACCAAATATTGTCACCATACTGATCATTACTAAACAAAGACCAATATTACCATCAATACTGCAATATGAGACAAATAATGTGCCAGACCATAACCAGATATTACCAGCATATACTATAATGATAATACCATCATATGAATCATTAATAGTGATAAACGAATACATTCGGCACTATTCGTTACTCGTACGAATAGTACGGTATTCGAGCTACGCTACTCGGCGAGTAATTTGGTATTCGGATCGGTATATTCGAATGACCCACCCAGCATGTTTGGCGCTTTATTTGCAACTAATGAGCATGCAGGACTCGCTTGCCATCTTTGATGTGGCATTACTGTAATTGACTGGCCTTACATCGTCATAGGGGATATTTAATGGCTTGCGCACATTGCAGCCAGAAACAGCATAGGGATAGCGTAGTGTGAGCATATAGAAATAGTTAGTCATTCCAAAAAGCTCTTTTAAAGGGAACCTGTCACCCCGTTTTTTGAGATTGAGCTATAAATACTGTTAAATAGGGCCTGCGCTGTGTGTTACTATAGTGTATGTAGTGTACCCTGATTCCCCATGTATGCTGAGAAATACATTACCAAAGTCGCCGTTTTCGCCTGTCAATCAGGCTGGTCTGGTCAGGTGGGCGTGTTCACAGCGCTCTTTTCTTCCCCAGCTTTCCGTTGGTGGCGTAGTGGTGTGCGCATGTCCAGAGTTCCGACTTCCCTGCGCCCACGTGAAGACACAGCGCGCGTTCTGCGCTGTAATCCCTTGCATCGGTGGGGGCGGCCATCTTCCTGTGGCCGCGCGTGCGCAGATGGAGTACTCTGCTGCACGGGGCTTCAGGAAAATGGCCGCGGGCAGCCGCGCGTGCGCTTTAGAGATCGCGGCGGCCATTTTCCCAAAGCCGAGTTTGCATCTCGGCTTTGGGAAAATGGCCGCCGCGATCTCTAATGCGCACGCGCGGCTGCCCGCGGCCATTTTCCTGAAGCCCCGTGCAGCAGAGCACTCCATCTGCGCACGCGCGGCCCCAGGAAGATGGCCGCCCCCACCGATGCAAGGGATTACAGCGCAGATCGCGCGCTGTGTCTTCACGTGGGCGCAGGGAAGTCGGAACTCTGGACATGCGCACACCACTACGCCACCAACGGAAAGCTGGGGAAGAAAAGAGCGCTGTGAATACGCCCACCTGACCAGACCAGACTGATTGACAGGCGAAAACGGCGACTTTGGTAATGTATTTCTCAGCATACATGGGGAATCGGGGTACACTACATACACTATAGTAACGCACAGCGCAGGCCCTATTTAACAGTATTTATAGCTCAATCTCAAAAAACGGGGTGACAGGTTCCCTTTAAGAGCTGGAGATTGAGAAGATTAGTTCTTTGTTAGGTGGTGATTAGGGTTGAGCGACTTTTGTTTTTATAGGGTCGGGTCGGATTTCACGAAACCCGACTTTTTCAAAAGTCGGGTCGAGTGAAATCGGCCGATCCTATAGAAAAGTCGGGGTCGGGGTCAGCCGAAACACGAAACCCAATGCAGTGCATTGGGTTTCTAATGGTTCCCAGGGTCTGAAGGAGAGGAAACTCTCCTTCAGGCCCTGCGATCCATATTAATGTGTAAAATATCAAATAAAAAAAAAAATATTGCTATACTCACCCTCGGACGCGCCCTGGTTGTAACCGGGAGCCTTCCTTCCTAAGAATCAGCGCTTGTAGGACCTTTCGATGACGTCGCGGCTTGTGATTGGTCGCGTGAGTGGTCACATGGGCGTCACGCGACCTATCAGAAGCCGTGACGTCATCGAAAAGTCCTTCAAGCGCTGATTCTTAGGAAGGAAGGCTGTGGGTTACAACCAGGGCACGTCCGAGGGTGAATATATACCTATTAGGAATATACTCACCCTCGGACGCGCCCTGGTTGTAACCCGCAGCCTTCCTTCCTAAGAATCAGCGCTTGAAGGACCTTTCGATGACGTCACGGCTTCTGATTGGTCGCGTGAGCGGTCACATGGGGGCGTCACGCGACCAATCAGAAGCCGTGACGTCATCGAAAGGTCCTTCAAGCGCTGATTCTTAGGAAGGAAGGCTCCCGGTTACAACCAGGGCGCGTCTGAGGGTGAGTATAGCAATATTTTTTATTTTTATTCTTTATTTTACACTTAAATCTGAATTCCGATACCAATTCCCGATATCTTAAACATATCGGGAATCGGTATCGGAATTCCGATTCCAGATTCAGAAGATCGCCGACTTCATGGCCGACCCCACACAGGGGTCGGGTCGAGTTTCATGAAACCCGACTTTGCCAAAAGTCGGCGACTTCTGAAAATGGCCGACCCGTTTCGCTCAACCCTAGTGGTGATAGCGTGGAGGAGAGTAAAAGGCAAGCACTTATCATCATTGCAAGTAGATGCTTCAGATCTCTGCTATTTTCTATTGTGTTGTATAGTTTAGTATTAGGAACAGACTGTGGGATTAGTCAGAAATAGGGAGGGTATTATCCACTACCATAATATACAAATCAGCTCTTTTTATAGGCAAATAATATTAGGTAATAATAATATTAGGTAGTACCAGCATATATAAAACCAATTTAATTGGAGCTACAAAATATTCCTGTGTAGCAGCCTATAAATAATTATTTTTTTACAGCTAAATAATCTTCGTCAGTGCAAGCTTATAGTAACATCCATTTTAAAAGCTAATTGCTAAATAATATTCCTCGTCTATTGCTTAAATTGCTAATATGTATCTAGCAGTTATGCGACTGGCGCAAAACCTGTTGAGCTAAGGAAACATCACTATTTACCAGTAATTTCTTTGAGTCTGCTGTTGGCGTGTCTCATAAATACAATGTAAAAAATCCCCCAAAATTTCTATTGGTAAAATAAATAGCGTATTTTTATCTAGCAGTTGTGCGACTTGAGCAATCCGGGCAGATATAAGCAAACGTCACAATTTAGCCGTGGCAATAATTTTCATTAGTCCACAGTTGCAGTGTCTCAGCAAGTCAATCTAAAAAGAAAAATAATTTTCTGTTGTGACTGGAGCAAAGCCTGATGAGATACGCAAACATAACTATTTACCTCTAATTTTCGTCAATCTGCTGTTGCTGTGTGTAATAAAGCTGATATCTTAAAAAACATTGCCACACATAGCTAGATACAGTGAATTTGTACATAACACCTTTGTGAGGGTACTTGTGAAAAATAAATCCAGACATTTTTTTTCATAAGCATAATGTATTTAATATGAGAAAGGGTGACTTTAAGGGATGTGACTGTATCTCATTCTAGTTTCCTGTCAAAATTTGGTCAGTGTGCAACACCACTGACGAACCCAGACAAGTGCTAGGATGTTGTCGGTTGGATGGCAGACAAAGGCTCCACTGTGTTGACAAGCAGCACCTCAAAGTCTTTCACATGGTCCAGTCTCAGTAGCCAAAAAGCTGGGCCTCTGAATCCTCAACCTGGCCCTCCTTCCTCCCACCATGAAGAGTCCTAGGAGACATATGACCCTAATGCTGACCATTCTGAGGAACTGTTTATGTTCCTTTGTAATTTGTCAGGCCTTTCAGCAATATTAAAGAGAGTCATGAGGAGGTGGAGTGCAGTGATGCCCAAACATTTGAGCACCCATGGCCAGAATAAAGCCACGATGGGAAAGGTCAATTCATGTCTGAAGAGGTGGAGGATAATCATGACGCATAGTTGCCATCAGGTTAGCCTAAAACTCAGAAGGAGGATCAGATTGATGAATTGGAAGATGACATGGTCGATGATGAGGTCACTGATCCAACCTGGCACAGTGACAGGCCTAGCAAGCACAGCAGTGCAGAGAGGGATGGATCCGTAGCACGAAAACTGGCAAGAAGAGGCAAGAAGATGTAGCGGTTTGACTAGAGGGAGAACTCGGTCAACTGTTCCACAGAACCCTCCAGTCGGCTTGATAACAGGCCAAGATTGTGTTGTTCCCCTGTATGGCACTTTTTTTCTGAAATTCCTTCTGACAAAACAATTGTAATTTGCAGCATCTGCCAAACTAAGCTAAGAAGAGGCAAGAACACTGTCAACCTGAGCACCACTAGCATGTAAAAGCACATGGCAGCCAAGCATCCCAGTAGGTGGGAGGAACGGCTGGGTAGAAAATCTGTGTCTGTCAAACCACTGCCCCTTCCCTGTGCTATGGCCTTCCCAATCTGCTTTTCATAAAGCAGGCGCTGATGACTCCTGCCCACAATCTGCAGTTGCACAGATACAACAAGCAGCAACCAAGTCTAGTTCGTTGTCCCAGCGCAGCGTTCAGTTGTCCCCGCCCCAGACATTTAACAGAAAGCAGAAATATCCACCCAATCACCTCTAAGATCAAATGCTAAACACCCACATTGCTAGATTGCTAGCCCTGGAAATGTTGCCATTTTGACTTGCGGGAACTGAGCCTTTCTTGTGGACAGGGATGCTACATTTCCCTGACGGAACACTAGGTTAACCTGGTGGAGTCTGGGACAGAGCCAGGTGCTGGGACATCGCATATCTTACCCACACCAAGAATAGCGGGCCCAACTTCCATCAGGGTTTCAGTCTCTTCGTATTCCAGTTCCTGTGTTTCCTCCTCATCCTCACAGAACTAGCCTCCCCATCACTCCCCAGCTGGGAAGTCTGCAGCACTGTCTTGGCAAAGCAGCAGCATGCTCTGCTGAAGCTCATCTGTTTAGGTGATAAAGCTCAAAACGCAGCCGAGCTGTTGAAAGGGATAAAAGAACAGACTGATCAGAGGCTCTCCCCGCTGAACCTCCAAACCAGGTCTGGCTGTGTGTGGTAACTTGATGGCGGCTTTAAAACTCGGCAAGCTGGTTTACGTTCCATGCGTGGCTCACGTGCTGAACTTGGTTGTACAGAGATTTTTAAAAGCATACCCTGACTTGCCAGATCTACTTGCCAGGGTATTCCGTGTCAGCACACATTTGCGAAAGTCATCTCAGGCTTTCGCCGGTCTAGCTTCGCTGCAGCAGTGCTTTAATTTACCTTGTAAATTTGTGACCTGCCCTCACGCTGGAATTCGACCTTTCATATGTTGGTAAGTGAGCAGCAGAGGGTAGTTTCTGAATTCCAGCTTTTCAATGCCCGTCAGAGTAACACTCAGCCACCACACATAACAACTGCCGAGTGGGTGTGGATCACTGACATATGTGAGGTTCTTCAAAACTTTTAGTACTGTCCCAAGATGGTGAACGCTGATGATGCTATTATCAGCATAACCATCCCGCTGCTCTGTCTATTAAATTGTTCGCTATAGAATCTCGAAGAGGAAGCTTTGAAGGCTAAGCTGTTTGCTATGGAGCAAGATTTTACAGTGGCTGATACCACAAGCCCAGACTCACACAATAATCTCAGGCCACATTGGGTGATGATGAGGAACAGAAGGAGGAGGATGAAAAGGAACAGGAGCTTTTGGTCTGCACTATAGAGGGGACTCCCAAACCCAGCTTCATGTCTATTTAGCATGGATGGCCTGAAGAGGAGGAAGAGGAGGCTATGCATCATCAGGAGGAGAGGATGGTAAGGGTATGTTTCAATGTGCTGGAATGGCTGCGCGTTGGATGCACGGATACCCTGTTCTGTCCCCACATGAGGCGAATGGAGGTGTGTTTGGCTATTAAGGGTTGTGAGAGAGATTCGTACCTTCAGTTTTCCTCGCTGTGAGGCAGACAGGACCAATGCTGTTCAGCGTCTGGAGAGATGATGCACACCAGGGATTGTGCAATCCAGACTTGTTTATTTGGAAATCTGGACATACAGCATAGGATGGTATACAGTAACTTCTCCAGAGTTGAGTCAGGTACAGCAAGTGTATTAGTGAGAGCGAGTGAGCAGCTAGAGGTCGAAAGACTGATGCCTTCCTAAGCCCGGTTCAAGCATGTCCTCTCACAACAGCATGTAAACTGAAAATTAAATGGCTGCCAGGAGGAAGCCGAAAACCTGACCCTTGAACCGGATGTGAAAGACATGCCCACAAGAATAAATAAATAACAAACTGCCTTATGAGAAAAGGCCACTGGGTGGCAGCAGAGCTGAAATGTAAGAAGGTGCTAGGTGCCTTAAGTGTGGTTGATGGAATGCAGCTTCCGGGGTAGGGATCTCATCCCTTTGGTTGGGTATTTGATCACATTCGATTAGCGTAGGTAGGGGTATTTCTACATCTCCATTACCAGGAGAAGTAATGAAACCTTGTGCTCTTCTGTCGCTAGTCTCTATGCGCCCCGAGCAAGTATTCAGAGTGTGGGGCGTTGCTGGTCCCTTGATTCTAAAGGCTTCAAAGAACTTAGGTCCAGCTAGGGATCGATTGCTCTGATCGTCAATGATGGCATACATTTTTACTGCCTTCTCTGGTTGCCCTTCTGGATAAACTCTGATTAGGCATATGCTGGCACAGCATTTAGCACTTTGATTCTCCCCACATACCTCTGAGCATGAGCAGGAAACAGCTGTGGTGGACTTGGCGTGATTCTGTGGCTCCCCGCCATGGATTGTCGTGAGACTAGAGGTAACTGTGACTGCTGGATCGTTGGTAGCTGAGGCTGGGTGCAAGGCTGATGGGTGTCTGTCACTATGACACTCTTCACACTTAATGGCAGATTTACAGTCCTTGGCCATGTGTTCTGATGAAGCGCAGCACTTGAAACATACCCCAAGTTCGCTGAGGATTTTCTTGTGCTCCTGCATGTTTTTTGACCTGAAGCCTCTACATTTGTTCAATGAGTGTGGTTTTTTGTGAATGGGACTCTCATGATTGAAAGACTTATCCCTCGACGGAAAAGTTTACTGTTTATTGGCAGGTACTGCAGGTGATGGCAGGTTACTCTTTCTGACGCTTACACTTCCTCGAGTCATTGTGTCTATGTGCGACGCTTTCATACCCTGATGAAGGTGTTGCTGGAGCTGCAGTGTTAGACTCCAGGAAGTCGAGGCTAGGGTCGTTCCTCATTTGGGCTTGTTCGTCAATGAACTTGCAGAACTGAATGAATGGAGAAAATGTGACATCATGTGACCTTTTATACCTGGAGATGCACACTGCCCACTTCTCTTGCAGACTATGTGGCAGCTTTGAGACGATTCGTTCCACCCCATGGGCAGTGTCCAGGTAGCACAGTCCAGAAAGACGAGGGTCTCTTTTAGCAAGCTCCAGCTCCATAAGCAGATCACTTAAGACCAGAAGTTTGTGGTCTTCCTTAAGGTTGATCCGTGGAATGTTCTGCAGTTTCTGGAATGTTCTGCCATAGGTTCTTTCGAGTCTCTGCCAGGCCGCAGCAAGACCTGCTTCAGCTTGCCCCACATAGACAGTCCTAAGACTCTTGATACGGTTTGTGGATTCAGGACCCAACCATTTTACCTTAAGGTCGAGCTCCTGCTTCGTGGATAGGTTGAGATCAGCAATGGCGGCCGTGAAGGTTGCTTTCCAGGCTCTGTAGTTCTCTGCATGGTCGTCGAATTTCGAGAGGCTGGTGTTGATTAGCTCCCTGCTCACCATGAACCTGGCAAACTCGGACATGTCTGATCTTTCACTCCTTGTTACCGTATCAGCTTGTGATGCCCCTCGGGCGTATAAGCTTCTTCTTGCGGTAGCAAGCAAATAGGGTTGAGGTTTTGCTTCAATGCTTGCTCGAGTATTTTTACTTCGGCTAATGCGATTTCTTCCTTCATTTCTGTTTGAAGAATCTTTGCTCGAGCCTCTGCTTCTGCTTGGAGAATCCTTGCTCGAACCTCTGCTTCTGCTTTCTTCTCTTCTGCTTCTGTTTGAAGAATCTTTGCTCTAGCCTCTGCTTCTGCTTGAAGGATCCTTGCTCGAGCCTCTGCTTCTGCTTTCTTCACTTCTGCCTCTGCCTCTACTTTCTTGACTTCTGCCTCTGCTTCTGCTTCTGCCTCTGCTTTCTTGATTTCTGCTTCAGCTTTCTTTTCTGTGTAGAAATGTCTTAGTTTGGATCGCTCAGCGTTTAAACGGGCCTCTAGAATTCTGTCGCTGAGGGCTGAAGTTCTTGAGCAGGATGATTTGTATGACCGAACAGAGTGTTTAGATAAGGCTGACCTGTACGATCTAGTTTCTTGCAAATGGGTGATACGAAGCTCCGCTTTATCTTTGGCGTATTGCATGACGCCTTTTCTCTGTCTGTGGAATCTGCCTTGCTTAACTCTGATAGGGCTTCGTCGATTTTAGAGTCTTTTAGGAAGGTGGCGTACTTTGCGGACAGTCTCTTGTATCTGCCGTGGGCCATGTCTTGCTGTCTTAGGCTAGTTTCACACTAGCATTTTGAGGAGCTGCGGAGGGCTGCGGACTTTCTCTGTGAAGCCTCGCTCTCGGCCACTAGCTCCGCCTACTTCTGCATTCTGTTCCCTCAGTGACCTGCCCCCTATTTTACATACTGAATATAATTTGTATTGAAAAATAAAAAAAATCACATTCAGCACGCAGGCTATGGCGGCAGTGCCTGCGCTGCAGTATGATCATATCTATAATATGTATTAAATTATTTTATATAGGCAGGGTTCACATTGCGTCAATGGCAATGCGTTGACAGCATCCGTTACACAGCGGCACTAACACTATGTAACAGATGCGTTAGCGCACCCATTAAATGCCATTATTCAGCTCACCGCTAATGCATGTCATAATCGGCATGCGTTAGCCATGTGCCGTCATTCTGTGACGGACCCTCGGACACGGTCTGCAGCATTTCCAGGTCTGTCACCGATAGCGTAGGTGGAGTGTTATGATCTGGTGGCCTAGGAGCAGCATGAGACGTCCTCTGGAGAAGGTGGTCCCTGTACTGACCGCAAACCCTGAACCTAGCAGCGCAACTAGAAGTAGCCGTGGGGGGTACCTAACACTCCCTAGACCCCTCGGCACAGCCTAAGATCTAACTACCCCTAAAGACAGAAACAGGAAACCTATCTTGCCTCAGAGAAAATCCCCAAAGGATAGATAGCCCCCCACAAATATTGACTGTGAGAGGAGAGGGAAATAACATACGCAGATATGAAATCAGATTTTAGCATAGGAGGCCATACTAGCTAAAAAGAAAGAATAGAACAGAGTACTATGCGGTCAGTATAAAAACACTAGAGAATATCCACCGCAGAAAATACGAATCACCACATCTGACTAAAGACATGGGGGGTATAGCTGCATCTCCAGAGAAATAGCTAGGCTGCAAAAAATCCTTCACAGACTAAGCTGGACAAGACAAAACCATGAAAATGCACAGAGCTATAAGGTCCACAGCAGGTGGACAGCAAAAACAAAGCCAGGACTTATCTTTGTAGAAAAACACAGCAAACTGGAGAGACCAGCAGGGAAGTGAATCCTTCAAGAACAATGGACAACTGGCACTGACTAAAGGATCCTGCAAAGCTATATGCCCCAGTCAGTTTTGCAATTAGTAGATACACCTGTCCACTCCTGCAGTCCAGGCACAACTGCATTACCCTCTACAACCACCGGAGGGAGCCCAAAAGCTGAATTCACAACAGTACCCCCCCCTTGAGGAGGGGTCACCGAACCCTCACCAGAGCCCCAAGGCCGATCAGGATGAGCCCGATGAAAGGCACAAACTAAATCAACGGCATGGACATCAGAGGCAGAAACCCAAGAATTATCCTCCTGGCCATAACCCTTCCACTTGACAAGGTACTGAAGCTTCCGCCTCGAAAAACGGGAATCCAAAATCTTCTCAACAACATATTCCCTATCGACCAATACAGGGGCCGGAGGATCAACAGAGGGAACAACGGGCTCCACATATTTCCGCAACAAAGATCTATGGAAGACATTATGAATAGCAAAAGAGGCCGGAAGCGCCAGGCAAAAGGCAAAAAAGCCACCCAATCATCCTGATCAGCAGACACAAAGCATCTCAAATAGGTCTCCAAGGTCTGATTAGTTCGCTCAGTCTGGCCATTTGTCTGAGGATGAAATGCAGAGGAAAAAGACAAATCAATGCCCAGCTTGGCACAAAAGGCCCGCCAAAACCTAGAAACAAACTGGGAACCTCTGTCGGACACAATATTCTCCGGAATACCATGCAAACGTACCACATGCTGAAAAAACAACGGAACCAAATCAGAAGAAGAAGGCAATTTAGGCAAAGGCACCAAATGAACCATCTTAGAAAATCGGTCACAGACAACCCAGATAACCGACATTCTTTGGGAAACAGGAAGATCGGAAATAAAATCTATAGAAATATGCGTCCAAGGTCTCTCAGGGACCGGCAATGGCAAAAGCAACCCACTAGCGTGGGAACAGCAAGGCTTAGCCCGCGCACAAATCCCACAGGACTGCACAAAAGAACGCACATCCCGTGACAAAGAAGGCCACCAAAAGGACCTACTAACCAAATCTCTGGTACCAAAAATCCCAGGATGGCCAGCCAACACAGAACAATGAACCTCAGAAATCACTTTACTAGTCCATCTATCAGGAACAAACAGTTTCCCCACAGGACAGCGGTCAGGCTTATCAGCCTGAAATTCCTGAAGAACCCGTCGCAAATCAGGGGAGATGGCAGAAAGAATCACCCCTTCCTTCAAAATGCCGACCGGCTCAAGAACCTCAGGGGAATCAGGAAAAAAACTCCTAGAGAGGGCATCCCCCTTAACATTCTTAGTACCAGGAATGTACGAGACCACAAAATCAAAACGGGAGAAAAACAGGGACCATCGAGCCTGTCTAGGATTCAGCCGTTTGGCAGACTCGAGGTAAATCAGATTCTTATGATCGGTCAGGACCACAATACGGTGCTTGGCCCCCTCAAGCTAATGTCGCCACTCCTCAAATGCCCACTTCATAGCCAACAACTCCCGATTGCCGACATCATAATTGCGTTCCGCAGGCGAAAACTTCCGAGAAAAGAAGGCACATGGTTTCATCAAGGAACCATCAGAATTCCTCTGAGACAAAACGGCCCCTGCCCCAATCTCAGACGTGTCAACCTCAACCTGAAATGGAAGAGAAACATCTGGCTGACGCAACACAGGGGCAGAAGTAAATCGGCGTTTAAGCTCCTGAAAGGCAGAAACAGCCGCGGCGGACCAATTCGTCACATCAGCGCCTTTCTTGGTCAAATCGGTTAGAGGTTTAACCACACTGGAGAAGTTGGCAATGAAACGACGATAAAAATTAGCAAAGCCCAAGAATTTCTGAAGGCTCTTCACAGATGTGGGCTGAATCCAATCATGAATGGCCTGAACCTTAACCGGATCCATTTCTATAGATGAGGGAGAAAAAATGAAACCCAAAAAAGAAACCTTCTGCACTCCAAAGAGGCACTTTGACCCCTTCACAAATAAAGCATTATTACGGAGGATCTGAAATACCATCCTGACCTGTTTCACATGAGACTCCCAATCATTGGAAAAATCAAAATATCATCCAAATATACAACCATCAATTTATCAAGATAACTCCGAAAGATATCATGCATGAAGGATTGGAACACAGATGAGGCATTAGAGAGTCCGAATGGCATCACAAGGTATTCAAAATGGCCTTCGGGCGTATTAAATGCAGTTTTCCATTCGTCACCCTGCTTGATACGAATAAGATTATATGCCCCTCGAAGGTCAATCTTAGTAAACCAGCTAGACCTCCTAATCCTAGCAAACAAATCAGTAAGCAAAGGCAAGTGGTATTGAAATTTAACCGTGATCTTATTCAAGAGGCGATAATCAATACAGGGTCTCAAGGAGCCATCCTTCTTGGCAACAAAAAAGAACCCCGCTCCCAACGGTGAAGAAGATGGCCGAATATGCCCTTTCTCCAAAGACTCCTTAATATAGCTCCGCATGGCAGTATGTTCAGGCACAGACAGGTTGAAAAGTCGGCCCTTAGGGAACTTACAACCTGGAATCAAGTCAATAGCACAATCACAGTCCCTATGCGGTGGAAGGGAACTGGATTTGGACTCATGGATGACATCCTGGAAGTCAGACAAGAACTCAGGAACTTCAGAAGAGGGGGAAGAGGAAATTGACATCAAAGGAACCTGATCATGAACCCCCTGACAACCCCAACTAGTCACAGACATGGATTTCCAATCTAACACCGGATTATGTAGCTGCAACCATGGAAAACCCAGCACAATATCATCATGCAAATTATGCAACACCAGAAAACGACAATCTTCCTGATGGGCTGGCGCCATGCGCATGGTCAGCTGTGTCCAAAACTGAGGTTTATTTTTAGCCAACGGTGTAGCATCAATGACCCTCAAAGGAATAGGGTTCTGCAAAGGCTGCAAGGGAAAACCACAACGTCTGGCAAATTCTAAGTCCATTAAGTTCAGAGCGGCGCCTGAATCCACAAATGCCATGACAGAAAATGATGATAATGAGCAGATCAAGGTCACAGATAACATAAATTTAGGTTGTATAGTACTGATGGCAACAGAACTAGCGATTTTCTTAGTACGCTTAGGGCAATCAGAAATAACATGAGCAGAATCGCTGCAGTAAAAACACAACCTATTCTGACGCCTGAATGTTTGACGTTCAGCTCTAGACAAAATCCTATCACACTGCATAGGCTCAGGGCTCTGCTCATAGGACAACGCCACAGTGTGCACAACTCTGCGCTCGCACAAGCGCCGATCAATCTGAATGGCTAGAGACATAGAATCACTCAGACCAGCAGGCGTGGGGAACTCCACCATAACATCCTTAACGGATTCAGAAAGACCCTTTCTGAAAATTGCCGCCAAGGCATCCTCATTCCATTTAGTCAGTACAGACCATTTTCTAAATTTCTGGCAATACAATTCTGCCGATTCTTGACCTTGACACAGGGCTAATAAGATTTTCTCAGCCTGATCCACAGAATTAGGCTCATCATACAACAACCCCAATGCCTGAAAGAACGAATCAACATTAAGCAAAGCAGGATTGCCAGATTCCAGGGAAAATGCCCAATCCTGTGGGTCACCACGCAGCAGAGATATGATGATTTTAACCTGCTAAATAGGATCACCAGAAGACCGGGGTCTTAATGCAAAAAACAGTTTACAGTTATTTTTGAAACTCAAAAATTTGAATCTGTCACCAAAGAAAAAATCAGGAGTGGGAATCTTAGGTTCTAAGGCAGGAGTCTGAACAATGAAATCTGAAATACCCTGTACCCTAGCAGCAAGCCACCCAGAGGTAAAGAGGAAAGGAAAGACACAACAGATTACAGAAAAAAAAATGGCTCAGCACTTTCCTTCCCTTCTTCTGAGATGCGTTTAACTCATTGTCCTGTGGGGGGCCAGTTGTACTGTTATGATCTTGTGGCGTAGGAGCAGCATGAGACGGACTCTGGAGAAGGTGGTCCCTGTACTGACCGCAAACCCTGAACCTAGCAGCGCAACTAGAAGTAGCCATGGGGGTACCTAACACTCCCTAGACCCCTCGGCACATCCTAAGATCTAACTACCCCTAAAGACAGAAACAGGAAACCTATCTTGCCTCAGAGAAAATTCCCAAAGGATAGATAGCCCACCACAAATATTGACTGTGAGAGGAGAGGGAAATAACATACGCAGATATGAAATCAGATTTTAGCATAGGAGGCCATACTAGCTAAAAAGAAAGAATAGAACAGAGTACTATGCGGTCAGTATAAAAACACTAGAAAATATCCACCGCAGAAAATACGAATCACCACATCTGACTAAAGACATGGGGGGTATATCTGCATCTCCAGAGAAATAGCTAGGCTGCAAAAAATCCTTCACAGACTAAGCTGGACAAGACAAAAACATGAAAATGCACAGAGCTATAAGGTCCACAGCAGGTGGACAGCAAAAACAAAGCCAGGACTTATCTTTGTAGAAAAACACAGCAAACTGGAGAGACCAGCAGGGAAGTGAATCCTTCAAGAACAATGGACAACTGGCACTGACTAAAGGATCCTGCAAAGCTATCTACCCCAGTCAGTTTTGCAATTAGTAGATACACCTGTCCACTCCTGCAGTCCAGGCACAACTGCATTACCCTCTACAACCACCGGAGGAAGCCCAATAGCTGAATTCACAACAGTGGAGCATCTGTGTTATCGTGATTGCATAACTCGATCTTTAAAAGGCACTAGCGTTGGTGCAGTCCGTTTAACTCATGCGTTGAACGGACTGCACCAACGCAATGTGAACCCAGCCTGAGTGATATACAGTGGGCATGGAAAGTATTCAGACCCCTTTAACCCCTTTCTGACATGGGACGTACTATCCCGTCGAGGTGGGGTGGGCCCCCATGACCACGGACGGGATAGTACGTCCAGCGCGATCGGCGGCGCTCACGAGGGGAGCGCCGCCGATCGCGGCCGGGTGTCAGCTGTTTATCGCAGCTGACATCCGCCACTATGTGCCAGGAGCGGTCACGGACCGCCCCCGGCACATTAACCCCTGGCACACCGCGATCAAAGATGATCGCGATGTGCCGGCGGTATAGGGAAGCTTCCCGCAGGGAGGGGGCTCCCTGCGGGCTTCCCTGAGCCCCCCGCAGCAACGCGATGTGATCGTGTTGCTGCGAGGGTCTTACCTCCCTCCCTGCTCAGTCCAGCCCCGGATCCAAGATGGCCGCGGATCCGGGTCCTGCAGGGAGGGAGGTGGCGTCACAGAGCCTGCTCAGAGCAGGCACTGTGAAGGCTGCAGCGCTGCATGTCAGATCAGTGATCTGACAGAGTGCTGTGCACACTGTCAGATCACTGATCTGTGATGTCCACCCCTGGGACAATGTAAAAAAGTAAAAAAAAAAATTTCAAAATGTGTAAAAAAAAATAAAAAAAAATATTCCTAAAAAATGAAAAAAAAAAAAATATATTATTCCCCTAAATACATTTCTTTATCTAAAGAAAAAAAAAACAATAAAAGTACACATATTTAGTATCGCCGCGTCCGTAACGGCTCGACCTATAAAACTGGCCCACTAGTTAACCCCTTCAGTAAACACCGTAAGAAAAAAAAAAAAAAAACGAGGCAAAAAACAACGCTTTATTATCATACCGCCAAACAAAAAGTGGAATAACACGCGATCAAAAAGACAGATATAAATAACCATGATACCGCTGAAAGCGTCATCTTGTCCCGCAAAAAACGAGCCGCCATACAGCATCATCAGCAAAAAAAAAAAAAGTTATAGTCCTGAGAATAAAGCGATGCAAAAATAATTATTTTTTCTATAAAATAGTTTTTATCGTATAAAAGCGCCAAAACATAAAAAAAATATAAATGAGGTGTCGCTGTAATCGTACTGACCCGAAGAATAAAACTGATTTATCAATTTTACCAAACGCGGAACGGTATAAACGCCTCCCCCAAAAGAAATTCATGAATAGCTGGTTTTTGGTCATTCTGCCTTGCAAAAATCGGAATAAAAAGCGATCAAAAAATGTAATGTGCCCGAAAATGTTACCAATAAAAACGTCAACTCGTCCCGCAAAAAAACAAGACCTCACATGACTCTGTGAACCAAAATATGGAAAAATTATAGCTCTCAAAATGTGGTAACGCAAAAAATATTTTTTGCAATAAAAAGCGTCTTTCAGTGTGTGACGGCTGCCAATCATAAAAATCCGCTAAAAACCCCCCTATAAAAGTAAATCAAACCCCCCTTCATCACCCCCTTAGTTAGGGAAAAATTAAAAAAAATGTATTTATTTCTATTTTTCCATTAGGGTTAGGGCTAGGGTTAGGGTTTGGGCTAGGGCTAGGGTTAGGGCTAGGGTTAGGGCTAGGGTTAGGGCTAGGGTTAGGGCTAGGGTTAGGGCTAGGTTTAGGGCTAGGGTTAGGGTTAGGGCTAGGGTTAGGGCTATGGTTAGGGCTAGGGTTAAGGCTACAGTTAGGGTTGGGGCTAAAGTTAGGGTTAGGGTTAAGTCTATGGTTAGGGCTAGGGTTAGGGCTACAGTTTGGGTTGGGGCTAAAGTTAGGGTTGGGGCTAGGGTTAAGGCTACAGTTAGGGTTGGGGCTAAAGTTACGGTTAGGGTTTAGATTACATTTACATTTGGGAATAGGGTTGGGATTAGTGTTAGGTGTGTGTCAGGGTTAGAGGTGTGGTTAGGGTTACTGTTGGGATTATGGTTAGGGGTGTGTTTGGATTAGGGTTTCAGTTATAATTGGGGGGTTTCCACTGTTTAGGCACATCAGGGGCTCTCCAAACGCGACATGGCGTCCGATCTCAATTCCAGCCAATTCTGCGTTGAAAAAGTAAAACAGTGCTTCTTCCCTTCCGAGCTCTCCCGTGTGCCCAAACAGGGGTTTACCCCAACATATGGCGTATCACCGTACTCTGAACCAATTGGACAACAACTTTTGAAGACCAATTTCTCCTGTTACCCTTGGGAAAATACAAAGCTGGGTGTTAAAGATAATTTTAGTGAAAAAAATGATTTTTTATTTTCATGGCTCTGCTTTATTAACTGTAGTGAAACACTTGGGGGTTCAAAGTTCTCACAACACATCTAGATAAGTTCCATGGGGGTCTAGTTTCCAATATGGGGTCACTTGTGGGGGATTTCTACTGTTTAGGTACATTAGGGGTTCTGCAAACGCAATGTGACGCCTGCAGACCATTCCATCTAAGTCTGCATTCCAAATGGCACTCCTTCCCTTCCGAGCCCTCCCAGGCGCCCAAACGGTGGTTCCCCCCAACATATGGGGTATCAGGGTACTCAGTACAAATTGGACAACAACTTTTGGGGTCAAATTTCTCCTCTTACCCTCGGGAAAATACAAAACTGGGGGCTAAAAAATAATTTTTGGGGGAAAGATTTTTTTTTTCAATTTTCACGGCTCTGCGTTACAAACTGTAGTGAAACACTTGTGGGTTCAAACCTCTCAGAACACATCTAGATGAGTTCCTTAGGGGGTCTAGTTTCCAAAATGGTGTCACTTGTGGGGGGTTTCTACTGTTTCGGTACATTAGTGGCTCTGCAAATGCAATGTGACACCTGCAGACCATTCCATCTAAGCCTGCATTCCAAATGGAGCTCCTTCCCTTCCGAGCCCTCCCATGCGCCCAAACAGTGGTTCCCCCCCACATATGGGGTATCAGCGCACTCAGGACAAATTGGACAACAAATTTTGGGGTCCAATTTCTCCTGTTACCCTCGGGAAAATACAAAACTGGGGGCTAAAAAATAATTTTTGTGGGAAAAAATTTTTGTTTTATTTTTACGGCTCTCCATTATAAAACTTCTGTGAAGCCCTTGGTGGGTCAAAGTGCTCACCACACATGTAGATAAGTTCCTTAGGGGGTCTACTTTCCAAAATAGTGTCACTTGTGGGGGGTTTCTACTGTTTAGGTACATTAGGGGCTCTGCAAACGCAATGTGACACCTGCAGACCATTCCATCTAAGTCTGCATTCAAATGGTACTCCTTCCCTTCCGAACCCTCCCATGCGCCCAAACAGTGGTTCCCCCCCACATATGGGGTATCAGCGCACTCAGGACAAATTGGACAACAACTTTTGTGGTCCACTTTCTCCTGTTACCCTCGGGAAAATACAAAACTGGGGGCTAAAAAAATAATTTTTGTGGGAAAAATTTTTTGTTTTATTTTTACGGCTCTGCATTATAAACTTCTGTGAAGCACTTGGTGGGTCAAAGTGCTCACCACACCTCTAGATAAGTTCCTTAGGGGGTCTACTTTCCAAAATGGTGTCACTTGTGGGGGGTTTCAATGTTTAGGCACATCAGTGGCTCTCCAAATGCAACATGGCGTCCCATCTCAATTCCTGTCAATTTTGCATTGAAAAGTCAAACGGCGCTCCTTCCCTTCCGAGCTCTCCCATCCGCCCAAACAGTGGTTTACCCCCACATATGGGGTATCAGCGTACTCAGGACAAATTGTACAACAACTTTTGGGGTCCAATTTCTTCTCTTACCCTTGGGAAAATAAAAAATTGGGGGCGGAAAGTTAATTTTTATGAAAAAATATGATTTTTTATTTTTACGGTTCTACATTATAAACTTCTGTGAAGCACTTGGTGGGTCAAAGTGCTCACCACACATCTAGATAAGTTCCTTAAGGGGTCTACTTTCCAAAATGGTGTCACTTGGGGGGGGGGTTTCAATGTTTAGGCACATCAGGGGCTCTCCAAACGAAACATGGCGTCCCATCTCAATTCCAGTCAATTTTGCATTGAAAAGTCAAATGGCGCTCCTTCGCTTCCGAGCTCTGCCATGCGCCCAAACAGTGGTTTACCCCCACATGTGGGGTATTGTCGTGCTCAGGACAAATTGTACAACAATGTTTGGGGTCTATTTTCTCCTGTTACCCTTGGTAAAATTAAACAAATTGGAGCTGAATTAAATTTTTTGTGAAAAAAAGTTAAATGTTCATTTTTATTTAAACATTCAAAAAATTCCTGTGAAGCACCAGAAGGGTTAATAAACTTCTTGAATATGGTTTTGAGCACCTTGAGGGGTGTAGTTTTTAGAATGGTGTCACACTTGGGTATTTTCTATCATATAGACCCCTCAAAATGATTTCAAATGAGATGTGGTCCCTAAAAAAAAATGGTGTTGTAGAAATGAGAAATTGCTGGTCAACTTTTAACCCTTATAACTCCCTAACAACAAAAAATTTTGGTTCCAAAATTGTGCTGATGTAAAGTAGACATGTGGGAAATGTTACTTATTAAGTATTTTGTGTGACATATCTCTGTGATTTAATTAATTGCATAAAAATTCAAAGTTGGAAAATTGCGAAATTTTCTAAATTTTTGCCAAATTTCCGTTTTTTTCACAAATAAACGCAGGTACTATCAAAGAATTTTTACCATTGTCATGAAGTACAATATGTCACGAGAAAACAATGTCAGAATCACTGGGATCCGTTGAAGCGTTCCAGAGTTATAACCTCACAAAAGGACAGTGGTCAGAATTGTAAAAATTGGCCCGGTCATTAACGTGCAAACCACCCTTGGGGGTAAAGGGGTTAAATTTTCCCTCTTTGTTTCATTGCAGCCATTTGGTAAATTCTAAAAAGTTAATTTTTTTTTCATTAATATACATCTGCACCCCATCTTGACTGAATAAAGCAGAAATGTAGTAATTTTTGCAAATTTATTAAAAAAGAAAAACTGAAATATCACATGGTCATAAGTATTCAGACCCTTTGCTCAGTATTGAGTAGAAACAAATTTTGAGCTAGTACAGCCATGAGTCTTCTTGGGAATTATCCAGTCAGATTGGATAGTGAACGTTGGTGGACAGCCATTTTCAGGTCTCTCCAGAGATGCTCAATTGGATTTTGGTCAGGGCTCTGGCTGGGACAGTCAAGAATGGTCACAGAGTTGATCTGAAGCTACTACTTTGTTATTTTAGCTGTGTGCTTAGTGTCCTTGTCTTGTTGAAAGGTGAACCTTGGGCCAAGTACGAGGTCTAGAGCACTCTGGAAGAGGTTTTCATCTGGGATATCTCTGTACTTTGCCGCATTCATGTTTCCTTCAATGACCAAGAGTCGTCCTGTCCCTGCAGCTGACAAACACCCCCATAGCATGATGCTGCCACCACCATGTTTCTCTGTTGGGATTGTATTGGGCAGGTGATGAGCAGTGCCTGTGTCATGATCCAGACAGGGTTTTGGGTCTTGTCTCTCCTTTCCCAGTCTGATCATGTCAGGGGTTAACTTTCTTTGCCTTGTTCCGGTGTCGGGTCTGCTATTTAGCTGTGGTGTATTCTGCAGGCAGTATCAGTTATATTTCCTGCCTACGGCGTGTGTAGCTGGCTCTGGTGAAACCCTGATTTGTCCTGCTGCGTTTAGCTGACTTTGCCCGTGTCTGTTCATACCTCTCTTCCCGGCCCTGACTCTGTTTGTCCCTATGTATTTGGATTCCCTGGTACTCAACTCTGCTTTGGCTCTGACCTGCTTCTGTCTCTCCCTTCTGATACTTCTTATAAGGACCGGTACTGACCTTCTGGCACTCCTTTGACTCTGTGTTTCGAATTTCCCTTTGTACTACGCTACTCTCTGGTATCTACGCGGCTTGTCTGAAAATTTCTGCTGCCACCTGATGGCTGCAGTTCTCCTGGTCTGCTCTGAGCAGCATTTCCGCCCTCTCTCCACTCTGCTGCCATCTAGTAGAGTCTGCAAATACCTGCGGAGCTGCAGCATGACAGCCTGGTTTTCTCCACACATACCGCTTAGAATTATCACCAAAAAGGTCTATCTTCATCTCATCAGACCAGAGAATCTTATTTCTCATAGACTGGGAGTCCTTCATGTGTTTTTTTTTTGCAAACTCTATGCGGGCTTTCATAGGTCTTGCACTGAGGAGAGGCTTCTGTCGGACCACTCTGCCATAAAGGCCTAACTGGTGGAGGGCTGCAGTGATAGTTGACTTTGTGGAACTTTCTCCCATCTCTGTACTGCATCTCTGGAGCTCAGCCACAGTGATCTTGGGGTTCGTTCTTCTTTACCTCTCTCACTAAGGCTCTTCTCCCATGATTGCTCAGTTTGGCTGGATGGCCAGGTCTAGGAAGACTTTTGGTGGTCCCAAACTTCTTCCATTTAAGGATTATGGAGGTCATTGTGCTCTTAGCACCCTAGAATACTGCAGAAATTCTGTTGTAACCATGGCCAGATCTGTGCCTTGCCACAATTCTGTCTCTGAGCTCCTTGGCCAGTTTCTTTGAGTTTCTCATGATTCTTATTTGGTTTGACATGCACTGTGAGCTGTGAGGTCTTATATAGACAGGTGTGTGCCTTTCCAAATCAAGTCCTATCAGTTTAATTAAACACAGCTGGACTCCAATGAAGGAGTAGAACCATCTCAACGGGGAACACAAGGAAATGGACAGCATGTGATGAAAATATGAGTGTCTGAGCAAAGGGTCTGAATACTTATGACCATGTGATATTTCAGTTTTTCTTTTTTATTAAATTTGCCCAAATTTCTACATTTCTTGTTTTTTTTTTCAGTCAAGATGGGGTGCAGAGTGTATGTAAGGGGGTGGACAGCACTGGGGGAAGCCTGAGTGAGCTGGACCTTCCCCTTTTGCCTGGGGGAAGTGTTGTGAATTCTGTGGCAGAGCTCCCTCCTGTGGTCACAAGTGGTACTTCGGCTGATTCTCTCTGGGAGCTTCCATTTGTGGAGGAAAGTGGTACTGCGGCTTCTGACTTTCCTCCCTCAGGTGATCTTGTGAGCTCGTTAGGTGCTTCTCTACTTAACTCCACCTAATGCTTTGATCCATGCTTCCTGTCAATGTTCCAGTGTTGGACTTGTTTTTTCCTGGATCATTCCTGTGGCCTGCTGCTCTGCATAGCTAAGTTCTTCTTTACTATTTGTTTGCTATTTTTTCTGTCCAGCTTGTCTTATTGTTTTGCTGGAAGCTCTGGGACGCAAAGGGTGTACCTCCGTGCCGTTAGTTCGGTACGGAGGGTCTTTTTGACCCCTTTGCGTGGTTTTCTTTAGGGTTTTGTGTAGACCGCAAAGTTATCTTTCCTATCCTCGCTCTGTTAAGAAAGTCGGGCCTCACTTTGCTGAATCTATTTCATCCCTACGTTTGTCTTTTCATCTTAACTCACAGTCATTATATGTGGGGGGCTGCCTTTTCCTTTGGGGTATTTCTCTGAGGCAAGGTAGGCTTATTTTCTATCTTCAGGCTAGCTAGTTTCTCAGGCTGTGCCGAGTTGCATAGGCAGAGTTAGGCGCAATCCACGGCTGCCTCTAGTGTTGTTTGGAGAGGATTAGGGATTGCGGTCTGCAGAGTTCCCACGTCTCAGAGCTCGTTCTAAGATTTTGGGTTATTGTCAGATCACTGTATGTGCTCTGACCTCCATGTCCATTGTGATACTGAATTGCCTTTCATTACAGGGAAGCGCTAGAGAAGACGGACCTTCCTGCTGTCCCAGGAGGGTGGGCAGATAAAGAAGAAAAGCGTGCGCAGCAGGTCAGTTTGGCACGAACGGAGGGCAGTGCACAGACAGGCTGCCCCACCACAGCGTATCGGCGCTGTGACTGGCGGCATAGAGAGAGCCCCCATCGCCTGCAGAAGGACAACTGCAGAACAGAGCAGCACCATGCACACAGAGCAGAGCCGTGCACACTGAGCAGACCAGAAGGACAAGGACTGCTGCACTGAGGGGAGCTGTGTGTCTAGCAGCAGCAGCCAGAGAGAGGAGTGCTCCGTCCAAGGAGTACCAGCATCGTGTAGACTAGCATCCGCCATCTCCTGTCATCAGCATCGGGGATTAGAGAGGTAGAGTGATGTGCAGTGTGTGCATGGTGACTTCAGAGAGAGGTGCAGTGTACCGTGACTACCAGAAAGCAAGGAGCCAAATGCACTATGTCTGTGAGTACAACTCACGTGCCCCATAAGAGTGACTGGGGACAGGAGAGACCCTTGCACCCTGACGGTGCCATTATAGATTTGCCAAGCCACGTTGGGCTCGTACAGGACTGTGGCCCATACCTTTGTCGAACACTACAGCAGGGACCAGTGAGTGCTTCGGTCCTAGAGCATATGTACAGTGTAGGCCCGCGCCCAAGCACTGCCACCGCCACTGCTGACAGAGACTGTGAGGAGAGTCATGCAGGGGCCGTGTCAGGCTCAGAGAGTGCCGTGGCCCACGCTCTTCCGGCCACATCAGGATACGGACTAGGGCTCAGAGGTGTCAAAGTTATCTTTCCTATCCTCGCTCTGTTAAGAAAGTCGGGCCTCACTTTGCTGAATCTATTTCATCCCTACGTTTGTCTTTTCATCTTAACTCACAGTCATTATATGTGGGGGCTGCCTTTTCCTTTGGGGTATTTCTCTGAGGCAAGGTAGGCTTATTTTCTATCTTCAGGCTAGCTAGTTTCTCAGGCTGTGCCGAGTTGCATAGGCAGAGTTAGGCGCAATCCACGGCTGCCTCTAGTGTTGTTTGGAGAGGATTAGGGATTGCGGTCTGCAGAGTTCCCACGTCTCAGAGCTCGTTCTAAGATTTTGGGTTATTGTCAGATCACTGTATGTGCTCTGACCTCCATGTCCATTGTGATACTGAATTGCCTTTCATTACAGTACAGGAAGCCAAAAGTGCTAATGATTCTCAATAGAGGGAAAAAAGAAGTTCTGAGACCATTTTTTTTTCTTTGCACTGTGTTTTGCATTTTTTTTCCCCTAGACATTTGGGTGGTTCAGGACACAGGTGTAGCAATGGACATTAAAGGTCTGTCTTCATGTGTGGATCAGCTCACGGCAAGAGTTCAGAATATTCAAGATTTTGTGGTTCAGAATTCTTTGCTAGAACCGAGAATTCCTATTCCAGATTTGTTTTTTGGAGATAGAACTAAATTTCTGAGTTTCAAAAATAATTGTAAACTATTTCTGGCTTTGAAACCTCGCTCCTCTGGTGACCCAGTTCAACAGGTTAGGATCGTCATTTCTTTTTTGCGTGGCGACCCTCAGGACTGGGCGTTTTCTCTTGCGTCAGGAGATCCTGCATTGAGTAATATCGATGCGTTTTTCCTGGCGCTTGGGTTGCTGTACGATGAGCCTAATTCAGTGGATCAGGCAGAAAAAAATTTGCTGGCTCTTTGTCAGGCTCAGGATGAGATAGAGCTATATTGTCAGAAATTTAGAAAGTGGTCAGTGCTCACTCAATGGAATGAATCTGCGCTGGCAGCTATATTCAGAAAGGGTCTCTCTGAAGCCCTTAAGGATGTCATGGTGGGATTTCCTATGCCTGCTGGTTTGAATGAGTCTATGTCTTTGGCCATTCAGATCGGTCGACGCTTGCGTGAGCGTAAATCTGTGCACCATTTGGCGGTATTACCTGAGCTTAAACCTGAGCCTATGCAGTGTGATAGGACTTTGACCAGAGTTGAACGGCAAGAACACAGACGTCTGAATGGTCTGTGTTTCTACTGTGGTGATTCCACTCATGCTATCTCTGATTGTCCTAAGCGCACTAAGCGGTTCGCTAGGTCTGCCACCATTGGTACGGTACAGTCAAAATTTCTTCTGTCCGTTACCTTGATCTGCTCTTTGTCATCGTATTCTGTCATGGCATTTGTGGATTCAGGCGCTGCCCTGAATTTGATGGACTTGGAATATGCTAAGCGTTGTGGGTTTTTCTTGGAGCCCTTGCAGTGTCCTATTCCATTGAGAGGAATTGATGCTACGCCTTTGGCCAAGAATAAGCCTCAATACTGGACCCAGCTGACCATGTGCATGGCTCCTGCACATCAGGAGGTTATTCGCTTTCTGGTATTGCATAATCTGCATGATGTGGTCGTGTTGGGGTTGCCATGGCTACAAGCCCATAATCCAGTATTAGATTGGAAATCCATGTCGGTGTCCAGCTGGGGTTGTCAGGGGGTACATGGTGATGTTCCATTTCTGTCAATTTCGTCATCCACCCCTTCTGAGGTTCCAGAGTTCTTGTCTGATTACCGGGATGTATTTGATGAGCCCAAGTCCGATACCCTACCTCCGCATAGGGATTGTGATTGTGCTATCAATTTGATTCCTGGTAGTAAATTCCCAAAAGGTCGACTGTTTAATTTATCCGTGCCTGAGCACGCCGCTATGCGCAGTTATGTGAAGGAATCCCTGGAGAAGGGGCATATTCGCCCGTCATCGTCGCCATTAGGAGCAGGGTTCTTTTTTGTAGCCAAGAAGGATGGTTCGCTGAGACCTTGTATAGATTACCGCCTTCTAAATAAGATCACAGTTAAATTTCAGTACCCCTTGCCATTGTTATCTGATTTGTTTGCTCGGATTAAGGGGGCTAGTTGGTTCACCAAGATAGATCTTCGTGGTGCGTATAATCTGGTGCGAATCAGGCGAGGCGATGAATGGAAAACTGCATTTAATACGCCCGAGGGTCATTTTGAGTATCTAGTGATGCCATTCGGACTTGCCAATGCTCCATCAGTGTTTCAGTCCTTTATGCATGACATCTTCCGAGAGTACCTGGATAAATTCCTGATTGTGTACTTGGATGACATTTTGATCTTCTCGGATTATTGGGAGTCTCATGTGAAGCAGGTCAGAACGGTTTTTCAGGTCCTGCGTGCTAATTCTTTGTTTGTGAAGGGATCAAAGTGTCTCTTTGGTGTGCAGAAGGTTTCATTTTTGGGGTTCATCTTTTCCCCTTCTACTATCGAGATGGATCCTGTTAAGGTCCAAGCCATCCATGATTGGACTCAGCCGACATCTCTGAAAAGTCTGCAAAAGTTCCTGGGCTTTGCTAATTTTTATCGTCGCTTCATCTGCAATTTTTCTAGTATTGCTAAACCATTGACCGATTTGACCAAGAAGGGTGCTGATGTGGTCAATTGGTCTTCTGCTGCTGTGGAGGCTTTTCAGGAGTTGAAGCGTCGCTTTTCTTCTGCCCCTGTGTTGTGTCAGCCAGATGTTTCTCTTCCGTTCCAGGTCGAGGTTGATGCTTCTGAGATTGGAGCAGGGGCTGTTTTGTCGCAGAGAGGTTCTGATTGCTCAGTGATGAAACCATGCGCTTTTTTTTCTAGGAAGTTTTCGCCTGCTGAGCGAAATTATGATGTGGGCAACCGAGAGTTGCTGGCCATGAAGTGGGCATTCGAAGAGTGGCGTCATTGGCTTGAAGGAGCTAAGCATCGCGTGGTGGTATTGACTGATCATAAGAACTTGACTTATCTCGAGTCTGCTAAGCGTTTGAATCCTAGACAGGCTCGTTGGTCGCTGTTTTTTGCCCGTTTTGACTTTGTGATTTCGTACCTTCCGGGCTCTAAAAATGTGAAGGCGGATGCTCTGTCTAGGAGTTTTGTGCCCGACTCTCCGGGTTTGTCTGAGCCGGCAGGTATCCTCAAGGAAGGAGTAATTGTGTCTGCCATCTCCCCTGATTTGCGGCGGGTGCTGCAAAAATTTCAGGCTAATAAACCTGATCGTTGTCCAGCGGAGAAACTGTTTGTCCCTGATAGGTGGACGAATAAAGTTATCTCTGAGGTTCATTGTTCTGTGTTGGCTGGTCATCCTGGAATCTTTGGTTCCAGAGAGTTAGTGGCTAGATCCTTTTGGTGGCCATCTCTGTCGCGGTATGTGCGTACTTTTGTGCAGTCCTGTGGGATTTGTGCTCGGGCTAAGCCCTGCTGTTCTCGTGCCAGTGGGTTGCTTTTGCCCTTGCCGGTCCCGAAGAGGCCTTGGACACATATCTCTATGGATTTTATTTCAGATCTTCCCGTTTCTCAAAAGATGTCAGTCATTTGGGTGGTCTGTGATCGCTTTTCTAAGATGGTCCATCTGGTACCCTTGTCTAAATTGCCTTCCTCCTCTGATTTGGTGCCATTGTTCTTCCAGCATGTGGTTCGTTTACATGGCATTCCAGAGAATATCGTTTCTGACAGAGGTTCCCAGTTTGTTTCGAGGTTTTGGCGAGCCTTTTGTGGTAGGATGGGCATTGACTTGTCTTTTTCCTCGGCTTTCCATCCTCAGACTAATGGCCAGACCGAACGAACCAATCAGACCTTCGAAACATATCTGAGATGCTTTGTTTCTGCCGATCAGGATGACTGGGTGTCCTTTTTGCCTTTGGCTGAGTTCGCCCTTAATAATCGGGCCAGCTCGGCTACCTTGGTTTCGCCATTTTTCTGCAATTCTGGGTTCCATCCTCGTTTCTCTTCAGGACAGGTTGAGTCTTCGGACTGTCCTGGTGTGGATACTGTGGTGGACAGGTTGCAGCAGATTTGGACTCATGTAGTGGACAATTTGACCTTGTCCCAGGAGAAGGCTCAACGTTTCGCTAATCGCAGACGCCGTGTGGGTCCCCGACTTCGTGTTGGGGATCTGGTTTGGTTATCTTCTCGTCATATTCCTATGAAGGTTTCCTCTCCTAAGTTTAAACCTCGTTTCATTGGTCCATATAGGATTTCTGAGGTTCTTAATCCTGTGTCTTTTCGTCTGACCCTCCCAGATTCTTTTTCCATACATAACGTATTCCATAGGTCATTGTTGCGGAGATACGTGGCACCTATGGTTCCATCTGTTGACCCTCCTGCCCCGGTTTTGGTGGAGGGGGAATTGGAGTATATTGTGGAGAAGATTTTGGATTCTCGTGTTTCAAGACGGAAACTCCAGTATCTGGTTAAATGGAAGGGTTATGCTCAGGAAGATAATTCCTGGGTTTTTGCCTCTGATGTCCATGCTCCCGATCTTGTTCGTGCCTTTCATGTGGCTCATCCTGGTTGGCCTGGGGGCTCTGGTGAGGGTTCGGTGACCCCTCCTCAAGGGGGGGTACTGTTGTGAATTCTGTGGCAGAGCTCCCTCCTGTGGTCACAAGTGGTACTTCGGCTGATTCTCTCTGGGAGCTTCCGTTTGTGGAGGAAAGTGGTACTGCGGCTTCTGACTTTCCTCCCTCAGGTGATCTTGTGAGCTCGTTAGGTGCTTCTCTACTTAACTCCACCTAATGCTTTGATCCATGCTTCCTGTCAATGTTCCAGTGTTGGACTTGTTTTTCCCTGGATCATTCCTGTGGCCTGCTGCTCTGCATAGCTAAGTTCTTCTTTGCTATTTTTGTTTGCTATTTTTTCTGTCCAGCTTGTCTATTTGTTTGCTGGAAGCTCTGGGACGCAGAGGGTGTACCTCTGTGCCGTTAGTTCGGTACGGAGGGTCTTTTTGCCCCTTTGTGTGGTTTGGTAGGGTTTTGTGTAGACCGCAAAGTTATCTTTCCTATCCTCGCTCTGTTAAGAAAGTCGGGCCTCACTTTGCTGAATCTATTTCATCCCTACGTTTGTCTTTTCATCTTAACTCACAGTCATTATATGTGGGGGGCTGCCTTTTCCTTTGGGGTATTTCTCTGAGGCAAGGTAGGCTTATTTTCTATCTTCAGGCTAGCTAGTTTCTCAGGCTGTGCCGAGTTGCATAGGCAGAGTTAGGCGCAATCCACGGCTGCCTCTAGTGTTGTTTGGAGAGGATTAGGGATTGCGGTCTGCAGAGTTCCCACGTCTCAGAGCTCGTTCTAAGATTTTAGGTTATTGTCAGATCACTGTATGTGCTCTGACCTCCATGTCCATTGTGATACTGAATTGCCTTTCATTACAGGGAAGCGCTAGAGAAGACGGACCTTCCTGCTGTCCCAGGAGGGTGGGCAGATAAAGAAGAAAAGCGTGCGCAGCAGGTCAGTTTGGCACGAACGGAGGGCAGCGCACAGACAGGCTGCCCCACCACAGCGTATCGGCGCTGTGACTGGCGGCATAGAGAGAGCCCCCATCGCCTGCAGAAGGACAACTGCAGAACAGAGCAGCGCCATGCACACAGAGCAGAGCCGTGCACACTGAGCAGACCAGAAGGACAAGGACTGCTGCACTGAGGGGAGCTGTGTGTCTAGCAGCAGCAGCCAGAGAGAGGAGTGCTCCGTCCAAGGAGTACCAGCATCGTGTAGACTAGCATCCGCCATCTCCTGTCATCAGCAGCGGGGATTAGAGAGGTAGAGTGATGTGCAGTGTGTGCATGGTGACTTCAGAGAGAGGTGCAGTGTACCGTGACTACCAGAAAGCAAGGAGCCAAATGCACTATGTCTGTGAGTACAACTCACGTGCCCCATAAGAGTGACTGGGGACAGGAGAGACCCTTGCACCCTGACGGTGCCATTATAGATTTGCCAAGCCACGTTGGGCTCGTACAGGACTGTGGCCCATACCTTTGTCGAACACTACAGCAGGGACCAGTGAGTGCTTCGGTCCTAGAGCATATGTACAGCGTAGGCCCGCGCCCAAGCACTGCCACCGCCACTGCTGACAGAGACTGTGAGGAGAGTCATGCAGGGGCCGTGTCAGGCTCAGAGAGTGCCGTGGCCCACGCTCTTCCGGCCACATCAGGATACGGACTAGGCCTCAGAGGTGTCATGGTATAGGGCATGGTTCATGTCCTGCTCTCTCAGGTTTAATATTGCTGGCCTCTCTTTGGATATGGGAGTGGTATTTATACACACTCCAGGATAGGATTCCCTTTCAGCTATACTTTCGTTTAGTCTGTGTGTCTGACCCCTTGAGTGTGTGCTCAGTTGCTCTCTGTGAATTACTCTGCTTGTTTGTTCTGTTGGTTTTCTGATCATTGCTCCCTTTCTGACAATCCCTCCGTCTCACCCCTCGGTTACCTCGTTATCCCCTGGTTTAGATCTTGGCACGTTTAACCACTTTCCAGTGTATATAGTCTCCTCTGAACCCGGTGTCTGGTTCTACCCTCAACCACCTCCCACCCTGTCACATGGTTCAGGTCCTGTTTGTTACCCCATTAGTTCTCCGCCACTCTGCTCTCAGCTCCCTTGCTGCAGCATGCAGCTCTCCCCACAGCAGTAATACTCAGAGACCGACTGCTGCCGCCAGAAGACCGGGCATTAATGCCCACTGGAACTTCAAGGAAAAAGTTGGGGGTTAATGCAGTTTTTCCCCCAGTGGCCTGGTAGTGTAATTGCATTGCTGCTGGGTTAGCTGATGTGGGTGGTGACCACTCCAACCATCCTTCAAGAGGTCACCTGATGCATTAGCTGACTGTCAATATTAGTGCATTCTACAGTGACCTAGCTGGAGGAAGGAGCTTGCTGGGTTCAGTGGTGCTTTGCTGAGTTCGCTTTTTTGATGCCTTGATGCTGTGCGGTGCTTCTCAGCAGAGGGAGCTAAGTTTTGCATTTTTTACCCTGTCCCTTTTGGTGTGTGTCTTACCTTAACTTTTGTTGTATTAGTGCAGAGGTGGGACCAGTGATCTCACCTGCCAGTTCCCTACTTAGGGATAAGAGCAGCGCAAGTGAGGGATCAGGTGTCCTGCTCGGTGACAGGGTGAAAGAACCCGTATAGCGACATTAGTGAGATAAGGGCACATCCTCAAATGAATGCAGGAAGTGTCCATTCCCCTGTTCGACAGGGCACACCGTTGTTAACGTTTCCCTGGTGTGTTTGTGCCATCCGTTGATCGACCATTCGTGGGGTCTAGTCACACCGCTCCAGTCACATCATGGCAGATAGGTAACATAGGAGACTGTAAATGGCCCTGTAAATGATTAATAGCACTTGAGTAAAAATCGGACAGCACATGAATGATGAGTCAGCTAAAAATCGTCCTACTATTCTGGATGAAAATCAGACTGTTTTTTTATACGCTCATGTGACTCCAGCCTAACACAAAGTATTGGACTGGATGATCATTCATAGAGCTCACTTAAAATCAAAAGTGTTTACAATAGCAAACTAGTATCCCACCAGCCAGGTTCCGGTACCATCAAGCTTAAAAATACATTTTGATTAACCCCTTAAGCCCCGAGGGTGGTTTGCACGTTAATAACCGGGCCAATTTTTACAATTCTGACCACTGTCCCTTTATGAGGTTATAACTCTGGAACGCTTCAACGAATCTTGGTGATTCTGACACAGTTTCCTCAAGACATATTGTTCTTCATGACAGTAGTAAAATTTCTAAGATATTACCTGCGTTTATTTGTGAAAAAAATGGAAATTTGGCGAAAATTTTGAAAATTTCGCAATTTTCCAACTTTGAATTTTTATGCTCTTAAATCACAGAGATATATCACACAAAATACTTAATAAGTAACAATTCCCACATGTCTACTTTACATCAGCACAATTTTGGAAACTAAATTTTTTTGTTAGTGAGTTATAAGGGTTACAAGTTGACCAGCAATTTCTCATTTTTACAACACCATTTTTTTAAGGACCACATCACATTTAAATTCATTTTGAGGGGTCTATATGATAGAAAATAACCAAGTGTGATGCAATTCTAAAAACTACACCCCTTATGGTGCTCAAAACCACATTCAAAAAGTTTATTAACCCTTCAGGTGTTTCACAGGAATTTTTGGAATGTTTAAAAAAAAAATGAACATTTAATTTTTTTTTCACAAAAAATTTACTTCAGCTCCAATTTGTTTTATTTTACCAAGGGTAACAGGAGAAAATGGACCCCAAAAGTTGTTGTACAATTTGTCCTGAGTACCCTGATACCACATATGTGGGGGTAAACCACTGTTTGGGCGCATGACAGAGCTCGGAAGGGAAGGAGCGCCATTTGACTTTTCAATGCAAAATTGGCTGGAATTGAGATGGGACGCCATATTGCGTTTGGAGAGCCACTAATGAGCCTAAACATTTAAACCCCCCACAAGTTACACCATTTTGGAAAGTAGACCCCCTAATGAACTTATCTAGATTTGTGGTGAGCACTTTGACCCACCAAGTGCTTCACAGAAGTTTATAATGTAGAGCCGTAAAAATAAAAAATAATATTTTTTCACAAAAATGAATTTTTCGCCCCCAATTTTTTATTTTCCCAAGGTTACCAAAAGAAATTGTACCCCAAACGTTGTTGTGCAATTTGTCCTGAGTATGCTGATACCCCATATGTGGAGGTAAACCACTGTTTGGGTGCATGGCAGAGCTCGGAAGGGAAGGAGCACCATTTGACTTTTCAATGCAAAATTGGCTGGAAGTGAGATGGGACGCCATGTTGCGTTGGGGAGCCCCTGATGTGCCTAAACATTGAAACCCCCCACAAGTGACACCATTTTGGAAAGTAGACCCCTACGGATCTTATCTAGATGTGTTGTGAGGGCTTTGAGCCCCCAAGTGTTTCACTACAGTTTATTATAACACAGAGCTGTGAAAATAAAAATTATTCTTTTCTTCCAAAAAAATTATTTTTAGCCCCCAGTTTTGTATTTTCCCAACAGGAGAAATTGGACCCAAAAGTTGTTGTGTAATTTGTCCTGAGTACGCTGATATCCCATATGTGGGGGGTAACCACCGTTTGGACGCATGGCAGAGCTCGGAAGGGAAGGAGTGCCATTTGGAATGCAGACTTAGATGGAATGGTCTGCAGGTGTCACATTGCATTTGCAGAGCCCCTAATGCACTTAAACAGTAGAAACCACCCACAAGTGACCCCATATTGGAAACTAGACCCCCCAAGGAACTTATCTAGATGTTTTGTGAGAACTTTGAACCCCCAAGTGTTTCACTACAGTTAATAACGCAGAGCTGTGAAAATAAAAAATCATTTTTTCCTACAAAAATGTTTTTTCAGCCCCCCAAATGTTTATTTTCCCAAGGGTAACAAGAGAAATTGGACCCCAATAGTTGTTGTCCAATTTGTCCTGAGTATGCTGATACCCCATATGTTGGGGTAAACCCCTGTTTTGGCGCATGGGAGAGCACTGTTTTACTTTTTCAACGCAGAATTGGCTGGAATTGAGATCGGACGCCATGTTGCTTTTGGAGAGCCCTGATGTGCCTAAACAGTGGAAACCCCCAATTCTAACTGAAACCCTAATCCAAACACACCCCTAATCCCAACCACACCCCTAACCCCAACCCTAACCACACCCCTAAATCCAACACACCCCTAACCCTAATCCCAACCATAACCCTAACCACACCCCTAATCCTGGCACACCCCTAACCCTAATCCCAACCGTAAATGTAATCCAAACCCTAACCCTAACCCTAGCCCCAACTGTTGTGAATTCTGTGGCAGAGCTCCCTCCTGTGGTCACAAGTGGTACTTCGGTTGATTCTCTCTGTGAGCTTCCGTTGGTGGAGGAAAGTGGTACTGCGGCTTCTGAGTTTCCTCCCTCAGGTGATTTGGTGAGGTCGTTAGGTGCTGCTCTACTTAACTCCACCTAGTGCTTTGATCCTGGCTTCCTGTCAATGTTCCAGTGTTGGACTTGCTTTTTCCTGGATCGTTCCTGTGGCCTGCTGCTCTGCATAGCTAAGTTCTTCTTTGCTATTTTTGTTTGCTATTTTTTCTGTCCAGCTTGTCTATTTGTTTGCTGGAAGCTCTGGGACGCAGAGGGTGTACCTCTGTGCCGTTAGTTCGGTACGGAGGGTCTTTTTGCCCCCTTTGTGTGGTTTGGTAGGGTTTTGTGTAGACCGCAAAGTTACCTTTCCTATCCTCGCTCTGTTCAGAAAGTCGGGCCTCACTTTGCTAAATCTATTTCATCTCTACGTTTGTCTTTTCATCTTAACTCACAGTCATTATATGTGGGGGGCTGCCTTTACTTTTGGGGTTTTGTCAGATCACTGTATGTGCTCTGACCTCTATGTCCATTGTGTTACTGAATTGGTTATCATAACAGTATAGGAAGCCCAAAGTACTAATGATTCTCAATAGAGGGAAAAAAGAAGTTCTGAGACCATATTTTTTCCTCTGCACTGTGTTTTGCCTTTTTTTTCCCCTAGACATTTGGGTGGTTCAGGACACAGGTGTGGCAAGAGTACAAAATATTCAAGAATTTGTGGTTCAGAATTCTATGTTAGAGCCGAGAATTCCTATTCCAGATTTGTTTTTTGGAGATAGAACTAAATTTCTGAGTTTCAAAAATAATTGTAAACTATTTCTGGCTTTGAAACCTCGCTCCTCTGGTGACCCAGTTCAACAAGTTAGGATCATTATTTCTTTTTTGCGTGGCGACACTCAGGACTGGGCATTTTCTCTTGCGTCAGGAGATCCTGCATTAAGTAATATCGATGCGTTTTTCCTTGGATTGCTGTACGATGAGCCTAATTCAGTGGATCAGGCACAGAAAATTTTGCTGGCTCTGTGTCAGGGTCAGGATGAGATAGAGGTATATTGTCAGAAATTTAGGAAGTGGTCCGTACTTACGCAATGGAATGAAGGTGCGCTCGCAGCGATTTTCAGAAAGGGTCTCTCTGAAGCCCTTAAGGATGTCATGGTGGGATTTCCTATGCCTGCTGGTCTGAATGAGTCTATGTCTTTGGCCATTCAGATCGGTCGACGCTTGCGTGAGCGTAAATCTGTGCACCATTTGGCGGTATTACCTGAGCTTAAACCTGAGCCTATGCAGTGCGATAGGACTTTGACCAGAGTTGAACGGCAAGAGCACAAACGTCTGAATGGGCTGTGTTTCTACTGTGGTGATTCCACTCATGCTATCTCTGATTGTCCTAAGCGCACTAAGCGGTTCGCTAGGTCTGCCACCATTGGTACGGTACAGTCAAAATTTCTTCTGTCCGTTACCTTGATCTGCTCTTTGTCATCGTATTCTGTCATGGCATTTGTGGATTCAGGCACTGCCCTGAATTTGATGGACTTGGAGTATGCTAGGCGTTGTGGGTTTTTCTTGGAGCCCTTGCAGTGTCCTATTCCATTGAGAGGAATTGATGCTACGCCTTTGGCCAAGAATAAGCCTCAGTACTGGACCCAGCTGACCATGTGCATGGCTCCTGCACATCAGGAGGTTATTCGCTTTCTGGTGTTGCATAATCTGCATGATGTGGTCGTGTTGGGGTTGCCATGGCTACAAGTCCATAATCCAGTATTAGATTGGAAATCCATGTCGGTGTCCAGCTGGGGTTGTCAGGGGGTACATGGTGATGTTCCATTTCTGTCAATTTCGTCATCCACCCCTTCTGAGGTTCCAGAGTTCTTGTTTGATTACCGGGATGTATTTGAGGAGCCCAAGTCCGATACCCTACCTCCGCATAGGGATTGTGATTGTGCTATCAATTTGATTCCTGGTAGTAAATTCCCAAAAGGCCGACTGTTTAATTTATCTGTGCCTGAGCACGCCGCTATGCGCAGTTATGTGAAGGAGTCCCTGGAGATGGGGCATATTCGCCCGTCATCATCGCCATTAGGAGCAGGGTTCTTTTTTGTAGCCAAGAAGGATGGTTCGCTGAGACCTTGTATAGATTACCGCCTTCTAAATAAGATCACGGTTAAATTTCAGTACCCCTTGCCGTTGTTATCTGATTTGTTTGCTCGGATTAAGGGGGCTAGTTGGTTCACCAAGATAGATCTTCGTGGTGCGTATAATCTTGTGCGAATTAAGCGAGGCGATGAATGGAAAACTGCATTTAATACGCCCGAGGGTCATTTTGAGTATCTAGTGATGCCATTCGGACTTGCCAATGCTCCATCAGTGTTTCAGTCCTTTATGCATGACATCTTCCGAGAGTACCTGGATAAATTCCTGATTGTGTACTTGGATGACATTTTGATCTTCTCGGATGATTGGGAGTCTCATGTGAAGCAGGTCAGAACAGTTTTTCAGGTCCTGCGTGCTAATTCTTTGTTTGTGAAGGGATCAAAGTGTCTCTTTGGTGTGCAGAAGGTTTCATTTTTGGGGTTCATCTTTTCCCCTTCTACTATCGAGATGGATCCTGTTAAGGTCCAGGCCATCCATGATTGGACTCAGTCTACATCTCTGAAGAGTCTGCAAAAGTTCCTGGGCTTTGCTAATTTTTATCGTCGCTTCATCTGCAATTTTTCTAGTATTGCCAAACCATTGACCGATTTGACCAAGAAGGGTGCTGATGTGGTCAATTGGTCTTCTGCTGCTGTGGAGGCTTTTCAAGAGTTGAAGCGTCGTTTTTCTTCTGCCCCTGTGTTGTGTCAACCTGATGTTTCGCTCCCGTTCCAGGTCGAGGTTGATGCTTCTGAGATTGGAGCAGGGGCTGTTTTGTCGCAGAGAGGTTCTGATTGCTCAGTGATGAAACCATGCGCCTTCTTTTCCAGAAAGTTTTCGCCTGCCGAGCGAAATTATGATGTGGGCAACCGAGAGTTGCTGGCCATGAAGTGGGCATTCGAGGAGTGGCGTCATTGGCTTGAAGGAGCTAAGCATCGCGTGGTGGTATTGACTGATCATAAGAACTTGACTTATCTCGAGTCTGCCAAGCGGTTGAATCCTAGACAGGCTCGTTGGTCGCTGTTTTTTGCCCGTTTTGACTTTGTGATTTCGTACCTTCCGGGCTCTAAAAATGTGAAGGCGGATGCTCTGTCTAGGAGTTTTGTGCCCGACTCTCCGGGTTTGTCTGAGCCGGCGGGTATCCTCAAGGAAGGAGTAATTGTGTCTGCCATCTCCCCTGATTTGCGGCGAGTGCTGCAAAAATTTCAGGCTAATAAACCTGATCGTTGTCCAGCGGAGAAACTGTTTGTCCCTGATAGGTGGACGAATAAAGTTATCTCTGAGGTTCATTGTTCGGTGTTGGCTGGTCATCCTGGAATCTTTGGTACCAGAGAGTTAGTGGCTAGATCGTTTTGGTGGCCATCTCTGTCGCGGGATGTGCGTACTTTTGTGCAGTCCTGTGGGATTTGTGCTCGGGCTAAGCCCTGCTGTTCTCGTGCCAGTGGGTTGCTTTTGCCCTTGCCGGTCCCGAAGAGGCCCTGGACGCATATTTCCATGGATTTTATTTCAGATCTTCCCGTTTCTCAAAAGATGTCAGTCATTTGGGTGGTCTGTGATCGCTTTTCTAAGATGGTCCATTTGTGTTGTGAGTTCTGTTTTTGGGCTCCCCCTGGTGGTTACTGATGGTACTGGGTGACTTGTCTTTCCTGGGTCTCTGGGTTCCACCTGTTCCATCAGGATATGGGAGTTTCCTATTTAACCTGGCTTTGCTGGCATTTCTTCGCCGGTTATCAATGTATCCAGTGTGTCTTGTTACCTCTGCTCCCTGCTCCTAGAACCTTCTGGTCAAGCTAAGTTTGGATTTTCCTGTTTTGGTGTTTTGCTTTGTTTGGTTTTTTAGTCCAGCCTGCAGATATGTGATTCTTTGCTGCTGGTTGCTCTAGTGGGCTGAAATTGCTCCTCATGTACCATGAGTTGGCACATGAGTTCAAGTAATTTCAGGATGGTTTTTTGAAGGGTTTTTCGCTGACCACGCAGTTCACTTTTGTATCCTCTGCTATCTAGCTTTAGCGGGCCTCATTTTGCTGAAACTGTTTTCATACTGCGTATGTGCTTTCCTCTCATTTCACCGTCATTATATGTGGGGGGCTGCTATTTCTGTGGGGTATTTCTCTGGAGGCAAGAGAGGTCTGTGTTTCTTCTAATAGGGGAAGTTAGATCTTCGGCTGGAGCGAGACGTCTAGGATCATCGTAGGCACGTTCCCCGGCTACTTTTATTTGTGTGTTAGGTTCAGGGTCGCGGTCAGCTCAGGTTCCATCGCCCTAGAGCTTGTTTGTATCTGTGCTTGTCCTTTAGTGATCCCCTGCCATTGGGATCATGACACATTTGGTACCCTTGTCTAAATTGCCTTCCTCCTCTGATTTGGTGCCATTGTTCTTCCAGCATGTGGTTCGTTTACATGGCATTCCAGAGAATATCGTTTCTGACAGAGGTTCCCAGTTTGTTTCGAGGTTTTGGCGAGCCTTTTGTGGTAGGATGGGCATTGACTTGTCTTTTTCCTCGGCTTTCCATCCTCAGACTAATGGCCAGACCGAACGAACCAATCAGACCTTCGAAACATATCTGAGATGCTTTGTTTCTGCTGATCAGGATGATTGGGTGTCCTTTTTGCCTTTGGCTGAGTTCGCCCTTAATAATCGGGCCAGCTCGGCTACCTTGGTTTCGCCATTTTTCTGCAACTCTGGGTTCCATCCTCGTTTCTCTTCAGGACAGGTTGAGTCTTTGGACTGTCCTGGTGTGGATACTGTGGTGGACAGGTTGCAGCAGATTTGGACTCAGGTAGTGGACAATTTGACATTGTCCCAGGAGAAGGCTCAACGTTTCGCTAATCGCAGACGCTGTGTGGGTCCCCGACTTCGTGTTGGGGATCTGGTTTGGTTATCTTCTCGTCATATTCCTATGAAGGTTTCCGCTCCTAAGTTTAAACCTCGTTTCATTGGTCCGTATAGGATTTCTGAGGTTCTTAATCCTGTGTCTTTTCGTCTGACCCTTCTAGATAGATTCTTTTTCCATACATAACGTATTCCATAGGTCATTGTTGCGGAGATACGTGGCACCTATGGTTCCATCTGTTGACCCTCCTGCCCCGGTTTTGGTGGAGGGGGAGTTGGAGTATATTGTGGAGAAGATTTTGGATTCTCGTGTTTCAAGATGGAAACTGCAGTATCTGGTTAAGTGGAAGGGTTATGCTCAGGAGCATAATTCCTGGGTCTTTGCCTCTGATGTCCATGCTCCCGATCTTGTTCGTGCCTTTCATGTGGCTCATCCTGGTCGGCCTGGGGGCTCTGCTGAGGGTTCGGTGACCCCTCCTCAAGGGGGGGTACTGTTGTGAATTCTGTGGCAGAGCTCCCTCCTGTGGTCACAAGTGGTACTTCGGTTGATTCTCTCTGTGAGCTTCCGTTGGTGGAGGAAAGTGGTACTGCGGCTTCTGAGTTTCCTCCCTCAGGTGATTTGGTGAGGTCGTTAGGTGCTGCTCTACTTAACTCCACCTAGTGCTTTGATCCTGGCTTCCTGTCAATGTTCCAGTGTTGGACTTGCTTTTTCCTGGATCGTTCCTGTGGCCTGCTGCTCTGCATAGCTAAGTTCTTCTTTGCTATTTTTGTTTGCTATTTTTTCTGTCCAGCTTGTCTATTTGTTTGCTGGAAGCTCTGGGACGCAGAGGGTGTACCTCCGTGCCGTTAGTTCGGTACGGAGGGTCTTTTTGCCCCCTTTGTGTGGTTTGGTAGGGTTTTGTGTAGACCGCAAAGTTACCTTTCCTATCCTCGCTCTGTTCAGAAAGTCGGGCCTCACTTTGCTAAATCTATTTCATCTCTACGTTTGTCTTTTCATCTTAACTCACAGTCATTATATGTGGGGGGCTGCCTTTTCTTTTGGGGTTTTGTCAGATCACTGTATGTGCTCTGACCTCTATGTCCATTGTGTTACTGAATTGGTTATCATAACACCCAACCCTAACCCTAATCCTAGCCGCAACCCTAAGCCTAGCCCCAACCCTAACCCTAACCCTAGCCCTAACCCTAACCCTAGCCCCAACTCTAGCCCCAACTCTAACCCTAACTCTAACCCTAATGGGAAAATGGAAATAAATACATTTTTTTATTTTATTATTTTTCCCTAACTAAGGGAGTGATGAAGGGTGGTTTGATTTACTTTTATAGTGGGTTTTTTTATGATTGGCAGCTGTCACACACTAAAAGACGCTTTTTATTGCAAAAAATATTTCTTTTGCGTTGTCACATTTTGAGAGCTATAATTTTTCCATATTTTGGTCCACAGAGTCATGTGAAGTCTTGTTTTTTGCGGGTCGAGTTGACGTTTTTATTGGTAACATTTTCGGGCACGTGACTTTTTTGATCGCTTTTTATTCCGATTTTTGTGAGGCAGTATGACCAAAAACCAGCTATTCATGAATTTCTTTTGGGGGGGAGGGGGCGTTGATACCATTCCGCTTTTGGTAAAATGGATAAAGCAGTTTTATTCTTCGAGTCAGTGCGATTACAGTGATACCTCATTTATATTTTTTTATGTTTTGGCGCTTTTATACGATAAAAATTATTTTATAGAAAAAAGAATTATTTTTGCATCGCTTTATTCTGAGGACTATAACTTTAGAGGGTTTAACTAGTTGGACAGTTTTATAGGTTGGGTAGTTATAGACGCGACGATACTAAATATGTGTACTTTTATTGTTTTTTTTATTTAGATAAAGGAATGTATTTATGGGAACAATATATATATATATTTTTTTTTTCTTTATTTAGGAATTTTTTTAAATTTTTTTTACACATCTAAATATTTTTTTTTTTACTTTATAACATTGCCCCAGGGGGGGCATCATGTTATAAGGTCAGATCATTGATCTGACACTTTGCAATGCACTATGTCAGATCAGCGATCTGACGTGCACTGCTCCTGGCTTACAAGTGCCTGCTCTGAGCAGGTGCTGGTAAGCCACCTCCCTGCAGGACCCGGATGCAGCCCCGTGGCCATTTTGGATCCGGGGCCTGCAGGGAGGAGACACTCGGTACAAGATGAGCACATCTCCATGTACCGAGGGTCTCAGGGAAGCCCGCAGGGAGCCCCCTCCCTGCGCGATGCTTCCCTATGCCCCGGGAACGCTGCGATCATGTTTGATCGCAGTGTGCCGGGGGTTAATGTGCCGGGGCGGTCCGTGACCACTCCTGGTACATAGTGCCGGATGTCAGCTGCGATAGTCAGCTGACACCCGGCCGCGATCAGCCGTGCTCCCCCCGTGAGCGCAGCCGATCGCTATGACATACTCTCCCGTCCCTGGGAATTAAGTCCCAGGTCACCTTGACGGGATAGTATGTCATATGGGATTAAGGGGTTAAAGGTAAAATCTCAGAAAATTACCTGTTGTTTAAATCTTATTCTGAACATAGCACATTCAGATTCATGTTCGGTTTCACAAGCTTTTTTACTCAAAGTTGGCCAAATTCGGTCACAGTAATGTAATAGAGTGCAGGGTTGAGTATGTCACCACGGAACAGACAGACCAACTGTTGGGGGGAATTTATTAACAGGGACAATATTCTCCTCGCAGGGAGAAAGCAGTAGAAAATGAACTGAAAAGGTAACGGTGCAAAATATGGGAGTCAAACAGTGTAACAGAATTAAGCGGGATTTCTTGAGGAAAAGAACACTTATCAGTCTGATGAGGAGTGGACTTGCTTGAAGGGTCGTCTTCTCCAGCGTAGGTGCCGAGAAACAGCGGCACTTGTCGTCCCTCTGTTGTCCGTGGGCTGAGTAGTCTCTAGGAGCTCGCTGACTGGGGTTTCGGGAGTTAATGTGATATGCACAGGCTCTGAGTCTTTAGCTTTTTCAGCACAGCCTATCCTGGGAACACGATGCTCAGTCTATTATTAAGTCTCTTAACAGGAATCAGGGGCTCTACACTGATACCGTGGGTACCAGGGGTCATAGTCTCTGCACGGCCACTGTCTCGGCACGGGTGTCAAGGCGCCCCTCTCCGGTCACAGCAGAGTCCGCTTTCATGTACTCACAAGATGCAGTCTTTCTGGGCAATCTCCCTGCATTTGTCCTCTGACTGGGAGCCCTCTCTCCTCCCCGGAGCGCAGCTGCGTCCTGCCCTGACCACTGCACACGCTGCTCTGCCACTTGCGTGTGCGCCTTTCCCGCTCTCTGCCCGGCTTCCTTCCTGTCCCAGTCTCCAAGTCTGTCCCCTGGGGAACCTATAGCACAGCTCAATGGTTCCAGGCACGGAGCAGAGAAGATAACTGCCCCCGGACTCTTCTTGTGTTCCACCTCCTTACAGTAAATCATTGCGTTTCTACTAATATTGTTGTTATTACTTTGCCTAGGATAGTGGTGCTGTTTCATTAGCTGAGGGAACGTAGGGTTATGTTTGATGGGGGGAGGTGGGGTATCTAGGTCAGAGTAGCTGTGGAGTGTAATTTTTTGTTTCTTTAATAACTTAATGTGTGTACATTCCGGCAACCAATCAGGGCACAGAACCGATCCACAAAGTCATGTCACAAGTTCTTCTGTGATTGGCTGCCAAAGTCACATGTCCCTGTCCATATAAAAAGTGGGCATCTTGTTTTGCTGGCGCCATTTTCTTAATGTGACAGTGCAGAGAAGCCACTCCTGCTAGTGCTGCTGCTGATAGTGAACTTGTTAGTTAGCTAGATAGGATCCTGGCCTGTGTGAAATCGATCTTCCAGCATCTAACTAGGTTGTGCTAATACTGTGCTGCACTCTCAGGAAGCCCCATTTACTAATTTGTGATAAAACTGTGTTTCAGTGAGGAATCAAAAGGCCGGATTTCCACTTAAAAATCATTAGGCCTAATATTGAGGTGCAGCCAGGAGAGCGGAACAGCATAGCCAGCCACTAGATTCTAAAACTTAACATTTAATATGTATACCTCTAAAAATAGTACATTTTATTTAAAATCACAGTTTGGTGCTCATGTTTAACGGTGCACTAAACAAAAAAATTGGCATGATCTCACCCAGTCGCTGCCTCTCTCCTTGCTGTGGATTCCTGTAATTGTTAAGAGCACGACGTGGGGGAGAGACAAATAAACCTTTTTCGGGGGGGGGGGGACCATTGAAAACTATCTTCCCTGTCGTGCCCCATGAGTAAGACTCCCGCCCTAACAAGGGCAGTCCCCAAGTTTGAGCCTACTTAGTGAAGCCCTTTAGTATATGTAGCCACCCTAGATAGTGTGTCCTCTTTTTCCCGACGCGTTTTCCTCCCCGTTATGGGGGTTCATCAGGGGAAATTGTCCAGGTTAATGGAGGTATTCTGCAGTGGCAGACATAACCTCCCTATTCAATAGCGTCGTCCATGTGAGGGTAAGGCAGGAGACCCAATTTTTCTAATCCAAATCATTTGTGATAAAACTGTGTGTCAGAGAGAAATCAGAAGTAGAAATGCACGAATATTTTAATGTTCGGTTTGGATTACGATCGCCAAATTTGCAATATTCCCCGATTTATTTGTCAAATATTCTCCGAACATAGCCAAACGCCATTTAAGTCAATGGAAGGCAAAAACAAACGCATATACAACACCTTCAAGCGGACCCAAAAGCTGTCAAAACACATCAAATTAGGGGCATACACCAGGAAAGTAGCCTCAATTCACCCACAGTAAAATTTTAGAATGGCATGGAAGCAATCAACCAGGCATGAGGTATTGGGGTCTGTGCCAGCATTTACAGCTTTGAAATGAACTTCAAATTAAGACAAGGTGGGTGAGGGATCGGTGTAGGCCTGCTGTGCTGAGAGCCCTGATACCACATGCAATAGCTCAGCCTGCTTTCATGCTCAGCCACACTCAGATGGCACAAATATCAGTTTCATTGACTACTATTGTCCGAAACATCTAAGGATAGTAATACGGGTAGTTGACTCAAAGAAAGTGGAGGCCTGCTTCCACAGGTAACACACATGAAGAAGACCCAACCAGGAGTCTATACATATATAAAACCAGGGATTCAAGCTTCAGGAGGCTAATTTGCATATTCCAGGTGCCTTCTGGGAGAAGCGAAGTCTCCCTAAGCTAGAAGATCGTTGGGTACAGCCGGGACCAGCTGCTTCGAAAGCATCACCAAACCGCGCGCCGTAATTTTTGCCTGTAGGACATTATTGCAAGAGAGCTTGGCTGAGTAGATTACACAAGAAGGAAAACACACAGCAAGTCAGCAGGATCTAGGAGCAACATGGCAGATGTGACAACCTACATGGTGAGCTGCAGCATGTGCTACATGTTCACAGATCGACCAGAAGAAGAATCCAATTTCACCTGTCAGAAGTGTAGACTAGTGGCCCTTTTAGAAGAAAAGGTGCGGGGTCTGGAAGAAAGAATAGCAACTTTGAAACTCATCAAAGAGAATGAAGACTTTCTAGACAGAACAGAAGCATCTCTACTGGTCACAGAAGGTGCAAAAAGTGTCAGAGAACCTCCAAAAGCAGATGAGTGGAAGCATGTGACCAAAAGAAGCAAGAAGACCATGGAGAAATCACCAACCACACAACTGAAGAACCGATATCAAATCTTTGTAGAGGATGAAGATGGCACACCTAAGAATGAAGCAATACCAGCAAGCAAAAAAGAAAAGGGCACACAGCAACAAGTGACAGCAAAAAGTACAGCCAAGAAGCAACGAAGAGTGGTGGTGGTGGGAGACTCACTACTGAGAGGCACCGAAGCAGCCATCTGCAGACCGGACATAACTGCAAGAGAAGTATGCTGCCTTCCAGGTGCGATGATCAAGGATGTGACCGATAGGATACCAAAGCTCTTCAGCTCCAAGGACGTCCACCCATTTCTTCTGATACATGTTGGCACCAATGACACGGCAAGGAAGGACCTACCGACAATCTGCAAGGACTTTGAAGAGTTGGGGAAGAAAGTAAAGGAACTGGATGCACAGGTAGTTTTTTCTTCTATCCTTCCAGTAGACGGGCATGGCACCAGGAGATGGAACAGGATCCTTGATGCAAACAACTGGCTAAGACGATGGTGCAGACAACAAGGATTTGGATTCCTGGACCACGGTGTGAATTACTGGTATGATGGACTCCTCGCCAGAGACGGACTACACCTCAACAAACCTGGGAAACACACATTCGCCAGAAGACTCGCTACACTCATCAGGAGGGCGTTAAACTAGAAGAAGAGGGGACGGGAAGAAAAACATTAGACTCGAACAAAGACGACCCAGGAAAACATACTCAGAAGGGAGGTAAGAACATTTCTAAAACAATCCACAGTGAGGAGATTGGAACAAAACAAAATCCTCTAAACTGCATGCTCGCAAACGCCAGAAGCCTGACAAACAAGATGGAAGAACTAGAAGCAGAAATATCTACAGGTAACTTTGACATAGTGGGAATAACCGAGACATGGTTAGATGAAAGCTATGACTGGGCAGTTAACTTACAGGGTTACAGTCTGTTTAGAAAGGATCGTAAAAATCGGAGAGGAGGAGGGGTTTGTCTCTATGTAAAGTCTTGTCTAAAGTCCACTTTAAGGGAGGATATTAGCGAAGGGAATGAGGATGTCGAGTCCATATGGGTTGAAATTCATGGAGGGAAAAATGGTAACAAAATTCTCATTGGGGTCTGTTACAAACCCCCAAATATAACAGAAAGCATGGAAAGTCTACTTCTAAAGCAGATAGATGAAGCTGCAACCCATAATGAGGTCCTGGTTATGGGGGACTTTAACTACCCGGATATTAACTGGGAAACAGAAACCTGTGAAACCCATAAAGGCAACAGGTTTCTGCTAATAACCAAGAAAAATTATCTTTCACAATTGGTGCAGAATCCAACCAGAGGAGCAGCACTTTTAGACCTAATACTATCTAATAGACCTGACAGAATAACAAATCTGCAGGTGGTTGGGCATTTAGGAAATAGCGACCACAATATTGTGCAGTTTCACCTGTCTTTCACTAGGGGGACTTGTCAGGGAGTCACAAAAACATTGAACTTTAGGAAGGCAAAGTTTGAACAGCTTAGAGATGCCCTTAATCTGGTAGACTGGGACAATATACTCAGAAATGAGAATACAGATAATAAATGGGAAATGTTTAAGAACATCCTAAATAAGCAGTGTAAGCGGTTTATACCTTGTGGGAATAAAAGGACTAGAAATAGGAAAAACCCAATGTGGCTAAACAAAGAAGTAAGACAGGCAATTAACAGTAAAAAGAAAGCATTTGCACTACTAAAGCAGGATGGCACCATTGAAGCTCTAAAAAACTATAGGGAGAAAAATACTTTATCTAAAAAACTAATTAAAGCTGCCAAAAAGGAAACAGAGAAGCACATTGCTAAGGAGAGTAAAACTAATCCCAAACTGTTCTTCAACTATATCAATAGTAAAAGAATAAAAACTGAAAATGTAGGCCCCTTAAAAAATAGTGAGGAAAGAATGGTTGTAGATGACGAGGAAAAAGCTAACATATTAAACACCTTCTTCTCCACGGTATTCACGGTGGAAAATGAAATGCTAGGTGAAATCCCAAGAAACAATGAAAACCCTATATTAAGGGTCACCAATCTAACCCAAGAAGAGGTGCGAAACCGGCTAAATAAGATTAAAATAGATAAATCTCCGGGTCCGGATGGCATACACCCACGAGTACTAAGAGAACTAAGTAATGTAATAGATAAACCATTATTTCTTATTTTTAGTGACTCTATAGCGACAGGGTCTGTTCCGCAGGACTGGCGCATAGCAAATGTGGTGCCAATATTCAAAAAGGGCTCTAAAAGTGAACCTGGAAATTATAGGCCAGTAAGTCTAACCTCTATTGTTGGTAAAATATTTGAAGGGTTTCTGAGGGATGTTATTCTGGATTATCTCAATGAGAATAACTGTTTAACTCCATATCAGCATGGGTTTATGAGAAATCGCTCCTGTCAAACCAATCTAATCAGTTTTTATGAAGAGGTAAGCTATAGACTGGACCACGGTGAGTCATTGGACGTGGTATATCTCGATTTTTCCAAAGCGTTTGATACCGTGCCGCACAAGAGGTTGGTACACAAAATGAGAATGCTTGGTCTGGGGGAAAATGTGTGTAAATGGGTTAGTAACTGGCTTAGTGATAGAAAGCAGAGGGTGGTTATAAATGGTATAGTCTCTAACTGGGTCGCTGTGACCAGTGGGGTACCGCAGGGGTCAGTATTGGGACCTGTTCTCTTCAACATATTCATTAATGATCTGGTAGAAGGTTTACACAGTAAAATATCGATATTTGCAGATGATACAAAACTATGTAAAGCAGTTAATACAAGAGAAGATAGTATTCTGCTACAGATGGATCTGGATAAGTTGGAAACTTGGGCTGAAAGGTGGCAGATGAGGTTTAACAATGATAAATGTAAGGTTATACACATGGGAAGAGGGAATCAATATCACCATTACACACTGAACGGGAAACCACTGGGTAAATCTGACAGGGAGAAGGACTTGGGGATCCTAGTTAATGATAAACTTACCTGGAGCAGCCAGTGCCAGGCAGCAGCTGCCAAGGCAAACAGGATCATGGGGTGCATTAAAAGAGGTCTGGATACACATGATGAGAGCATTATACTGCCTCTGTACAAATCCCTAGTTAGACCGCACATGGAGTACTGTGTCCAGTTTTGGGCACCAGTGCTCAGGAAGGATATAATGGAACTAGAGAGAGTACAAAGGAGGGCAACAAAATTAATAAAGGGGATGGGAGAACTACAATACCCAGATAGATTAGCGAAATTAGGATTATTTAGTCTAGAAAAAAGACGACTGAGGGGCGATCTAATAACCATGTATAAGTATATAAGGGGACAATACAAATATCTCGCTGAGGATCTGTTTATACCAAGGAAGGTGACGGGCACAAGGGGGCATTCTTTGCGTCTGGAGGAGAGAAGGTTTTTCCACCAACATAGAAGAGGATTCTTTACTGTTAGGGCAGTGAGAATCTGGAATTGCTTGCCTGAGGAGGTGGTGATGGCGAACTCAGTCGAGGGGTTCAAGAGAGGCCTGGATGTCTTCCTGGAGCAGAACAATATTGTATCATACAATTATTAGGTTCTGTAGAAGGACGTAGATCTGGATATTTATTATGATGGAATATAGGCTGGACTGGATGGACAAATGTCTTTTTTCGGCCTTACTAACTATGTTACTATGTTACTATGTTATATACAAAAATTAATTGCAGACACCAACAAAATTGGCATCAGTTTCATGAGAGCATGAGAGTAGAAATAATATAATAAGGACTGACACATCTTCCACTACAGCCAACCCAGCAGATGGACACTAAACCAGGAATGTACACATTTCCAAAAAATAGTGGCAGACACCAATAAAGTGGCATCAATTTCACCACAGTAGAAATAGTATAATGGGGAGCGCAGCAACTAGCACAGCAGATGGACACCCAACCAGGAGTGTTCACATTTCCAAAAATTTATGTCAGACACCTCCAAAGTGGCATAAATTTCATGAACGGTGGCTCAGTGGATAGCACTGCAGCCTTGCAGCGCTGGAGTCCTGGGTTCTAATCCCACCTTGGACACCTTCTGCAAGGAGTTTGTATGTTCTCCCCGTGTTTGCGTGGGTTTCCTCCGGGTACTCCGGTTTCCTCCCACATTCCAAAGACATACTGATAGGGAATTTAGATTGTGAGCCCCATCGGGGGACAGTGATAATATGTGCAAAACTGTAAAGCGCTGCGGAATATGTTAGCGCTATATAAAGATAAAGATTATTATTATTATTATGAAAGTAGAAATACTGTAATAGTGACCGTCACATCTTCCACTACAGCCAAACCAGTAGATGGAGACCACCCAGGAATCTTCAAATTTAAAAAAATGAGGCAAAAGCAAAAGAAAAAAAGTGGTTAGCACTCACCAAACCCTATGCTGTAAAAAGTCTTTATTTGGACATGGACATGGACAGGATCCCTCAGGGGATCTGTGGAAGCGCATGTAGCGCGAAACAGCTGTCATCCTTCAGACATCATGTTCTCCCTGTCCATGTCCAAATAAAGACTTTTTACAGCATCGGGTTTGGTGAGTGCTAACCACTTTTTTTCTTTTGCTTTTAAATTATATATCTTTTTGGTTGAGCACCCCTTATGCCCATGCATTGAGTAGGAGGTATAGGGGCTGGTACAGCACATTGTAGCACGCTGATAGGTGATCGCGAATGACAGCAGTGCGGGTATACTTTGTTTCTTTTTTTAGACTTAAAAAAATGAGAGCCTAACATCAAGTGGCATCAATTCCACCAGAGTATAAATAGAATAACAGAGACCGACACGTATTCCACTGCAGCAACCCAGAAGATGGAGACCAACTGTTAGCAGCAGGTTAATCAGCGTGATATCCACAACGAGCAACAGAGAATGTTCATTTATTAAGAATTAAGAACATCCAGCTTACAACATGAGAACAGGATCAATTTGGTTTCTGAGAGAGAGAGAGATCTGCTGTGAGTCCTTTCAGTTTCAGCTACACACAAGAAATGTGCTCACAGGGAAGTGGGAGGAGGAACATCCTGTCTGTAAATGAGGACTCCCCCTTGGTTTTTTTTAACTTTGTTGACATGTGAACAATATGCATGCATCATATTAAACAAACAATAGTTGTTGCAATACATACAGATCAATATGCATTAGGCCAACACCCCCACTCAACAACTACTTATTCTGTCAGTCCCATAGTGGTTCTCAATTCTTGGAACCTAGGTCGTGGCAATGGCTTGGTCAAAATATCAGCTAACATTTTATCAGTTTCACAATAAACAAATTGAATTACGCCATGATCTATTAAATCACGTAGATGATGACATCTGACGTCGATGTGCTTAGTTCTAGCACTGATCTTTTCACTGCATGCAAGTTTAATGCATCCTTGGTTGTCCTCATATATCACCGTTGGCTGAGTTAACGGTTTACCAAGATCGTCCATCAGTTGTCTTAGCCAAATTATCTCCTGACTTGCATAGGCTGCGGATACATACTCAGCTTCTGTAGATGACAAAGCAACAGATACTTGTTTTCTACTAGACCAGGAGATTGAACTTTCTCCAAGTTTAAATACGTATCCGCGTGTGGATTTACGATCTTGCGAATCACCAGCCCAATCTGAGTCAACATAGCCGGTGAGTTTTAGATTTCCTGCTGCAGATATTTTTAAATTTACATCTTGTGTCCCTTCTAAATATTGGAGAACTCTTTTAACGGCATTCCAGTCCTTTTGGCGCGGTTTCTCCACATATCTGTACAATATTCCAACTGCTGTTGTAATATCCGGTCGAGTCGTAGTTGATATATATAGAAGTGCCCCCACTGCCTGTCGATATTTCTCGTTGTTAGGCAACAGGTCATCTTCTTCCAGTTTCAGGTAGGATGATTCCATTGGCGTTGATACACCTTTGGCTTCCGTCATTCCGAACTGATCCAAAATTGAATTAATCTTTGCACTTTGATTTAAAAGAAAACTTCCATCTTCCTCTCTCTGGATGTGGGTTCCTAGATAATATGTCACATTTCCTAGGTCCTTCGTTTCAAAATGCTTGTTCAAAATTTTAGTAATTTTCCCAATTTCAGCTTCTTCTTGATGAACTACAATTACATCGTCCACATATAAGAGAATATACATCCATTTTCCATCAGTATATCTCATGTACAGGCATGGATCCGCTTGACCTCTTTTAAATCCTTCTTCTAACAAGACTTTGTTCATTTTAGTGTTCCATGCTCTCGCCGATTGCTTAAGACCATAAAGAGATTTTTGTAGTTTGCAAACAAGATTCTGTTCACCTTCCTTTACATAACCTTCAGGTTGAGTCATGTATAAGTCCTCCTCAATGTCACCATTTAAAAATGCAGTTTTGATGTCCAAATGTCTGACAAACATCCTTTGTACTGCAGCTACCGCCAACAATGCTCTAAATGTTGTCTGCTTAGCAACCGGGGAAAAAGTAGCATCATAGTCTTCGCCATATTTTTGAGAATATCCTTTTGCGACCAACCTCGCTTTAAATCTGTGGGCTTTACCTTCAGAATCATATTTGGTTTTAACCCCTCTGTGACCTTAGACGTACTATCCCGTCGAGGTGCCCTGGGCTTATCTGACCCTGGACGGGATAGTACGTCATAGCCGATCGGCCGCGCTCACGGGGGGAGCGCGGCCGATCGCGGCCGGGTGTCAGCTGCTTATCGCAGCTGACATCCGGCACTATGTGCCAGGAGCGGTCACGGACCGCCCCCGGCACATTAACCCCTGGCACACCGCGATCAAAGATGATCGCGATGTGCCGGCGGTGCAGGGAAGCACCGCGCAGGGAGGGGGCTCCCTGCGGGCTTCCCTGAGCCCCCCGCAGCAACGCGATGTGATCGCGTTGCTGCGAGGGTCTCCTCACCTCCCTCCCTGCTCGAGCCCCGGATCCAAGATGGCCGCGGATCCAGGTCCTGCAGGGAGGGAGGTGGCTTCACAGAGCCTGCTCAGAGCAGGCACTGTGAAGCCTGCAGCGCTGCATGTCAGATCAGTGATCTGACAGAGTGCTGTGCAAACTGTCAGATCACTGATCTGTGATGTCCCCCCCTGGGACAAAGTAAAAAAGTAGAAAAAAATTTTTCCAAATGTGTAAAAAAAATTAAAAAAAATATTCCAAAATAATGAAAAAAAAAAAAAATATTATTCCCATAAATACATTTCTTCATCTAAATAAAAAAAAAAAAACAATAAAAGTACACATATTTAGTATCGACGCGTCCGTAACGACCCGACCTATAAAACTGTCCCACTAGTTAACCCCTTCAGTAAACACCGTAAGAAAAAAAAAAAAAAAACGAGGCAAAAAACAACGCTTTATTATCATACCGCCGAACAAAAAGTGGAATAACACGCAATCAAAAGGACAGATATAAATAACCATGGTACCGCTGAAAGCGTCATATTGTCCCGCAAAAAAAGAGCCACCATACAGCATCATCAGCAAAAAAATAAAAAAGTTATAGTCCTGAGAATAAAGCGATGCAAAAATAATTATTTTTTCTGTAAAATAGTTTTTATCGTATAAAAGCACCAAACCATAAAAAAATGATATAAATGAGGTATCGCTGTAATCGTACTGACCCGAAGAATAAAACTGATTTATCAATTTTACCAAACGCGGAACGGTATAAACGCCTCCCCCAATAGAAATTCATGAATAGCTGGCTTTTGGTCATTCTTCCTCACAAAAATCGGAATAAAAAGCGATAAAAAAATGTCACGTGCCCAAAAATGTTTTCAATAAAAACGTCAACTCGTCCCGCAAAAAACAAGACCTCACATGACTCTGTGGACCAAAATATGGAAAAATTATAGCTCTCAAAATGTGGTATTGCAAAAAATATTTTTTGCAATAAAAAGGGTCTTTCAGTGTGTGACGGCTGCCAATCATAAAAATCCGCTAAAAAACTCGCTATAAAAGTAAATCAAACCCCCCTTCATCACCCCCTTAGTTAGGGAAAAATAAAAAAAAATGTATTTATTTCCATTTTCCCATTAGGGCTAGGGTTAGGGCTAGGGTTAGGGCTAGGGCTAGGGTTAGGGCTAGGGTTAGGGCTAGGGCTAGGGTTAGGGCTAGGGTTAGGGCTAGGGCTAGGGCTAGGGTTAGGGCTAGGGTTAGGGCTAGGGTTAGGGTTAGGGTTAGGGCTAGGGTTAGGGTTAGGGCTAGGGTTAGGGCTAGGGTTAGGGCTAGGGTTAGGGTTGGGGCTACAGTTAGGGTTGGGGCTAAAGTTAGGGTTAGGGTTTAGATTACATTTACAGTTGGGAATAGGGTTGGGATTAGGGTTAGGGGTGTGTCAGGGTTAGAGGTGTGGTTAGGGTTACCGTTGGAATTAGGGTTAGGGGTGTGTTTAGATTAGGGTTTCAGTTATAATTGGGGGGTTTCCACTGTTTCGGCACATCAGGGGCTCTCCAAACACGACATGGCGTCCGATCTCAATTCCAGCCAATTCTGCGTTGAAAAAGTAAAACAGTGCTCCTTCCCTTCCGAGCTCTCCTGTGTGCCCAAACAGGGGTTTACCCCAACATATGGGGTATCAGCGTACTCAGGACAAATTGGACAACAACTTTTGTGGACCAATTTCTCCTGTTACCCTTGGGAAAATACAAAACTGGGGGCTAAAAAATAATTTTTGTGGGAAAACAAAAAGATTTTTTATTTTCACGGCTCTGCGTTATAAACTGTAGTGAAACACTTGGGGGTTCAAAGTTCTCACAACACATCTAGATAAGTTCATTGAGGGGTCTAGTTTCCAATATGGGGTCACTTGTGGGGGGTTTCTACTGTTTAGGTACATTAGGGGCTCTGCAAACGCAATGTGACGCCTGCAGACCAATCCATCTAAGTCTGCATTCCAAATGATGCTCCTTCCCTTCCGAGCCCTCCCATGCGCCCAAACGGTGGTTCCCCCCCACATATCGGGTATCAGCGTACTCAGGACAAATTGGACAACAACATTTAGGGTCCAATTTCTCCTGCTAACCTTGGAAAAATACAAAACTGGGGGCTAAAATATAATTTTTGTGGAAAAAAAAATATTTTTTTATTTGCATGGCTCTGCGTTATAAACTGTAGTGAAATACTTGGGGGTTCAAAGCTCTCACAACACATCAAGATGAGTTCCTTAGGGGGTCTACTTTCCAAAATGGTGTCACTTGTGGGGGGTTTCTACTGTTTAGGTACATTAGGGGCTCTGCAAACGCAATGTGACGCCTGCAGACCATTCCATCTAAGTCTGCATTCCAAATGGCGCTCCTTCCCTTCCGAACCCTCCCATGCGCCCAAACGGTGGTTACCCCCCACATATGGGGTATCAGCGCACTCAGGAAAAATTGGACAACAACTTTTGGGGTCCAATTTCTCCTGTTACCCTAGGGAAAATACAAAACTGGGGGCTAAAAAATAATTTTTGTGGGAAAAAAATTTTGTTTTATTTTTATGGCTCTGCATTATAAACTTCTGTGAAGCCCTTGGTGGGTCAAAGTGCTCACCACACATCCAGATAAGTTCCTTAGGGGGTCTACTTTCCAAAATGGTGTCACTTGTGGGGGGTTTCAATGTTTAGGCACATCAGTGGCTCTCCAAACGCAACATGGCGTCCCATCTCAATTCCTGTCAATTTTGCATTGAAAAGTCAAACGGCGCTCCTTCCCTTCCGAGCTCTCCCATGCGCCCAAACAGTGGTTTACTGCCACATATGGGGTATCAGCGTACTCGGGACAAATTGGACAACAACTTTTGAGGTCCAATTTCTTCTCTTACCCTTGGAAAAATAAAAAATTGGGGGCAAAAATATAATTTTTGTGAAAAAATATGATTTTTTATTTTTACGGTTCTGCATTATAAACTTCTGTGAAGCACTTGGTGGGTCAAAGTGCTCACCACACCTCTAGATAAGTTCCTTAGGGGGTCTACTTTCCAAAATGGTGTCACTTGTGGGGGGTTTCAATGTTTAGGCACATCAGTGGCTCTCCAAACGCAACATGGCGTCCCATCTCAATTTCTGTCAATTTTGCATTGAAAAGTCAAACTGCGCTCCTTCCCTTCCGAGCTCTCCCATGCGCCCAAACAGTGGTTTACTGCCACATATGGGGTATCAGCGTACTCAGGACAAATTGGACAACAACTTTTGAGGTCCAATTTCTTCTCTTACCCTTGGAAAAATAAAAAATTGGGGACAAAAATATAATTTTTGTGAAAAAATATGATTTTTTATTTTTACGGTTCTGCATTATAAACTTCTGTGAAGCACTTGGTGGGTCAAAGTGCTCACCACACATCCAGATAAGTTCCTTAGGGGGTCTACTTTCCAAAATGGTGTCACTTGTGGGGGGTTTCAATGTTTAGGCACATCAGTGGCTCTCCAAACGCAACATGGCGTCCCATCTCAATTCCTGTCAATTTTGCATTGAAAAGTCAAATAGCGCTCCTTCCCTTCCGAGCTCTCCCATGCGCGCAAACAGTGGTTTACTGCCACATATGGGGTATCAGCGTACTCAGGACAAATTGGACAACAACTTTTTGGGTCCAATTTCTCCTGTTACCCTTGGTAAAATAAAACAAATTGGAGCTGAAGTAAATTTTTTGTGTAAAAAAGTAAAATGTTCATTTTTATTTAAACATTCCAAAAATTCCTATTAAACACCTGAAGGGTTAATAAACTTCTTGAATGTGGTTTTGAGCACCTTGAGGGGTGCAGTTTTTAGAATGGTGTCACACTTGGGCATTTTCTATCATATAGACCCCTCAAAATGACTTCAAATGAGACATGGTCCCTAAAAAAAAATGGTGTTGTAAAAATGAGAAATTGCTGGTCAACTTTTAACCCTTATAACTCCCTAACAAAAAAAAAAATTGGTTCCAAAATTATGCTGATGTAAAGGAGACATGTGGGAAATGTTACTTATTAAGTATTTTGTGTGACATATCTCTGTGATTTAATTGCATAAAAATTCAAAGTTTGAAAATTGCAAAATTTTCAAAATTTTCGCCAAATTTCCGTTTTTTTCACAAATAAACGCAGGTACTATCAAAGAAATTTTACCACTATCATGAAGTACAATATGTCACGAGAAAACAATGTCAGAATCACCAGGATCCGTTGAAGCGTTTCGGAGTTATAACCTCATAAAGGGACAGTGGTCAGAATTGTAAAAATTGGCCTGGTCATTAACGTGCAAACCACCCTTGGGGGTAAAGGGGTTAAATACCCATTTGCACTTAATTGCCTTTTTATCCTGTGGTAACTCAGTGAGTTTCCAAGTTTGAAGTTGATGAAGCGAGTTCATTTCTTCATTCGCGGCATTGATCCACTTTGTTCTTTCATGGGCGGGTAGTTTCTGCTTTTCATCCCATGACTGTGGTTCTGACTCAGGCAGTGTCTTCACAATGTAGGATAAACGTTTAGCTGGTATTCCTTTGTTTGATCTTGACGACCGTTTAATTTCAGGTTCACTTAGGCCTTTTGTTGTTCCTTCAGTGGTTGAAGAGTCCAGCCAGACTTCTACATTCTTTTCTTCATTGTCTTGTAATTGTGATTGAGATTGTTGTTGTTGCTTCATCTGGACTACTGGCATAATGTCATAAAACTTGGGTGACACGAAGTTTTCATCAAACACTACATCTTTACTTATTGTGACCTTGTTTGTCTCTGGGTGTAAAATTCTATAACCTTTCTGGGTTTCACTGTAGCCTACCAGGATGCCTTCCTTGGCATGAGATTCCCACTTAGTTCGTTTTTCTTTGGGAACATGTGCAAATGCTTTACTTCCGAAAATCCTTATGTGTTGTAGTTTTGGTTTTGTACCATTCCATTGCTCAAATGGAGTTTTCTCTGTCGTTTTACTTGGTAGTCTGTTCTGAAGATAACAAGCCGTCATAATAGCTTCGCCCCAATATACTGTAGGCAAATTTGCATCAAATAACATACTCCTTGCGCTTTCACAGAGTGTCCGGTTCCTTCTTTCTGCTACACCATTTTGCTCAGGGTTGTATGGTACAGTAGTTTGAAATATGATTCCATTTTTCTTTAAAATGCTCTGTGTTTCATTACTTGTATACTCAGTTCCATTATCTGCACGTAAAGTTTTTGGCATTCTTCCAAACTTGTTGTGTACTTCAGCTAGATATATTCCAAGTTTCTCTGGAACTTCATTTTTGCTGTGAAGTAAATAGACAACTGTATATCTTGAATTGTCATCAATAAATGTAAGAAAATATCTCTTCTTTCTAGGGGTCTGAGTATGCATTGGACCACAGATATCCGTGTATACTAAATCTAGTGGTTGTTCTGTTCTTGTAGTACTTTTCTTAGGAAAGGCCTTTCTGGACATTTTCCCTTTGATACAGCTGGAACACCTCATTGTCTGATTACATGAATCAATTGTAATATTATCAGCTAATTGTTCTTGAAATAACTTTCTTATTGCTTCTGGGTCTCTATGCGCAAGCCGCCTGTGCCATACATGAATACAGTTCTTGTGCAGTTCTTGCTTAGCTGTGCATACACACTCTTTACATTTCAACTGATACAGTTCATCTCTGATTTTTCCTTTTGCTAAAGTGTGACCCTCCTTTGAGATGATGCAGCTATCTTCCTTAAAAGTAAAACATTACCTTGTTTTGTGAGCTTTTTCACAGATAATAGATTACTTTCAAGACTAGGCACATATAGTACATCTTTTACATGGATCCTTCTACTGTGTGTTGCAGAGGTGTTACAATCAATATAACCGTCTCCTATGCCTTCTGAGTTCATGCACTGACCGTTTGCCATTATCACTTTCTCTGACTTATTTTGGTTAAGCTTAGTAAAGAAGTCTCTGTCATTGGTCATGTGACTGGTTGCACCAGAATCTATACACCACCCATGCTTTGATTTAAATGCATTGACTGATGTGAATGCAGCTTCAGTATTTGCCGAATCATTGTTTCCAGATACAGCACTCTTAACTCTCTGTTGGCTGTTTTGCTTTTTCAACTGACTCATTTTAGCTTTCTAGACTCTGCATACAGCTTTTAAATGACCTGACTTCTTGCATACAAAACATTCGTGTCTCTTTAGGGTGGTTTCTGCTGGTGGGCACATCATGTGTTTGTAAAGCAGTTTCCTTGTTACATATCTTACTGCTCACATTTTCTGTCTTTCTCTTATATTCATCTACAAGCTTTCCTCTGACGTACTCCAATGTCAGCTCATCATCTGGGCGTGCATCTAGTGCAGTTACCAGCGTGTCATAGCTTTCTGGGAGACCACTAAGTAATAGTTCTGCTACATGGAAGTCCTTCATATCTTCCCCAATGCCCCGCAGGCGCTCTACGGTCTCCAGAGTATTTCTAATATAGTCCTGCATGTCCTGGTCATTGTGTAGCTTAGACTGATACAGCTTTCTCATTAGATAGAGTTTATTACTTAAATTTATTCTCTCATGTACTTTCTGCAACTGCTCCCACATTTCCTTGGCAGATTCACACTTACATACATGCACAATCTGATCATCCTCTATACTGAGTGATATGGTGCTCTGTGCTTTCTGATCCATTTCTAGCCACTCCTGTGGTACTGGGTCAGGCTTAGGGTCCTGAGTGTATTTCCACATACCTTCTCTTATCAGCAGCATCTTCAACTTGAATTTCCAGGTAGTTCTGGTTATTCAGGCTTGGCACTGTAAACTTTCTCAGTTTGCTGTTGTCTTTCTATCTCTGTGCTCTGGAGGTTTGAGATTGCTTTGACTCCTGGGCCCATAACCTGTTAGCAGTGGGTTAATCAGCGTGATGTCCACAACGAGCAGCAGAGAATGTTCATTTACTAAGAATTAAAAACATCCAGCTTACAACATGAGAACAGGATCAATTTGGTTTCTGAGAGAGAGAGATCTGCTGTGAGTCCTTTCAGTTTCAGCTACACACAAGAAATGTGCTCACAGGGAAGGGGGAGGAGGAACATCCTGTCTGTAAATGAGGACTCCCCCTTTTTTCTTTTAACTTTGTTGACATGTGAACAATATGCATGCAGATATATAAATCACATCATATTAACCCCTTTCTGCCATTAGACGTACTATTCCGTCCATGTGGGGTGGGCCCTACTTCCCAAGGACGGAATAGTACGTCATACGCGATCGGCCGCGCTCACGGGGGGAGCGCGGCCGATCGCGGCCTGGTGTAAGCTGCTTATCGCAGCTGACATCTGGCACTATGTGCCAGGAGCGGTCACGGACCGCCCCCGGCACATTAACCCCCGGCACACCGCGACCAAACATGATCGCGATGTGCCGGCGGTGCAGGGAAGCATCGCGCAGGGAGGGGGCTCCTTGCGGGCTTCCCTGAGACCCCCGCAGCAACGCGATGTGATCGCGTTGCTTCGGGGGGTCTCCGACCTTCCTCCCTGCAGCAAGTCCCGGATCCAAGATGGCCACGGATCCGGGTCCTGCAGGGAGGGAGGTGCCTTACCAAGTGCCTGCTCAGGGCACTTGGTAATGCTGCAGCGCTCTGAGACAGATCGGTGATCTGTCAGAGTGCTGTGCAAACTGGCAGATCACCGATCTGTATTGTCCCCCCCCTGGGACAAAGTAAAAAAGTAAAAAAAATTTAAAAAAAAAAATCCTAAATAATGAAAAAAAAAAATATTCCCATAAATACATTTCTTTATCTAAATAAAAAAAACAAAACAATAAAAGTACATATTTAGTATTGCCGTGTCCGTAACGACCCGACCTATAAAACTGTCCCACTAGTTAACCCCTTCAGTAAACACCGTAAGAAAAAAAAAACGAGACAAAAAACAACGCTTTATTATCATACCGTCGAACAAAAAGTGGAATAACACGCGATCAAAAAGACGGATATAAATAACCATGGTACCTCTGAAAGCGTCATCTTGTCCCGCAAAAAAACGAGCTGCCATGCAGCAACATCAGCAAAAAAATAAAATGTTATAGTCCTCAGAATAAAGCGATGCAAAAATAATTATTTTTTCTATAAAGTAGTTTTTATCGTATAAAAGAGCCAAAACATAAAAAAAATGATATAAATGAGGTGTCGCTGTAATCGTACTGACCTGTAGAATAAAACTGCTTTATCAATTTTACCAAACGCGGAACGGTATAAATGCTTCCCCCCAAAAGAAATTCATGAATAGCTGGTTTTTGGTAATTCTGCCTCACAAAAATCGGAATAAAAAGCGATCAAAAAATGTCACGTGCCCGAAAATGTTACCAATAAAAACGTCAACTCGTCCCGCAAAAAACAAGACCTCACATGATTCTGTGGACTCAAATATGGAAAAATTATAGCTCTCAAAATGTGGTAGCGCAAAAAATATTTTTTGCAATAAAAAGCGTCTTTCAGTGTGTGATGGCTGCCAATCATAAAAATCTGCTAAAAAACCCGCTATAAAAGTAAATCAAACCCCCCTTCATCACCCCCTTAGTTAGGGAAAAATAAAAAAATTAAAAAAATGTATTTATTTCCATTTTCCCATTAGGGTTAGGGCTAGGGTTAGGGTTAGGGTTAGGGCTAGGGCTAGGGTTAGGGTTAGGGTTAGGGTTAGGGCTAGGGTTAGGGCTAGGGTTAGGGCTAGGGTTAGGGTTAGGTTTAGGGCTAGGGTTAGGGCTAGGGCTAGAGTTAGAGCTAGGGTTAGGGCTAGGGTTAGGGCTAGGATTAGGGTTAGGGTTATGGTTAGGGCTAGGGTTAGGGCTACAGTTAGGGTTAAGGCTACAGTTAGGGTTGGGGCTAAAGTCAGGGTTAGGGTTTGGATTACATTTGCGGTTGGGAATAGGGTTGGGATTAGGGTTAGGGGTGTGTCTGGGTTAGAGGTGTGGTTAAGGTTACCGTTGGAATTATGGTTAGGGATGTGTTTGGATTAGGGTATCAGTTATAATTGGGTGGTTTCCACTGTTTAGACACATCAGGGGCTCTCCAAACGTGACATGGCGTCCGATCTCAATTCCAGCCAATTCTGCGTTGAAAAAGTAAGACAGTGCTCCTTCCCTTCCGAGCTCTCCCGTGTGTCCAAACAGGAGTTTACCCCAACATATGGGGTATCAGCGTACTCAGGACAAATTGGACAATAACTTTTGGGGTCCAATTTCTCCTGTTACCCTTGGGAAAATACAAAACTGGGGGCTAAAAAATAATTTTTGTGGGAAAAAAAAGGATTTTTTATTTTCACGGCTCTGCGTTATAAACTGTAGTGAAACACTTGGGGGCTCAAAGTTCTCACAACACATCTAGGTAAGTTCATGGGGGGGTCTAGTTTCCAATATGGGGTCACTTGTGGGGGGTTTCTACTGTTTAGGTACATTAGGGGCTCTGCAAACGCAATGTGACGCCTGCAGACCATTCCATCTGTATTCCAAATGGCGCTCCTTCCCTTCCGAGCCCTCGCATGCGCCCAAACGGTGGTTCCCCCCCACATATGGGGTATCATCGCACTCAGGACAAATTGCACAACAACTTTTGGGGTCCAATTTCTCCTGTTACCCTCTGGAAAATACAAAACTGGGGACTAAAAAATAATTTTTGTGGGAAAAAAATTTTGTTTTATTTTTACGGCTCTGCATTATAAATTTCTGTGAAGCTCTTGGTGGGTCAAAGTGCTCACCACACATCTAGATAAGTTCCTTATGGGGTCTTCTTTCCAAAATAGTGTCACTTGTGGGGGGTTTCAATGTTTAGGCACATCAGTGGCTCTCCAAACGCAACATGGCGTCTCATCTCAATTCCTGTGAATTTTGCATTGAAAAGTCAAACGGCGCTCCTTCCCTTCCGAGCTCTCCCATGCGCCCAAACAGTGGTTTACCCCCACATATGGGGTATCAGCGTACTCAGGACAAATTGTACAACTACTTTTTGGTTCCAATTTCTTCTCTTACCATTGGAAAAATAAAAAATTGGGGGCAAAAAGATAATTTTTGTGAAAAAAAAATGATTTTTTATTTTTACGGTTCTGCATTATAAACTTCTGTGAAGCACTTGGTGGGTCAAAGTGCTCACCACACCTCTAGATAAGTTCCTTAGGGGGTCTACTTTCCAAAATGGTGTCACTTGGTTGGGTTTCAATGTTTAGGCACATCAGTGGCTCTTCAGACGCAACATGGCGTCTCATCTCATCTGAGCTCAGGCCACTCATCCATTTTTGAAGACCAAAATGTGAAAGGTCTAGATGCTCCAGCACCATCCTCTCCATTCGTTCACCACATGTCAGACTTGGACTCTGTTGTGCTGGTGCATGAGCTGGTCTAAAAAAAAGTGTCAAAGGACTCACTGAAACTGCTTCTGCCACTTACAATACTGCTGCTGCTAATGTTCTGGTGTTGACGAATTGACGTACTGGAGTTTGGAAGTCTAAAGCTGCGATACACACTGCGTGCCTCACTGCAGTTTTGGGGAAAACTATCTTAAGGTTGTGTAAAGGCGTGCTTCGATACTCCAGCATTCGTGGGTCACTTTCCAGGCCTGGAAGCATCTGGCAAAACATTGTCTTATAATCTGGATCTAACAGAGTGGCAACCCAGTAGTCAGCACTATTTCGAATCATAACTCTACGGGGATCATGTTGCAGATAGTGCAGCAAGAAGGCATGCATATGTCAGGCTCTTCCATGAGGTCCAAGCCCATGCTGTGTTGGTGGCTGGGTAATACTGATGCTTGTTTCCTTTGTCCCCTCCTTCCAACCAAGCACAACAGAGAGGGAATGGTTATCCTCTTCATCTCCTGATAGTTGCTAGCCCATCACCTCTATCTCCTCCATTTGTTCCTTGGATCTTGCACCTTCACTAACAGTTTGTCTGTTATCAGACAAAAAAGTTTACAAGTGCGTCGCTCCTCTGAGCTCTCCCCACCCCCTACCCTCATCAAACACGTGTCCCACACTCATCATGCACCACCATTATCATAGCCAAAGTGTTAAAAATAATTTAGTGGCAACGCAAATATCATCCCGCACATTTTAGCAAATGTTTCCGATTTTTCCGATTTTATTAAATTTTGTTCATGTTTACAATCACAAATTTGAATATGCCATATTCGTGCTGATTTTATGTTTAGTAATGGTTTTTCAAACAAATTTGCAAATCACTAATCCGAAGGCCATATTTCCACTTAAAAATTGTTAGGCCTAATATTGGGATGCAGCTAAGAGGCCCAATTTTCTAATCCAAATCACTTGGGATAAACCTGTGTTTCAGTGAGAAATCTGAAGGCCAGCATTCCACAAAAAAATCTTTATGCCTAATATTGTGGTGCAGCCAGGAGGCCCAATTGCTAATCCAAATTGGGGCCAGAGGCTCTTCTCTGTCCCTAATGCTAGGGAAACCCCACTCTCCTATCATCTCCCTTCCAGCGTCTGACGTCACTGACATAGACACTGACAGTGGGCGCGATGACGTCACTACACGGTGCCCGCTGTCCAGAGAAGTGCGGGCACTCGGAGCAGCAGAGGAATGAGGAGGAAGAGAGGTGACTCCGGTGAGTATTGGATTTATTTTTTTTATGGGGGTGTATTATACTATAGAGTCTGCCAATGGGGAGCTGCATTATAATATAGAATCTGTCTATGGGGAACTGCATTATACTAGAGAGTCTGCCAATGGGGTGCTGCATTATACTATAGAGTCTGCCTATGGAGGGTACATTATACTATATTGTCTGCCAATGGGGGCTGCATTATACTATAGAATCTGCCTATGGGGGTGTATCATACTATAGGGTCTGCCTATGGGGATGCATTGTGCTATAGAGTCTGCCTATGGGGGACTGCATTATACTATTGAGTCTGCCTATGGGGGCTGCATTATACTATAGTCTGCCTATGAGGGGCTGCATTATACTATAGAGTCTGCCTATGGGGGTGCATTATACTATAGGTCTGCCTATGGGGCTACATAATACTATAGTCTGCCTATGGTGAGTGCATTATACTATAGAATCTGCCTATGGGGGCTGCATTATACTATAGAATCTGCCTATGGGGGTGCATTATACTATAGAATCTGCCTATGGGGAGCTGCATTATACTAGAGAGTCTGCCTATGGGGTGATGCTTTATACTATAAAGTCTGCCTATGGAGGATGCATCATACTATATAGTCTGCCTATGGGGGCTGCATTATACTATACAATCTGCCTATGGGAGGCTGCATTATACTATAGAGTCTGCCTGTAGGGGGTGCATTGTGCTATAGAGTCTGCCTATGGGAGGCTGCATTATAATATAGAATCTGCCTATGCGGAGCTGCATTATACTATAGAGTCTGCCTATGAGGGGCTGCATTATATTATAGAGTCTGCCTATGGGGGTGTATTATACTATAGGGTCTGCTTATGGGGGGCTGCATAATACTATAATCTGCCTATGGGGAGTGCATTATACTATAGAGTCTGCCTATGGGGGGCTGCATTATACTATTGAGTCTGCCTATGGGGAGCTGCATTATACTAGAGAGTCTGCCTATGGGGTGATGCATTATACTATAGAGTCTGCCTATGGAGGATGCATCATACTATATAGTCTGCCTATGGGGGCTGCATTATACTATAGAATCTGCCTATGGGAGGCTGCATTATACTGTAGAGTCTGCCTATGGGGGGTGCATTGTGCTACAGAGTCTGCCTATGGGGGGCTGCATTATAATATAGAATCTACCTATGCGGAGTTGCATTATACTATAGAGTCTGCCTATGGGGGGCTGCATTATGCTATAGAGTCTGCCTATGAGTGGCTGCATAATATTATAGAGTCTGCCTATGGGAGTGTATTATTTTATAGGGTCTGCTTATGGGGGGCTGCATAATACTATAATCTGCCTATGGGGAGTGCATTATAGTATAGAGTCTGCCTATGGAGAGTGCATTATAATACAGAATCTCCCTATGGGGAGCTGCATTATGCTAAAGAGTCTGCCTATGGGGTGATGCATTATAGTATAGAGTCTGCCTATGGGTGGCTGCATTATACTATAGAATCTAGCTATGTGAGGCTGCATTATAGTATAGAATCTGCCTATGGGGGTGCATTGTACTATATTATTATTATTATTTATTGTTATAGCGCCATTTATTCCATGGCGCTTTACATGTAAGCAGGGGTATATATAATAAAAACAAGTACAATAATCTTAAACAATACAAGTTATAACTGGTACAGGAGGAGAGAGGACCTTGCCCGTGAAGGCTCAAAATCTACATATATAGTCTGCCTATTGGGGTGCATTGTGCTATAGAGTCTGCCTATGGGGGCTGCATTATACTATAGAGTCTGCCTATGGGGGGCTTCATTATAATTTAGAATCTGCCTATGCGGAGCTGCATTATACTATAGAGTCTGCATATGGGGGGCTGCATTATACTATAGAGTCTGCTTATGTGGGGCTGAATTATACCATAGAATCTGCCTATGGGGGGCTGCATTACACTATAGAATCTGTGTATGGGGGGTTGCATTATACTATAGAATCTGCCTATGGGGTTGCATTATACTATAGAGTCTACCTATGGGGGGCTGCATTATACTATAGAGTTTGCCTATGGAAAGCTGCATTATAATATAGAATCTGCCTATGGGGAGCTGCATTATACTAGAGAGTCTGCTTATGGGGTGCTGCATTATATTACAGAGTCTGCCTATGGGAGGCTGCATTATAGTATAGAATCTGCCTATGGGGGTGCATCATACTACAGGGTCTGCCTATGGGGGTGCATTGTGCTATAGCATCTGCCTATGGGGTTGCATTATACTATAGAGTCTGCCTATGGGGGCTGCATTATACTATAGAGTCTGCTTATGAGGGGCTGCATTATACTATAGAGTCTGCCTATGGGGGTGCATTATACTATAGGTCTGCCTATGGGGCTACATAATACTATAGTCTGCCTATGGGGAGTGAATTATACTATTGAATCTGCCTATGGGGGCTTCTTTATGCTATAAAGTCTGCCTATGGTGGCTGCATTATACTATAGATTCTGCATTATACTATAGAATCTGCCTATGGGGGTGCATTATACTATAGAATCTGCCTATGGGGAGCTGCATTATACTAGAGAGTCTGCCTATGGGGTGATGCTTTATACTATATAGTCTGCCTATGGGGGCTGCATTATACTATAGAATCTGCCTATAGGAGGCTGCATTATACTATAGAGTCTGCCTATGGGGGTTGCATTTTGCTATAGAATCTGCCAATGGGGGTGCATTATACTATAGAGTCTGCCTATGAGGGGCTGCATTATACTATAGAGTCTGACAAATGGGGGTGCATTATACTATAGCATCTGCTTATGGGAGCTGCATAATGTTATAATCTGCCTATGGGGAGTGCATTATACTATTGAATCTGCCTATGGGGGCTGCATTATACTATAGAATCTGCCAATGGGGGTCTACATTATACTATAGAGACTGCCTATGAGGGGTACATTATACAATATAGATTCTGCCTATGGGGGTGCATTATACAAAATAGAGTCTGTCTATGGGGGTGCATTATACTATATAGAGTCTGCCTATGAGGGTGTTCATTATATTAGAGTCTTCCTATGGTGGGTACATTATACTGTGGAATCTGCCTATGGGGGTGCATTGTACTATACAGTCTGCCTATGGGGAGTGCATTTTACTATATTATATTAGAGTCTGCCTATGGGGGGGTGCATCATATTATATAGAATCTGCCAATGGGGTGAGTTTTACTGTAGAGTATGCCTATGGGGGTGAATTATATTAGAGTCTGCATACGGGGGTGCATTATATTAGATTTGGCCTATGGGAGGTGCATTATACTATAGAGTCTGCCTATGGGGGGTGCATTATATTATATAGATTCTGTCTAAGGTGGGTTCATTATATTATATAGAGTCTGTCTATAGGGGGTGCATTATACTATGGAGTATGCCTATTGGGGTGCATTATATTAGAGTCTGCCTATTGGGGTGCATTATACAATAAAGAGTCTGTCTATGGGAAATGCATTATACAATATAGAGTCTGCCTATGAGGAGTGCATTATACTCTAGAGGCCTATAAGAAGTTCATTATACTATATTGAGGTCTATGGGGAGTACATTATGCTACATTGAGGACTATCTGGTGCATTAAACTGTATGGAGGCTATCTAAAAGGCCTTAATGCAGTGTGGGGATTACAGTGACATGGCCATCGTACAGTGTGAAGATTACAGTGACGGGGCTATCATACAGTGTTGGAGCCATCAAACAGTTTGTGGGATACTAGGAGGTCAGTATATATCCAGTGAGGGGGCATTATACTGTTTGTGAGAGAGCATCATACTGTGTATAGAGGAGTTGTACAGGGGGGGAAACTCAGGTCATTGTTAAATGTAAAGTGAGCACTTATTGTTATAGGGAAACTCAGGTTACTGTGACTGTCAAAACGGCACAGACGGCATTATTACTTTCTAGGGGGCAAAATATGGGCACTATTGTCTAGGGCACTTGCACCCAGCATTACTTTATTCTAGAGGGTTGCTTTAGCATTTAGAGGGCACACAGTACCACACAATAGGTGCAATAATAATGACACATAGGGCAGCAGCGGCTCAGCATTGGGGTATCAGCATTATGAGCAGTTTGTGCAAGTTGGGAATAGATGGGGACAGTGCTGAAAATATGAGACATGAAATGTGACTTTGTTGTAATCTCTGCAGCTGAGTCCTGGCTGGAAGAAGTTGTCATGTCAGTCTTTCAGATGGAATGGACGTGAAAAATTAATGATTCCATCAGAAAGAACGTCAGCGGTAAGTCACATCTATAACTGTGCTGTAATCACTTATATGTTCTGTAGGACTAGTATCTACCACTGACCATATGGCGGTAATATCCATGCTGGTCTTTATATATAGAGATTATTTTCTGCAACATCACAGTCATCTGCTGAGGTTCTCCTACATCCACTATTAGGCCGGAATCACACTTAACGTATGAAAAATTGGTCCGTTTCTCTCGGCCGAGAGTCACACGAATGTTCTCCGTATGGTCATCCATGTTTAATCCGTTTGTAATGCGATGATGAGATTTCCTCACATCTATGTATCCGTAAGACCAGCGTCGGACTGGAGCACCTTGGGCCCACTAAAGAAAATTATTCTTGGGGCCACTAAGTAGCTACATAGAAATAAATAGAAGACCACCAATTGTGTGGTAAAACACGCTAATATCAGGGTATAATATAAGGTAGTACACATCTTAATTATGTAGCAGGGGATGGGGTAGAATCATAGAGGGGTAGCCCCCTCATAGAATATAATGTTGCCCCCTCATAGAATATAATGTCGCCTAACTCATAGAATATAATGTCACCCCCTCATTTTATATAATGTAGCCTCCATCATAGAATATAATGTAGCCCCCTCATAAAATTATATAGCCCCCCTCATAAAATATAATGCAGCCCCCTCTCATAGAATATAATACAACACCCCACAAAATATAATGCTACCCCCTCAGGTATAATGCAGTCCCCACCATAGAATATAATGTAGCACCCTCATAGGGTATAATGCAGCCCCCCTTATATAGTACTAGCTATTGAACCCGTTCTACGCCCGGGTGGCGAGCATTTATATTGGTATATGGTCTCCATCCTGGTATGTGCTGCTCCATCCTGCGTCCCCATCCTGTCATGTGCTGCTCCATCCTGCGTCCCCATCCTGTCATGTGCTGCTCCATCCTGCGCCCCCATTCTGTCATGTGCTGCTCCATCCTGCATCCCCATCCTGTCATGTGCTGCTCCCATCCTGCGCCCCCGTTCTGTCATGTGCTGCTCCCATCCTGCGCCCCCGTTCTGTCATGTGCTGCTCCCATCCTGCGCCTCCATTCTGTCATTTGCTGCTCCCATCCTGTCATGTGCTGCTCCCATCCTGCGCCCCCGTTCTGTCATGTGCTGCTCCCATCCTGCGCCCCCGTTCTGTCATGTGCTGCTCCCATCCTGCTCCCCTGTTCTGTCATGTGCTGCTCCCATCCTGCGCCCGTTCTGTCATGTGCTGCTGCCATCCTGCGCCTGTTCTGTCATGTGCTGCTCCCATCCTGCGCCCGTTGTGTCATGTGCTGCTGCCATACTGCGCCCGTTCTGTCATGTGCTGCTGCCATCCTGCGCTCGTTCTGTCATGTGCTGCTCCCATCCTGCTCCCCTGTTCTGTCATGTGCTGCTGCCATCCTGCGCCCGTTCTGTCATGTGCTGCTCCCATCCTGCTCCCCTGTTCTGTCATGTGCTGCTCCCATCCTGCTCCCCTGTTCTGTCATGTGCTGCTCCCATCCTGCGTCCGTTCTGTCATGTGCTGCTGCCATCCTGCGCCCGTTCTGTTATGTGCTGCTCCCATCCTACGCCCGTTCTGTCATGTGCTGCTGCCATCCTGCGCCCGTTCTGTCATGTGCTGCTGCCATCCTGCGCCCGTTCTGTCATGTGCTGCTGCCATCCTGCGCCCGTTCTGTCATGTGCTGCTGCCATCCTGCGCCCGTTCTGTCATGTGCTGCTGCCATCCTGCGCCCGTTCTGTCATGTGCTGCTGCCATCCTGCGCCCGTTCTGTCATGTGCTGCTGCCATCCTGCGCCCGTTCTGTCATGTGCTGCTCCCATCCTGCGCCCGTTCTGTCATGTGCTGCTGCCATCCTGCGCCCGTTCTGTCATGTGCTGCTCCCATTCTGTCATGTGCTGCTGCCATCCTGCGCCCGTTCTGTCATGTGCTGCTGCCATCCTGCGCCTGTTCTGTCATGTGCTGCTGCCATCCTGCGCCCGTTCTGTCATGTGCTGCTGCCATCCTGCGCCCGTTCTGTCATGTGCTGCTGCCATCCTGCGCCCGTTCTGTCATGTGCTGCTGCCATCCTGCCCCCGTTCTGTCATGTGCTGCTCCCATCCTGCGCCACCATTGTATTATATGCCCCCCATAAGACGCTCCAGTGTGTGTGCTGCTGCCATATATAAAAAAAAATACCATACTCACCTATCGTCCGGCTCCACTGCAGGTGTGTCTTCAAGAAAATGGCGCCGGAAAGCGCGGACTGCGCAGGCGCCGATTCCGGCAGCAGGAATCGGCGCCTGCACAGTCCGCGCTTTCCGGCGCCATTTTCTTGAAGACGCACCTGCAGTGGAGCCGGAGTGTGTCTACAAGAAAATGGCGCCGCAAAGCACGGACTGCGCAGGCGCCGATTCCGGCAGCAGGAATCGGCGCCTGCGCAGTCCGCGCTTTCCGGCGCCATTTTCTTGAAGACACACTCCGGCTCCTCTGCCTGTGACTGGTAAGTCAGAGGGCGGCGCCGGCGCGCATTAAGCGCGTCATCGCGCCCTCTGAACTGTCACAGCAGAAGAGCCGGGAGACGGAGCCGCTCGCAGCGCTGGAACGGGGAAAGGTGAATATACTTACCCTCCTGGCGGTCCCTGACTCTCCGGTGGAGATCGCGGTATGCGTTCAGTGCTTACGCATACCGCGATCTCCTGGGAGCGTCACTCTGTGGGGGCCAGACTGCGCCGGTGCTTGCACCTGCGCAGTCTATAAAGGCTTCGGACAGAGTGACGCTCCCAGCGTTATATTATAGATAATGCATCCCACCACAGAATATAATGCAGCCCCCGCATAGAGTATACTGTAGCCCCCTCATAGGGCATAATGCTGCCCGCCTCATATAGTATGATGCAGCCCCCCTAAATATAATGTAGTCCCCTGAGAGAATAATGCAGCTCCACCACAGAATATAATGCAGCCCCCCCATAGAGTATACTGTAGCCCCCTCATATAGTATGATGTAGCCCCCCAGAATATAATATAGTCCTCTGAGAATAATGCAGTCCCCCCACAGAATATAACGTAGCCCCCTCATAAAGTATAATGCAGCCCCTCTCCACCCCATCATTGTCCTCATTATTAGGCTGTGTGCACACGTTGCTGATTTTTCGCGGTTTTTTTTCCGCATTTTTTTGCGATAAAAATGCTATAAAACCACAAAAAGCAAACAATATGCATCCCATCATTTTGAATGAATTCTGCATGTTTTGTGCACATGATGCATTTTTTTCTGCGAAAAAAACGCAACGCTGTAAAAAAACTCAGCATGTTCATTAAATTTTGCGTTTTTTTTGCGGATCTCCCACTATAAAATGTATTGGGAAATGTCCGGAAAAAAACACATCAAAAACGCACCAAAAACGCATCAAAAACGTGGCAAAAACATGCCAAAAACGCATGCAGGTTTCTTGCAGATTTCTTGCAGAAAATTTCAGGTTTTTCTCAGGAATTTTCTGCAAGAAATCCTGAACGTGTGCACATAGCCTTATTATTATTATTATTATTATTATTTATTTATTTATATAGCACCATTATTTCCATGGTGCTGTACATGAGAAGGGGTTACATCAAAATACAAATATCACTTACAGTAAACAAAACTAACAATGACAGACTGGTAGAGGGAAGAGGACCCTGCCCTTGCGAGATTACATTCTACAGGATTATGGGGAAGGAGACAGTAGGTCGAGGGTTGCAGTAGCTCCAATGGTGTTATGGTGGCCGTGTGGTCTATACAGGCTGTAAGCTTCTTTGAAGAGGTGGGTTTTCAGGTTTCTCTTGAAGGATTCAAAAGTAGTGGATAACCGGACGTGTTGGGGCACTGAATTCCAGAGGATGGGTGATATTCAGGAGAAGTCTTGGAGGCGATTGGGTGAGGAGCGAATAAGCGTGGAGGAAAGGAGGAGGTCTTGAGAGGACCGGAGATTACGTGAGGGAAGATATTGAGAGATTAGTGTGGAAATATATGGAGGAGAAAGGTTATGGATGGCTTTGTAGGTCAATGTTAGTAATTTAAACTGGATATGCTGGGAAATTGGGAGCCAGTAAAGGGATTTGCAAAGAGGTGAAGCAGGAGTGTAGCGAGGAGAGAGATTAATTAGTCGGGCAGCAGAGTTAAGGATGGACTGGAGGGGTGCAAGAGTGTTAGAAGGTAGGCCACAGAGGAGTATGTTGCAGTAGTCGAGGCGGGAGATGATTAGGGCATGCACAAGCATTTTGGTAGAGTGTGGGTTGAGGAAAGGACGGATTCTGGAAATATTTTTGAGCTGGAGGCGACAGGAGGTGGGGAGATCTTGGATGTGCGGTTTGAAGGACAGGGCAGATTCAAGGGTTACTCCGATGCAGCGGATTTTGGGGACAGGAGAAAGTGTGATTTCATTTATTTTGATAGATAGATCGGGTAGGGAAGATATGCGTGATGGAGTAAAGATAATGAGTTCAGATTTGTCCACATTGAGCTTGAAGAAGCGAGAGGAGAATCACCACCTCTATCATTATCTTCTCCCCCACCACCCCTATCATTCTCCCCCACCACCCTATCACTGCCCATTCCACCACATCCATCAATGCCTCCTCCCCCACCACCATCATTGTCCATTTCATCACCTCCATCATTACATCCATCATTGCCTCCCCCACCACCGTCATTGCCCATTTCATCACCTCCATCATTGCCTCCCCCCACCACCATCATTGCCCATGACCTCCATCATTGCCTCCCCCACCGCCATCATTGCCCATCACCTCCATCATTGCCTCCCCCCACCATCACTGCCCATCACCTCCATCATTGCCTCCCTCCACCAATATTGCCTATCACTGCCATAATTGCCCATCACCTCCATCATTGCCTCCCCACCATCATTGCCCATCATCTCCATAATTGCCTCCCCCACCATCATTGCCCATCACTTCCATCATTGCCCATCACCTCCATCATTGCCTCCCCCACCATCATTGCCTCCCCCACCATCATTGCTCATCACCTCCATCATTGCCTCCCCCACCATCATTGCCCATCACCTCCATAATTTCCTCCCCACCATCATTGCCCATCACCCCATCATTGCCTCCCCCACATCATTGCCTATCACTGCCATCATTGCCTCCCCCACCATCATTGCCCATCACCTCCATCATTACCTCCCCCCACCATCATTGCTCATCACCGCCATCATTGCCTCCCCCACCATCATTGCCTATCACCTTCATTATTGCCTCCCCCACCATCATTGCCTATCACTGCCATCATTGCCTCCCCCACCATTATTGCCCATCACCTCCATCATTGCCTCCCCATCATCATTGCCCATCACTTCCATCGTTACCTCCACTCACCATCATTGCCCATCACCTTCATCATTGCCTCCCTCTCAACCACCACCATCGCCATTGCCCATCACCTCCATCACTACCTCCCCCACCATCATTGCCCATCACTTCCATCATTGCCTCCCCTCACCATCATTGCCCATCGCCGCCATCATTGCCTACACCCCACTGCCATCATTGCCCATCACCTGCATCATTGCCTCCCCCCACCAATATCAAGCATTGTCCTTCCCCACCACCCTTCTCACACACACACACACACACACACACAGCACCGCGTCACTCTCTCACACTCACACACAAAGCACCACATACACACATGCAGGCACACAGACACCCAGCACAGCTCACCTCCCAGAGCACATCCTGGCAGCCTCTTCCTTGCCGGCAGCTTTCTGTCTGAGACAGCTGGGCTGTCAATGTCTGTGTGCCGTGTGTGTATGTGGTGCGGTGCTTTGTGTGTGCGCGTGTGTGGTGCGGTGGTGGGGCTTTACATGTGGGCAGTGCTAGCTGCAGCCTGCGGCTAACGCTGCCTGCTATTACACAGAAATGGTATTCACGCCTCTCCACGCCCATGAGGACGTGGTGAAGCGTGAATATTCATTTTGCTTTAGCAGTGGGGACAGGATCCTGTCTCCAGCTGCTGCTACGCTGGCACAGGTCGGGCCCCCTTGACTCAGGGGCCCCATAACCACTGGCTGGGGGCCCCAGGAGCAGTGGGGGCCCTTGAAGCAGTGGGATCCCTAGGCAGCTGCTGGCCAGTATGCCAGCAGGTGTCAGTGCCTGGGCCCACCGCAGAATCCTCTGGTTCTCTGGTGGGCTAGTCCGAGCATGCGTATGACATCCGTATGACATGCGTATGGCTTTACATTTCTCACTGCTTTTCCTCAATTAATTTAATGGCTCAATGGGCTGTAATGAGGAAAATGTGTGAGTATTTCTAGCAAAAAAAAAAAAAAGAGAAAGCAAGACCACTATATGAAGTGCACACCACCAATACATTATAAAAGCGAAAAAGCTTTCTTGACAACATGAATAAAAACATTAAAAAAAATCAAACAACCCACATAAACCGTGCTTCCTCACCCAGTGCAGGCAATCATGTATATAAATATATAAATATAAACATAAACCATATGCTGATAGATCAATATACAATATGGTCACATGTAAACAATTATATCTAGCTTCAATCAATCCTGGAACAGTACTCAAAGTGGAGGACTACAAAACTGGCACACTCAGTGACAGAAGCATCCCCAAATATGGACACACAATAAAGCCCTGGAGTAAAATAAAAATAAAGCACTTATGGTCCGTGTGGTGTCCGATTTTTTTTTCTCGCACTCATAGACTTGCATTGGCGAGACTCGGCCAATATACGCGTAAAATCGCAGCATGCTGAGATTTCACTCGCACGTAGAATACGCCTGAGAAAAAAAACGGTGATGTGAGCTTCCCCATAGACTAACACTGGTCCGAGTGCTATGAGATGTTTTCTTGCATAGCACTCATCCGTATTATAAGCTAGTGTGACTCCAGCCTTAGGGTGCGTCACTCAGTTGTAATCAAGGTTATATGGTTAGAGGCCCACTCAGAAGTTTCGCCTCCCCTGAGCCAAAACCCTAGCTACGCTTCTGATTCCATCTTTTCCACAGTCTCCATTATGCTCTATACCCCGCTATGAGATTGAGCTTTTCACCACAACACATGATCTTATTATCTACCTCTATCTACCTTGGCACACATGAATACCGATGTCTTTTCTATACTATTTGACACATACAGTGGGTACACAAAATTTTCAGATCCCTTAAAATTTTTCACTCTTTGTTTCATTGCAGCCATTAAGTAAATTCAAAAAAGGTCATTTTTTTATCATTCATGTACACTCTGCACCCCATCTTGTCTGAAACAAAACAGAAATGTAGAATTTTTTGCATATTTATTAAAAAATAAAAACTGAACCATTACATGGTCATAAGTATTCAGACCCTTTACTCAGACACTCATATTTAAGTCACATGCTGTCCATTTCCTTGTGATCCTCCTTGAGATGGTTCTAATCCTTCATTGGAGTCCAGCTGTGTTTAATTAAACTGATAGGATTTGATTTGGAAAGGCACACACCTGTCTATATAAGGGGTACTTCACACTGAGCGAGGTCGCTAGCGAGATCGCTGCTGAGTCACAAGTTTTGTGACGCAACAGCGACCTCAGTAGCGATCTCGCTATGTTTGACACGTAGCAGCGACCAGGCCCCTGCTGTGAGATCGCTGGTCGTGTCGGAATGGCCTGGACCTTTTTTTGATCGTTGAGGTCCAGCTGGGTAGCACACATCGCTGTCTTTGACACCTTACCAACGACCTCGTTGACGACTCAGACACCGACACATAGGCGTGCATTTGCATTGCCTTTTCCACGCCCATTCAGTTCCGATTGGTGGTCGCTTCTGCGTTCTGATTGGCGGTCAACAGAAGGCGACATAGTAGCGCTTCCATCCTTTGTTCCTGACCGCGTGGTGGTTTGCAGATCGTTGTAGAGTTCTCCGGCCTGCGACTCCTCTTCAATTTATCTATTCTTCAACGGTTCTTCTGACACCTTTTGTGCACGGTAGGTATCATTTGGGGTCTCAAATGCGTTCCCACCGAAGGGCTATTGTGTCGCCTCATAAGGCAAGGCCACCGATCAGAACGCAGTAGCGACCACCAATCGGAACTGAATGGGCGCGGAAAAGGCAACGCAAATGCACGCCTGTGTGACTACAACGTCACACAGGACGTCCCTCATCGAGGTCTGAATTGTCATAATAGCTGCCATGTGACAGGGTCACAACGACCAACGACATCGTTGTACAGGTCGCTACAGGTCGCCGCATCGCTGCTGCGTCATTGGGAAGATCTCACTGTTTGACATCTCACCAGCGACCACATAGCGACGCAGCAACGATCCCTGACAGGTCGTATCGTTGTCGGGATCGCTTTAGCGTCGCTAAGTGAGACGGGGCCTTAAGACCTCACAGCTCACAGTGCATGACAGACCAAATGAGAATCATGAGGTCAACGGAACTGGCCAAGGAGCTCAGAGACAGAATTGTGGCAAGGCACACATCTGGCCAAGGTGACAACAGAATTTCTGCAGTACTCAAGGTTCCTAAGAGCACAGTGGCTTCCATAATCCTTAAATGGAAAAAGTTTGGGACCAGCAGAAGTCTTCCTAGACCTGGCCATCCAGCCAAACTGAGCAATCGTGGGAGAAGAGCCTTGGTGAGAGAGATAAAGAAGAACCCCAAGATCACTGTGGCTGAGCTCCAGAGATGCAGTAGGGACATGGGAGAAAGTTCCACAAAGTCAACTGTCACTGCAGCCCTTCACCAGTCGGGCCTTTATGGCAGAGTGGCCCGGCGGAAGCCTCTCCTCAGTGCAAGACCTATGAAAGCCCGCATAGAATTTGCTAAAAAACACATGATGTACTCCCAGACTATGAGAAATAAGATTCTCTGGTCTGATGAGACAAAGATAGACCTTTTTGGTGATAATTCTAAGCCGTATGTGTGGAGAAAACCATGCACTGCTCATCACCTGCCCAATACAATCCCAGTAGTGAAACATGGTGGTGGCAGCATCGTGTTTTTCAGCTGCAGGGACAGGACGACTAGTTGCTATTGAAAGAAACATGAATGCGGCCAAGTACACAGATATCCTGGATGAAAACCTCTTCCAGAGTGCTCTGGACCTCAGACTTGGCTGAAGGTTCACCTTCCAACAAGACAAGACCCTAAGCACACAGCTGAAATACCAAAGGAATGGCTTCAGAACAACTCTGTGACCATTCTTGACTGGCCTAGCCAGAGCCCTAACCTAAATCCAATTGAGCGTCTCTGGTGAGACCTGAAAATGGCTGTCCAGCAATGTTCACCATCCAACCTGACTGATCTGGAGAGGATCTGCAAGGAAGAATGGCAGAGGATCCCCAAATCCAGATGTGAAAAACTTGTTGCATCATTCCCAAGAAGACTCATGGCTGTACTAGCTCAAAAGGATGCTTCTACTCAATACTGAGCAAAGGGTCTGAATACTTATGACCATGTGATATTTCAGGTTTTCTTTTTTAATAAATTTGCAAAAATTTCTACATTTCTGTTTTTTTTTCAGTCATGATGGGGTGCAGAGTGTACTATAATGTGAAAAAAATTAACTTTTTTGAATTTACCAAATGGCTGTAATGAAACTAAGAGTAAAAAATGTAAAGGGGTCTGAATACTTTCCATACCCACTGTATGTGTTCATGAGGTTTTCATGTGATCAGTAGGATTTTGTGACAATTGTTCAGCATTTCAAATATGTCATTTAGGGAGAATATAATTTTACGACTCTTGCTGTTATCTTGAGCTCATCACTTTCTTATGAGATTTGATATTTACCCCTTCTCTTACTACTTGTTACATCGTTTGAATGGTTGACATAGCTACTTTTTGATTGATACTATTTTGGGGGGAATAATTTATCATATATCCTTTCTTGATTGCATTGTTGTATTTTAGTGTCTGTGATACCGGGACTGTACTGTGCAATTGTGGTACCTTTTTGAACATTATTATTGTGATCATTGGGGTTTATTTGAGCTGGATGAGCTGTGGTTTTGGCATGCATTATTTTTAAATGGTTTTAATGTTTGTCTATTTTCCAGTGTGCTCATCGCTATGTAATTGTTTCTTCTTCCTTTTTTGATGTGCCACATTATACACAAGAGCTCTGTTTATAGTGTCAGTGTACAGATAATACAGTAATCAACAGTGATGTTATACACAAGAGCTCTGTATACAGTGTATAGGGTACAGGTAATACAGTGATCACCAGTGACATTATACACAGGACCTCTGTATATAGTGTATGGTTTACAGGCAATACAGTGATCACCAGTGACATTATGCACAGGAGATCTGAATATAGTGTATTGTGTACAGGTAATACAGTGATCACCAGTGATGTTATACATGGGAGCTCTGTATATAACATACAGTGTATAATGTAAGTGTACAGTTAATACAGTGATCACCAGTCACATTACACACATGAGCTCTATATAGTGTTAGTGTACAGGTAATACAGTGATCACCAGTGACATTATACACAGGAGACCTGAATATAGTGTATTGTGTACAGGTAATACAGTGATCACCAGTCACATTACACACAGGAGCTCTGTATATAGTGTCAGTGTACAGGTAATACAGTGATCACCAGTGACATTATACACAGGAGCTCTGCACATAGTGTCAGTGTACAGGTAATACAGGGATCACTGGTGGTATTATACACAGGAGCTCTGTATATAGTGTCAGTCTACAGGTAATAACGTGATCACCAATGACATTATACACAGGAGCTCTGTATATAGTGTCAGTGTAAAGGTAATACAGTAATCACCAGTGATGTTATACACAGGAGCTCTGTATATAGTGTATAGGGTACAGGTAATATAGTGATCACCAGTGACATTATACACAGAACCTCTTTATATAGTGTATGGTGTACAGGCAATACAGTGATCACCAGTGACATTATACACAGGAGATCTGAATATAGTGTATTGTGTACAGGTAATACAGTGATCACCAGTGATGTTATATATGGAAGCTCTCTATATAGTATACAATGTACACTGTGTGCAGAATTATTAGGCAAGTTGTATTTTGATCACATGATACTTTTTATACATGTTGTCCTACTCCAAGCTGTTCAGGCTTGAGAGCCAACTACCAATTAAGTAAATTAGGTGATGTGCATCTCTGTAATGAGGAGGGGTGTTGTCTAATGAAATCAAAACCCTATATATACTTTGGCAAAATGGGTCAGAAGAGAGATTTGACAGGCTCTGAAGAGTCCAAAATTGTGAGATGTCTTGCAGAGGGATACAGCAGTCTTGAAATTGGCAAACTGGTATCATCAAAGATGAACTTGTGGGACCTTTTTGGGTTGAGGATGGAGTGAAGCTCAATTCTCAGACCTACTGCCACTTTCTGGAAGACATCTTCTTCAAGCAGTGGTACAGGAAGAAGTTGGTATCGTTCAAGAAAAACATGATTTTCATGCAGGACAATGCTCCATCACATGCCTCCAACTACTTCACAGCGTGGCTGGCCAGTAAAGGTCTCAAAGAAGAAGAAATAATGACATAGCCCCCTTGTTCACCTGATCTGAAGCCCATAGAGAACCTGAGGTCCCTCATAAAATGTGAGATCTATAGGGATGGAAAACAGTACACAGTGTCTGGGAGGCTGTGGTGGCTGCTGCATGCACTGTTGATCGTAAACAGATCAAGCAACTGACAGAATCTATGGATGGAAGGCTTTTTAGTGTCATCATAAAGAAAGGTGGCTATATTGGTCACTAATTTTGGGGGGTTTGGTTCTTGCATGTCAGAAATGTTTATTTCTAAATTTTGTGCAGTTATATTGGTTTACCTGGTGAAAATAAATAAGTGAGATGGGAATATATTTGTTTTTTATTAAGTTGCCTAATAATTCTGCTCAGTAATAGTTACCTGCACAAACAGATATCCTACTAAGATAGCCAAATCTAAAAAAAAACCACTCCAACTTCCAAAAATATTAAGCTTTGATATTTATGAGTCTTTTGGGTTGATTGAGAACATAGTTGTTGATCAATAATAAAAATAATCCTCTAAAATACAACGTGCCTAATAATTCTGCACACGGTGTATAGTGCAAGTGTACAGTTAATATAGTGATAACCAGTGACATTATACACATGACCTCTGTATATAGTTTCAGTGTACAGGTAATACATTGACCACCAGTGACATTATACATAGGAGTTCTGTATATAGTGTCAGTGTACAGTTAATACAGTGATAACTGGTCACATTAGACAGAGGAGCTCTGTATGTAGTGTCAGTGTACAGGTAATACAGTGATCACCAGTTAGATTATACAAAGGAGCTCTGCATATAATGTCAGTGTACAGGTAATACAGGGATCACTGGTGGTATTATACAAAGGAGCTCTCTAGTGTCAGGTTACAGGTAATACAGTAATCACCAGTAATGTTATACACAGGAGCTCTGTATATAGTGTCAGTGTATAGGTAATAAAGTGATCACCAGTGAAATTATACACAGGAGCTCTGCATATAGTGTCAGTGTACAGGTAATACAGTGATCACCAGTGACATTATACTCAGGAGCTCTGTATATAGTGTCAGTGTGCAGGTAATACAGTGATCACCAGTGACATTATACACAGGAGCTCTGTATATAGTGTCAGCATACAAATAATACAGTGTTCACTAGTGATATTATACACAGGAGCTCTGCATATATTGTCAGTGTACTGATAATACAGTGATCAACAGTGACATTATACACAGGAGATCTGTATATAGCATATAGTGTACAGGTAATACAGTAATCACCAGTGACATTGTATACAGGTGCTCTGTATATAGTATCAGTGTGCAGGTAATACAGTAATCACCAGTGACATTATGCACAGGAGCTCTGTATATAGCGCATAGTGTACTGGCAATACAATGACACCAGTGACATTATACACAGGAACTCTGTATATAGAAGAAAAGCAACATACTGCACAGGGCGGCACTAACTGGACCCCCTTTTGCTTCCTCCCAATGGAAACAGTCTTCTAAAAAGTTAATTATATTACAGCAGTAATAATGTCCCCACTTGCCACCATAAATTGATAATGTATGTTCCTCTTTCCGGCCCCATGCAATAATTAAAGGGAACCTGTAAAAATGAGGTTTAAATAAAGTATTTATAATGTCCCCATTTGCATGCCAATGAGGGCTTTGACTAGTCGATGGGGCATTAGTTAACCTTTTACTAATCAGCTCTCTTTCCATGTTATCAAGCCCCAGTAGTTGCCAACTCCTGCAAATCTTGCACACACGTGCCGCACATTTCAGCAGTGTCACTGCATCTCTGCAGCTAGGTTTACACTTCCCTGCTTTAGAAGTGCACTGCTCATGACTGAAAGCCATCTTCTGAACTTTCGATTATGTGTAGTGCACCTCTGAACCCCGTGATAACATGGAAAGAGGGCTGACTAGTCAGGGTTAAGAAGTTCCTCATTGACTATTCAAAGCCCTCATTAGCATAGAAAATGGGGACAAAATAATTGCTTTTTTAAACCTCATTTTTTTCATACAAACATTATACAGGACTGGTTAGGCAGGGAAGTTTCTTATAAATAAGTGAATGCTGCTGGGTTGGAGGGCATGGGGTCCTGACAGGTTTCCTTTAAGTCCATCATTCTGGCCTCCTTCATTTAATAATGTGCTCCATACTGGTCTCCTAGGTTCCTTGGTCCTGGCTGTGCCCCCTAGGTCACTTGACCCTGGCTGGACATAGCCAGGGCTAAGGGACTTAGGGGCAAAACCAGGGTCAAGTTGGCAGAACCAGTTTCAAGTGACCTAGGGGCACAGCCAGGGCTATGGGATCTAGGTGGCACAGCCAGTGTCAAGGGATCACCACCAGGGCCAAGGCACTTAGGGGGCACAGCCAAGGCCAAGGGACCACAACCAGGGCCAAGGGACCTAGGGGGTACAGCCAGAGCCAAGAGATCTAGGGGGCACAGCCAGGGCCAAGGGACATAGAGGGAACAGCCAGGGCCAAGGAACATAGGGAGCACAGCCAGGGCCAAGTGACCTAGCAAGCACAGCCAAGGCCAAGGAACCACAGCCAGGGCCAAGGGACCTAGGGGCACTTACCTGCCCATGCTCCTGGGGCACTGTGCAGTGTTCTCATCTTAGAGAACCAGTGCGCTCATGTTAATATGGCCGCTGACCTAGCAGAGGCCAGCGGCTGATGTGAGTGCACGCATCACAGGCATCGCATGACAGTGATGTCATATGCTGGCAATGCCACTGTCAAGCACCGGCTACAGTGGGTCCACACAGTGCCACACATGTCAGCCTCTGGTCTCTGCTAGGATGGTGGCCTATTGCTATGGTGACGTGCAATGCATTTCAATTGAATGTACGTCCGAGGACGCACATTCAGTTGAAACTAGTGGGACACCTCAACGAACTGGTCGAGGGCCTGCCAAGGTGTTGGGCCCACCAGAGAATTTTCCAGTGTCCCGGTGGGACAGTCTGACCCTGCCCTCATACACAACATGCTTATGTTCCTTATCTTAAAGACTTCCATGGGCATGATGGACATTACCCTACGAACGTTACGGATATTTTTTGTGCTGAGATTTTTCAAACTCTTTTGGGAATATATGTCCCAAATAGATCTATGTTAGAATACTTACTGATCTGGCACTTGAGCTGGAATGTCCCAGAGTTGCCCTGGCATGGGGGTCCTGGTAATGTACATAGCAACAATCAGGGTTGCCAATTGTCGAGAAATTCCAGGACATCCTGTAAAAATAGGACCCTTTTTTGCCCTTTCCATAAAAAATATTTAAGGAGTTTGTGATTTTATTTTTGTTATACAGATTATTTTAACTGTAATTAGCATCATTTTACAATTCACAGTGAATGCAGATCATGTCTTCATATCAGAATTATGCATTGTTGACATGCATCACTTCTAAATATAATGATTTGTTACGATTTTCCAATGTGTCCGTAAAAAATAATGGCCGTACGTGAGTTTTTGATAAGCTGTCCAGAAAAAATAAAAAGTCAAATTGGCAACCCTGGTGACAATCCTGATTCTAGGTCATATACTGTAAATTTGCAGGTAATTACCCCAGTTAAGCAGATAATGACACAAGCAAGATCTGTTCCATATTGTTTTTTAAGAAATTATTAACACGTATGCAAGATCCCATTAATGTGCAAGGTTGGCACTGTCTGGTTTATTTTGTTTCGTTTTTGCTCTTGAAATGAAACTTGCAATAAAAATAGATTAAACGTGAATATTTAAGCGTGTAGCATAATATTGGCTGTTATCATGTATTTTTTTTACTATTTCAGCAGCGGGGTGTGATTGCAGTTTACGTTTTTTTTTACGCTCTGGTTTAATAGCTGCAATGTTATGTGTAGGAATAAATTGTAGATGAGACGTCTGAGTGTGGAGGATGACGGCTGCAGCAGTAAGTACATCTTGGGTTAAGGAAACTGATTGGATGCAAACTGGAAATGCATCTCAGGGAGCTCTACAGTAAAAATGAGTCCCTAGCAGTAATAATCGTGTGCCATCATCCAGTAGCCTCAACTAGCATGAGGTGAGTGGTGATTGGGCGGGAAGGGCCAACCTCACTCCTCCCAGCCCCTGTGTAGAGCTGTAAACTGAGCTTTGAATGTGACGCCCGGGAGAAAGACAGAGCAACACAGACATCAACAGGGAATAACCTAGTCACAGGGAGAATTGGAGAAGGAGACCACAACTGCTCAGAAGCATATAGTGTAGCTATTATTGCAGTGGTGGCTGGATATAGTGTGTCCCCTTTATGATGATGTCTCGGTATTGGATGCTATTACTGTTCCTGACTATGGGTAGAGGAAAGCAACCACAGGGCTCTGACTCAAGCTCCAACCCAGCTTCGGGGTTGCTACTATCCACTACAGACCCCCTGTCAATGCACATGATGAAGCTCTACGAGAAATACAGTAGAGATGGCAGTCGTCCTCAGGATGGGAATACAGTTCGGAGCTTCCGGGCACAGCCAGGTAAGCGTAAACCCATAGGGGTCCATACTGAGGGCAAAACATCCGAATATCCATAATGTTACGTCATGTCATCCAACGGGTCCACAGAGAGTGGCTACACTAAAGGACATATTCATCCAAGTGGCACTTCTAAGTTACACACTGGTTTTATCTCTTTGCCCAAAACATGTCATGAAATTGATGCCCGCACCTTTTTTTATAATTACTCACCTGTACGGAAACTTACAGCTATGTGCGCCGTCTAATTGTCAATACCGAAAAGACAATGATGGTCCCTAATACTTCGTTATAGCATCAAGCCTCGTAAGTTCAAGGTATAGTCTATAGAAAGTGTAGAAAAGCAATTCTGAATTTTATTCGAGACAGGACTACACTGATTATTACGACCAAAAATGACACTTTGTTCTTAAATACAATACACCCCTATATCCTGCTATATAAACAGTAGATGCTTCAAGTAATTTATGATGTGATATAAAGCTCGTTAACAGATGGAGCCTACAGCAAGTAGTAGATGTGCTGGATTTGTGGCAGTTTTCAGGTCCTCTCAATTGCCAAAGTAGTCATCAAACTACAACATTTTGTATCCAGCACAGTGGAGTGTTTCACTGTTGACACAGTGTTATGTATATTGTATATATGTATTGAGGTTATATACAGTAATTATCCTTAGGTTCACACAACCATATAAAAAATCAAGAGTTTCATCCAGAAAACTAGGATTTTTTTATCACTTGTCATGTGTGCAGTTCGTATGCAATTCACTTTTCTTTTTTTATTTTATTACAGCAGCAGCAATTCTTAATTTACAAGACCATTTACATTTTCCTATGTTAAAGAATTACAATGTACTGTATACGTATGGCATTTGTTTTTTTCACACCCATAGACTTGATTGGGCTATTGTCATCCAATTTACAGAAGAAACTTGATTTTTTTAACACACAGATTCAATCTGTGAAAAAAAATAATACTCGTCTGCAGTGCCCCATTGAATAGCATTGTCTGACAGCACTCGGACCAAAAATATGGTTGTGTGAATGAGTCCTTATTCTGAGCTTCATCAGCTTGACTGGATCAACTGGGTCCTACTAAAATGTAGCTTAACTGATTTTCTTACTTTTATGGCTACACACACTAAGTTTAGGTTCACACTAGTGTTTGAAATTCTATTTTTCTGTTCCTGTTAAGAAACAAAAAAAAAAAAGGAAGTTCTGGAAAAAATGCTCATTACTTGGACAGACATATTATTGGGGTCCAGTGGGTTAATACTGCAGTCCATTTGGTTTTGGGTGGCTGTCAGTTTGACAGAAAAGACTGCGCAGCAGTAACAATGGCAGAACTTGTGACATAGCCTCATAACAGAGGCTGCAATTGAAGTGTGAACCTAGCCTCATTGTAAATTATGTTTAGTGGAGAACCCTATCACAGTCCTTAAGAACAATTTTGCCTCTTCTCATTTGATGTTCCTATGAGTAAAAAGGCTGCCTGGGTTAGAAAATCAATTTAAAGGAGAATTAAATAAAGGGGATCTAATGTTCAAGACCACCAGTTATTCTGTCATTCTCTCGGGAGGACTTATTGTGCTTATACATAAGGTAGACAGTCCATGAATTAGAATTGGTATCACGTAATGATTAATTTTCCGTGTAGTGGTGCTACAGGGACATAAACTGGTTGTTACCAGATTCACAAGAAAAAAAAAAAGATAAAGGAAATATAAATACCCTGCGCCTCAAAATATAAAAAATGGTAAATTCAATGTGTGACAGAAAAATGAATATAATAATAAAATAATAGTAAACATGAAATGTAATGTGTTAACAAGCTTTATCTCCTTCACTTGTCAAGTAAGATTATATAAAGAGGCCTCAGTAGAGCTTTTCTAAATGGAATATGTCAGTAAGATCAACCCTTCTAAGCCGTCATAGAAAGTTGAAAAAAATTATACCTTGATATCTGCCATCCGATGTTTTATTCCAGAGTAATCCACATTTTTCTTAAAGTGAGCGATTAAGATCTATGGATAGCACACAGATCTCCCTGATAATCTGCCTCCAGAGCTTATTTTAAATAAAATGGTGCATTACCAGTGTGAGACATGTAATGACTAACAGTCTGTTCTAATGACCTACGGGGCGGGATCTCGGGCAGCGCGGCCCCACAGGCGCAGTCAGCCTGACATCAAATGATGTCAGAAGACGGGCAGTCCTAACTGCGCATGCCCAAGGGATCACATAACAGTGCAGGCTCTGGGACAGATTCAAACAACGCTGAGGAGGCAGCGCCCAGGTATGAGTAACGGCTGTGCTGCGTCCGATTTGGAAGGAAAGTCCCGCCTCCCTGGCGATTTCACAGTATGAGGGGGCACATTTTATAAGTGTTTATTTCAGCGTGTGCAGGGAGCATAACTAAAAGAGCCACCTTGCCAAATGCAGCATTAGGGCTGCACAAGGTGGCTCTTTTAGTTACAAAAGCCTGGGGGGCGGGGGGGTGACAGGTTCCCTTTAAAAGAAGCTGTGGAGGCAGATTCTCACAGGGATTTATGTCCAACCCATAGATTTTAATAGCTAATTTACATCTTAAGGAAAACATGGATTTTATTCCACTTTCTCTGACCTGCATGCCCATATAGATGGCTTAGGAGGGTTGATCCTAGTGGCAGATTCCTTTTAAGTACATTATATGTTCAAATAATTGCTATAATTAAAAACTACAATGCAGGTATAAAAACAAATGTTTAAGGAAGTTATGATTCTAAAAAAAATGTGGAAAAAAAATTTGACTGGCTATGAAGAGGGTAAGGCCTGGATATTCTAAAAAAGAGCAAAAATGCTAAAAAACATATTGATAGTCCAACAAATAGTAAAGGTAAACTAACATACAGTGAGAATGCCTGAGTCTGGTCCTGAAAACACAACCTGTCCTAGATCTAAGTTGTATAATTCAAGGATCCTTTGTGAGTTGGGTGACTTGGCTTTCATATGAGCATTAACAATACAGTAAATTAAAAGTGACAAATGCTTCTATGGATAACTTAATCATGCAGACACACTGAGGGGCCTGAACCCATACATTTATCATGTGTTTAATCCGTCCATGAAAAATAAAGTGTTGGCACAATTATTCCTCATATGTAATAAAGCTTCTTTATCTGACAGATTTTATGGCTTCCCGTCCCACATATCGCTTCAATTTAACATCTCTACAACAGTCCGAAGTTGTCTTGGCTGCCACTCTCCATTTTGGACCTGACAAAGGCCCTAGGCCTCCCAGGGACTCATTCTGCAAACGCTCCAAGAATACGTCCTGTCGTTTTCTGCTTCAACCACAAAATCAGAGGGTTAGTGTGGTCTTTAAAAGTATTCTTCATCAAAGAGATTTAGGTCTGGTGAAGTGGAATATCAGCATTGCTACGTCTAATAAAAAAGATGCCTGGCATGTGAAGGATATAACTAGCATTATAAAGGAGGCCCAACATCAACAAGACTTCTTCATCTCAACTGAAATTGATTTTGGTTATAAACCTTCTAATATTTATGAAAGTAATCCAAGGGAAGCCCCATACATCTTAGTATTTGCCAACGATAGGGCAATTTCAGAGCCTAACAGTGTGGCAGTAACTTTACAAAGATACGACCCACTCCAATCAAGTGTTGCTGATGCAAAGCAGCTTCTCAATGCATCTTCAGAGAGCAGAGTGAGGAGGGATGCCACATTTTTGGCTTCAACCCATAATAATGAACTACCCGATGTTAAGTATATTCACTATAGCAAGCAGGACCTGTGGGAAAGTACATACAAGTCACTGAAACAAAAGCCCCAAAGGAAGGAGCGGAAGAAGAAGGGTAATGAAAACACTGATACGTTGCCGAAATCTCCAGTCCTTCACTTTGATGAGAGGACAATGAAAAAAGCTCGGAGACGCCAGTGGGATGAGCCAAGGGTCTGCTCCCGCAGATATCTCAAGGTGGATTTTGCAGACATTGGATGGAGTGAATGGATTATATCTCCCAAATCATTTGATGCTTATTACTGCTCTGGTATTTGTGAATTTCCAATGCCAAAGGTAAGAAGTTAAAAAAGTTAACAGTTTGTCAAAGTAAATGCTGATTTCCAAACTTGCTAATATTCCAAAGTAGTACACTAGGAGGTCCGTTTGATTAGTAGGGTTCAAATGTGGACCAGCCTTATGAAGGTGACACAGGGTTAAATCCAAATGTTTGTTTTACTATTGTCATTATTGTTCTAGCCCTGGTTGACCTCCTTAGTGTAATTTTTGTTTTCATATTTTCTTAGCCCTAATCATGTATGAGTAGCCTAAGACATTTTCCAAACTTGAAACAACTGAAATTTATGTTACGTTAGAAGGACACTACATAGATTCCTCCAGAGGCTTTACTTAAAGGGAACCTGACAGCTGATACATGCTGCTTGATCCAAAGGCAGCATGTGTCAGACATTGGTTGTATGATTTCAGCTAGGTATGTAATGCCGCAGTGTTTCAGAGAAAAACATGGTATAATAGGCACCGTGGACCAAGCTACATGGCAAGATAGTCAGAAAGGTGACTTCTCCTCATCCACTATCAATGACTGTCAGGTCTTTCCTTATACACGTCTGCAGGAAGAGCTTGTCAGTCACTGTGATTGGGTGGAGAGAAGCCAACGAGGGCCTGCCTTTCCGTCTACCCTCCCAGGCAGCTCAGTTTCTGGGCTGGCTTTTATAGTATGTTATTCTCTTAAATCAAGCCCAACTATAACTCTTACACCAAGTTCTCTATGCTATCTGACTCATATCTCATGAGAGCAGTGTTCACATTCAGAAAGGGTGTCAATACAATGTTCTCCCAATACAATGTTGTTACAGGCCCTAGAGTGGGTATTTGGTGCTTGACTTGCAATGGTCATCTACTGTATCAGACCTGGATGAACAAGGGCTGGGCCCTGGGTCTTGGCTATCGTGGGCAGGTTCCCGGACCTTGACTCTAACGAATCTTGTCCTCAGATCTTGACCAGCGTAGACTGGGCCATGAATCTTTACTGGCCTTATCTGACCCCGCTCACGGGTGTACCACAACTGGATTAGGCCTTCTGGTATGTTCCAGTGTCCTGCTTGTCTCACTGGTTGGTGTCAAATCCTTTCCAACCATGCTAGTCTGGCCTCTTATATAAGGGAACTGCGTCCTACAAGTCACCTAACCTGGTGCTCCGTTTAGACTTGTCTTTCTAAAAACTCTTCCCCTTCCTGTTCGTTCTGCAGGGTTCTGCTTGGGCAGTAGGTGGAAGTCTCCGGACCCAAATGCCGCACAGTGCTGGGGAATTTCATCTTCTATGGCACACCTTCTTATAGCTGTTATCATACATGGCTGAATTCATACAGTCAGTTTCTGATACATGCTGCCTGTGTATTGGGCAGCATATAACAGCTGTCAGGTTTCATTTACAGCTCCTGACCTCCAATGGCTATTTTGGCAAAAATGGCACTTCCCTGACATGATTCAACAGAGAGCTTGTCACATCTCAGATAATGCAGTTCCGTGATACAACATGTAAAGTGGTTGTAAGGTGAAACTTCAATTCAAAGAAACTAGTAAGAGTTTGAGTCAGTCTTTATGTTAAAGTTTTTTTCAAGGACTACGATATTACTGGTCTGTCTATATCAGATTAGTGAGTTTCTCACTCTTGGCATTGCTGCCAATCAACCCAACATATTTTTTAAGGGTTGTGCTTGATTTTGAAGCTAAGGGGTTATATCCAAAATCACAATGTTTTGTTATAATTATGTGCACAGACATATAATGTTTTGAGTCAAAATAACTAATTTATAAATTTGTCCTGTTTTGCACATATCACTACTCGAAAGTATGTATCTGCAGACTCTGTTTAACCTCAAGTTGCAATTGAAACCAATCTGTAGTTCCAGTGCTCCACGTTGATAATGCTCAGTGAGAGTGGTCTCGGCCAGCTGGCTTCCTGCCAGCATAGATCTGCTCACCCTGAGTGTATTCTACTTTTGGAATACACTCTCTGGTTCTGTACACAAATCTGCCTGAATGATTTTATATTCTGAAACACAGTACAGTACATCGATAAATCTGCCTGTGTGTCTTCACATCACTATTTTGTTGGTTTCCAGCAGAGCTCAACTCACCTGTGCTCTTCTCTATCTCCATAAGAGAGTTTGCAAAAACTTGGCTCAGAAGAGCTTAGAACACTAGCTGAGATAAGCTGTGTTTGATGCCCTGATGGGGCTTGTCAGAAGCACACAGGAGAGGGGAGTATGGGGTCTGCAACACTCAAGAGAAGCAGGGTGCTGCTAGGAAATGTAGTTTTAACAGATAAAAGTAGGACTGCTAGAGATGAAAAAAGACAAAATGGTAGAAGAAAGAAACATGCTTAGCTTAGTATGCATATTAACAATGAATATTCATTTTCTCTGCTTTGCAAAAAAAATGTGATTGCGTGAATAACCTTTTAAGCCTCATTCACATTAATGACTGAGCTGCAGTGACTTGAAGCACAGTCACTAATAAAATTGTTGAAGCTGTTCCTAGCAATCAATAAACGGGCCAATCTACTTTGATAATTTAATGTGGATAAGGCATTTTTGACATGTCAGCATAGTTTGATAATTTTATATTGTTATTAACATTCTACAGGTTTTACGAGATATTTCAATTGTCGAGTAGGTGCAGCTACTCTCAATTCCACAATAAACATGTATACCGTATTTTTCGGATGATAAGACACACCGGACCATAAGATGCACCCCAAATTTTCAGAAGGAAAATGGTGAAAAAAAATGAACGCGTCAAATGGGGGTCTGTCTTACAGTCCTGAATTCAGCTTACCCTAGGGGGATCTGCAGCGCTGGTGGAAAGGAGTCAAAGGGGGTGTTTGGTGGGCCGGCAATGATATGACCCAGACTGGTGGGACAGATTCGGCAGTGCTCAGTGGTGCGGGAGCTCCGCCGACACTTTATGAAAGAATAGGACAGAGAACTATGCGGTCAGTATTAAAACACTAGAAAATATCCACCACAGAAAATACAAAACACCACATCTGACTAAAGACATGGAGGGTATATCTGCATCTCCAGAGATACAGCTTGGCTGCAAAAAATCCTTACACAGACAAAGCTGGACAAGACAAAACATGAAAATGCACACAACTATAAGGCCCACAGCATGTGGACAGCAAAAACAAAGCCAGAACTTATCTTTGTTGAAAAGAACAGCAAAACAGGAGAGACCAGTCAGGGATGAGAATCCTCCAAAAACAATGGGCAACTGGCACTGACTAAAGGATCAAGCAAGACTTAAATAGCCTAGTCCAAATTGCAATAAGTGGACACACCTGATAAATGCTGCGATCCAAAGACAGTAGCACTACCACTCATAACCACCTGAGGGAGCCCAAGAGCAGAATTCACAACACACCTCCACCTCATGGGAGGTGCTTGGGCAATGTGTTCACTTTGTTAGTTGCATGCTTGCTAGTTCTTAGGTCCCATGTTCTAGTTAATCTTCCAATATCCGCCTGCACCTGCCGTTCCCACCTGTATACCAACCGTACCTGCTGGTGCCCACCTGTATTCCAGCTGTACGGGCCTGCACCTGCCGTGCTTACCTGTATGCCAGCCATACCTGCCTGCAACACAAGTGCTTGCCTGTTTATCAGCTGTACCTGCCATGCCCACCTGTACACCAGCCATACCTCCCTGCAACTGCCAATGGCCGCCTGTATACTTGCTGTTCCTATCTGCTCCTGCCAGTGCCTGCCAGTATTCCAGCCATCCCTGTGTGAACCTTCCGCTCCTGTGTTCCTGTTGTGCCTGCCTGTACCAGCTGAACTCTCCCTTCTAGACTGTTCCAGCCTCCTGTTTCTGGGGGGGTCAACTGCCGCAGAGTCAGGTGTTCACCTAGTTATGCCCCTCTAGACTCTCCTCAGACTACGACAGAGTGGTTCTACCACCACTCCCTTTGCAGTTTGCCTAGCCCATGGAACCAACTGGCTGTCCAACCTCTTCAGTCTCTGACCTTTTCCAGGAGGTCTCCCACCAGAGGGACCAGCAGGACAAAATCATGTCCTCTCTTTACAGACTTTGACCACCCACCTTTATACATTCTTCCTCACCTATTCAAGCTGTGGCAACCTCAGCTATGAATCTCCAAACTACCACCTATGTTTCTGGTTCCCAACCCCGCCTGTATGCTGCACCATGTAATGATGATGTCCCATACTGTGCCGAGGAATCATGAATCAATACATATTGCACTTTGAGCTCTTGGCACACAAGTTCACTCCTGATCAGGCCAAAGTGACATTCATGATGTGTCATCTTACCCAAAAAGACCTGCCATGACTCATCCTCTATGGGAAAGAGGGTATCCCCCGGTCTCCAAGCTCCAGACTTTCTTTTTAAGCTTTCTGCAATGTCTTTCATGAACCTGGCCAAGTTTCCTCTGCAGCATCCTACTTCCTCAGATTAGCCAGGGAAACCTCACAGTGGACCAGTATGCCATCCAATTCCACACCCTGTCCACCGAACTCGCTTGGAACAATGCGGCATTGGTTGCCACCTTCTGGGAGGGTCTTGCCTGGAGAAGCTAGCTGGTCGTGATATTCCTACCTTGTTGATCGACCTGTTGTTCCTGTCTACCCTGATCGACATCAGGTTTCAAGAATGCTCCAAAGAGGTGTTCCATGAAAGAGGATCTAAGCGTTTGGCTACTACCTTCCACAAGCCAATCAGTACACAGCTCTCAGCTTCGACACCTTCCTCTGAACCTATACAAGATGACCCAGAGAAACTGGCAAAGCATCGTCAGGAGGTCTGGCGTTCGGAGGGAAGGTGCTTCTACTGTGGTTGTCACGAACATCTGATCTACTCCTGTCTAGAGAAGATGGGAAACTCTAGAGCATAGGATCAATAGGAGAAGCTATCCTGGGTGAGAATTACTCCTCTCCTCTGCTGACTCTGTCAATGTCTGTTTCCTGTGGCAACACCCATTTCACTTCATAGGCTTACCTGGATTCTGGTTCCGCAGGACATTTCATACACCAAGCCATGGTGGATTGTTATCGGATACTCATTCAATGCCTCCAGAGTCCATTGGTGGTATCATCTGTAAATGAGTGACCTGTAGCAGAAGCAAATTTCTTAATCTCCTAGCGGATCAGAGAAAATCTCCTTTTATGTGCTACCAGGTGTGTCCCATCCTATGCTCTTGGGCCTGCCTTGGCTACCTACACACCAGCCTGTCCTGGATTGAAGGTCAAGAGGAATACTGCATTGGAGTCATGCATTCATCCTGCTTGATCACTGGCTACTCCATCAAATTTACCGGTCTTGCCTCCCGCTTATTGGGCCTTTGCAGATGTTTTCGAAAAGAAGGAGGTGGAGACACCACCACCACAGGCTGCATGACTGTCCTATAGATCTTTTCCCTGGTTATTCTCCTTCTCAAGGCTGTATCTATTGCCTTTCTCAGGCAGCCATGTCCGAATAAATCAAAGAGAACCTTGCCAGTTGAATTATCAAGAAGTTATCCTCCCAAGATGGGGCAGGATTCTTCTTTGTTAAAAAGAAGGAAGGCTCACTCCGGCCCTGCATTGTAATTGGGGTCTCAACCAGATAATGATCAAGAATAAGTAAACTCTGCCACTTATCTAAGAGTTGTGTGATTGTCTCAGTGATTCTAGAGTCTTTACTAAACTTGATCTGCGAGGAGCATATAACCTAATCCAAATATACCAGATGGATGAATGGAAGACTGTGTTCAATACCCGGGATGGCCATTATGAGTATCATGTAATGCTATTTGGGCTCTACAGTGCCTCAGTAGTCTTACAAGAATTGATAAATTATGTCTTCTGAGATCTTCTCTACTCTTGTGTGGTGGTTTACCTGGACGATGTACTGGTGTTCTCCCCCCATCTGCACCATCTGCCTATGTCTATGGCAAACCTCTCTTGCCTTCTTAGGATACATCATCTCTGAGACTAGACTGAGGATGGATCTTGAGAAAGTGTCTGCCATTCTAAAGTGCCCTGATGGCCTGAAAGCTATCGGTTTCTGGGATTCCCAAATTACTGCCACCAGTTCATTCCACATTTTTTCATCTCGGACTACTCCAATTTCTGCCCTGATCTGTAACGATGCACACCCAAAGGAATGGTCTCTGGAGACTGAAAGCACTTTTTCTTCCTTAAAACAGACCTTCTCTTCAGCTCCAGTGCTGCATCGACCTGAGAGTAATAAACAATTCTATTTGGAGGTGGATGGGGCCGATGCCGCTCTTACTCTGAAATCTACTATGGGACGTATGGTGACTTGAGAGTTCTTCTTCAAAGCCTTTTTAGCTCCAGAAAGTAAATACTCGATAGGTGATCGAGAACTCTTGGTGATTAAATTGGCTTTGGAGGAGTGTCATTTTCTACTTGAGGAAGTGGTTTATTCTGTAATTATCCATACGGACCACAAGAATTTTGACTATTGGCAGTCCGCACAATGTCTAAATCTGCGTCAAGCCAGGTGGTCTTTGTTTGCTTTTGATTTTGTTCTCCATTTCCAGCCGGCAAACAAAAACATCAAGGAGGATGCGCTTTCCAGGTCCTTTCTGTATTCTGACCTGAAGGAAGAGCCTCAGTGCATCATTGAGTCCTCCAAGATAATTACTGTTGCTCTGACACTTATTATTTAAAGTGAACCTATCATCAGGATTTTCCTAAGTAAACTACAGACACTTTCAGGTTGGCGCCGTTATATTGATTAAAATGATACATGGGATGATTATATCCATCTTGTGGTTGTTGTATATTCTGTATTTAACATTTTAAGTTAATGAGATTCTCGTGCTTTGGGGAGGGCCTGTGGGCACGTGTTTATTTGGTGCTCTGTTCTCATATTCATAAATGATAAGTCACTGAACCTTCAGTGACCTGCCTCCTATTTTAAATACTGCACTTGTTCATATTGTGGTCATTGGAAAAAAAATTAACTACAGAAAAATGGTGCCAACAGCAGCGCATGCATAGTGGCATCTATCACTTTAATCAGTGTAATTGCTCCAACCATACAGTGTCTGTAGTTTACTTAACAAAATCCTGATGTCAGGTCCACTTTAAGGCACTTCCACCTGACGGAAGGTACCTGGACAACGTGTTCACTTTGCTTGCATGCTTGCTAGTTCTCAGGGCCCCTGTTCTAGTTTATCTTCTAGTACCTGCCTTTACTTGCCCATGTCTGCCTGTATATCATTCGTACTTGCACTTCCTTACTGCACCTGCCATGTCCACCTGTATACCAGGCATACTTGCCTACACCTGCCAGTGCCCACCTGTATACCTATTGTTCTTGTCTGCACCTGCCAGTGCCTACCTGTATTCCAGCCATTCCCACCTGCACCTGCTGCTCCTGTGTTCCTGCTGTGCCTGCCTGTACCAGCTGAACTTTTCCTTCTAGCCCGTTTCAGCTTCCTGCCCCTTGGGGGTCAGCTGTCATGAGTGCAAGGTCCGTCCTGGCATAGCACTTAGTGTTCATCTGAAGCCAAGTGTAACTCCACCATTAGGGGCTCTAGCGTAGAGTCAGGTGTTCACCTAGTTACACCCCTCCAGCCTCTCCTCGGACCACTGTTACATGAACAAAGCGCTTGGCGGTGATGCATGTTCTAAATGTATATGTAAACTCTTGCTAGTTGCACATGTTTTTTTAAAATATCACTAATCACAGAAAATGAACAAAGCATTAAAAAAACACATCTTAGCAATGTCTACCATAAACTCTTAGTTTTTGTTGATCCTTTTTTATCTATCTATATAATCGTCTAAAGGGTACTTCCGTCTGTTTGTCTGTCTGTCTTTCTGTCTGTCTGTAACAGAAATCCCGTGTCGCTGATTGATCAGTGACAGGCTTAGTCTGGCCGTGAATTGGCCCCTCCCTAGCCGTATGGTTGTGAAAAAATGTGTCAAAAGCTCAACCAGAAAGCTTATTCCAGTCACGGACTGGAGTAAGAGGCACCAAGATAGAAATGTGACTTTTGATAAAAGTTGGATTTCATGAATCTGCCTAAAACATCTCGGTAAGCAAAGTTGTTGAGAAGAAAAGAAAAATAAGACTTAAAAAAAGAAAACATCTTGAATAGTGGCAGAAAACTTAGAGAGAATAAGTTGTAAATACTAAAACCAATGCAAATTAACAAGAGCATTGAAGAATCCCAGGCAATGGTTCCAGTGGTGTATCACATACTGGGCTTCTTGCTGTAGTTTTGATAATATGCCTGCTGTATCTGTCTTATCATTGATGAGCTCTGTCTAACCCTGTCCATGCCATTGATTGACACCTTTCTGCCTATATTGCTCATTGCAGAAAGTTGCCAATCAGTGGTGATGGTAACTAGCCATTGATGAATATGAATGAATGAATATTATAGACTACACTGCAACTGAGAGGACTAACAGAGATATAGCACATAAAACAGCTAAGTGACCCAGCGATAGATTCAGGGTCTCTGCCCCAACTCTATGCTCCTATCAGATAAGTAGCATGAATCTGGTGGCAGATTCTGTATCAATCTAATCGAGTACAGGGCATGTAGTATAGAGACTGGTATGCAATGGAGTCGTAGCTAGTCAATACTTCACCAGGACCAAAAAATACCCAACCCAACTAATTTTACCCCAAGCCTGTTTCATTAGATTTCCTGACCATAGTCCAACTCATTTGAATGGAGCAGTGTTCCAGTTCCCTCCATAATGAGTGGTAAATAGTGCGGAAGTGGAAGGAACAACTTTGAAAAATGGCGCCACTTTTAGAATTGACTGTCAAACACCAACCAATCAGGCGTTCTTAACGATATGCTATCACTTTCTGTGATGGGAATAACTTAAGAAAAATTAAATATATAATTTATAAATATACATAATAAAATGGGGGAGGCTCAGAAACGAGCAGGCAGGAGAACAGACATTATGTTACGCTACTACATTAGAGATGGCGCAGATGCTATAACACATGTAGAGTAGAGAATACTGTGGAGGGCTGCAGGGGCACTTTTAGGTGTCTCTGTTACTCAAAAGGCTAGGACATTTTGGGCATTTATAGCACATACATTGGACATGCTCAAAAATTGTCAGCTAGATGCAGACCCCAATAGTGAGACCAGGATCTATCTCAGAACAAGGGCTCTTCATTCCCCAGGAATGGAGCAGTATTCGCACACGTATGGTCTCTCTTAATTCGATTGTTTGGGAGTTCTCAAAGTTGGCTCTCCATCCCTGGTGGCAGGCAATAAGGCCTCGTTCTTGAGATTGCGAAATGTCACTTGAACCTGCATCTAATTGGGAGTAACTCTTAATGAAAGCAAATTATGTGGCATCCAATAAGCAATCTATCAGTCTATAAGTGTGCTAACCGGCTGCCACATCAGAAGAAATATGAAACTAATAGTGATGCTAATTGGTTAAGGTGGCACAATCAATCCTTTCTGCACCAGAGGTACATGTCACTCTGCCCTCCACCTTTCTAACTACTACCCTTCTATATAGGACCCTATTATAGGGTGATTCTTGAAAACCCATCTCTTCAAGAAAGCTTACAACCTGCCACCTCACCACTACCGGAGCCACTGAAACCCCCCAACCTATTGTCTCCTTCCTCATCATCCTGTAGATGCTATCAATGGTGCTATATAAATAAATATTAATAATAATTCTTCCCTAGAAGCAATGTTGGGACATGGGGGTCAACCTGTATGATGTATCCCTTCATAATTTTCCTTTATGTTATTAAGCACTTAGCCAGATATCGCAAGTAGTGGGAGGATAGCAGTCTGCACTTCTAATGTAATTCAAGAATGCAGAAGACATTGTACAGGATTGTCCATGCTGTTTATTCTCAACGCGTTTCGAAATTCAACCAACTTCTTCATCATGAGTAACACAATATTGGTTTCACTCGTCACCTATGCAAATTTGTCCATCGGATAAGACCCTATTGCGCTTGGAATTCCTTGTTTTCACTTCGCCTGGAACAGAATTGTCCACGCACTTTCACTATAGTGCAGCACCACCCAGTGGGTAAATGAGCACATGAATGTCATGCAATGGCTGAAGGCCCCGAGAGCTGATGCTTCAGAGTGTTATACGGCTTTGAGTTATGTGGAGCTGTAATACTGCACTCATAGACTTCTCTGGGACCTTACCATGGTTGCCAACCATCCATAAACATACAGAACTCTATTTGCCTTGTCCGTAAAAAAAGAAATGAAGGGGTCCTTGATTTTTTGAAGCTGAAGAAATTTCTACAAATTATTTTGACTTTAATTATCATAATTTTATAGTTTGCAGTGACTAAACGAATCCTCATATCACAATTATGAGCTGCAGAAAAAAATAAAGTTGGCAACCCTGGACCCTACTGCATCTCCATAGGCATCAGAATTCATGTCGTGGCACTAACGTGTTGATTCTAGAGGGTATCTACAGGTACGACATGGAAGTTATGAGCAAGAGGCATGTACTAGAGTCTTTTGTAATTCTTACATGATGCAGTCATCGTTGTGTGACACAAGATGGGTTTTGTTCTTGTTTGTAGATTCATCTTCTCCCAAGGGGGCAATCATGTTTTAAGTAGACCTTTATAAGTCAGGCCTATGCCTCAGGGGCCTGTATCCATTCTGGAATTTAAAGGAGTACCATACCAAAGCGGCAGTAATTATTCCCCCTTTTTCAGGGCCATAAAGTTTGTACTTTATAGGTTGACATTATGAGGGGAATTCCTAGAGTGTGGAGGATGGGTTTAGCAATTTCCCCAAAACATGTTATATTCAGAGATCTGCCAAGCTCTCACGATGGAGAAGGGGCACAGCATAGGATTGGCACAGGTAGAAACTGTAACTGGACCGTCTACTACCAAAGACTAAATGGCATGTAGCGGGTAAAGTCATGTTACAAATTTTAAATAGGAGTCTCATACACATATGGGGTGTATTTTGCCATTCAGAAGGATTGTCTCAAAGACACTGAGACATATTGTTAGCATATGTCATGAAACTCTTAAGTCTAGAAGTGGTATTTTCTCCAGGAAAGAGACTTGGACCTTGGTGTCCAATTGGTTCTGTACATCTTTCTTCTTGTATGATTGGCCCGTTACAGCCAAGAGATCAAATAAGTGTCTCTTCCTAGCACCAGTTCCATTTCATTCTAGTGTTTGGCTGTCGACAAAGTGGCCTGACCACCACTAGGCATGTTCCACAGATAAGTCTTCTATGTTTCTCATGAAACTCTGGGCAAACTAGTTAAAAAAAGCTACTTTTTTTAATCACGTGATGAAACCTTGAAATAAAAATTATACTTGTGTCCGCTATTGTCTACCATTTGTATAATATATACCGTGGCCTTGTTCAGGGAACTGGGTGGGGGCTAGGGTTTCCATTTAGAGGAAGGTTATTAGGATTTTTAATTGTTTGTTAGAGTATTTTGTTTTATTATAATTTATTTTGAGATTTTTTTGTTACATCTTGTCTCCCAAAAGGTTAGAACAGTTATTAACCCCTTCATGACCCAGCCTATTTTGACCTTAAAGACCTGGCCATTTTTTGTAATTCTGACCAGTGTCCCTTTATGAGGTAATAACTCAGGAACGCTTCAACGGATCCTAGCGATTCTGACATTGTTTTTTTGTGACATATTGGGCTTCATGCTAGTGGTAAATTTAGGTCGATAATTTTTGCGTTTATTTGTGAAAAAAATTGAAATTTCGCTAAAATTTTGAACATTTTGCAATTTTCAAATTTTGAATTTTTATTCTGTTAAACGAGAGAGTTATGTGACACAAAATAGTTAATAAATTACATTACCCACATGTCTACTTTACATCAGCACAATTTTGGAACCAACATTCTTTTTGCTAGGAAGTTATAAGGGTTAAAATCTGACCAGCGATTTCTCATTTTTACAGCAAAATTTACAAAACCATTTTTTTTAGGGACCACCTCACATTTGAAGTCAGTTTGAGGGGTCTATATGGCTGAAAATACCCAAAAGTGACACCATTCTAAAAAATGCACCCCTCAAGGTGCTCAAAACCACATTCAAGAAGTTTATTAACCCTTCAGGTGCTTCACAGCAGCAGAAGCAACATGGAAGGAAAAAATGAACATTTAACTTTTTAGTCACAAAAATGACGTTTTAGCAACAATTTTTTTATTTTCCCATGGGTAAAAAGAGAAACTGGACACCAAACGTTATTTTACAATTTGTCCTGAGTACACGGATACCCCATATGTGGGGGAGAACCACTGTTTTGGGTGCACGACAGGGCTCGGAAGGGAAGGAGCGCCATTTGACTTTTTCAATTAAAAATTGGCTCCAATCTTTAGAGGACACAATGTCGCGTTTGGAGAGCCCCTGTGTGCCTAAACATTGGAGCTCCCCCACAAGTGATCCCATTTTGGAAACTAGACCCCCCAAGGAACTTATCTAGATGCATAGTGAGCACTTTGAACCCCCAGGTGCTTCACAAATTGATCAGTAAAAATGAAAAAGTACTTTTTTTTCACATAAAATTTATTTTAGCTTCAATTTTTTCATTTTCACATGGGTAACAGGATAAAATGGATCCTAAAATGTGTTGGGCAATTTCTCCTGAGTATATCGATACCTCATATGTGGTCACAAACCACTGTTTGTGCACACGGCAAGGCTCGGAAGGGAAGGAGCGCCATTTGACTTTTGAATGAAAAATTAGCTCCAATCATTAGCGGACACCATGTCGCGTTTGGAGAGCCCCTGTGTGCCTAAACATTGGAGCTTCCCCACATGTGATCCCATTTTGGAAACTAGACCCCCCAAGGAACTTATCTAGATGCATAGTGAGCACTTTGAACCCCCAGGTGCTTCACAAATTGATCCGTAAAAATGAAAAAGTACTTTTTTTCACAAAAAATTCTTTTAGCCTCAATTTGTTCATTTCCACATGGGCAACAGGATAGAATGGATCCTAAAATGTATTGGGCAATTTCTCCTGAGTACACTGATACCTCACATGTGGGGGTAAACCACTGTTTGGGCACATGGTAGGGCTCAGAAGGGAAGGAGCGCCATTTGACTTTTTGAATGAAAAATTAGCTCCAATCGTTTGCTGACACCATGTCGCGTTTGGAGAGCCCCTATGTGCCTAAACATTGAAGCTTCCCCACATGTGACCCCATTTTGGAAACTAGACCTCCCAAGGAACTAATCTAGATGTGTGGTGACCACTTTAAACCCTCAAGTGCTTCACAGAAGTTTATAACGCAGAGCCGTGAAAATAAAAAATCATTTTTCTTTCCTCAAAAATTATTTTTTAGCCCACAATTTTTTATTTTCACAAGAGTAACAGGAGAAATTGGACCCGAAACGTTGTTGTCCAGTTTGTCCTGAGTACGCTGATACCCCATATGTGGGGGGGAACCACTGTTTGGGCACACGTCGGGGCTTGGAAGAGAAGTAGTGACTTTTGAAATGCAGACTTTGATGGAATGGTCTGCGGGCATCACGTTGCGTTTGCAGAGCCCCTGATGTGCCTAAACAGTAGAAACCCCCCACAAGTGACCCCTCTTTGGAAACTGACCTGCCAAGAAACTTATCTAGATATGTGGTGAGCACTTTGAACCCCCAAGTGCTTCACAGAAGTTTACAACGAAGAGCCATGAAAATAAAAAATCATGTTTCTTTTCTCAAAAATGATGTTTTAGCAAGCAATTTTTTATTTTCACAAGGGTAACAGGAGAAATTGGACCCCAATAGTTGTTGCTGAGTTTGTTTGGGCACACGTCGGGGCTCGCAAGGGAAGTAGTGACTTTTGAAATGCAGACTTGATGTAATGGTCTGCGGGCGTCATTGTTGTGAATTCTGTGGCAGGGCTCCCTCCTGTGGTCACAAGTGGTACTTCGGCTGATTCTGTCTGTGAGCTTCCGTTGGTGGAGGAGAGTGGTACTGCGGCTTCTGAGTTTCCTTCCTCAGGTGATGTAGTGAAGTCGTTAGGTGCTGCTCTATTTGACTCCACCTGGTGCTCTGATCCTGGCCTCCAGTCAATGTTCTAGTATAGGACTTGCTTCCTCCTGGATCGTTCCTGTGGCCTGCTGCTCTGCATAGCTAAGTTCCGCTTTTGTTATTTTGTTTGCTGTTTTTTCCTGTCCAGCTTGCGTATTTGTTTTTTCTTGCTTGCTGGAAGCTCTGGGACGCAGAGGGTGTACCTCCGTGCCGTTAGTTCGGTACGGAGGGTCTTTTTGCCCCCTTTTGCGTGGTTGTTTGTAGGGTTTTGTGTTGACCGCAAAGTTACCTTTCTTATCCTCGCTCTGTTCAGAAAGTCGGGCCTCACTTTGCTAAATCTATTTCATCTCTACGTTTGTCTTTTCATCTTAACTCACAGTCATTATATGTGGGGGCTGCCTTTTCCTTTGGGGTATTTCCTTGAGGCAAGGTAGGCTTATTTTCTATCTTCAGGCTAGCTAGTTTCTCAGGCTGTGCCGAGTTGCATAGGGAGCGTTAGGCGCAATCCACAGCTGCCTCTAGTGTGTGTTGGAGAGGATTAGGGATTGCGGTCAGCAGAGTTTCCACGTCTCAGAGTTCGTTCTATGTTTTTGGGTTATTGTCAGGTCACTGTATGTGCTCTGGCTTCTATGTCCATTGTGGTACTGAATTGCCTTATCATAACAGTACTGGAGGCCCAAAGTACTAATGATTCTCAATAGAGGGAAAAAAGAAGTTCTGAGACCATTTTTTTTCCTATGCACTGTGTTTTGCCTTTTTTTTCCCCTAGACATTTGGGTGGTTCAGGACACAGGTGTAGCGATGGACATTAAAGGTCTGTCTTCATGTGTGGATAATCTCACTGCAAGAGTACAAAATATTCAAGACTTTGTGGTTCAGAATTCTATGTTGGAACCAAGAATTCCTATTCCTGATTTGTTTTTTGGAGATAGAACTAAGTTTGTGAATTTCAAAAATAATTGCAAACTGTTTCTGGCCTTGAAACCTCGCTCCTCTGGTGACCCAGTTCAACAAGTGAGAACTATTATTTCTTTTTTGCGTGGCGACCCTCAAGACTGGGCATTTTCCCTTGCGCCAGGAGATCCTGCATTAAGTAATATTGATGCGTTTTTCCTGGCGCTCGGATTGCTGTACGATGAACCTAATTCGGTGGATCAGGCAGAGAAAAATTTGCTGGATCTGTGTCAGGGTCCGGATGAGATTGAGATTTACTGTCAGAAATTTAGAAGGTGGTCCGTGCTCACTCAATGGAATGAAGGTGCGCTCGCAGCTATTTTCACAAAGGGTCTCTCTGAAGCCCTTAAGGATGTCATGGTGGTATTTCCTATGCCTGCGGGCCTAAATGAGTCTATGTCTCTGGCCATTCAGATCGGTCGACGCTTGCGTGAGCGTAAATCTGTGCACCATTTGGCGGTATTATCTGAGCATAAACCTGAGCCTATGCAGTGCGATAGGACTTTGACCAGAGTTGAACGGCAAGAACACAGACGTCGGAATGGGCTATGTTTTTACTGTGGTGATTCCACTCATGCTATCTCCGATTGTCCTAAGCGCACTAAGCGGTTCGCTAGGTCTGCCACCATTGGTACAGTACAGTCAAAATTTCTTTTGTCCGTTACTTTGATCTGCTCTTTGTCATCCTATTCTGTCATGGCATTTGTGGATTCAGGCGCTGCCCTGAATTTGATGGACTTGGAGTATGCCAGGCGTTGTGGGTCTTTCTTGGAGCCCTTGCAGTGTCCTATTCCACTGAGAGGAATTGATGCTACGCCTTTGGCCAAGAATAAGCCTCAGTATTGGACCCAGCTGACCATGTTCATGGCTCCTGCACATCAGGAGGATATTCGCTTTCTGGTGTTGCATAATCTGCATGATGTGGTCGTTTTGGGGTTGCCATGGCTACAGGTCCATAATCCAGTATTAGATTGGAAATCCATGTCTGTGTCTAGCTGGGGTTGTCAGGGGGTACATGGTGATGTTCCATTCCTGTCTATTTCATCATCCACCTCTTCTGAGGTCCCAGAGTTCTTGTCTGATTACCGGGATGTATTTGATGAGCCCAAGTCCGATGCCCTACCTCCGCATAGGGATTGTGATTGTGCTATCGATTTGATTCCTGGTAGTAAATTTCCAAAAGGGCGACTGTTTAATTTATCTGTACCTGAGCACGCCGCTATGCGGAGTTACGTGAAGGAGTCCTTGGAGAAGGGGCACATTCGCCCGTCATCGTCGCCATTGGGAGCGGGGTTCTTTTTTGTGGCCAAGAAGGATGGTTCGCTGAGACCTTGTATAGATTACCGCCTTCTAAATAAGATCACGGTCAAATTTCAGTACCCCTTGCCGCTGTTATCTGATTTGTTTGCTCGGATTAAGGGGGCTAGTTGGTTCACCAAGATAGATCTTCGTGGTGCATATAATCTTGTGCGTATAAAGCGAGGCGATGAATGGAAAACTGCATTTAATACGCCCGAGGGCCATTTTGAATACCTAGTTATGCCATTCGGACTTGCCAATGCTCCATCAGTGTTTCAGTCCTTTATGCATGACATCTTCCGAGAGTACCTGGATAAATTCCTGATTGTGTACTTGGACGATATTTTGGTCTTCTCGGATGATTGGGAGTCTCATGTGAAGCAGGTCAGAACGGTGTTTCAGGTCCTGCGTGCTAATTCTTTGTTTGTGAAGGGATCAAAGTGTCTCTTTGGTGTTCAGAAGGTTTCATTTTTGGGGTTCATTTTTTTCCCCTTCTACTATCGAGATGGATCCTGTTAAGGTCCAGGCCATCCATGATTGGACTCAGCCGACTTCTCTGAAGAGTCTGCAAAAGTTCCTGGGCTTTGCTAATTTTTATCGTCGCTTCATCTGCAATTTTTCTAGTATTGCTAAACCATTGACCGATTTGACCAAGAAGGGTGCTGATGTGGTCAATTGGTCTTCTGCTGCTGTGGAAGCTTTTCAAGAGTTGAAGCGTCGTTTTTCTTCTGCCCCTGTGTTATGTCAGCCAGATGTTTTGCTTCCGTTCCAGGTCGAGGTTGATGCTTCTGAAATTGGAGCGGGGGCTGTTTTGTCGCAGAGAAGTTCTGATTGCTCGGTGATGAAACCATGCGCCTTCTTTTCCAGGAAGTTTTCGCCTGCTGAGCGAAATTATGATGTTGGCAATCGAGAGTTGCTGGCCATGAAGTGGGCATTCGAGGAGTGGCGTCATTGGCTTGAAGGAGCTAAGCATCGCGTGGTGGTCTTGACTGATCATAAGAACTTGACTTATCTCGAGTCTGCCAAACGGTTGAATCCTAGACAGGCTCGCTGGTCACTGTTTTTCTCCCGTTTCGACTTTGTGGTTTTGTACCTTCCGGGCTCTAAAAATGTGAAGGCGGATGCCCTGTCTAGGAGTTTTGTGCCCGACTCTCCGGGTTTATCTGAGCCGGCGGGTATTCTCAAAGAGGGAGTAATTGTGTCTGCCATCTCCCCTGATTTGCGGCGGGTGCTGCAAAAATTTCAGGCTAATAAACCTGATCGTTGCACAGCGGAGAAACTGTTTGTCCCTGATAGGTGGACAAATAGAGTTATCTCTGAGGTTCATTGTTCGGTGTTGGCTGGTCATCCTGGAATCTTTGGTACCAGAGAGTTAGTGGCTAGATCCTTTTGGTGGCCATCTCTGTCACGGGATGTGCGTTCTTTTGTGCAGTCCTGTGGGATTTGTGCTCGGGCTAAGCCCTGCTGTTCTCGTGCCAGTGGGTTGCTTTTGCCTTTGCCGGTCCCGAAGAGGCCTTGGACACATATCTCTATGGATTTTATTTCAGATCTTCCCGTCTCTCAAAAAATGTCAGTCATTTGGGTGGTTTGTGATCGCTTCTCAAAGATGGTCCATTTGGTACCCTTGTCTAAATTACCTTCCTCCTCTGATTTGGTGCCATTGTTCTTCCAGCATGTGGTTCGTTTACATGGCATTCCGGAGAATATCGTTTCTGACAGAGGTTCCCAGTTTGTTTCAAGGTTTTGGCGAGCCTTTTGTGGTAGGATGGGCATTGACTTGTCTTTTTCCTCGGCTTTCCATCCTCAGACTAATGGCCAGACCGAACGAACCAATCAGACCTTGGAAACATATCTGAGATGCTTTGTTTCTGCTGATCAGGATGACTGGGTGTCCTTTTTGCCTTTGGCTGAGTTCGCCCTTAATAATCGGGCTAGCTCGGCTACCTTGGTTTCGCCGTTTTTCTGCAACTCTGGGTTCCATCCTCGTTTCTCTTCAGGGCAGGTTGAGTCTTCGGACTGTCCTGGTGTGGATACTGTGGTGGACAGGTTGCAGCAGATCTGGACTCATGTGGTGGACAATTTGACCTTGTCCCAGGAGAAGGCTCAACGTTTTGCTAATTGCAGACGCTGTGTGGGTCCCCGACTTCGTGTTGGGGATTTGGTTTGGTTGTCATCTCGTCATATTCCTATGAAGGTTTCCTCTCCTAAATTTAAGCCTCGTTTCATTGGTCCGTATAGGATTTCTGAGGTTCTTAATCCTGTGTCTTTTCGTTTGACCCTTCCAGAATCGTTTTCCATCCATAACGTTTTCCATAGGTCATTGTTGCGGAGATACGTGGCACCTATGGTTCCATCTGTTGATCCTCCTGCCCCGGTTTTGGTGGAGGGGGAGTTGGAGTATATTGTGGAGAAGATTTTGGATTCTCGTGTTTCGAGACGGAAACTCCAGTATCTGGTTAAGTGGAAGGGTTATGCTCAGGAAGATAATTCCTGGGTCTTTGCCTCTGATGTCCATGCTCCCGATCTTGTTCGTGCCTTTCATATGGCTCATCCTGGTCGTCCTGGGGGCTCTGGTGAGGGTTCGGTGACCCCTCCTCAAGGGGGGGGTACTGTTGTGAATTCTGTGGCAGAGCTCCCTCCTGTGGTCACAAGTGGTACTTCGGCTGATTCTGTCTGTGAGCTTCCGTTGGTGGAGGAGAGTGGTACTGCGGCTTCTGAGTTTCCTTCCTCAGGTGATGTAGTGAAGTCGTTAGGTGCTGCTCTATTTGACTCCACCTGGTGCTCTGATCCTGGCCTCCAGTCAATGTTCTAGTATAGGACTTGCTTCCTCCTGGATCGTTCCTGTGGCCTGCTGCTCTGCATAGCTAAGTTCCGCTTTTGTTATTTTGTTTGCTGTTTTTTCCTGTCCAGCTTGCGTATTTGTTTTTTCTTGCTTGCTGGAAGCTCTGGGACGCAGAGGGTGTACCTCCGTGCCGTTAGTTCGGTACGGAGGGTCTTTTTGCCCCCTTTTGCGTGGTTGTTTGTAGGGTTTTGTGTTGACCGCAAAGTTACCTTTCTTATCCTCGCTCTGTTCAGAAAGTCGGGCCTCACTTTGCTAAATCTATTTCATCTCTACGTTTGTCTTTTCATCTTAACTCACAGTCATTATATGTGGGGGCTGCCTTTTCCTTTGGGGTATTTCCTTGAGGCAAGGTAGGCTTATTTTCTATCTTCAGGCTAGCTAGTTTCTCAGGCTGTGCCGAGTTGCATAGGGAGCGTTAGGCGCAATCCACAGCTGCCTCTAGTGTGTGTTGGAGAGGATTAGGGATTGCGGTCAGCAGAGTTTCCACGTCTAAGAGTTCGTTCTATGTTTTTGGGTTATTGTCAGGTCACTGTATGTGCTCTGGCTTCTACGTCCATTGTGGTACTGAATTGCCTTATCATAACAGTCATGTTGCATTTGCAGAGCCCCTGATGTGCCTAAACAGTAGAAACCCCCACAAGTGACCACATTTTGGAAACTAGACCCCCCCAGGGAACTTATCTAGTTATGTGGTGAGCACTTTGAACCCCCAAGTGCTTCACAGAAGTTTTCAACGCAGAGCCGTGAAAATAAAAAATCATTTTTCTTTCCTCAAAAATTATGTTTTAGCAAGCATTTTTTTATTTTCACAAGGGTAACAGGAGAAATTGGACCCCAATAATTGTTGCCCAGTTTGTCCTGAGTATGCTGGTACCCCATATGTGGGGGTAAACCACTGTTTGGGGGCTCGGAAGGGAGGGAGCACCATTTGACTTTTTGAATGCAAGATTGACTGGAACCAATGGTGGCGATATGTTGCGTTTGGAGACCCCTGATGTGCCTAAACAGTGGGAACCCCTCAATTCTAACTCCAACACTAACCCCAACACACTCCTAACCCTAATCCCAACTCTAGCCATAACCCTAATCACAACCCTAACCACAACACACCCCTAACCACAACCCTAACCCCAACACACCCCTAACCCTAATCCCAACCCTAACCCTAACCATAACCCTAACCACAGCCTAATCTTAACCCTATTTCCAACCCTAGCCCTAATTCCAACCCTAACGCTAAGGCTATGTGCCCACGTTGCGGATTCGTGTGAGATTTTTCCGCACCATTTTTGAAAAATCTGCAGGTAAAAGGCACTGCATTTTACCTGCGGATTTACCGGGGTTTTCCAGTGTTTTTTGTGCGGATTTCACCTGTGGATTCCTATTGAGGAACAGGTGTAAAATGCTGCGGAATCCGCACAAAGAATTGACATTCTGCGGAAAATACAACACAGCGTTTCCGCGTGGTATTTTCTGCACCATGGGCACAGCGGATTTGGTTTTCCATAGGTTTACATGGTACTGTAAACCTGATGGAAAACTGCTACGAATCCGCAGCGGCCAATCTGCTGCAGATCCGCAGCCAAATCCGCACCGTGTGCACAAAGCCTAATTCTAACCCCAACCCTAGTTCTAACCCTAATTCTAGCCGTAACCCAAACCCTAACCCTAAGGCCAGGTTCACATTGCGCTAGCAGCAGCCCGTTCAGCACATACGCTAACGGGCTGCTGCTAGTGCAAGTGCCGACGTTTGCATCGCGCTAGCGCAGATAGAGCATCTGCTAGCTCTATCTGCGCTAGCAGTGACGGACCCGGAAACGCTGCAGCCCGCGTCTCCGGGTCCGTCACTCAATGACGGCACATCCTTAGCGTACACCCATTGTGGGCGTGCGCTAGTGATGCGTCCAACATTGCTGTCAATGGCGGCCGGAATGGACTACGTTACACCGCGTTTATGCCGTGGTGTAACGTAGTCTGTCTAACGGACTGCTTAGACGCAGTGTGAACTAACCCTAACCCTAACCCTAGTGGGACAAAGAAAAATAAAATTTTCTTTATTTTATTTTTGTCCCTACCTATGGGGGTGATAAAGGGGGGGGGGTTATTTATTTATTTATTTTTTTTTGATCGCTGTGATAGAACCTATTACAGCAATCAAAATGTACTTGTAACGAATCTGCCGGCCGGCAGATTCCTCGAGCGCACTGCACATGTGCCCGCCATTTTCCAAGATGGCGGCGCCCATGCAGCAGCCGGATGGACACCGGGAGGCACACGGGAGGTCGGTAAGTATGATGGGGGGGATCGGACAGAGGGGGGGAAGGACCGGACAGTGGGGGAAGTGGACAGGAGGACGGAGGGGAGTGGAGGACAGGAAATGACAGGACAGAGGACGGAGGGGAGGTGATCGGTGGCGGTGGGGGGGGGGGGACATCGCGATCTCCAGCCATGGCTGATGCTATTGCAGCATCGGCCATGGCTGGATTGTAATATTTCACCAATTTTCATTGGTGAAATATTACTATCGCTCTGATTGAAAGTGAAAGTGAAACGTCACTTTCAACAGCCAATCAGAGCGATCGTAGCCACGGGGGGAGGGGGATGTGAAGCCACCCCCCCTGGGCTAAAGTACAACTCCTCCTGTCCCTGCAGGCTGAGTGAAATTACAGTTAACCCTTTCACCCGGCCTGCAGGAGCCCAATCCGGCCATGACACATATGCTGCGTCACAGGTTGGAATGGCACAGGTTTTCATGACGCATACGCTGCGTCAAAGGTTGGGAAGGGGTTAAAGGGAACCTGATAGCTGAATCAACACCTAAAAAGTAATTAATGTACATGGCTGCATACATCTGTCTTTTAAGGCTGATTATACGCCACCGCATTGTGTGGGGAAAGTGTACAGTATATAGTGATACTCATCTGTTCAAACTTCTTTTGCTACATATCCAAACAATCTTGACTTGTCGTGAAATGCGTGCTCTACTGTCAAACCAGTCCTGCCCCATATAGCAATATCATGTCCACTGAGGTGTGACTAAGATTCCATGATCTGGCCACATTTTCTCCTCCCAGAACTTTGCATCCTATGGCTGCTTGTGATCATTGAGACTTTTGGCAGCAGAGTGACCTCAAGCTTCCAGACCTGTGCAGTGGACCTCTAACTACATGCCAAAATTGCAACTTTCAAATGCAGTCGCAGGATGCAAAGTTCTCGGAGGACAGATACAGGAAAGATATATATCTTGGTACCGTGTTAGCCAGTGGAGAGAAAAATATTTAGAATTGAGAGTCCTCAGGACAGATAGGGATCATAGTCATGTCTTAGTGGGCACGTGATTGGCATGACTGGTTCGCCCGTAGTACATGCCTTTTCAATTAGTCAAGGTCATTTGGATATGAAGCAAAAGAAGTTTGAAAGAGTGAGTATCAATATATATTGTAAACTTTCCCCACACAATAGGGTTGCCTGTAATTAGCCTTAAAAGACAGATGCAGCCATATCATTTGTTTATAGATGTTGGTACGAGAGTCACGTTACCTTTAAAGTTTTTATTAAAAAATCAGCAGGGGGCTTATCTACAGGGAGTGAAGAGACAGCAGTCACACTCAGGCATGGAAACTAAAGAAACTAGTGCTAGTCTATATGGCACATGATGATGGTTGGAGTCATTTCCAAAATCACAATGGGGTTTTATAATAATGTAAACATGTATATCCCTTTGTTCTAGTATTTTTCTTTTTTTTTTTTACATTTTTTTTTAGATCTGCCCTAATTTGCACATATCACCCCTACCTCCCAAAGGACGGCCCTCCAGGCTTTCGTTACCCTCCAGTTGACATTGGAACTATCCTGCTGTAGATCCTGTGCTCTTGGACAATTATCCCTAATGCAGTGTCTCTCAGCTGGATTCCTGCCTCCTGCACTGACAGTGTAGTCTACTTTTAGACTACACTCTGTGCTCCTGTACACTGTATGCTCATATAGTATCCCCTGCCTGACTGATTTCTAGAAAATTACAACTTTCCTGCACCCCTCCAGAACAGAGCTTGCAATAGCAAGGCAATGCAGCGCTGAACTGTGTTTGTTGACTGCTACTAACAGATTAGTAATGTGAAGGCTGCTCTGTCGATACATATGGCAGAAGATAATCCTCTGTTATATGCATCAGCAGAGCAACATTTGCAGTTTCACATCTCTGATCTCTCAGGAGCAGGCAACTAACACTGCTCAGCTCTGCCTAGTAATCACAACTTCTGTTGCAGAGGACTGCAGGAAAGTTGAGCTAGTCTAGAAATCATCTAACAAATATGTAAAAATCTAACAACCAGAAATTAAATAAACACAAAAACATTGTACTCTTCTCTGCATCCACTATTACATCGTTTGTCCATTTCAACATGAAAAATTTGGTGAAAAGTCCTGTTTAACAATAAATATGCATTTACTGTGCTTGTGAAAAATAATGTGTTTGTAGGAGTAACGCTCTAAAGAGTGCCTATCATTTATTGAAGAGAACAATGGGCAGCCACACCCACACACAAATGATATATCAAAATATGACTGATTCAAAAATGCAGTAAATAGTTCCTAATCACTGTCTAAAGGATCCGACTTTCAAAAAGAAGTAGAATCCAAACTTCCGGGATTCTTATTTGACATGCTGCCAATTATTTATTTTTTGTTTTATTTATAAAAAGGAGGTCGCAAACAGATAATAGGCACTCTTTAAAGCTACAGCTTTGGAAAACATTACTAGTAATGTCACATTATGGCTGCACAACAATATCTCATGTACTTAATTTGTCATCTATTCCTGAAATATAAAAATATACGGTATATATCTATCTATCTATCTATCTATCTATCTATCTATCTATCTATATATATATATATATATATATATATATATAAGCAGTACAGATGAGAAATAGGCTTGGACATTGCAGAGAGATTATCAGGGAGATCTGTGTCCATCCCATAGATCTTAACAGCTCATTTACATATTTAGAAAAATGGGGATTACTGTGGAATATGACATCGGATCGCAGATATCAAGGTATCATTTTATTTAGCTTCCTATGTCCTACATGCCCATATAGATGGCTGAGGAGGGTTGACCCTACTGACAGATTCCTTTTAAATGTCCACTGTTGACTGATTTTGTAGCTGCTTCTCGCAGATGTTAGGCAGTAGGTTACAGTGACTAAGCAGGGTAGCACAGGGTAGATAGTACAGCCTAGACTTGTCAGAAGAAAGTGCAAGAAGGTTGGCTAGGATGGTATGTGACCTCACATCAGGGCTATTTTTACATAATTTATGTCACCTTTGTCTATCAAGTATATTTGGTATTGCATCTCATATCAGTTCAAGTCATTAGGATTTATGTGCAGTACCAGATACAATCTATGTGTTCTTATTTTTATTCAATTTTTTCTAGAATTTTGAACATTTCCTTTAAATGTTCATACGGGTTTAAGAATACATTTGTTACCACTTTAAGTCTTACACGATTTTCTATTGCTCCTCTCTCACAGGTGGTGCGCCCCTCGAACCATGCAACAATACAGAGCATAGTCAAGGCTGTTGGCATCATCCCTGGTGTCCCAGAACCGTGCTGTACACCTGAAAGAATGAGTTCCCTAAGCGTCCTTTTCCTGGATGAAGGTCGAAATGTGGTACTGAAAGTGTACCCCAATATGTCAGTGGAGAGTTGTTCCTGCAGATAACGCAATGCTGAGAGGTCCACCGCAAAGTCATTACTGCGAGGCCTTCAGAGCCTCTTTTTTCGTCTTTCCTTAACAATTTGTCACGGTGGACAGGACACAAGTGTCATTGTAAGGAAATGGATTTTCTTTGGAAGGAAAAAACTTAATATATTGGGAAAGATGCGGATAGTTCCCCAATATTTTCCTTCAGTGACATCGTGGTATGAAGGAACCATATACCTACAGCTTGAGATATGAATGAACCTGATCTGGAGATGGCATTCTTGTCTTACACTTTACAGGAGTGGATTTCTACTTTTTATGTTGTGATGGCGATTCTGTGTGTTCCATGTGTATAGTATATATTTCTTGTACAGCCATATTGTTTGCAGTGATATTGTATACCATAGAAAGTCAAGGTTTACCTCCCGCTATGGGCATCTGTTGTGCTGAATAATGTCAAGATATTTTTATGTGGGCCATAAATCTGAGTTTCTAATGCAAACTGGCAGTGATCCCCTTCCCTTCCACTGCCATGTCTATCTTGCCAGGTTTCCCCTTCCACTGCCAAGTCCACCCTGCCAGGTTTCCCCTTCCACTGCCAAGTCTACCCTGCCAGGTTTCCCTGGGTCTCTAATTCTTCTCCTTGTAGTGGGACACTATTACTGCAGCCGGAAAGTAGAGACTGGTGGGGGACTGGGGAACGTCGTTATGTGAGAGATCGGACATTGTTGCTGTGAGTATCGATTGTATTATTTCTTTATTCAAGCCTTCTTCTTAAGTGGAGAGAGAGGTAATCAGCCATCAAGCACTTTCCCCAACATCATCTCTGACCCCCGTACAAATAAAATTCCCTTTTAGACGCCTTTGCTCTAAGGGTACGTGCACACGAGTATTTGCAGAGAAGTTTCCTGCACCAAATACTGTACCTGTCTCTTTGCAGTAAAAATGCAGCATACAATATTTGTGTTTTGGAGGTGTTTTTACTTGCCATTTAATGCATTCATTTAAATGGACGAAAGCCGCTGTAAAAATGCTGAAATAATTGATTTGCTACAAATTTGAAAAAATGCAATGAAGAAAAGGCAGCATTGACATTTCAGAAATCTCATTCAATTTGCTAGCACTGTAAAAAAAAAAACTCTACAAATACTCAACGTGTGCACAAGCCCTAATGTGTATAGGCGGGCCTTAAGGATTATAGATGCACCCCTGTACCCTTAGCACTTATAGTTTAGCATTATACCTGTACAGTTGTTTTTAATTATTAATAATATATATATAATTTCTATAAAACATCCAATATTACATGACATAAAATAGTCTCAGCAGTCAGACCCGTAAATATGAGGTCTTGTGTTCCCTATTAGTCAGTGCTCTATATGCGGTATTATAGAAATGTTCTCCCCTGGAGGTAATCCTAATCATTTCATAGTAGAATATTTTATGGAAGAACAGTATGGCTCATAGCGTGCCTCATTATAGGCCCCATTGGAGGTTGCATGGAGTTGTAACACACGCATATTACACACGCATGCACATCCTCAGAAGAATGTATGATATGGCTGTCTCCACTCGCTATATTGAGAGATGGTAGATCTAAGCATTGATTTACTTTATGTGACTTACTATATCCTCTAATTAATTGTGTACAGAGTAGTCATCTGGTTGGTGTAAAGTAAATGTCCGCCCTTGCCTAAATTGCTTCATAATATGTTCTTAAAGGGAATCTGTCAGCAGGCTTTTTCTATATGATCTGAGAACACTGTAAAGTAGGGGAAGAGAGCCTCATTCCAGGAATGTGTCACTTGCTTAGCAGCTTGCAGTAGTTTCAATACAATCAGTGTTTTATCAGCAGCAGATTATCACAGCAGGACTTGATGTTGCATGCCAGGCAGTTCAGCTCATCTGTGTAACCCCGCCCTCACTGGCAGTTTGTGAAAAACGTACAGTGTATACAGGAAGTTGTCAATCATTGGTGTGGGCAGGGTTATACACAGCTCAGAATTCTAACCACTGCTACATCTACAGCAGAGAAGACAAGGATTTTAACAAAACTACACCAAGCAGTTCAGTAAGTGACACATCACTGGGATCAGGATCTATGCATATACGTCATGCTGCTCTCAGATTCCATAGTAAAAACCTGCTGATGGATTCCCTTTAAAGTATTGTTAAACCGTAACATTCTTGCTGCTGTCAGCCACCTGTAGAGTGAGCACGGATGATTTACGACAGATATTAACCTATTAATGACCAGGCCTCAAGAGGCATTATTAACCAGTGAAATAATATTCATGCAGGAGCTGTGCACACACTCATGCAGGAGCTGTACGCACACTCAATCAGGAGCTGTACGCACACTCATGTAAGAGCTGTACGCACACTCATGTAAGAGCTGTAGGCACACTCATACAGGAGCTGTACGCACACTGATGCAGGAGCTGTATGCACACTTATACAGGAGCTGTACACACACTCATACAGGAGCTGTACACACACTCAATCAGGAGCTGTATGCACACTCATGCAGGAGATGTAAGCACACTCAACCAGGAGCTGTACGCATACTCATACAGGAGCTGTACGCACACTCAGTCAGGAGCTGTACGCACACTCAATCAGGAGCTGTACGCACACTCATGCAGGAGATGTAAGCACACTCATGCAGGAGCTGTACGCAAACTCATGCAGGAGCTGCACACACACTCATGCAGGAGCTGTACGAACACTCAATCAGGAGCTGTACGCACACTCATGCAGGAGATGTAAGCACACTCATGCAGGAGCTGTATGCACACACTCATGCAGGAGCTGTACGCACACTCAATCAGGAGCTGTATGCACACTCATGCAGGAGCTGTACGCACACTCAATCAGGAGCTGTACGCACACTCATGTAAGAGCTGTATGCACACTCATGCAGGAGCTGTATGCACACTCAATCAGGAGCTGTACGCACACACTCATGCAGGAGCTGTATGCACACTCAATCAGGAGCTGTACGCATACTCATACAGGAGCTGTACGCACACTGATGCAGGAGCTGTATGCACACTCATACAGGAGCTGTACACACACTCAATCAGGAGCTGTACACATTCATGCAGGAGCTGTATGCACACTCAATCAGGAGCTGTACGCACACTCATGCAGGAGCTGTACGCACACTCATGCAGGAGCTGTACGCACACTCATGCAGGAGCTGACTGCTGGGAAGTCTTTTGAGTGATCTGTGGGGTCTCAGCAATCAGATTAAAGGGGCTTTCCATGCCTACCACATATTAAAAAACATCTTAAAGAGTAGGTACAGTATAAAAGGGTTGTCCAATAGTATTTTTTTTTGTTTTGCTATGGATTGATTACAAATAGTAAACAGAGGCATACTCACCTTAGAGCGCCCTGCGGATCCGGCATAGGCTGCTTTGAAGGTTTACACTAAGTTAGGAAGAATTTCCCCTTTCAGAAGTCACAGCACCAGTTGTTTCTCCGATGTGACCGCTGCAGCCAATCACAGACTTCCAGAGCTGGAGGAGCCTTTCGAAGTAGCCTGCACAGTATCCGTTAGGGTGGAAGGAGAGTATGCCATTGTTTATTATTTTTAATCAATTACTAAAAAAACAAGTATTTCACTGTTGGACAACCCCTTTATATCAGTAGTAAAACAGCAAGCAGTAAGCCGATCAGCTCTTTCTAGTGGCGCGCGTTGGTAGCCAGGATTTGTCTAAGCACAGTAGAAGAATGGAGCACTAATTTTGGGACCTAGAATGACATGCTGTTAACAGGTCGGGATATACTTTAAGCAGTATCTCATTTTTTCCAGGTAGGAATATTTTATAATATGATGTAAATAGGACACTGGCGATTTACTATAATGTCACGATGAGGAAATATACACTTACAGAAGTTCTTTGGTGAAAACAAGTAATCACCTATCCTATGGCCATGTTCACACTATCAGTATTTGGTCAGTATTTTACCTCAGTATTTGTAAGCCAAAACCAGGAGTGGGTGATGAATACAGAAGTGGTGACGGGTTTCTATTATACTTGTTCTCTGATTGCTCCACTCCTGGTTTTGGCTTAAGGTACCTTCACACTGAACAACTTAACGATATCGCTAGCGATCCGTGACGTTGCAGTGTCCTGGATAGCGATATCGTTGTGTTTGACATGCAGCAGCGATCTGGATCCTGCTGTGACATCGTTGGTCGGAGCAGAAAGGCCAGAACTTTATTTCGTCGCTGGATCTCCCACAGACATCGCTGAATCGGCATGTGTGACGCCGATCCAGCGATGTGTTCACTGGTAACCAGGGTAAACATCGGGTTACTAAGCACAGGGCCGCGCTTAGTAACCCAATGTTTACCCTGGTTACCAGGGGACTTCGGCATCGTTGGTCGCTGGAGAGCTGTCTGTGTGACAGCTCTCCAGTGACCACACAGCGACGAAACAGCGACGCTGCAGCGATCGGCATCGTTGCCTATATCGCTGCAGCGTCGCTTAATGTGACGGTACTTTTACACATACTGAGGTAAAATACGGACCAAATACTGACTGTGTGAACGTGGCCTTATTGTATGAATTCATAGACATGGGTTTATATCACAAGCCAACTCCTAATATAAACTAGTAGTAATGCCCAGCTGGTACTTTACACAGTGTATATTGGATGAATCACTTTTCTATTACTGTTAGGTCACTCACTACTAGATATATTGCTTGTAGGATTTTTTGCATTGTGCCCATTGCTCTGAAGATGTAATTTATGTTCTTTATTAATAATACGTATGGAATATTTTTTTATTAGATGACTATATAATATGTATTCTGCCTATGTCATTTGAATAATGTTAAAGTATTTCTATAGTACACATGATCTAATAAAACGTACTCTTGTTTATTGTGTGTTTTTCTTACTCTTTATGTATGATAGATATGACAGACATAACTATAACAATAAAGTAATTGAAGGAATTGTCAAGAGCTGGAAAAAAAGTCTAGTCTATAGGCTGCATCTAGAATTGCAACTCCTCACCATTTAATGTGTCATCATGAGGATCGTCATGATGACCAACACGGAGGTATTCAGTAACCCATGATAATGACTCATGTGATGGCAACCCATCCGATGATGGATGGATGTGTGGAATGATGCTCCCCCCTGCCTGCGTGGTCAAATACCACAGTGATTGGCATTCAACTCACGGTTGGTAAAGGCACGTGATGACTGACTAAAGGTACCGTTACACTTAACGATTTACCAACGATCTCGACCAGCGATACGACTTGGCCGTGATCGTTGGTAAGTCATTGCGTGGTCGCTGGAGAGCTGTCACACAGACAGCTCTCCAGTGACCAACGATGCCGAAGTCCCCGCGTAACCAGGGTAAAACACTACATACTTACATTCCTGTCGCGTCCCCCAGCGTCAGCTTCCCTGCACTGTGTAAGCGCTGGCCGGAAAGCAGAGCGGTGACGTCACCGCTGTGCTCTGCTTTACGGCCGGCCGGCGCTGACACTGGGGGACGCAGGGAAGCTGACGCTGAGAGACGTGACAGGAAGGTAAGTATGTAGTGTTTTTTTTTTAAACTTTTACAGTGGTAACCAGGGTAAACATCAGGTTACTAAGCGCGGCCCTGCGCTTAGTAACCCGATGTTTACCCTGGTAACCAGTGAAGACGTCACACACGCCGATTCAGCGATGTCAGCGGGTGATCCAGCGACGAAATAAAGTCCTGATCATTCCCCAGCGACCAACGATCTCCCAGCAGGGGCCTGATGGTCGCTGTCACGCATAACGATTTCGTTAACGATATCGTTGCTACGTCACAAAATGCAACGATATCGTTAACGATATCGTTATGTGTGACGGTACCTTAAATCAGCCATCATGTCCCGGGAAAGATGTGGGAAAGGCATGCGAGTCTGTATCAAAGACAAGGATGCAAAATATGACGTACATGTATGTCATATGTCGTGAAGGGGTTAAGAATTAGTGGAGCTTCTCACTACCCAGAACCCCCTATAATAAAAACTTCTGGCATGTCACTATGACGTGATGAGTTTTGTGAAGTGATAGAGTCCCTTTATTGCTTAAGGCTGTAGCCTGTCAAGACCAGCTGCATTATTATCCTTTGTGACTACATTGGGAAATAATTTCACTTTCACATACTAACACTTAGTTTACATTCTAACATTTTTGATACATTCCTTTCCTTACGTGTATGCATTTGTGCTTAGTCCATTTAGAAGGATCTTACTAAATATGGGCACAACACAACCAAAACAAAAATGGGCAAGTACTTTAAGGAAAAGCCCACTTGCTTGAAGGGTACACAATTGGAACAGCTAAGTTCTGCTCGATCAAAATTATTTGTTTAGGACAAGCAACTGAGTAGTTACTGATAGTGGTTAGTTACAAGGTGACCTTCACCGTTTGCTACTATACCTTGAATGGTTTTCCACTATTAAAGCTAGAAGTCATGTAAAATCATAAAGCCGGATAGTACTCACCCTCCTAGGGTCCAGCACTGGCCATTATTCCGGTGTTTGTGTTTTGGCTGCAGCATCATGTCATGTCGACAGCGCACATCACGACTGCTCCACCGATTGCCAAGCGGCACCAATGCTTCTGTACATTACACAGCACTTATTGAGTGCTCTGTAGCCAGTGAAATAAAAGACAAGTGGTAGCAAACCGTTTCTGTCTTCTCTCCAGGATCCCTGTGTCCGACACCTGGGCACACAAACCTACTGCTGCTATTATTTTTGCAGGAGCAAAAAGTTTTAACCCTTCGCCATGAATTTACAATAGTGCGGAGTTTACGCACAGGACAAAGTGAGGTAAATTTACGACTCAGTCGTTAGTTTTGAGCAAATCAATTATCGCAAGAGTCTGCTTCTTATGGTTTGAGTCACAAATACCCTATTGGATCTTGATAATATGTCTTCAGTGTACAATGATAATAACAAACATATTCTGTATAGATGTTAACCTTGACAATAAAGAACCCCGGTCTGTCATTCTGTCTGCCCCATATGAGGATACTAGTAATATAACTTACATAAGGTAGAAGACCCTGTTACAAATTTGTTAGTCCTGTAAGGCTGAAATTTTTGTAATTTCATGTCTTCAAAGAAAAAAAAATAGAAAATAATGCTTGATTATAGGTATACTTGAAAATCTATGCTTTAGTCCTCCATAAATAGTTTAATATATTTATTTCGGGATACAAACCCTTCAAAGAACAAAATGATGGATGGCGTCATGTCTAGTGGAATAAACAAAGTTTTAGGAAATTTCACAAATCAAGAATGCGGATATTTGGTCAAGGACAGTTAATTAAGCAGTAGCCTCTTCCATGTAATATATGGAGGGCCTCCCGTCATGCCCCACACCAGTTCAACATGTTTATAGAATCTTCATTAACTAAGGACTTCAGTGTGATAAGCTCAGTTGATACATTGCAATTGAAACCCCAGATAAGAGACAGTGAGCACTTTGGTCTGCTTCATAACTGCCAGGATAGTAGCTTGAAAAATAACTCAAAGAAGAGCCTTGCCTGGTTTATTCCTGCTAAATCGATTTACCACTGGAGGAATCTTGAGATTATAATATAAGCGGCTCCAACGTTAAGAGGAAATCCAAACATGATGCGGTATGTCAGGTTACCCATTCTGTGTTCTCTAGTTATATTCCTAGCAAAGTTTACCTTGAACAAACCATTGCCTAAAAGAGTAGAGGAAGATCTTCTGACGCATCATGAAGAAGAAGCTGAGGGAATTCTGAGCTCCATAGATGGAACCATTGAAGACCATCTTAAAGAGAGTCTGAACCTTACAGGATTTTTATTTCAAGAGAAGACCCCAATGAAGCTTCCTCAGTATATGATTGATCTCTATAACCGATACGCAGATGATAGGACGTCTATGCCAGTGTCCAACATAATACGAAGTTTTAATGTTGAAGGTAGGACGTGACTTCTGTATGGCTGATGTGAATATACCTTCTACTCTTCTATACCTATGTATTTATTCACACAACCTGAAATGTAATAACATGATGCTTCAATTGTTGAATTGTAATGTTTTTACTAAGAAATTTATATTTTAATGTAGAGAGGTAACCTTTTCTACCAACCGGTTTAAGCCGGAGAACAGGTGTATCACTAAATGGTGAACAGAAGACTTCTTTTGAACTCTTGACTACCAATAGTAAGGGTAGACTTGAATTCAATTTACCCTAAAACAGTAAAAAAAAAAAAACTGTGCACCCTTGAATAGACATCCAATAAAATATTTATTACAACTTTCTGCATTGTGTTGTTTTCAAGAAAGTATCTGTCCAAAGATAATTCCTAGGGTTGATTATTCCGCAGCTTTATAGCTTTTGGTTATTTTTTTTAAAGATTGTTTTGTGAAGTATTCTTACAATTAGCATAATATTTTTTGTAATGGGTCTCTTATGCATTTCTATAATTTGCAATGCTATCCACAAGACATTAAATTCCCCCTGCTAAACTTCGTTCAAATTAAAATTTTCTGTGCTTCTGAATTGTTCTGTTCACTATATTTGCTCCTTTTTCAGCTTCAGTGCATGTTGTTGGAAATGTAAGAATCGGTGCGCTATAATGTTCTGCATTTTTATAAAATAAGGTTGTACTAATTGTAAAGCAAACATGTTCTTCTCTCTTGAGTTTATACCTCTTTGGATAAAAAATTACATAATGTTGACCTAAGGAGCAGAGATTGACATTGCATACCCCTTCAGATCTTCAAAGTGACTCTCCCATTTTTACTCCCCCTATAACATCTGGTGAATATAGATTAATTGTAACTAGAGACATGCAAACAATTTTAATATTCCTAACTTTTATATGATGAATCAATGGGTTGGAAAATAGTGGCCCCACCTGGTATCTAGGGGTACATCACTTATAGGGTTCATTCTCTGGAATCGCTTCTTGAGCTAGCTAGTTACCCAATCACAAATGATGCTTTCTAAACCAAAAGAACTAACTTAGGTATACATGAGGGACATCACTGAATGCTTTAGCAAATTTCAAAAATACCATATCTGCCCCACCACTACAATATACAATGTCAGCCATGTTTCTACATACTACCTAAAATATAGTGATAATAGATTTTTTTGTTCTATATTTATAAATCCATGTCATTACCCATAATATTATAAACCTAAATTTTGTTCCTTAAAGTGCTTACTGTTTCTTAATGTTACTGTTTCCTAACACGGTATTAAACATAGATATAACGGAAGTTCATGGGCTGCAATGCAAAATCTATAAGGTTTGCATTGCACAGGCAACTTGACCGTCTTGACACTGGAGCTACTCTACTAAAATCCTTGCACCCCCTAAAAAGTTGAAAATCAAAATGATTCAGCCTTCATTGCAAAACAGGTTTATTAAAATTTACAAATTTTCTGCTGTTTGCAATAAACCAGTGAAATGAGAGCAATTTCACTAGCTCAACACAACTAACATAACAAGTGATTTCTCCAAATTTAGTACAAAATGCAATTTTCGCTGTGAGAACCCCTTCACGAAGAGTGTCTTTCATACTTTTTGGCTGTTATGACCTACAATAAGATAGCAAAAGCAATGGATGTTCACAAGTTCAAAGTTATAGGAACAATGACTACACTACCTAGACATGGAAGAAAGAGGAAGTAATCACCAGCTGCCACCAGATTCCTGAGGAAGCAGTTAGTCAAAAGCCTCAAAAGATTGTAAAAGACCTGAGGTAAAATTTAGTTGCAGCAGGCTCTAAGGTTTCAGTTTGCCAAGGAGGCAAACAAACGTTGATGGTCTCCATGTCTGCACTCCAAGACGTACATATTTGCAGGCCCAAAAGCATAAGAAAAGTCATCAACAATATACCCAAGACCATACAGATAAGCGACAAACATTTTGTGATTCCATTCTATAGAATGAAAAAAATAATGGAATTTTTCGGGCCTGTGGTTCTTTGGTATGACTGGAAGAGGAAGAATGAATCATACACTGAAAAGAACACCCTGTCTAAGTGAAGCATGATAGTGGCTCAGTTGATCCTCTTCTGCTACTTTGCTTCCTTTGATACTGACAACCTGCAGTGTGTGGAGGGCAAGATGGACTCAATCAGTTCCCTCAAGGGAATCCTCTGGTGGGCCCCTGCATAGAGGTGGGCAATTAGCTCCAAATACCGCTACCTGAGTAGTGCTTTCTTGGTATAGTGCACGTGATGCACTAGTGACATATTATTCTTATTATACTAAGTCAGGCTGAGAAAGTGTAAAGGAGCAGTATCAGACCACTCAATATCCACCCTCTCCAGGCCAAATCTTCTTGACTAGGAGCTGTGCTGCAGTCCCCAGTTCCATACACTGTTTACCGCTAACAGTTGCTGAAGCCATTACCAATCAATTTTAAAACTGCAGTGTCGTGTGGTGCTACTGCGTGTAGCTGTAGAGTGGGCCCCATAATGACAGTTACTGATGTACCATTGGCACCCCAGTCCAAAATAATAAAGTGAGATATTTTAACCTGCTGTCGCACAACACAGGTGGTGGCCTGCATCGGCATCAGAAGCCATGACGTCACTGTTCATCTGTCTAAGGACTGTTAAGGTCTGTGATTGGATGCAGCATTCAGGTGACATGAATGGCTTGTTAACAATCGATCACAAGCCATTCTAGTTGGCTGACCGCTGAAGCTAATCTTGGGCCTTAGGGTTCGCTTATAGTGGCGTATAAAACATCTGTCAGAGTCTCATCCAGGAGAGTGGGACATTTTGTTTTCCTCCCTTGTCATCTGTGTAATATCCATTTTTTTACTCAGCAGCTATTAATCTTTTACAGGACCATTTACCGTTTGCAGAATTCTAATGTAAAATCGGATGTTGATGGTCTGTTTTTTTCTCGCATTGTACCGAATTTGGAGGGAAAACTCAGCATGCTGCGATTTTGTTTCTCCTGCCGAACACAGCTGAGAATATCTACACGGCCTCATTATTATATTGGTCCCAGTGCAATCAGATAAAAAAAATCGTCCAATTTATATGCCAGTGTGAATGAACCCCTTGAAGCGTTATCACACGAGAACAGAAACGTCATGGCTTCCATTACCAGCACAGACCATCGGAGCAGGTGACAGCTGGTGAGCAATGCACACATCATCTTGTTATTTGCAGCCCATCCATGGCTCCTGTAGAGTTTTTAGTGAGGCCGGACATCCCTTTTAAACTCCTTCCTGCTCTCCTTTTCCTATTTTCCTCCATTTTGCAATGTAATGCAGATTAGTTTACTGATATCCAATTTGCTGCTTACTTACTGGTAGTAACCATAAGGCTATGTTCACACGTTGCGTTTTTGCTGTGGTTTTTTTATGCTAGCTAAAAGCTGCTTTTTACACTACCAGCAAAAGCTATGAAATTTCAGGAATCTCATGCACACGCTTGTTTTTTTTTCTTCTGACTGAACTGGAAAATGTCTCTGTTTTTGAAAACTGCAGCTTGTCAATTCTTTCAGCATTTTTACAGGATTTTTCACCCATAGAAAGCAATGAGCAAATCCAGCATCGGACTGGAGCACCATAGGTCCACCAGAGAAAATCATTCTTGGGGCCCACTATGTAGCTACAGAGAAATAAATACAAGACCACCGATTGTGCAGTAAAACACTAATATCAGGGTATAATATAAGGTAGCACACGTCTTAATTATGTAGCAGGGGTTGGGGTAGCCCCCTCATAGAATATAATGCAACCCTCATAGAATATAATGTAGCCACCCTCAAAGAACATAATGTAGCCCCCTCATAGAATATAATGTAGCCCCCCCTCATAGAATATAATGTAGCCCCTCTCATTACCCCCTCCGCCACCCCCATCATTGTCCTCATCACCACCTCCATCATTGCCTTCTCCCCCACCACCCTCATCGTTGCCCTTTCCACCACCTCCATCATTGCCTTCTCCCCCACTACCCATATCATTGCCCTTTCCATCACCTCCATAACTGCCTTCTCCCCCACCACTGCCCATTTCACCATTTCCATCATTGTCTCCTCCTCACAACCACCATCATTGTCCTTTCCACCACAACCATCATTGTCTTCTCCCCCACCACCTCCATCATTGCCTTCTCCCTCACAACCCCCATCATTGTCCTTTCCACCACAACCATCATTGTCTTCTCCCCCACCACCTCCATCATTGCCTTCTCCCCCACCACCCTCATCGTTGCCCTTTCCACCACCTCCATCATTGCCTTCTCCCACACTACCCATATCATTGCCCTTTCCATCACCTCCATAACTGCCTTCTCCCCCACCACTGCCCATTTCACCATTTCCATCATTGTCTCCTCCTCACAACCACCATCATTGTCCTTTCCACCACAACCATCATTGTCTTCTCCCCCACCACCTCCATCATTGCCTTCTCCCTCACAACCCCCATCATTGCCTTTTCCATCACCTCTATGATTGTTTTCTCCCCCACCACCCACATCATTGCCCATTCAACCACCTCCATCATTGTCTCCTGCCCCACCACCCCATCATTGCCTTTTCTTCCACCACCCCCATCATTGCCCTTTCCAACACCCCTATGATTGTTTTCTCCTCCACCACCCACATCATTGCCCATTCAACCACCTCCATCATTGCCTCTTGCCCACCATCCCATCACCGCTTCCACCACCCCATCATTGCTTTCTCACCCACAATCTCATCATTACCCTCTCCATCTCCTCCTTTATTGCCATTTCCCCCACCACTCCCATCATTGCCTTGTCCCCCACCACCCCATCATTGCCCTTTCCACCACTTTTATCATTGTTTTCTCCCCACCACTTCAATCATTACCTCCTCCCCCACCACCCCATCGTCCTTTCCATCACCCCCATCATTGCCCTCTCCACCACCTACTACACATGCGCACACACACACACCTCTCTGCACGTTCCTTCCCCGCAGACACACACACCTCTTTGCATGTTTCCCTGCAGAGACACACATACACACAAACACCTCTCTGCATGTTCCCCCGCAGACAAACACACACACACAAAGCACCACTCACCTCTCCGCATGTTCCCCAGCAGCATCTTTGTTGCCGGTAGTTTCCTCTCCGGCAGAGCCACGCGCTGAATGCTGAAGTCTTACAGCTGCGCTGCTGTATCAGACAGGAAGCGCTAGGCATAAAGCAGGATGGATCCTTTCAGCTCCGCTCTGCTGCAATTTTCTCCCATAGGCAGCGGAGCTGCAGGCATCGCTCCCTGCTCGCCGCACATGAGGGCAATCTGGCCAGGGGCCAGACACACACAGCACACACAGCACCTCTATATATACACACACACAGTACCTCTATATATACACACACACAACCTCTCACCTCTCCACACGTTCTGCCGCAGCATCTCATCACCTTCCTGTGACACAGCCGTCCGCTGAATGATGACGTCATCCAGCGGCGCTGCCTGTGTGAGAGGAAGCGCGGGCAGGAAGACAGATTGCTGCAGCTCCGCTTCAATCTTCTCTTGTAGGCAGCGGAGCTGCAGGGATTTCTCCCTGCACGTTGCAACCACCCTGCAGGTGCCCCCCTCCATCTCCACCGAACCCCGATGCAGCCGCACAGGCTGCACATGCGGTATGTCCACATATGTTGGGAGCCGGCGCGCTGCAGCTTCTCTGTGCCGACTGTCAGCTTGACAGTTGGCACAGAGAACAGCTGACTCTCAATCCGGGGGGTGGCAGAATGTAGCCGCCGGGGGAGACATTGCAGACCACCAAATTAGGCTGCCCAACTGCGCCCCCCTGCCGGCTGCCCCCCCCCCCAGATATGCCACTGACAGAAGCATGAACAATGCAAGGTGTTAGGTCAGCAATGCAAGACATATGTATTAATTGATTATATGCTGCGTAGTATATTGCATATTTTTATCCCATACTATCTAGTGTGCCACTTGTATTTTTCTGATTTACTTAACAATAATGACAAAGGAATATTTAAAGTCACAGTATTATTGAAATACATTGTATTATTTTGATCCTACCTTATTACTTACACCCAGCGTCCCTATCTTGGCATCTCTGCTTTCCATTTTTACAGTCCCATTTTTATATGTTTATGATTGAATAACAATTAAGGTAGATATTTTAATATTATGGATCTCTTCTCGATTCCTCATTCATAGGGTTCAGAATTGTTAAATCTAATTCCTTTTATGAAGTGCCTATAACACTGTCAGTGGACATTTTTTTTAAACCCTTTCCGACATCCGGCTTAATAGTACGCCAATGTCAGAATCCCTCCCTTTGATGTTGGCTCCAGTGGTGAGCCCACATCTTTCACAGCACATGTCAGCTGTTTCGAACTGCTGACATGTGCCGCTAACAGCTGCGGGAGGAATCACAATCCACCCGCTGTTCTTAACCCGTTAAATGCTACTGTCAAACTCTGACAATGGCATTTAACTCGTGCTTCCAGCAAGCGTGCCAGAAATCCTGCCCATTGGTGACCCTTTCACGTGATTGCGGGACACCAATGAGTCGGCATGACAACCAGCCCGGTGGTTGGCGCTCATAGCAAGTGAGCAATTCTGCTACAGACAGGTGATCTGATCATCGCCTGTATGTAGCAGAGCCGATCAGATTATGGCAGCTTCTAGTCTCCCATGGAGACTATTGAAGCATTCCAAGAGTAAAAAAAAAATGTTTTTAAAAATAAAAAAAAATAAAAAAATGTAAAAGTTCAAATCACCCCATTTCGCCCCATTCAAAATAAAACAATAAAAAAACAAACATACACATATTTGGTATCGCAGTGTTCAGAATCACCTGATCTAATAATGTAAAAAATGAATTAACCCAATCACTAAACGGCATAACGAGGAAAAGTCAAAACTCCAGAATTAAATTTGTTTTGGTTGCCACAACATTGTATTAAAATGCAATAACAGGCGATCAAAAGATCATATCTGCACCAAAATGGTATAATTAAAAACGTCAGTTCGGCACGCAAAAAATATACCCTCACCCGACCCAAGATCACGAAAAATTAAGACGATACAGGTATCGGAAAATGGCACAATTTTTTTTTACCACTTAAATAAAATAGAACCTATACATGTTTGGTGTCTATGAACTCGTAATTACCTAGAGAATCATAATGGCAGGTCAGTTTTAGCATTTAGTGAACATGGTAGAAAAAAAAACACCTGTGGGATTTCACTTTTTTTGCAATTTAACCGCATTTTGACCAAAACAATAAAAAAGTAATGATTGGGAAGAACGGGAGCAAAAAATGAAAATGCAAACCCAAAAATACCTCTGGTCTTTAAGGGGTTTATTCACACGCGAACATAGTACCTCCTTGGAATATATCTGCTCTTAGTTTTTCTTCAAGTCAATCAAAAACCATGTAAATGTCCTCAGTATAACCCTCTTAGCTTACTGCAACATCCTTTTCTGTGGTCTCCTCTCCAGAACTCTCGGACCCCTTCAGTCTATTTCATTGCAATGCTCTCCCAATGCCATTTTATAGATTGTAATATTGTAAGATTGTGAGCAGGGCCATCACTCCTCCTGTAACTGTTGACCTATGTGTTGCTTTGTATTGTTTTTATGTATTGTCTTTATTGTCTGTACAAGCCCCAACTCAATTGAAAAGTGCTGTAGAATATATTGGCGCTATATGAATAAAAGTATTATTTATTATCTTCTCTCTTCTCCTCCAGTTTGTTCAATGGCAACATCTAGCCTAACCATTTATTTTCCAGAATCAGATAATGATGTACAAGTCTATGAACTTTCTGTCCCCTCTTTCAACATTACCCCCATAAATGGCCAGAATGAAGGAAGGTGCAGGGATAATGTGCTGACATGTTGCAGGGAACGCAGGGGATTTGCAATCCCTTTTTGTCCCTATAAGACTTCAGATGTCCCAATTAGGCCGGAGTCACACTAGTATATAATACGGACGAGTGCTATGCGAGAAAACATCACATAGCACTTGGACCAGTGTTAATTTATGGGGAAGCTCACATCACCGTTTTTTTTTCTCGGGCATAGTCTACGTGTAAGTGAAATCGCAGCATGATGAGATTGTACGCATATATATCGGCAGAGTCTCACCAATGCAAGTCTATGGGTGCAAGAAAAAACGCACAGCACTCGCAGCATGCGAGTGCTGTCTGTTTTTTACGCACCGGTGTCCTTTGAAAAGCCTGTAATTCATGTGCGGTGTACACTGACAGGTTAGAATAGAATAGATTGAATAGAAATATACCCACAGAATATTTATATACAGTATATATATATATATGTCAGCAACACACACATATATACTGTATATATGTATTTATACTGCACAGAAAGATAGATAGATAGATAGAAGAAAAGCCAGTAATTCATCTGCCCGCTTCTGTAATATCACTGCAGGAGCCGACAGGATAGAAGAGGTGGACTATGTACAGTAAATACATAAAGATTAGGTAGCTATACTGTATAGATGTCAGTGACAAATACAATTAGTACAGTGTGTGTGCATATTACTGGACATGTATTTCATTAATAAAAGATTATTTTACGGAAAAAAGGGCATAGGCTCCCTCTCAATTTTCGCTACCAGCAGAGGGAAAACCAGCGACTAGGGGCAGATGTTTATAGCCTGGGAAGGGGGTAACACGCATGAAGCTTCCCAGGCTATTAATATCAGCTCACAACTGTATACTCAGCCTTTACTGGCTATTAAAATAGGGGAACTCAACAAAAAATGACGTGGGGTTCCCCTAGAATTAATAACCAGCAAAGGCTATGCAGACAGCTGCGGGCTGATATTAATCACCTAGAGAGGTTCCATGGATATTGGTCCCCCTGGGTAATAACATCAGCACTCAGCTGCCCCAGAAAAGGCGCATCTCTAAGTTATGCTAATTCTGGCACTTAGCCTCGCTCTTCCCACTTGCCCTGTAGCGGTGTCAAGTGGGGTAATGTTTGTGGGGGTTGATGTCACCTTTGTGACCTCAAGCCCTGAGGTTAGTAATAGAGAGGCATCAATAAGATACCCCCATTACTAAAGAAAACACAGACACAGAGTAAAAAAGCCTTTAATTAAAATAAAGACATAGACTCCTTTAATGTTCTAAATTAAACCATACTTACTGTCACACCTAAATCCCCGATGCCCTCGATCTCCTGTAATAAAAGTAAAATAATAAACCAACAATAAAATGAACTGGCATTTTCCCATGCTCCAGAGTTCAGCGCAGGTCAGGGTGTGAGGTAGCGCAGCATCAGTGACGTCACCGCTACTCACTGAAGCTCCGCTCACAGCATCTCCTCTTTCACCAGTTGTTTTCAGCTGGGGAGGTGGCATCTTGGCACCATCCTGGTTGAAACTGTATATTCCCCAGATATGGATTACTGCGTGGGACATAACGATGGACAGGTATGGGAATATTGTTGGTTTATTATTTTTATTACAGGAGATCGAGGGAATGGCATGGATTAGGAGTAAGAATAAAATGGGAAAACTGTGTTGTGTTTTATTTCATTAAACGACTTTATTCTGGCTGTGTCTTTATTTAACATGTAACATCAACTATAGGATTAGTAATGGTTGCGTGTCTTATTGACACCTGTCCATTACTAAGCCATGGGCTTGATGTCACCTTACAATACAAAGGTGACATCAATCCTACAACTATTACCTCACTTGCCACCGCTACAGGGCAAGTGGGATGAGCAAGGCTAAGTGCCAGCATCTTAGAGATGCGCCTTTTCTGGGGCGGATGGGAACTGATGTTTTTAGCCGGGGGAGGGAAGGCAAGTATCATGGTCCCTTCCTAGGCTTTTAACATCAGCTCCCAGGTGCTAGCTTTCCCTCTGCTGGTTCTGAAAATTGCACAGGAGCCCATGCCATTTTTTTCCTCAAAAATAATCTTTTATTAATTACATGCATGTCCCATAATTTGCACACTCACACACTACTAATTGAATTGGTCACTGACATCTATCTATCTACCCATCCTGCGCCCGCTTCCTTTCATGTGCAGCCCCTATCCTGCACCCTCATCCTGTTTTGTGTGCCTCCATCTTGTCATGTGCTATTCTCTTCCTGTGCCCTCATCCTGTCATGTGCTCTCATCCCACGCCCCAATCCTGTTATGTGCTCCCACCCTGCGTCCCAATCCTGTCATGTGGTGCTCCCATCCTGCACCCCCATGCTGTCATGTGCTGCTCCCATCATGCGCGCCCATTTTGGTATGTGCTGCCCCATCCTGGTATGTGCTACTCCAATTCTGCTCCCCCATCCTGTCATGTGGTGCTCACATCCTGTCATGTGCTGCTCCCATCCTGCGCCCCATCCTGTGATGTGATGTTCTTATCCTGTGCCCCATTCTGTAGTGTGCTGCTCACATTCTGCACCCCATTCTGTGATGTGCTGCTCCCATTCTGTGCCCCCATTTTGTCATGTGTTGCACCAATGCTGCGCCCCCATTCTGTCATGTGCAGTAAAAAGTCACTGGCTTGCTGCGCTGACGTATTTTATGTATGCAGACCCTGTAATATGAGGCAGAACCCCATAGGAAGACCCTGTAGTATAAGACAGCACCCAATAGGCAGACCCTGTAGTATTAGGCAGCACCCCCACAGGCAGACTCTGCAGTATAAGGCAGCACCCCCCAGAGGCAGACTCTGTAGTATAAGGCAGCACCTCCCCACAGGCAGACTCTGTAGTATAAGGCAGCACCTCCCCACAGGAAGACCCTGTACCATAAGGCAGCACCCCCCAGGCAGACACTGTAGTATAAGGCAGCACCCCCCACAGGCACACTCTGTAGTATAAGGCAGCACCCCCCCACAGGAAGACCCTGTAGTATAAGGCAGCACCCCCTTCACAGGCAGACTCTGTAGTATAAGGCAGCATTCCCCCCCACAGGCAGACTCTGTAGTATAAGGCAGCACCCCCCACAGGCAGACCCTGTAGTATAAGGCAGACCCCATAAAGAAAAACAATAAATACATACTCACCTCCTTTCTTCCTGGTTCCTGCGCTGCTCCCTGCTCCCGCTCACTTCCGGACCGCAGGCGCCGGACAGTGACGTCATCACGCCCCCTATCAGTGTCAGCGTCGGTGACGTCAGATGCTGACAGGGGGATGATAGGAGAATAAGCGTAGCGCTCATCCCTCATCAATGCGGTCAGCTGCATCGGCTAGATGCCGATACAGCTGACCCTGGGATGACAAGTGGGGGGCCCAATGCTGCCACCCCCCGCCTTTTCAGGGCCCCATAGCAGTCAGGCGGCAGAGTAGGGAGATCGATTCTCCCTGCTCTGCCACAGAATTTAACTGTTTCAGCGCGCTGTGCATGACAAAACAGTTACAGTAGCGTAGTTCAGGGTGGGCACACTCTGAGAACCGGGACCAGGGCGATGGCCCCCTCCGCCCCCCGGTAGCTACGCTACTGCCGGATATGTAAGTTGTTGTGCTGGAGATCGCGGTATGCATTCAGTGCTTACACATACCGCGATCTCCTAGACACAATCCTCATCCCCGGATGCGTACCTCTGTGGGGTTCAGACTGCGCAGGCGCGTCGTGCTTGCGCAGTCTATAAAGGCTTCAGACAGAGTGACACTCGTAGCATTATATTATAGATATGTGTGTGGACCGTCCCCATGGGGCCGTGGGGTACTCGGTACCGGGTCCTTCGGTTCACAGGGGGATGTCACGGTGGCTGACCCGGTCAGTGGCCCTGGGATGTCCGTGTAAAAGGGAAAGGTCTTTAAAGGGATAGAGTTTATGTTCGTGATGCCACCTGTGGTATTCAATCAGGGTGACCGATGCTGCTTAAAGGGGTCCGCTGGGGTGATGGTATGGCAGCTAGATGGTATACCTTTCCACAGATGAAGTGTATCCCCAGGGCTTCCCGGTGTGTAGATGGTGGATGGTGAGAGGTGCAGTGAAGAACGAGGACACAAGGTTGCAGTCTCTTTACCTTTACTGAAGACTTCAGCATCCACAGTCCAGGTCATCAGATCACAGGGCAGGCAAAGTCCGGCTGGTTTGGAGGCAAGTCCAGAGTCCCCTTTGTCCAGGTGGAAATCTGTAGCCTTCCCTTGCGCTGCAGTGTTGTAGTCCCTTACTGCTAAGCTTCATATTAGGTCCTCACAACTGTTGTAGATGTTATGTCTCTCTCTCTGTCCCCAGAATAGGCTAGGACAAACCCATATGACTGGTGGCTTGAGGTGGTTTATCGGGACTCTATCATGCCCCAGCCTCTAAGGGGTGCCACCATGCCTCCTGGGTGTAGGGCGGACAGGTAACGTGAAATTAGCTGTCCTGCCAGTCTCTGGAGCAAGGCATAAAGGTCGTTACTCCCTCGGTGTTCCAGCTACCGGGATTCTGCGCCTCAAAAGGAGGCAGCCTGTGTAGGGCTGGTCCCCTTCTGATATTCACTGCTTTGCTATGACTTCCTTGCATGCTCGCTGCAATACAGTTCTGCCTTCGATGTCTCTTTCTAAGAGCTGCAGCTCTGAGGGCATGCACAGCTCTGTGTCCTTCTCCTTTGTTCTCTGACAGGATCCCAGGGACCAACCAACTGAGCGGAGCTCAGCCAGCAACTCACTAACTTTCCCTACAGGTCACCAGTTTTACCAAAGTGTGGGGAGTGACCTAACAAATTGGAGCAAGAGCTCCCCCTGGTAGCCTGGAGTGTGAAATGTGTTGCATGTTTGTGATACCTGGATGCAGTTGTCCTTCTTTGCCTCCAAACATAACACCACTCTCCCCTAGAGGAGAATGACATTACTGCAATGACCAGGACCCTGGGGCGCTGCATGTGTGTGTGTGTTTTGAATGATATTTTGTTTTAAAACGATGTGTAAATGACAGAGAATTGCTATATGTAAAAGCTCATGTGAAAATCACATTGCATACAGATTGCATATGGATGTCATACGGATACATAGATGCAAGGAAATCGCATCATCGCATTGCAAACAGATTACATATGGATCACCATACGAAGAACTTTGTGGCAATTCTCGAGTGAGAGAATCGGACCGATTTTTCATGCGTTGCGCCTGACTCCGGCCTAAGGAGAAGTAACATGGCTTTTATTACATTTGTCAATCCTCTAATTAATGAGAAAATATACTGTTATGTAAGCTTCAATTGCAAAGCGCGATCATTACCTTTAACTCATGGACATGTAATCTGTTATTAGCTTTTTGTATCTTAAAGGGAATACAATATGTCAGCAGGTTTTTCCATGTAGTCTGAGAGCAGCATGATACAGAGGTAAAGACCCTGATTCCAACGTTGTGTCACATGCTGGTTTGCATGCTGTCATTTTGATATAATCATTGTTTTCTCTGATGTAGATTTAGCAGTACTCTAAATGCTGAGCCCTGTAAAAATCTTGCCCACACCACTGATTGGTACCTTTCTCTCTACACTGTACAAAAGCAGAAAGCTGCTCATCAGTGGCGGGGGGCGAGGTTACACAAAGCAGTTGACTAAGGGTACCTTCACACATAACGATTTTGTTAACGATATCGTTGCTTTTTGTGACGTAGCAACGATATCGTTAACGAAATCGTTATGTGTGACAGCGACCAACGATCAGGCCCCTGCTGGGAGATTGTTGGTCGTTGGGGAATGATCAGGACCTTTATTTGGTCGCTGATCACCCGCTGTCATCGCTGAATCGGCGTGTGTGACGCCAATCCAGCGATGTGTTCACTGGTAACCAGGGTAAACATCGGGTTACTAAGCGCAGGGCCGCGCTTAGTAACCCGATGTTTACCCTGGTTACCATTGTAAAAGTTAAAAAAAACAAACAGTACATACTTACATTCCGGTGTCTGTCCCCCGGCGTCAGCTTCCCTGCACTGTGTCAGCGCCGGCCGGCCGTAAAGCAGAGCACGGCTCTGTGTGACAGCTCTCCAGCGACCACACAACGACCTAAACAGCGATGCTGCAGCGATCGGCATCGTTGTCTATATCGCTGCAGCGTCGCTAAATGTGACGGTACCCTAAGAGGCACAGAACACCTAGTCTTGTAGTGATAATCTCCTGTTGATAAAACATTGATTTGAGTGATATAGCAACACACAGCCCATTAAGTGACACCTTAATGAAATCAGGCTATCAGCCCATACATCATGCTGCTCTTAGATTACATAGCTGACAGATTCCCTGCAGTTCATTGTGACCATCTAATCTTGCAATTGCTGTTCTGTATTCATGAGATGCAGTCTAGTGGATCTTGAATCTTCAAACAGTCATAACTTGGTGACAGCCCTAGAATTTGTTACAATGCTAAAAATCTAGTTTATGTCTCCTTCATTGGAAGGCCCAAGGTGTTTCAATTTATTTTCCACTAGGAGCTGTTGCAATACCATTGCCTTAACTTTTAACCTCATTTTTTTGTGTGCGGAAAAATTAAGATTTCTTAATACCTAAAATAAACTATTTTTTTTATGGTGGAGGGAATGTTTTGGAAATCTAGTTTTTGAAAGGCAAAAAATAAATAATTTCCCGCACTTATTTTTGTATGAGAGGCATTAAAAAGTGTTATAATTTATTAGAGTGACAGGAATGTTTTGCTGATCTAGTTGCTGAAAGACAATACATAAATAAAGTGAACGTGGTGGACCATTTTTGAAATTCATCCAAAATACTCGACAGATAAGGGGCAGACATATCGCATGTGCAGCCGGAAGGGCCCAGAGGTGGAGGTGGGCCCCTGCAGGGCGGCCAATACTAAGGCCAATCTGGCCTGCTCACCTGACTCCTAGGGGCCCCTGGCCAGATTGACTCCATGTGCAGAGGGCAGTGAGCAATCCCTGCAGCTCCGCTACCTACAAGAGAAGATATCAAGTGAGCAGAACTGCAGGGATCCGTCCTACTTCCTGCCTGCTCTTCCTGTCTGACACAGCAGCTTGTCTGGATGACGTCAGCATTCAGTGAGCATCTGTGTCAGACAGAAAGCTACCGGTCAGGAGCATAATGCTGCGGCTGCGGGGAACGTGCGGAAAGGTGAGTGGTGTGTGTGTGTATGTAGGTGGTGGAGAGGGCAATGATGGGGGTGATGGAAAGGACAATTATGGGGGTCTTGGCAGAGAAAGCAATGATGGGGGTGGACAAGGAGAAGCCAATGATGGAGGTTATGGAAAGGGCAATGCTGTAGGTGGTGGGGCAGAAGGCAATGGTGGAGGTGATGGAGAGGGCAATGATGGGGTGGAGGGGTGGTGGGAGAGATGTATGTAAATTATTAAATTGATGCACTGGTATTATTTTAAACAGGACTAACATGAACTAATACCTAAAAAAATCTTTATTAAACATTTAGACAAAAAACATCAAAACGGCTTTAAGCCTCGCATTAGAGAGCAGAGAGGGTGAATAGAAAGGGTAAGTGAGGAAGAGTCGACGGGAGCGGGGGCGCCATTTTGCGTTAAAATTTTTTTCTAGGGTGCCAACCTCCGCAGCCAGGTAGGAAAAGCTTTGATCAGGGTTATTGCAGGGTTTATTATATTGAGGCTTTATTGCGACACCCCTTATTCCTGAATCATTCAGAAATCCGGCTGATTATTTTATCTGATGTTTTTCGTCTTATTTGGTTGGTTATTGTGCTATTGGATATATGTATAATTCCTGATGAGGAGCAGGTGTACAACTTTGTGTTATTACCTCATCAGGAACCTCCCCCTGTTTCTCTTTTTCACCACGGCATTCGTTATCTGTTGAATCAGAGTAGTTGTTAACTTAGTGCACCCTACACCTATATAGGGATTTCTTAGGGTGCATCTAGGGTCAGCCGTCAGTGAGCGGGGGTGCCATTTTGCGTACAAGCTAGGGTGCCAACTTCCGCTCTTAGGAAGGGTGTAAGAGTGTGTAGCTAGGGTTCTATAGGGGTTAGAACAATAGGTTTTTCCAATGGCTCTATATCCATGCTTTTTGCAGGCTTAAAGCCGTTTTGATGTTTTTTGTCTAAATATTTAATAAAGATTTTTAGGTATTAGTTTTTTTTAGGTATTAGTTTATGTTAATCCCGTTGTGGAAGAGAAGGCAATCATGGAGGTGGTGGAAAGGGCAATGATTGGGGTGGTGGGGGAGAAGGCAATGATGGAGGTGATGGAGAGGGCAATAATAGGGTGGTGGGGGAGAAAACCATGATAGAGGTGGTGGAAAGGGCAATGATTATTGGGGTGGTGGGGGAGAAGGCAATGATGGAGGTGATGGAGAGGGCAATGATGGGGTGGTGGGGGACAAAACCATGATAGAGGTGGTGGAAAGGGCAATGATGTGGGTGGTGGGGAGAAGGTAATGATGGAGGTGGTGGAGAGGATAATGATGGGGTACAGGGGGAGAACAATGATGGAGGCGGTGGAGAGGGTAATGATGGAGGTTGTGGGGAGGGCAATGGTGGAGATGATGGGGATGGCAATGATGGGGGTGGTGGCAGGGCAATGATGGAGTGGTGGAGAGGGCAATGAATGATGTAGGGGAGAAGGCAATGATGGAGTGGTGGAGAGGGAAATGATGGGGGTGGTGGCGAGGGCAATGATGGGGCGGTGGAGAGGGCAATGATGGGGTGGTGGAGAAGACAATGATGGGGTGGTGAAGAAGGCAAATATGGAGGTGATGGAGAGTGCAATGATGGGATGCGGGGGAAGGTGGATAATGAGGGATGTGGGGGATTGGGATGGGAGAAATATGGACTTATAATGGACTTATGAACAGGGGGAGGTGTTGGAAGATGTTAGATATGGTTGTATAATGAACTGGGTGGTGGAGGAGGGTGCTAAGCCCCTGATAGTGTCCTCCTGTTTCTCACAATTCATTGTGATGCTAGTGAGGACTTAAAATTTATTGGGGAGAGAAGGCAATAAGGTGCATAGAACACTTTATAATGAACTGAAAGGTGGGGGAAGACGCTGTCAGGGACTTGCATTGAATTGGGAGGATGCTCAGTACCTGATAGCGCCTTCTCCCACCCCAAATTCATTATGATGCTATCAAGTGCTTATAGTAAATGCGGCTATGTGCACACTTTCAGGATTTGCAGGAGAAAATTCTACTGCATGTCCTAATGTGTTGGCAGTAAGAACACTACATAAAATACATTTATGTTTTTTCCACATTTTTGCCATCCTTTTGTTACGTTTCTTCCCCTATTAGTATGGGTGAAAAATGCTGCAAGAATTGACATTATGCAGATTTTAATCTGCTGCAAATCTACAACGAAAAAATAAGCAATATGTGCATGAGACTTCAGGGATCTCATTCACTTTTCCTGTATTATAAAACCTTGCATATATTCCATTTGCACATTGCCTTACAGGTAATTGGGGACAGTCACAGACTGAATAGTTTATATTATTGGGAGTCAGAGATTATAGTTAATGAGGGACACAGTGCTCCTTATCACTTGATATTTTTAATGGTGCATGGCTAATAGTATATTAATGGTGGGGTACATACTGTATCTGTGTTCAAGGGGAGACACATCTATGTATACAATGTATGTGACCTTGTTATTTTCATGGCTGCGAAGATCATCATGGCAAGAGGAGTTGTGGCGAGGAGATGTCGACATGAAGGTCTGACCAGATGGAGAAGAAGCAGGAGAAAGTGGCTCGAATCAGACCTCAGCGGTAGGTGCCTGGATGTAGATATTATTCTGTATCTGCTCAAAAGGGTGCTTCTACTCAATGCTGAGGAAAGGGTCTGAATACTTATGACCATGTGATATTTCAGTTTTTCTTTTTTAATAAATTTGCAAAAATTACTACATTTCTGGTTTTTTCAGTCAAGATGTGGTGCAGAGTGTACATTAATGTAAAAAAATTAACTTTTTTGAATTTACCAAATGACTGTAATGAAACAAAGAGTGAAATATTTAAAAGGGTCAGAATACTCTCCGTACCCACTTGCAGCGGCATGCTATTCCATCCGGTTTGCGTTTACTTGGACCATCATTTATTTTTCAACAGGACAATGACCCCAAACACACCTCCAGGCTGTGTAAGGGCTATTTGACCAAGAAGGAGAGTGATGGGGTGCTACGCCAGATGACCTGGCCTCCACAGTCACCAGACATGAACCCAATCGAGATGGTTTGGGGTGAGCTGGATCGCAGAGTGAAGGCAAAAGGGCCAACAAGTGCAAAGCATCTATGAGAAGGTGTGTCCAAACTTTTGGTCTGTACTGTACATATATATATATGTATATATATATATACATATATATATATATATATATGCATATATATATATATATATATATATACAGTGGGGCAAAAAAGTATTTAGTCAGTCAGCACTAGTGCAAGTTCCACCACTTAAAAAGATGAGAGGCGTCTGTAATTTACATCATAGGTAGACCTCAACTATGGGAGACAAACTGAGAAAAAAAATCCAGAAAATCACATTGTCTGTTTTTTTAAAATTTTATTTGCATATTATGGTGGAAAATAAGTATTTGGTCAGAAACAAACAATCAAAATTTCTGGCTCTCACAGACCTGTAACTTCTTCTTTAAGTGTCTCCTCTTTCCTCCACTCATTACCTGTAGTAATGGCACCTGTTTAAACTTGTTATCAGTATAAAAAGACACCTGTGCACACCCTCAAACAGTCTGACTCCAAACCCCACTATGGTGAAGACCAAAGAGCTGTCAAAGGACACCAGAAACAAAATTGTAGCCCTGCACCAGGCAGGGAAGACTGAATCTGCAATAGCCAACCAGCTTGGAGTGAAAAAATCAACAGTGGGAGCAATAATTAGAAAATGGAAGACATACAAGACCACTGATAATCTCCCTCGATCTGGGGCTCCACGCAAAATCCCACCCCGTGGGGTCAGAATGATCACAAGAACGGTGAGCAAAAATCCCAGAACCACAAGGGGGGACCTAGTGAATGAACTGCAGAGAGCTGGGACCAATGTAACAAGGCCTACCATAAGTAACACACTACGCCACCATGGACTCAGATCCTGCAGTGCCAGACGTGTCCCACTGCTTAAGCCATTACATGTCCAGGCCCATCTGAAGTTTGCTAGAGAGCATTTGGATGATCCAGAGGAGTTTTGGGAGAATGTCCTATGGTCTGATGAAACCAAACTGGAACTGTTTGGTAGAAACACAACTTGTCGTGTTTGGAGGAAAAAGAATACTGAGTTGCATCCATCAAACACCATACCTACTGTAAAGCATGGTGGTGGAAACATCATGCTTTGGGGCTGTTTCTCTGCAAAGGGGCCAGGACGACTGATCCGGGTACATGAAAGAATGAATGGGGCCATGTATCGTGAGATTTTGAGTGCAAACCTCCTTCCATCAGCAAGGGCATTGAAGATGAAACGTGGCTGGGTCTTTCAACATGACAATGATCCAAAGCACACCGCCAGGGCAACGAAGGAGTGGCTTCGTAAGAAGCATTTCAAGGTCCTGGAGTGGCCTAGCCAGTCTCCAGATCTCAACCCTATAGAAAACCTTTGGAGGGAGTTGAAAGTCCATGTTGCCAAGCGAAAAGCCAAAAACATCACTGCTCTAGAGGAGATCTGCATGGAGGAATGGGCCAACATACCAACAACAGTGTGTGGCAACCTTGTGAAGACTTACAGAAAACATTTGACCTCTATCATTGCCAACAAAGGATATATTACAAAGTATTGAGATGAAATTTTGTTTCTGACCAAATACTTATTTTCCACCATAATATGCAAATAAAATGTTAAAAAAACAGACAATGTGATTTTCTGGATTTTTTTTTCTCAGTTTGTCTCCCATAGTTGAGGTCTACCTATGATGTAAATTACAGACGCCTCTCATCTTTTTAAGTGGGGGAACTTGCACTATTGCTGACTGACTAAATACTTTTTTGCCCCACTGTATATATATATATATATATACACACACACGAGTATACAGTACAGACCAAAAGTTTGGACACACCTTCTCATTTAATGATTTTTCTGTATTTTCATGACTATGAAAATTGGAAATTCACACTGAAGGTATCAAAACTATGAATTAACACATGTGGAATTATATACTTAACAAAAAAGTGTGAAACAACTGAAAATATGTCTAATTTTCTAGGTTCTTCAAAGTAGCCACATTTTGCTATGCGAGCAGGACCTTCGTGACGTCACGGTCATGTGACCGCGACGTCACCGCAGGTCCTGCTCGCATAGCAAACCTGAGACCGGACGGCCGCGTGCAGCATTGAGAGGTGAGTATATCATTATTTTTTATTTTAATTCTTTTTTTTTTTTACCACAAATATGGTTCCCAGGGCCTGGAGGAGAGTCTCCTCTCCTCCACCCCGGGTACCACCCGCACATTATCCGCTTACGTCCCGCATGGTGGGTATAGCCCCATGCGGGAAGTAAGCTGATCAATGCATTTCTATGTGTGCAGAATCGCTGCGATTCTGCACAAAGAAGTGACATGCTGCGGGTTGTAAACCGCTGCGTTTCTGCGCGGTTTTTCCTGCAGCATGTGCACAGCACAAGCCAAAACTTGTTCTTGCTGCTCCGGCTTTAAAAGCGGTTTTCCTACTCCCAGAAAAGGGAGCGTTCGAGGCCTTGTGTAGCCAGACGACGAAGCTGGCTCAACAACTCGAGACTTAGGTGCTATATTGCTTTTCCCATGACCACCTGATGCTCCACCACCACTACCATCATTACCAGCTGGCAATGACCGCCCACGGCCATGACCTCTTCCACCAGACTTCCTCATTGTTTGAAAAACGTAACCAAACTAACGGTATTTGTTACTGCAAAACCAGTTACAAGGTGAACTCAAACTTCTGTTGGATTTATATATCCCTTTATAGGTGGGTGAGACTGCAGGGAAAAATCAGGCCCAATGTATAACAGTACACAGCTTCAGTGGCGGACAGATATGCCACTAACAGGACTGACGCAGATGCACGCACTACCAATGAAAATCTCCCCCTTTTTATTTTTTCAGGGAGAATATTGAAGAAATGTGGCCCACTCTTATACAGTATATGTTCTGTGGCATAAAATGAAAGACAGATGCCACAGACAGGACAAGCACTGAGGCAGAAATGCCAATCTTAATCTGCCACTATTTTTTTTTTCCTGGGAGAATTGTCAAAAAATCTGGCCCAGTGTTACACACTAGGTTTTCTGTGGCACAAAATGAGAGACAGATGCCACACACAGGACTGGCGCAGAGGCAGAATGGCCAATCTTAATCTCCCACTATTTTATTTTTTTCCTGGGAGAATTGTCAAAAAATCTGGCCCAGTGTTACACACTAGGTTTTCTGTGGCACAAAATGAGAGACAAATGCCACACACAGGACTGGTACTGAGGCAGAAATGCCAATCTTAATCTCCCACTTGTTTTACTTTATTGTGGGAGAATTGTCAAGAAATCAGGCCCAGTGTTACACACTAGGTTTTCTGTGGCACAAAATGAGACACAGATGCCACACACAGGACTGGCACAGAGGCAGAATGGCCAATCTTAATCTCCCACTATTTTATTTTTTTCCTGGGAGAATTGTCAAAAAATCTGGCCCAGTGTTACACACTAGGTTTTCTGTGGCACAAAATGAGAGACAGATGCCACACACAGGACTGGCACTGAGGCAGAAATGCCAATCTTAATCTCTCACTTGTTTTACTTTATTGTGGGAGAATTGTCAAGAAATCTGGCCCAGTGTTACACACTAGGTTTTCTGTGGCACAAAATGAGAGACAGATGCCACACACAGGACTGGCACAGAGGCAGAATGGCCAATCTTAATCTCCCACTATTTTTTTTTTCTGGGAGAATTGTCAAAAAATCTGGCCCAGTGTTACACACTAGGTTTTCTGTGGCACAAAATGAGAGACAGATGCCACACACAGGACTGGCACAGAGGCAGAATGGCCAATCTTAATCTCCCACAATTTTTTTTTTCATGGGAGAATTGTCAAAAAATCTGGCCCAGTATTACACACTAGGTTTTCTGTGGCACAAAATGAGAGACAGATGCCACACACAGGACTGGCACAGAGGCACAATGGCCAATCTTAATCTCCCACTATTTTATTTTTTTCCAGGGAGAATTGTCAAAAAATCTGGCCCAGTGTTACACACTAGGTTTTCTGTGGCACAAAATGAGAGACAGATACCACACACAGGACTGGCACATAGGCAGAATGGCCAATCTTAATCTCCCACTATTTTTTTTTCCTGGGAGAATTGTCAAAAAAATCTGGCCCAGTGTTACACACTAGGTTTTATGTGGCACAAAATGAGAGACAGATGGCACACACAGGACTGGCATTGAGGCAGAAATGCCAATCTTAATCTCCCACTATTTTTTTTTCATGGGAGAATTGTCAAAAAATCTGGCCCAGTATTACACACTAGGTTTTCTGTGGCACAAAATGAGAGACAGATGCCACACACAGGACTGGCACAGAGGCAGAATGGCCAATCTTAATCTCCCACTATTTTTTTTTCCTGGGAGAATTGTCAAAAAAATCTGGCCCAGTGTTACACACTAGGTTTTATGTGGCACAAAATGAGAGACAGATGGCACACACAGGACTGGCATTGAGGCAGAAATGCCAATCTTAATCTCCCACTATTTTTTTTTCCTGGGAGAATTGTCAAAAAATCTGGCCCAGTATTACACACTAGGTTTTCTGTGGCACAAAATGAGAGACAGATGCCACACACAGCACTGGCAGTGAGGCAGAATTGCCAATCTTAATCTCCCACTATTTTTTTTTTATTTATGGGAGAATTGGCAAGAAATCAGGCCCACTGTTGGACTGTATGTTTTCTGTGCCAGAAAATGAGACACAGATGCCACACACAGGACTGCCACTGATCCAGATTTGCCAATTTTAATCTGCACCCTTTTTTTTTTTCTTCAGGGAGACTAGTGAATAAATCTGGGCCACTGTATTAGAGTATATTTTCTGTGGCACAAAGTGGCTTGAAGAGATATAACGAAAAAAAAAAAAAGGGACTGTACTACAATTACTATCTCCCTGCAGTAATCTCAGCAAAGTATGGCAGGCAGCAATAACAAGGAGTGGACTGCTGCACAAAAAAGTCAAAAGTGTGGACAAACAAACAAGATAGCTGTGCAGAAAGAAAGGAGCAACAGGATTTGTGCTTTGAAAAAAGCAGTTGGTTTGCACAGCGGCATACAAACAGCAATGCAGCTATCAGGGAGCCTTCTAGGGCAGCCCAATGAGCTACAGCGCTGAGGGGAAAAAAATGTAGCCTCCACTGTCCCTGCAAACAAAAGGTGGTGTTGGACAGTGGAAATCGCTACAGCACAAGCGGTTTGGGGGTTAATGTACCCTGCCTAACGCTATCCCTGCTTCTGACGAAGCGGCAGCAACCTCTCCCTATGCTCAGATCAGCAGCAGTAAGATGGCGGTCGGCGGGAACGCCCCTTTATAGCCCCTGTGACGCCGCAGAAATCAAGCCAATCACTGCCATGCCCTTCTCTAAGATGGTGGGGACCAGGAACTATGTCATCACACTGCCCACACTCTGCGTCCACCTTCATTGGCTTAGAAATGGCGCTGAACGTGTCATCGAAACGCGACTTTGGCGCGAAGGTCGTCGACCGCGTGTCCGACCCCACACAGGGATCGTGTCGGGTTTCATGAAACCCAACTTTGACAAAAGTCGGTGACTTATGAAAATGACCGATCCGTTTCGCTCAACCCAAGTAATGAAGGTACTAGAATATTTGCTAGTCGGGTTGAAAGTAGATTGATTGGAAAGAAAGAATAGCCTGTATATATACTGAGTCGCTGTTGCCAACCAATCTGCTGCACTCCTGTTCCTTTTTTGTAAAGTACTTCTTAACAGCTAGATTTCGTAAGTATTTTTTCATGCAGATGTATAAATTAAAGGGCTTCTCAGGATGGAGCAAATTTCAACTCTTTTTGGAAGAGGACTTCCTCCTTTTATTAATGTGTGTGAACTCAAATTGTAAACTTTTGATGGGGTAGTTTGTCTATGTGTTTTCTTTTTGGTGAGTTTCAAACATTTTGGTCTTTGTGTTCCTGCCCTGTTCTTGTGAGTATTACATTCACCCTCCACCTTTTGTTTCCTTTTTGCTATCTCATTTTACCATTCCTAGTTCAATAAAAAATACTTAAACACTAAAAAATTTTTTATTACCAATAGATTAATTATCCCTTTCTGATATTGAGCGTAATAATATGCCTACATCGGACTCCCTCCCTTTGATGTGGGCTCCGGCGCTAAGCCCACATCTTTCAAGGCACATGTCAGCTGTTTTGAACAGCTCACATGTACCTTTAAAAGCCGCGGGTGGAATCGCAATACACCCACTGCTATTAATCTGTTAAATGCCACTGTCAATCTCTGATAGTGGCATTTAACTTGCGCTTCTAGTGGTCGGCACTCATAGCAAGTGAGCATTTATGCTACATAAAGGCAATCTGATCATTGCCTGTGTGTAGCAGAGCCGATCGGACAACTGCAGCTTCTAGTCTCTCATGGAGACTATTGAAGCATGCAAAAAAAGTAAAAAAAATGTTTTAAAAAAATATAAAAAAATAAATAAAAGTTTAAATCACCCTCCTTTCCTTTTGCAATAAAATGCAATAACGGGCGATCAAAAGATCGTATATACACAAAAATGGTATCATTAACCCCTTTACCCCCAAGGGTGGTTTGCACGTTAATGACCAGGCCAATTTTTACATTTCTGACCACTGTCTCTTTATGAGGTTATAACTCCAAAACGCTTCAACGGATCTTAGCGATTCTGAGATTGTTTTCTTGTAACATATTGTACTTCATGATAGTGCTAAAATTTCTTCGATATAACTTGCGTTTATTTGTGAAAAAAATGGAAATTTGGCAAAAATTTTGAAAATTTCACAATTTTCCAAATTTGAATTTTTATTCTGTTAAACCAGAGAGTTATGTGAAACAATATAGTTAATAAATAACATTTCCCACATGTCTACTTTACATCAGCACAATTTTGGAAACAAACTTTTTTTTTTCAAGGAAGTTATAAGGGTTAAAATTTGACCAGCAATTTCTCATTTTTACAACAAAATTCACAAAACCATTTTTTTTAGGGCATTTAGGACATTTGAAGTCATTTTGAGGGGTCTATATGGCAGAAAATACCCAAAAGTGACACCATTCTAAAAACTGCACCCCTCAAGGTGCTTAAAACCACATTAAAGAAGTTTATTAACCCTTCAGGTGATTCACAGCAGCAGAAGCAACATGGAAGGAAAAAATTAACATTTTACTTTTTAGTCACAAAAATGATCTTTCAGCAATAATCTTTTTAATTTCCCAAGGGTAAAAAGAGAAAATGGACCTCAAAAGTTGTTGTCCAATTTATCCTGAGTATGCTTATACCCAACATGTGAGGGGGAACCACTTTTTGGGCGCATGGCAGGGCTCAGAAGGAAAGGAGCGCCGTTTGACTTTTTCAAGCTAAATTTGGCTGGAATTGAGATTGGACGCCATGTCGCGTTTGGCGAGCCCCTGATGTGCCTAAACAGTGGAAACCCCCCACAAGTGACACCATTTTGGAAACTAGACCCCCTAAGGAACTTATCTAGATGTGTGATGAGCACTTTTATCCCCCAAGTGCTTCACGAAAGTTTATAACGCCTGGGCGTGAAAAAAAAATTCCTATTTTTTCCACAAACATGATCGTTTAGTCCTCAATTTTTTATTTTCTCAAGGGTAAAAGGAGAAATTGGACCCCAAAAGTTGTTGTCCAATTTTTCCTGAGTACCCTGATACCCCATATGTCGGGGGGAACCACTGTTTGGGCGCATGGCAGGGCTCAGAAGGAAAGGAGCGACGTTTGACTTTATCAAGCTAAATTTGGCTGGAATTGAGATCGGACACCATGTTGCATTTGGCAAGCCCGTGATGTGCCTAAACAGTGGAAACCCCCACAAATGACCCCATTTTGGAAACTAGACCCTCTAAGGAACTTATCTAGGTGTGTGGTGAGAATTTTGAACCCCCACGTGCTTCACGAAAGTTTATAATGCCCAGGCGTGAAAAAAAAAATTCCTATTTTTTCCACAAACATGATGGTTTAGTCCTCAATTTTTTATTTTCTCAAGGGTAAAAGGAGAAATTGGACCCCAAAAGTTGTTGTCCAATTTGTTCTGAGTACGCTCATACACCATATGTGGGGGGGAACCACTGTTTGGGCGCATGGCAGGGCTCAGAAGGAAAGGAGCGCTGTTTGACTTTTTCAAGCTAAATTTGGCTGGAATTGAGATCGGACGCCATGTCGCGTTTGGTGAGCCCCTGATGTGCCTAAACAGTGGAAACCCCCCACAAGTGACCCCATTTTGGAAACTGTACCCCCTAAAGAACATATCTCGATGTGTCATGAGCACTTTTATCCCCCAAGTGCTTCACGAAAGTTTATAACGCCCGGGCGTGAAAAAAAAATTCCTATTTTTCCACAAACATGATAGTTTAGTCCCCAATTTTTTATTTTTTCAAGGCTAAAAGGAGAAATTGGACCCCAAAGTTGTCGTACAATTTGTCCTGAGTATGCTGATACCCCATATGTGGGGGGGGGAACCACTGTTCGGGCGCATGGCAGGGCTCAGAAGGAAAGGAGCGCCGTTTGACTTTTTCAAGCTAATTTTGGCTGGAATTTAGATCGGACGCCATGTCGCGTTTGGCGATCCCCTGATGTGCCTAAACAGTGGAAACCCCCCACAAGTGACCCCATTTTGGAAACTAGACCCCCTAAGGAACTTATCTAGATGTGTCATGAGCACTTTTATCCCCCAAGTGCTTCACGAAAATTTATAACGCCTGGGCGTGAAAAAATAAATCCTATTTTTTCCACAAACATGATAGTTTAGCCCCCAATTTTTTATTTTCTCAAGGGTAAAAGGAGAAATTGGACCCCAAAAGTTGTTGTCCAATTTGTCCTGAGAACGCTGATACCCCATATGTGGGGGGAACTACTGTTTGGGCGCATGGCAGGGCTCAGAAGGAAAGGAGCACCGTTTGACTTTTTCAAGCTAATTTTGGCTGGAATTGAGATCGGACACCATGTCGCGTTTGGCAAGCCCCTGATGTGCCTAAACAGTGGAAACCACAGACAAGTGACCCCATTTTGGAAACTAGACCCCCTAAGGAACATATCTAGATGTGTCATGAGCACTTTTATCCCCCAAGTGCTTCACAAAAGTTTATAACGCCCGGGCGTGAAAAAAAAATTCCTATTTTTTCCACAAACATGATTGTTTAGTCCCCAATTTTTTATTTTCTCAAGGGTAAAAGGAGAAAATGGACCCCAAAAGTTGTTGTCCAATTTGTACTGAGTACGCTGATACCCCATATGTGGGGGGAACCACTGTTTGGGCGCATGGCAGGGCTCAGAAGGAAAGGAGCGACGTTTGACTTTTTCAAGCTAAATTTGGCTGGAATTGAGATCGGACGCCATGTCGCGTTTGGCGAGCCCCTGATGTGCCTAAAGAGTGGTAACCCCCAACAAGTGACCCCATTTTGGAAACTAGACCCCCTAAGGAACTTATCCAGATGTGTCATGAGCACTTTTATCCCCCTAGTGCTTCACGAAAGTTTATAACGCCCGGGCGTGAAAAAATAAATCCTATTTTTTCCACAAACATGATTGTTTAGTCCCCAATTTTTTATTTTCTCAAGGGTAAAAGGAGAAATTGGACCCCAAAAGTTGTTGTACAATTTGTCCTTAGTACGCTGATACCCCATATGTGGGGGGGGAACCACTGTTTGGGCGCATGGCAGGGCTCAGAAGGAAAGGAGCGCCGTTTGACTTTTTCAAGCTAATTTTGGCTGGAATTGAGATCGGACGCCATGTCGCGTTTGGCGAGCCCCTGATGTGCCTAAACAGTGGTAACCCCTCACAAGTGACCCCATTTTGGAAACTAGACCCCCTAAGGAACTTATCTAGATGTGTCATGAGCACTTTTATCCCCCAAGTGCTTCACGAAAGTTTATAACGCCCGGGCGTGAAAAAATAAATCCTATTTTTTCCACAAACATGATTGTTTAGTCCCCAATTTTTTATTTTCTCAAGGGTAAAAGGAGAAATTGGACCCCAAAAGTTGTTGTACAATTTGTCCTTAGTACGCTGATACCCCATATGTGGGGGGGGGAGCCACTGTTTGGGCGCATGGCAGGGCTCAGAAGGAAAGGAGCGCCGTTTGACTTTTTCAAGCTAATTTTGGCTGGAATTGAGATCGGACGCCATGTCGCGTTTGGCGAGCCCCTGATGTGCCTAAACAGTGGAAACCACAGACAAGTGACCCCATTTTGGAAACTAGACCCCCTAAGGAACATATCTAGATGTGTCATGAGCACTTTTATTCCCCAAGTGCTTCACAAAAGTTTATAACGCCCGGGCGTGAAAAAAAAATTCCTATTTTTTCCACAAACATGATCGTTTAGTCTCCAATTTTTTATTTTCTCAAGGGTAAAAGGAGAAATTGGACCCCAAAAGTTGTTGTACAATTTGTTTTGAGTACGCTGATACCCCATATGTGGGGGAGAACCACTGTTTGGGCGCATGGCAGGGCTCAGAAGGAAAGGAGCGCTGTTTGACTTTTTCAAGCTAAATTTGGCTGGAATTGAGATCGGACGCCATGTCGCGTTTGGCGAGCCCCTGATGTGCCTAAACAGTGGTAACCCCCCACAAGTGACCCCATTTTGGAAACTAGACCCCCTAAGGAACTTATCTAGATGTGTCATGAGCACTTTTATCCCCCAAGTGCTTCATGAAAGTTTATTACGCCCGGGCGTGAAAAAAAAAATTCCTATTTTTTCCACAAACATGATAGTTTAGTCCCCAATTTTTTAATTTTCTCAAGGGTAAAAGGAGAAATTGGACCCCAAAAGTTGTTGTCCAATTTGTCCTGAGTACGCTGATACCCCATATGTGGGGGGAACCACTGTTTGGGCGCATGGCAGGGCTCAGAAGGAAAGGAGCGACGTTTGACATTTTCAAGCTAATTTTGGCTGGAATTGAGATCGGACGCCATGTCGCGTTTGGCGAGCCCCTGATGTGCCTAAACAGTGGAAACCCCCCACAAGTGACCCCATTTTGGAAACTAGACCCCCTAAGGAACTTATCTAGATGTGTCATGAGCACTTTTATCCACCAAGTGCTTCACAAAAGTTTATAACGCCCGGGCGTGAAAAAATAAATCCTATTTTTTCCACAAACATGATCGTTTAGTCCCCAATTTTTTATTTTCTCAAGGGTAAAAGGAGAAATTGGACCCCAAAAGTTGTTGTCCAATTTGTCCTTACTACGCTGATACCCCAAATGTGGGGGGGAACCACTGTTTGGGCGCATGGCAGGGCTCAGAAGGAAAGGAGCGCCGTTTGACTTTTTCAAGCTAATTTTGGATGGAATTGAGATCGGATGCCATGTCGCGTTTGGCGAGCCCCTCAGGTGCCTATACAGTGGAAACCCCCCACAAGTGAACCCATTTTGGAAACTAGACCCCCTAAGGAACTTATCTAGATGTGTCATGAGCACTTTTATCCCCCAAGTGCTTCACAAACGTTTATAACGCCCGGGCGTGAAAAAAAAATTCCTATTTTTTCCACAAACATGATCATTTAGTCCCATATTTTTTATTTTCTCAAGGGTAAAAGGAGAAATTGGACACCAAACGTTGTTGTACAATTTGTCCTGAGTACGCTGATACCCCATATGTGGGGGGAACCACTGTTTGGGCGCATGGCCGTGCTCAGAAGGAAAGGAGCGCTGTTTGACTTTTTCAAGCTAAATTTGGCTGGAATTGAGATCGGACGCCATGTTGCGTTTGGAGAGCCCCTGATGTGCCTAAACAGTGGAAACCCCCCACAAGTGACCCCATTTTGGAAAATAGACCCCCTAAGGAACTTATCTAGATGTATCATGAGCACTTTTATCCCCCAAGTACTTCACGAAAGTTTATAACACCCGGGGCGTGAAAAAAAAATTCCTATTTTTTCCACAAACATGATCTTTAGTCCCCAATTTTTTATTTTCTCAAGGGTAAAAGGAGAAATTGGACCCCAAAAGTTGTTGTACAATTTGTCCTGAGTATGCTGGTACACCATATGTGGGGGGGAACCACTGTTTGGGCGCATGGCAGGGCTCAGAAGGAAAGGAGCGCCGTTTGACTTTTTCAAGCTAAATTTGGCTGGAATTGAGATCGGACGCCGTGTCGCGTTTGGCGAGCCCCTGATGTGCCTAAACAGTGGAAACCCCCAACAAGTGACCCCATTTTGGAAACAAGACCCCCTTAGGAACTTATCTAGATGTGTCATGAGCACTTTTATTCCCCAAGTGCGTCACTAAAGTTTATAATGCCCAGGCGTGAAAATAAAAAATCCTATTTTTTCCCACAAAAATGATATTCTACTCCCCAATTTTTAATTTTCCCAAGGGTACCAGGAGAATTTGGACCCTAAAAGTTGTTGTCCAATTTGTCCTGAGTACGCTGATACCCCATATGTGGGGAGGAACTACTGTTTGGGCACACGTTGGGGCTCGAAAGGGAAGTAGTGACGTTTTGGAATGCAGACTTTGATGGAATGTTCTGCGGGCATCATGTTCCGTTTGCAGAGCCCCTGATGTGCCTAAACAGTGGAAACCCCCAACAAGTGACCCCATTTCGGAAACTGTACCCCCTAAGGAACTTATCTAGGTGTGTGGTGAGAGTTTTGATCCCCCACGTGCTTTACTAAAGTTTATAATGCCCAGGCGTGAAAATAAAAAATCCTATTTTTTCCCACAAAAATTATCTTTTAGTCCCCAATTTTTAATTTTCCCAAGGGTGCCAGGAGAAATTGGACCCTAAAAGTTGTTGTCCAATTTGTCCTGAGTACGCTGATACCCCATATGTGGGGACGAACTACTGTTTGGGCACACGTTGGGGCTCGAAAGGGAAGTGGTGATGTTTTGGAATGCAGACTTTGATGGAATGTTCTGCGGGCATCATGTTCCATTTGCAGAGCCCCTGATGTGACTAAACAGTAGAAACCCCCACAAGTGACCCCATTTTGGAAACTGTACCCCCTAAGGAACTTATCTAGGTGTGTGGTGAGAATTTTGAACCCCCACGTTCTTCACTAAAGTTTGTAATGCCCAGGCGTGAAAATAAAAAATCCTATTTTTTCCCACAAAAATGATCTTTTAGTCCCCAATTTTTAATTTTTCCAAAGGTAACAGGAGAAATTGGACATCAAAAGTTGTTGTCCAAATTGTCCTGATTATGCTGGTACACCATATGTGGGAAAAAACTGTTTAGGCACACGTTGGGGCTCGAAAGGGAAGTAGTGACGTTTTGGAATGCAGACTTTGATGAAATGGTCTGCGGTCGTCATGTTCCGTTTGCAGAGCCCCTGATGTGCCTAAACAGTAAAAAAAAAACACAAGTGACATCATTTTGGAACCTAGACCCCCCCCAAGGAACTTATCTAGATGTGCCCCCTTTTTGGAACTAATGTACGCTTTCTTGTAAAGTAAATTAGTAGTGCATGGAGGTGTGGTACAATTTGAAGCAATCCTTCATACACAGGCCAGGTTTTTCAGGGCAGGTGTCGCATTGATAAATGGTGTCCTTGCGTATTCCCCTTTTGTAACACACTCGACACCTTTTTTGCGGTTTACCTTTTCTTCCGGTTGGCGGGACCACCCCCGGAAAATGCTGGCCTTCAGTTCCGGAAGTACTGGGGCCCTCTCCTTCCGGAGTGCCAAATATCAGGGCCTTAACCACTACCTCCTGGAACTGAAGGTACAACGTATCGGTGTGGCGTGCACATCGTAACAGCAGGAAAGCGTTGAGCATTGCCATTTGTACAATGTGCACGGCCAGCTTTTTGTACCACACCTTGGCCTTTCTCAAAGCACTGTACGGTTGGAGGAGTTGATCAGAGAGATCAACCCCCCCCATGCTTTTGTTGTAGCCCAGTACACAGTCCGGTTTGCTGACCTGTGTAGAGGTACTCCGTACAGTGCTGAGGGCTCTGCCATCACCGTGTATGGTGGTCAAGAGAAGGACATCCCTCTTGTCCTTGTACTTGACCACCAGCAGGTGGTCGCTACATTGGGCCTTGCTCTCACCTTTTCTGAGCATCTGCCCAAGTAGCGTCTTTGGGAGGCCTCTCTGATTTTTGCGGACAGTACCGCAGGCTGCGGTACCTCGCGCAGAGAGGGATTTGTAGAGTTATTAGTATAGAGGTGATAACCTTTATCCAGCAGTGGGTGCACCAAATCCCACAAGATCTTCCCACTCACTCCCAGGACAGGAGGACACTCAGGGGGTTCAATCCTGCTGTCCTTCCCTTCATACACTCTAAACCTGTGGATGTACCCTGAGGCACTCTCACACAGCTTGTAGAGTTTGATTCCATACCTGGCCCTTTTGTTGGGCAGGTATTGACGGAATCCAAGCCGCCCCTTAAAATGGACCAAGGACTCATCCACGCAGATGTCCCTTTTGGGCACGTACACTTCAGAAAACTTTTTGTTGAAGTGTTCGATGACCGGCCGAACTTTGAACAGACGGTCAAAGTTAGGGTCATCTCGTGCGGGACACTGTGCATTATCGGAATAATGCAGGAACTTATGGATGGCCTCAAAACGCTTCCGAACTATGACCATTCGGAACACTGGAGTGTTATATAAAATATCTACACTCCAATATTGCCGAATTTCTGGCTTCTTCACGATCCCCATGTGGAGGACCAGGCCCCAAAACTGCATCATTTCAACTGCGTCTACAGGAGACCAGTTGGAAAATGATGTACCAGGGTTTTGCTCCAAAAATTGACGAGCATACAAATTAGTTTGCTCCACCATGAGGTTAATAAGTTTGCTCCACCATGAGGTTAATAAAATCCTCAGAGAAAAAGACTTTGAAAAAGTCAGTTTCTGTGAGGCCGGCAGTGTCAAACTTGATTCCTGATTCTGCCACAAAATCAGGAATCAGTGGCTCGTAATTTTCGGGGGGCGAGGTCCATATGGGGTCCACAGTGGGGAGCGCTGGTTCAGGAGTGGTGGGGGCTGCCTCATCTTCTGTCCTGGGGCGTCTGCGTGGCGGTTCCGCAGGACCCGAGGAGGAAGATGAGGAGGAAGAGGAGGAGGAGGAGGAGGATGAAGAAGAGGATGAAGAATCAGAAAAGTAAAGAAAAGTGGGATCCTCTCCCTCGCTATCAGTGTCGGAGGCAAGGAAAGCATATGCCTCCTCCAATGAATAGCGCTGTTGGGACGAACGGAACGAGCGGGACATTTTTGTGTGAATATCGTGATTGGGTGCACTTTATTGATAACTGTATGTGTATGTGTGGGTGGATAGTGATTTGTGCAAACTTATCTGAAAAGAAAACGCTAAAAGGAGAAAAAAAACCTGCAAAAAGAAAAGTCTAAAACAGCAGGCCCTAGCTCTGATAAGTGAACTTGCGTCACTTATCAAAATTCGGCGGCTGCTGGATGTACGCACGGAGATGAAAAAAAAAGTAAAAGTGTCTAAAACAGTAGGCCCAGCTCTGATAAATGAACTGTTTCACTTATCAAAATTTGGCCGCTGCTTGATGTGCGCACGAGGGTCGGGCAAGGGGGGGGGGGGGGGGGGGAAAAAAAAAAGGAAAACGGCAGGCACAAACTCTCATAAGAGAACTGCGTCACTTATCAAAGTTTGGCGGCTGCGGGATGTGTGTACGGAGGTTGCGCAAAGGGGCTGAGGGGAAAAAAAGCAAGCGCGAGCGTTGATCAGTGAACTGCGTCACCAATCAACGCTCGGCGGCTGTTAAATGGTCGCACGGAAGGAGGTGCAAAGGGGGGTAAAAAGAGGGGGAAGGGAGATGGGGGTGGAAGTGGGGATTGGGCAGGGATCAGTGATCAAAACGTACGGTTGTAGTCAGGTGGCGCAAAGCGGAGGTGAAAAAAAAAAAAGGAAAACGGCAGGCATAAACTCTGATAAGTGAACTGCGTCACTTATCAAAGTTTGGCAGCTGCTCGATGTGTGTACGGAGTTGGCGCAACGGGGGTGAGGGAAAAAAAGCGAGCGCGAGCGTTGATCGGTGAACTGCGTCACCAATCAACGCTCGGCAGCTACTAAATGTGCGCACGGAGGCGGCACAAATGGGGTGGAGGGGGTAAAAAGAGGGGGAAGGGGGGATTGGGGTGGATGAACAGGGATTGGGGTGGATGAACGGGGATTGGGGTGGATGAACGGGGATTGGGGTGGATGAACGGGGATTGGGCAGGGATAAAACTTACGTTTAGTTGTCTTCTTTCTTTAGCAGGGATTGTGGTGCTACAGGCTGCTGTGGCACCACAATACCCAGCACGGCAGGTAGATCCAGGCACAAAATCCAGCAGGGAGATCCAGCTGTATGACCGCTCTGTAGGAATCCTCAGCTAGAGTGAGGACCCCTGCAGAGCGGTCATACACAGGTCAGGCAGGTGACACAGACAGGTCACAGAGCGGTCATGCTGCTGCTATGACCTGTCATTGGTGGGATCGACCATAACATCGATCCCACCAATCAGAGCTTTCCTAGTCACCCAGGCAACTGCTGATGACCTGGCTGTGACCTGCCTAGGATCGGAGCTGTTCGCGCCGATCCTAGGCAGGTCACAGCCAGGTCACCTGCAGGGCACAGAGTGGTCACAGCGTGATCGCCGCTGTGCCCTGTGATTGGCGCGATCGACGATGACATCGATCGCGCCAATCAGCTCCTGCAGGCCCTGCTGGGCCTGTACTATGTTTTATCCTAGGATCGGTGCTATTAGAGCACCGATCCACGCAGGTTCCGGCAGGGCACAGCACGGTAATACAGTGCGGTGCCCTGCGATTGGCGCGATCGATGCGATCGGCGATCGCGCCAATCCGGGGTGTTCTTGCCGGTGCCTGGCGTTGCCAGGCACTGGACCTAGGATCGAGTACATCGGTACTCGATCCTAGCCTGTCACCTCATTGTTTCAGCCGCTCCGATTGGCTGAAACAATGAGAATGTCTGTGATTGGCTGTTCAGAATTGAACAGCCAATCACAGCGATCTGGAGGGTGGGTGGGCGACGCCAATGCCCTGGATGCCGAGGCCATCTTCCCCCAGGTAAGATGGTGTCGGAATTTTAATGCGATCACCACGACTTAAGTCGCGGTATCGCATTAAAGGGCATGACGTACTATCCCGTCGAGGGTCAGATAGGCCCAGCGCACCTCGACGAGATAGTACGTTGAAGGTCAGAGAGGGGTTAAAAATGTCAGCTCGGCATGCAAAAAAAAAAGCCATCACATAGTCCCAAATCACAAAAAATGGAGACACTACAGGTCTTGGTAAAAAAAATGGCGCCATTTTCTAAAGTTTCGATTTTTTTTCACCACTTAAATAAAAAAGAACCTAGACATGTTTGGTGTCTATGAACTTGCAATGACCTGGAGAATCATAATGGCAGGTCAGTTTTAGCACTTATTGCACGTAGTAAAAAAATAAAAATAAAAACAACTGTGGAATTGCACTTGTTTTGCAATTTCACAGCACTTGAAATTTTTTTTCCTGTTTTCCAGTACTCGATATGTTAAAACCAGTGGAGTTGTTGAAAAGTACAACTCGTCCCACAGAAAAAAAAAAAGCCCTCACATGGCCATTTTGACTGAAAAATAAAAAAGTTATGGCTCTGGGAAGAAGGGGAGCAAAAAACGAAAACTCAAAAACGGAAAATGGCCCGGAGATTAAGGGGTTAAGAGTGATCATGATCACATTTTCTTAAACTAAATAAACATTTAGATTGTATTTGTTTCCTTTAACTGTGCATATTTTCACTTTGTGAACTTGGAGAACCTACTCTCTTCTGCACCATTTCTATGTGTTCTTTTTGGCTTCACCTTCCCCCCACACTTCCACCTGGCAGCCGAGGTCCTGTAGCTTAGTTTTCAGTGATGTCACACTGTTCATGGGCCCCTATATCCAACATCATTCTCACCGTATATCATTGTGGGCACAAGCTACCTTCCACTGTCGGGGAAGGTACTTAGCAATTATTGGCTACATCACACATATTGTTATTGCTATATAGTTTTTCTCTTCTATACATATATCATATCTGTACTCAATAAAGGTGCTAGGGCCGTAGTATACAGTTATATCTCCTAAAATTAATAATTAATATTCAATATATATTGAACGTTCCTTGGTCCTCATTGGAATAGAAAACGTCCCTAGAATGTTTAGTACAAACGAAACGCGTCGGTTGTTTGGTCCTAGCTGCACTTCGTACTCACTTTGTCACCGGGGGTTACGGTCACGTGACTTTCCACGTCACTCAGGTCCTGCGCACCGTTTGTATGCACCGCCGCTATCACACGCGGCGTCGGCTCTGCAGGATCCCGTCTCCACCCGGAGATCAGCTGATGGTGGCTGGCCGCCGGCCGGGGCAGCCACTTGTCTAGATCACTCGCCGAAAAATCTCCCTGACAGGAGGAACACTCCAGATCTTCAGTCTACAACGGAGGTAGGAACTATTCCTAAGTGCTCCTAAGTGTTGCTGCACTTTTTTTGCTTTGCTAAGCGAACGCATTGCCACTTTACCAGTGGCGATCTGGCTAGACTATTCATACTGGGACATTTTCTCAAATAGGGTAACTTTGGTTTTATCATATGTTATTTCTCTTTACCATTATTCCCGTTATTTTCCTAGCGCATACCTGTATATATAACTTGTGTATATATACATATTTATTTGTTTTGAAACCAATATAACTGCACAAAGTTTAGAAATAAATATTTCTAACATGCAAAAACAAAACCCCCAAAAATTAGTGACCAATATAGCCACCTTTCTTTATGATGACACTCAACAGCCTTCCATCCATAAATTCTGTCAGTTGCTTGATCTGTTTACGATCAACATTGCGTGCAGCAGCCACCACAGCCTCCCAGACACTGTTCCGAGAGGTGGACTGTTTTCCCTCCCTGCAGAGCTCACATTTTATGAGGGACCACAGGTTCTCTATGGGGTTCAGATCAGGTGAACAAGGGGGCCACGTCATGATTTTTTCTTCTTCGAGACCTTTACTGTCCAGCCACGATGTGGAGTAGTTGGAGGCATCTGATGGAGCATTGTCCTGCATAAAAATCATGTTTTTATTGAACGATACCGACTTCTTCCTGTACCACTGCTTGAAGAAGTGTTCCAGAAACTGGCAGTAGGCCAGAGAGTTGAGCTTCACTCCATCCTCAACCCGAAAAGGTTCCACAAGTTCATCTTTGATGATACCAGCCCATACCAGTACCCCACCTCCACCTTGCTGGCGTCTGAGATGGAGTGGAGTTCTCTGCCCTTTACTGATCCAGCCTCTGGCCCATCCATCTGGCCCATCAAGAGTCACTCTCATTTCATCAGTCCATAAAACCTTTGAAAAGTCAGTCTTAAGATATTTCTTGGCCCAGTCTTGACATTTTATTTTATGTTTCTTGTTCAAAGGTGGTCGTTTTTCAGCCTTCCTTACCTTGGCCATGTCCCTGAGTATCACACACCTTGTGCTTTTTGTTACTCCAGTAACGTTGCAGCTCTGAAATATGGCACAACTGGTGGCAAATGGCATCTTGGCAGCTTCACGCTTGATTTTCCTCAATTCATGGGCAGTTATTTTGTGCCTTTTTTTCCCAACACGCTTTTTGCAACCCTGTTGGCTATTTGCCATGAAACGCTTGATTGTTCAGTGATCACGCTTCAAAAGTTTGGCAATTTCAAGACTGCTGCATCCCTCTGCAAGACATCTCACAATTTTGGACTTTTAAGAGCCCGTCAAATCTCTCTTCTGACCCATTTTGCCAAAGGAAAGGAAGTTGCCTAATAATTAAGCACACCTTATATAGGGTTTTGATGTCATTAGACAACACCCCTCCTCATTACAGAGATGCACATCACCTGATTTACTTAATTTGCAGTTGGCTCTCAAGCCTGAACAGCTTGGAGAAGGACAAAATATATAAAAAGTATCATGTGATCCAAAAAACAACTTGACTAATAATTCTGCACGCAGTGTATACAGAATAAGACCACTGTCACACGGTCAGTATTTGGTCAGTATTTTACCTCAGTATTTGGAAGCCAAAACCAGGTGTGGGTGATAAATACAGAAGTGGTGCATATGTTTCTGTTATACTTTTCCTCTAATTGTTCCACTCCTGGTTTTGTCTTACAAATACTAATGTAAAATACTGACCACATTCTGCTAGTGTGACGGCAGCCTAACATTGTACAGATACTCTTTATAGTTTTGAATTTCAAGTGTTCATATGAGCCACAAGGTATAAAACTCACATGAGAATATAAAGGAATGGAGAGACCAAGGCAGGGTCCTGCACATCTACCTGCTATGCAAATCAATAGGAGGTGAATGTGCAGTACCATGTGGCCACTTTCAGAAGACAGTATTCAGTATTTCCGACCGGCATCCACTGTCAACACTGATAACAGCTGATCGACGGGAGTGCCAGGTGTCGGACCCTGGTAGATCAGACATTGACGACCTATCCTAAGTATGGCACTCAATGTGAGAAGAAAAGCTTCTTAGTTTATTGATGCATCCAGACAAACAAAACTGCTAAACGTTTTTGGTCCACACCGGACCTTCGTCAGAGCGTTTCTTTGACATTGACTGGATGAGGAAACTAAAAAGCCTGGATGAGCGTCAGCTCCTCTCTGCTCTGCTCTACATGCGCCCAGGATCCAGCGCCGCTACTCCCTTCAGGCTCTGTGCCTTTCCATGGCGAGGCACTTTCCACTGTGATCCTCCAGCATACTGTAGCTCTTATATATCCTGTTCTAGCTGACGCTCATCCAGGCTTTTTAGCTTCCTCATCCAGTCAATGTCAAAGAAACGCTCTGACGAAGGTCCGCTGTGGACCGAAAACGTTTAGCAGTTTTGTTTGTCTGGATGCATCAATAAACTAAGAAGCTTTTCTTCTCACATTGAGTGCCAAGTTTTATTCATCAGTAGTCTACGGGGTGGACACCCTACTTGAGCACCGCCAATCCTCATATCTACTGAGTGCCGTGTTTTCTAATCCTATCCTAAGTATGGGTCATCAATGAAAAATTAGAGGACAAGCTCCTTAAATGTGATGAAGAGTGTGTTAGATGAGGCTAGGGAAAGGGTATGTTTCCACGTTCAGGAAACGCTGCGTGTTTGAAGATGCGTAGAGCCACAGCATCAAACACGCAGCGTCCAGACGTTACAGCATAGTGGAGCGCCCCCAGACACAGGGCCACGGGTTTCTCGGTACCGGTCCTCTCTGTCTCGGTTCTGGGGTTGTCTCAGTGGCTGGACCCGGTCCGTGACCCTGTTAAGGGGCGTCCAATAAAAGGGATGATGAAAGTTGGCTAAAGTTTCGTGACGCCACCTGCGGTATTCGGTCAGGTCGACCGACGCTGCTTGGGGTCCACTGGGGTGATGTGATAGCAGCTAGATGGTATACCTTCCCACAGGTGAAGTATGTCCCCAGGGCTTCCCAGTAGTGTAGGTGGCAATGGTGTGAGGCGCAGTCAATAACGAGGATACAGGGTTGCAGTCTCTTTACCTTTTACTGAAGGCTTCGGGATCCTCAATCCAGAGCACCGTTAACAGGGCTGGCTGAGACCGGCTGGTCCGAAGGCACATCCAGAGTTCAGTCTATAAGAAAAAACAGCTGACAGCACCACCGCTCAAAGGAATGAATCACTCCTGCTCACCTGTGATGGGAGTGTGACCGCTGGATCTTGGGTGCTCTGGCCAAAACATATTTCAAAGTCCATCCGATAAGAGAAAGCAGAAAAAAGGCAGCACTCACCGATCCATCACGAGAGGTAACTTTTATTGTCTCACATAAAACACATCACGGCCGGGGGTGCGAGTGTACAGAGTGCGGCAAGCCTGACCTCCAGAGTTCCCTTTGCAGGTGGAAATTGTTGCCTACCACTAGCGCCTGTGTGTTGTAGTTCTTCCCTGCTGAGCATTCGGGATAGTCCTCACAACTTCTGCTCTCGTTCTTTCTCTCTCTCTCTCTCTCCGTCCCCCAGGTTTATCTGGATAGGACGCACCTGTTTGACGGGAAGGCTCGGAGCTGTTCTGGGACCCAAGAGACGCCTCTCTCCACGCTTGCCCCCTATGTCTGCTTAGGTGATGTATGGTAGACAGCCAACCTATAATTAACTGTCCTGAGGTATTTGAAGTAAGGCATAAATTCAGTTGCTTCCTCGGTGTTCCGGTCACCGGCTACGCGCCTCAGTAAGATGTTGCCGTTCTCAGGGCACGACTCCTACTGGCTCTCCTTTGTGCTTGATCTCGTTTCTCACTGTCCACAATATCCTTCTCTTCATGTCCTTTCTTAGGATACTGCCGCAAGGTAGTGCAGGCGCGGTTCCGTTGCTTTCTAATCGTTCTGCTAGGCCCCTGTCAGGAACCCACCCCTGACAGGTCCTCCCTGGACTCTTCCCAGGCTGCGTTCTGGTCTAACTTCCTATCCGACCCCTAGTTTTACCAGTGTGAGGAGTGGCCTAATACATAGTGCCTTTTGCTGCCCCTAGTGGCCACAGTGTGAAGTGTAATGTGTGACTGTGATACCTGGTCAGGTGAACTCCTTTAGTGCAATCAGACATAACATCACTCCCCTTAGTGGCAGAGCGACATTACTGCAATGACCAGGTCTCTGGGGAGCTGCACTCCCCCCGGTTAAATCCAGTACTCCCGGACTGGGAAAAGAAGAACAACAATAGATATTAGAAAAAAGACATACAACATTTTTGAAATGCTTTGAACAATGTAAACATTACAATACTTCCCTTTATGGGAGGTGAGGTCACTTGAACGTTACAAACAGAAACATATTTACATTCTTACTCAAGGTTATAAATAACACTTATGACTAGCTCGACTATAAATAACCATCATTACCCAGCCGGGTATTCAATCTACTAAATACAAATTATGAACAATAATTTAACTTTTCCTTTGAGGGCATATAAGCTGAACCCACTAAAGGCCGACTATAAAACTCTATGGTACAAATGTAACCCTTTTCTTCACTTCTTCAACTTCACATATGCAGGACCGCCTAGCTACTTGTCTGGGCCTACTGCATCTCTTCTTCTAGGATCTAGCAACCATCTCTCTATGGTTCTCAGGAGGACTCACTAACCCCTACGGGTTTAGGCAGCAAAAGAGCAGGAAACAAACAGTTAACTATTTACATTTGTCGGGGTTTCGAGGTAAATTCTCGCGACGGTAGGTTGCAAGGCATCAGTTGGTAGCGAACACTTCCTGGCCTGGAAAGATCTGTGTTCGACTTCTCATCCGATGCGGTATCAATATCACTAATCGGTTTTTCAAATATAATCTGGGATTGAATGTCAATTTTGGTAGTAGGTTCAGTAGCGGCAATAATGCCCACTGTGGTAGTAGTATTAGGATTTGTCAGTTCAAAGTTAGTCTTAGTCATGGCAGCAGGTGGCGCTGCTACGGGGCCTACCGATAGGTCTTCTGTCACTGGGGCAGGGTCGGCGTTCTTACCTGCCACCACGGTGTCCTGGGGGTCGGCCGACTCAGTCTCCGCTGGGATCTGGAACGCTGACTGCAGGGCCTTGCGCTGTGGCGTTGTCATCTCCGTTTGCAGTATCTCGCTTTCCGGCAGGGCCTTGCTTTCTGGCATTGGAGCGCTGGAACTTCTTTCTTGCTCCGGACCAGACGAGGCTGCCGACAGACGTCGGGTGAGGCCCCCGATGACGGTCTCCTTCCACTCGGCCTCAGTGCTCAGCTGCGTCCGCCGGAGTTGATCGCTGAGCTCGTCCACTCCGGCCTGCAGGAATTCGGGGCCCACAGGTGACGCTTGGCCGCGGTATCTCTCTGGGTAGCTGGGGGAGTACTCTGCTCCGACCCCACGCTCCGATCCCGGTCGGCTGGCCATGGCATCTCCCACGTGGCTCACTTCTTCTCCCTCGTCCTTTTCCCGCTCTCTCCTCCTTGGGCGGTTTCGTTTTCTTTGTCTCCGTCCGCCATTGAGGATCAGGAGGCGGATCTCGGCTGCTGACGGACACATCCTCAAGGTACAAAAGTACTTGGAATGGGCGGCCATTGTTCTTTGCGCTTGTCAGTTCGTTCACGCCCACAACTCCACGCCCTTCTTCTTCTCCTGCACTCCTCGTGGTGCTGTAATGGCGGCAGTTTTGGCGGGAACCTTGGTGGCAAATAGCAATACACAGTCTTTGCAATAAGTCACAGTTCAAGCACAATTCCAACACAGTTCTAAGGCACACATTACCCGATTCTTCAGGCTTAAGTACATCCTGTTTGTGACGCCAAGTTGGACCGCCGCCAGACACAGTGCCGGGGGTTACTCGGTACTGGTCCTCTCTGTCTCGGTTCTGGGGTTGTCACGGTGGCTGGACCCGGTCCGTGACCCTGCTAAGGGGCGTCCAATAAAAGGGATGATGAAAGTCAGCTAAAGTTTAGTGACGCCACCTGTGGTATTCGGTCAGGTCGACCGACGCTGCTTGGGGTCCACTGGGGTGATGTGATGGCAGCTAGATGGTATACCTTCCCACAGGTGAAGTATATCCCCAGGGCTTTCCAGTAGTGTAGGTGGCAATGGTGTGAGGCGCAGTCAATAACGAGGATACAGGGTTGCAGTCTCTTTACCTTTTACTGAAGGCTTCGGGATCCTCAATCCAGAGCACCGTTAACCGTTAATGCATATACATTGTGAAGTTCCATCGCTTGGTCACGTTGCACATCAGTTAGTTAGCTGACACTTGCATGCCCTGCTGCAGCACTGGCAGAGCGGCGGCAGCTGTAGCTGACTGGCAGAAATTAGCACTGATGTGGCGTACCTTCACAGATGCTCTGGCAAATATAAGTAGGTTTTCCGAAACTGATGAACTACCAAGTGGAGCACATGGGCCAAGCATGGTAGTTGAAGATTTACAGCTGCTACTATGTTACGGCCATTATCACACACAACCATGCCTGGTTGTAGGTTCAGCGGTGAGAGCCACAGATTCTTCTAATCTGTTATTCCTTTCAATAACTGTGCTGTGGTGTGCGGTTTGCCTCCTAGACAAATTAGCTTCAGCAGAGCCTGTTGCCGAATTGCTGAGGCAATGCTGCAGAGCTTCCAGCTAATGTGTGCTCTGAGATAGCACATCTCTGAGATGGAGGATGAGAAGGAGCAGGAGGTTGTGCAGGAACTGGTGGTTGAGGAAACACTGATAGAAGTAGGGCTATCAATCCTCAGTGTGGGTTGCACATGTGCCGTGCCAGGGTAGTGCTCGGCCCCGGCCTCCACAATGTTCATCTGTCAGTGAAATGTAGAGTCCCTGATCACAAGCGTTTGTCCGTGTGTCGATCATTAAGTGGACAATCTCAGTAACCTTGTTGGTAAGGACATACACTGGGAGAAATAGTGGCGGCTGGGGACCAAGTACCAAGCTACCAAATTTGTACACGTTTAGCAGGCCAATTTTGTTTTTTTACTTCAAACCAACTAAATTTCACACAAACCAATATCTACAGTATATATGACAATAGTCAATTTTTGAACAACCAAATTTGTACACCTGTAGGAGGCCAATTTTGGTTTTCATTTCAAACTAATTAAATTTCACACAAAGCAGGTTCTACGGTATATTTTACAATAGTCAATTTTTTCAACAAAAATATTTTCTAAATTGTACTAGGCTAGGCGTTTTTTCTAAATTTGCATCTATTGTAATTTTGCACAAAGCACTTTACACTGTAGAGATGACTAACTGAATTCATACAAAATTAATTTTTTTTTGAATGTTATATATGACCAAAAATTAACTGAAAGCACCTAATACTGTATGGAAGACTAATTGAAACCTAATAAATTTTTCAATGCTTTTTTGAAATCTTATATACCACCGAAATGTCACAGAAAGCACCTAATACTCTCTATGGATGACTAAGTGAATACAGACACATTTTTCAACATCTTTTTGGAGACTTATATTTTTAAAGTGTGGTTGATGTACTTCTACACTCATAAAGGCTTTGCACCAAATGTACTTGATGCAAAGCCAGGAAAAAAATTCTAAGGAGTGTCCACTTTTTTTCCCTCCTCGGATGGCTGGTGGGACTGCCTCCATCTGCTTCCTGGAGCCCAACGATTCCCAGATGCCTGGGCTGTAAGTGACCCGACTTCAGGTTGTGCTGATGCCTCTGAAATGTAGCAATGTGTGACAGCCCCTTGTGTCATCTGCACCATCACCTTCTCCCGCTTACGAGGTGTGGAACCCCAGGACAGTCCTATCTCTCAGGGGTGGTAGCCCCATCTCGAGCCGCTACAAGCACCCTCTCTCAGGCCCATTTATTTCTCAAGAAGGATTTATCCTGCTTTCTTCCTTCTCAGATAACACCGACTGCATACCAGCGATGTAGCCCCTCTATTTTGAGGAACGTGACCATGGTTCCAGCCGTCAACTTTTGCAGCCTTCGAGGCAAGCATTCTGTCTCTACTGCCCTTTGGTTGGTATGGACCCCATCTCCACTGCCAGTCGTACATAACGACCTCCCCCTGGGATGATCGCTAGAATTTCTCCAGCCATGGCTCGCCTCCTTCTCTCTTCCGACTAGCCGAGGCCCCTCAGTCCGCTCTCCAGTTCCTGTATCCTGGCTCTCCGGTCCACAGTATACAGTGGTGAAGGCTCTGGCCTGGGTTAAGGCCTTTATGGTTCTGAGAAAGTGGCTGATCCTGGACTGCAGCCTCCTGCTACCTCCAATGTCGCACCAACTTCCTCTGGCTCTGATATTCCTCCAGTCACTTCCCCAGGAGTCTCGCATGATTCTGCCATCTTTGCTGCACACAGAGCATATAATACTCTATGGATGAGTAATTGAATACAGAAACATTTTTGAACGCTTTTTTGGAGTGCTAAAAAACACAGAAATCGACCACAAAGCAGCTAATACTCTATGGGTGAGTAATTGAATTTCAAAAAATGCTTTTTGGGAGTTTTATATGTCACCGAATAGCACATAATAGTATGTGGATGAGTAATTGAATACAGAAAAATGTTTTTGGACTGTTATATAACACCAAAATGTACCACATAGCATGTAATAGTATATGGATGAGTAATTGCATACCAGAAAATGTTTTCAACGCTTTCTTTAAATGTACCATAGAGCACCTAAGAGTATCTTGATGAGTAATTGAATGCAGAAACATTATTCAATGCTTTTTGGGAGTGTTATATGCCATTGAAATGTACCACAGAGCAAGTATGGTCATAGTATATGAATGAGTAATTGAATACAGAAAAGTGTTTCAACCATTTTGGGAGTGTTATATAACACGGAAATGTACCGCAAAGCACGTAATACTCTATGGGTGAGTAATTAAATACAGAAAATTGTTTCAATGCTTTTTTGGAGTGTTATATAACACAGAAATGTACCAAAAAAGCATTTAATATTCTATGGATGACAATATAGTCAATTTTTTCACCTCCCCCCCAAATATGTTCAACTGCTATATATTTAGCAACAGACTGCAAAGCCCTAATCCCTGCCTAGAGACTGTAGTCAGACACCCTAAATGCAAAACGTATCTGATACAAACAGCAAATCACAGATTTAGCCCTCACAAGGACTGTTAGTATGATGGCTCAGCTTCAGCACCAGTATCAACACTACAGGAGTTTGATTTGTTAAACTATGTGCACACACGCCTGGATAAGCACTATCTCCCTCCAGTAACAACTGTCACAGAGCTGTGCAACAGTGTCAGTGTGCCGAGCCTGGCTGTGCCTGTCCTTTTATACCCCTGATGATGGCACACGGCCAGCCAATCACAGTAATGACACCACCAAAATGGCAATGGCATTACAGTGACTCACAGGCAATTCCAGCATGCTTATTGGCTGAGTAACAGGCGCCAAACATGCGGGACGGGGATTCGAGTTTGAAATCGAGAAGGGTTTTTTTTGTCCCACTTATGTGGTAATGAGTATCTGCCTTATAGGGTTTTTGAAGAAATTCTGGTTTTGGCTTCTTTGCTAAGTCATGTAACAAGGCTCTTAAAGGGTAGACATTGACTTTTTGGATTGCTGCTTCCTATAGGTGGCGCTAGAGCTCTAGCCCTCTTCCTCTCTGAAGAGACAATTTGCATATTTCCCAGAGGAGCAATGCGGCATAAAAGATTCCTCATCTTGGCATGATTAACATGTCACTCTCTGCAAGGAGAATCAATACTTCTTGGATCTAGATTACAGGTTGAACTTTGCGGACTCACCTTCCACCATAATGTGACGCCCAAGAGACCGGGATACCCAGCACCGGACCAATGGGGTCTGTCTCTTGAGGGGGATGTCACGGGTGGCTTGACCTGGTGCTGTGGCCTCAGGCAATGCACAGTGTAAGGGGTATCGTGAGGGGACAGGCACTTACTTGATCAGCAGCAGGTTCTCCCAGCGGTGATGATCCCGATCCTGGATAGATGGCTATTGTCCAAATGAAAGACTGAGGCACTGAAACGTTTAACCAGTTTACTTTAACATAAAAGGATTTACAACCAGTCCTGTCACCGGAGTCTGTATGGGAACTCTGAGTTACTTTGACCCTGCCGGGGTCTTCGCCTCTTATTGTGCGCAATTTCTGTGTGGCCCTGCTGCTGTATGTGAACTGGCTGCCGGCCCAATCTGTCCCCTCCGGGTCCTGGTTCGACGGGCAACCCGAGTCCTTTTATCGGCTTACCCCCTCCAGGAGTACCGCTGAACTCTGTGTCTGTTGCTGCGTCCGGCCCTAGTGAAGCTGATATCACCTCACGTTTTTCCGGTTGCTGTATTATATATAATGAATACAGCCACGGATCCGGTATCCGTCTTTGCGCCTGTTCTGGGTAGTGATTAATGCTACCCGGTTCTCACAATGTCCTTTTTCTCTGTCCCTTTGCTCCTCAGGCCGGTGATTTGGGCCTGGAAACCGTCATAGGGCTGTTAGAAATTCAGCTGTATGACCTCTCACTATCAGCTCCTTAGCCCAACTGCCATTTCTTCTCTCAGACCAGAATGGATCAAGGGGAGTCTCTGGAGCTCCCCCTTCTGGCCGGAGGTGGTAGTGCAGTCTTGCTATTTTAGTATTTGTATTTACTGTCAGTAACTATTTTTGTGGCAAATACCCCTAGGGGTGCCACATTCCCCCTTAGTTAAGAACAGTACTCCGGGACTGTGGGACGATAACATTTTGAAATAACAATTAATATGTACAGAGTCTTAAAAATGAAAAGTTACAAAAACCACTCAAGGAAACAAAAATAGAGTTCTGTAAAAAGTCACTTCAAATAGCGTCCATTAATACAGTCCTATCCTTGAAGGTACTAGGAAAGGCACTGCACTTTGTGTCCAGGAATTTAGTTCCATTTTTCCAACGAAGTTGTCAATATAAAGTCTAAAGAAAGTTCAAAAAGAGCAAAAAGCAAAGTTCAAAAAGCAGTCTTTCCGGAGCTTTGATTTAGTGCCTCCGGGCTGATAACAAGTTCAAGAATATGCAAGAAGTTCATACAGACAAGTCTCTGTAGGTACTGGGCTTAAACGTTGCAGAATGATAACAATGACTATAGTTTTATAATTGGTAATCTGCATACCTGGCCGGTAATTGACCCTGGGTACTACGCTGTGATCTACGTAATAGCGGTATCTCTTCATGTGGTGTACTACTGTCTACTGCGGATGTAGTATCTGCCCGCTCTGCTAAAGATAATTCCATGACTATGGAGTTGGCAAGTCCACCGTGAATGGGTTGAATAACTTCTGATTCTGGCTGTACAACTTCTGGCTCTTTCAATGCTTCCGGCCACAATTTAAGATTGTCTCTTGACACTACTACAGATGTTAAGCCTCCGTTTTTGCTAATGAGACACATTTTAGGATTATCCATTCATGTTGGTAAAACTGTGTAGGGTACGGCTTCCCACTGATTGTCTAGTTTATTGGTTCGACGGTTTCTCTTGAGCACTTGATCACCTGGTCTTAATGGGGTCGCTAGAGCATTCTGGTTGAAAGTTCGCTCTTGTCTTTCTCTAGTTTGCTGAAGGCTTCTTTCCACACTCTCTTGCACTTGGCGATACTGCTTTTGCCGTATGATATCCCAATTGGAGTCTTGAACTTCTGCGTCTGGTTTCAGAATTCCCATTTCTAGATCGATTGGTAATTGGCCGGGTCTTGCACGCATAAGATAAGCTGGGGTGCAGTTGGTGGAGCTCACCGGGACATGATTATACAGATCCACCAAGTCAGGCAATTTCTCTGGCCATTGATTCCTTTCTGTCTCAGGTAAAGTCTTTAGTAGGTCTATTACAATATGGTTCATCTTCTCGCATAAGCCGTTTGTTTGTGGATGATAGGCCGTCGTCCTGATCTTTTTGCAACCATACATATTACAGAATTCTCTGAAGATCTCTGATTCAAAGGCTGTACCTTGGTCGGTGAGAACCTGTTCCGGATATCCATGGGGTCTGCAAAAGTACGTTTGGAACGCTTTGGCTGCTGTTTTTCCTGTCAGATCTTTTACGGGTACTACTACCAAGAAGCGTGAATAATGGTCCACGATGGTCAAGGCATAGACATAGCCGGACCGGCTTGGTATTAACTTCACGTGGTCTATGGCTACAAGTTCAAGTGGTTGTTTGGTGATTATGGGCTGCAGTGGTGCTCTTTGGTTCTTTTGATCGTTTCTTCTGAGGTTGCACGGGCCACAATTTCTGCACCACTGTTCGATTGATTTTCTCATCCCGACCCAATAAAATCTTTCTCTTAGAAGTACTTCTAACTTTTTCCAACCAAAGTGACCAGCACCATTATGGTAAGCTTCGAGGACCATCTTGACATCTTGTTTAGGCACGATAATCTGCCAAACCAATTCATGTGTTTTCGGATTGGTGTACCTTCTACAGAGCTTCCCTTGATACAGGAACATTTTGCCTCTCTCTTTCCAGAGTTGATGCGTCTCTTCTGGGGCATCCTCATCGGGATATGCACTTTGCTCAGTTAACAGTTCCTTCACCAACTTCACAGCCGGATTGCTGTCTTGGGTGTCAGCCCATCTATGGTGTGCTAACGGATTAAAATTCACCTCTTATTGTTTCTGATAGGTACTTGACTGATGATGTTTTGCCTTGGGATGATGGAAGGCTGGTAGTTCAATTTCTTCAAGCTCCCCCGTTTCTTCTTCTACATCTCTCAAGTGTGGCATCCGGGATAGGGCATCGGCATTTCCATTCTTGCGACCTGCTCGATACTTGATCTTGAAGTTGTAATTAGATAACCGGGCTATCCATCGCTGTTCTAACGCACCTAATTTGGCTGTGTCCAGGTGGGTCAACGGATTGTTGTCAGTATAGACAATAAATTCTGCAGCGGCCAGATAGTGTTTGAAACGTTCCGTCACAGCCCAAACTACTGCCAGTAGTTCCAATTTGAAGGAGCTATAATTTTCTGGATTTCTTTCAGTAGGCCGGAGCTTTCTACTTGCAAAGGCGATGACTTTCTCCCGACCTTCTTGCTTTTGTGACAGCACCGCTCCTAGTCCCACATTACTGGCATCGGTGTAGAGGATGAAAGGTTGATGGTAATCTGGGTATGCCAGAACCTCTTCTCCGGTTAGTGCCTTCTTTAGTTGTTCAAAGGAGTCTTCCCTTTCGTCGTTCCACTGGAAAGGAGGGTTTCGGTTTGAAGGTTTCTTCGTCTGCCCTACCAAGGCGTCTTGCAAGGGTGCTGCCAACTTGGTAAATCCTTTTATAAATCTGCGATAGTAACCCACCAATCCCAGGAATTGCCTCACGTCTTTTGCGCTGGTAGGTCTCGGCCAATCCCTTATGGCGGTTATTTTCTCGGAATCCGGTGCTACTCCCTCCGAACTCACGATGTGTCCCAGGTACTGTACCTTTGGCTTGAGAAGGTGACATTTGGATGGCTTGATTTTCATGCCATACCTGGATAAGGCTTCGAACACTTCTGCCAAGTCTTTTAAGTGTTGTTCGTAAGTCTTTGAGTAGACGATCACATCATCTAGGTACAGGAGGACGGTCTCGAAGTTCTTGTGTCCGAGGCAGCATTCCATCAGCCGCTGGAAGGTACCGGATGCATTGCAGAGTCCGAACGGCATGCGATTAAATTCACTTAGACCCATTGGTGTGGTGAATGCCGTCTTTTCCTTATCTCTCTCAGCCACAGGGACTTGCCAATACCCGCTTGTTAAGTCTAAGGTGGAAAAATAATTAGCAGATTTCAAAGCAGTCAAGGACTTTTCTATCCTAGGCAAGGGGTAGGCATCTTTATGGGTGATGTTATTAATCTGCCGGTAGTCTACGCACATTCTCATAGTTCCATCTTTTTTTTTGACAATCACTAGAGGGGCCGCCCAGGGGCTACAGCTGTCTCTTATTACCCCGGCCTGTTTCATTTCCCTCAGCATATCTTTTGCACATTGATAGTGAGCGGGCGGTATGGGTCTATATCTTTCTTTTATTGGGGGATGGTCACCTGTGGGGATTGTGTGTTCTACCCCTTCTATCCGTCCGAAGTCCAATGGGTGTTTACTGAAGACTTGTTCATATTCCGTCACTAGCCTATACACCCCTTGTTTTTGATGGGTAGGTGTTGAATTTATGCCCACGTGTAGCTGTTGGCACGAATCCTCCATTTCTCCATCTGAGCCATTGCCTTCCACCTGACAGGTTGGTTCTAAGGGCTCAATGGTTGTGATGGCATTGTTGTCAACAGTATATAGCTTTGCCATTGTAGCATACCTTGGCAAAGTGACCTCTTCCTCTCCACAGTTCAAAAGTCGTACCGGCACTCGTCCCCGGTGTACCTCGACTATCCCTCGTGCTGTGAGTATAGTGGGCCTGCTGTCGGTGTACACTGGTTCTATTAAGGCTTGATAATCTCGTCCCTTAGTACCAATGGCTGCTCTACACCATACCAGCATTTCTGTTTTTGGTGGGATTACAATAGACGTTGGATCACTTACCCTCACACTGCCGATTTCTCCACCTGCAACTTCTACCTGTTGCCTTAACATCAATACTTTTATTTCCCTCCGGAGAACTCTCTGCTGGCAGGATTGGGCAGTTTCAGCAATTTGCTGTAAGACAGAAATGACTTCGGAAAAGCAGTTCTCTAACACATTCATTCCTATCAATACAGTTGGTTCACAGTTCCGCCGGTCAACATCAACAACAATTATACCCTGTTTCTTCAATTCTACTTTACCAATCTTTATGGTCATCTCCCTGAATCCTAGTTTCGGTACCAACTTACCATTACTGGCCCATATATCTAGTTCAACATCAGAGGGCCCTTTATCAATATCTGCATCAGCCCAGTACCTCTTATAAAGGATATACGGTATAGATGAAATCTGGAAACCTGTGTCCAGCAAAGTGTTGAGGGGCATTCCGTCCAGCACGATAGGGATAATGGGTCGTCCTCCGATGTACCTGTCGTGCCAGGGTGTTGGGCCTTGAAAGTTCATTCCTGCGAAGCGGCCCGCATTCCCAGGGGATTCCCGTTTAAATCACAATCTCGTGCAAAGTGGCCTGGCTGCTGGCAACGGCGGCAAATGGGCTGTCCATCCGGTTGGTAGCGGTCGCGGGGTCGTCCTCTCCATGTCGGGTATCTCCGGGGTCTCATCCATGGAACACCTTCTCTACGGTTTGACAACTCCATCTTGGGTCCTCTCATCTCCTGCATGGTTTTAGCCATTGAAGCAACAATATCAGTTAAAGAGTCAAGCTTTTGTTGAAGAGCCTCATTAGTACTGGGTCTCAGGGGCTTAGCAATGGCCCCGGACATAGCTGATGTCACTGGTACTCCATGTTGTTGAGGAGCCTCTGCCATGAGTTGCGCAGGCTCCTGATCCCGAGGTGCCTCTGCCAGCTGGAGACGTATAACGCTCTCCTTTAATTGGGCAAATGTCAATTCAGGGTTCTTAAAAACAAGCATGCTCACATGCCCCCGGTGAGAAGGGGTGTAGAGTCCCTCAATAAATTGATCTCTTAGCAGTTTATCCGCTCCGGTGTTAAAAATGGGTTCAGCCAGTGTAAGTGATTTAAGGGCTTCCTGCAGGTTTAAGGCAAAGTCTCTCACGCCCTCATTAACTTTTTGTTTGCAATTAAAGAATCGTACTTTAGCTTTGCTGCTGGCAGTGGTTTCAAATGTAGCTTTTAATCCAGCAAATATGCGTTCAACATTGCCTTTTACATCAGCTGCCCATGCTGTGACTTCTCGCTTAGCATGGCCACTTAACTGCATCATCAGGAGACTAACACGCTGAACTTCACCCATGGGGAACATGTCAAAATGGGCCAGCATCTTTTCTCTGAAATCGTCAAGGGTATTAGGCTCACCTTCATACATTGGAAGCCATGGGCCACCCGGGGTATATGGCATCAGCACCGGCATGATGGGCGGCACTCCTTGCACCGCTGCGCTACCGGACTCTCTATCGACACTCTGTCTTTCAGCTGCATTAGCGTCGCCGGGTGCTGCGGCGTCTCCGTGCTGCGACATACTGTGCCCCCTTAGTTAATCCGGACCCTTCCGGTCCTCCGCTTCCGTTGGGATAGTGTAGATTCGTTCCGCTGTGCAGCAGGATCGATTTTCCCCTTGCTCTGATGTCAGAGCGCTCAGCTTGGTGCCGCCCACAATGACACGCCCCCTGCTGCTCCCACCCACCACGCTCTGTAATGGCGGATTCTGAAGATTTTCAGTTAGACTGGGGCTCAGGTGATGGCGTAGCTCAATTAACAGTCTCGTGCCTAACGGTTATGAAGTGATTACCTCAGGGGATGGCGGCCATCTTTACTCCATTATAACCAATGGGGAAAAGTCACTTTCAATAGTTTTCAATGGGGAATGGATTTTTCTTTAATAAAGTCAATTTTCAAGATTTTTCATCCAAGTTTTCACAGTTTTGAGCTCCAATCACGGCACACAATACCCGGTATACGGGCTGGCTAGATCCTGTTCGTGACGCCAATTGTGACGCCCAAGAGACCGGGATACCCAGCACTGGACCAATGGGGTCTGTCTCTTGAGGGGGATGTCACGGGTGGCTTGACCCGGTGCTGTGGCCTCAGGCAATGCACAGTGTAAGGGGTATCGTGAGGGGACAGGCACTTACTTGATCAGCAGCAGGTTCTCCCAGCGGTGACGATCCCGATCCTGGATAGATGGCTATTGTCCAAATGAAAGACTGAGGCACTGAAACGTTTAACCAGTTTACTTTAACATAAAAGGATTTACAACCAGTCCTGTCACCGGAGTCTGTATGGGAACTCTGAGTTACTTTGACCCTGCCGGGATCTTCGCCTCTTATTGTGCGCAATTTCTGTGTGGCCCTGCTGCTGTATGTGAACTGGCTGCCGGCCCAATCTGTCCCCTCCGGGTCCTGGTTCGACGGGCAACCCGAGTCCTTTTATCGGCTTACCCCCTCCAGGAGTACCGCTGAACTCTGTGTCTGTTGCTGCGTCCGGCCCTAGTGAAGCTGATATCACCTCACGTTTTTCCGGTTGCTGTATTATATATAATGAATACAGCCACGGATCCGGTATCCGTCTTTGCGCCTCTTCTGGGTAGTGATTAATGCTACCCGGTTCTCACAATGTCCTTTTTCTCTGTCCCTTTTCTCCTCAGGCCGTGATTTGGGCCTGGAAACCGTCATAGGGCTGTTAGAGATTCAACTGTATGACCTCTCACTATCAGCTCCTTAGCCCAACTGCCAGTTCTTCTCTCAGACCAGAATGGATTAAGGGGAGTCTCTGGAGCTCCCCCTTCTGGTCGGAGGTGGTAGTGCAGTCTTGCTATTTTAGTATTTGTATTTACTGTCAGTAACTATTTTTGTGGCAAATACCCCTAGGGGTGCCACAATAACATCTATAAAGCTATAGGTTTATCACTTTTTATGGGGAGATAACGTTTTAATTTTTAGAGGTGAAACAGCTGTCACTTTATATGCAGCGTACAGATCACAATATTTAAGGGGATTAGGTTACAAAAGCATGCTGCAAAAGAGAGAATGGGGTTATCTACGTGATACCAAGACATTATACTACACTTTACTATCAGGGGAAGAAACATAAAAAAGGGAAATGATGGCTGATAGTTTGACAATTGCTGCCATCTGCTGTTTAAATGCTGTCATAAATGGATTGTGCAATGTCTCAAAATCAGTTGCAGTGTAAGGTTATCATTTGTTACCCACTAAAAAATTGAATGTCACGTCATTATAATTAATGAGATAGTTTTAGAATGCTGTAATACTGCCACAGTTAAAAATCTATGATGCTACAGCTGTAATTATTTTGTAGGTTCTGTAATGTGTGATGTTGTTATCCATCCTGTTAATTATAGCTTCTTTAGCCCTCGTCATTAGGTGGAGGCAATTATTTTCCACAGGGAAAATCATTAACATGGAAAATATTGTTCAAATTTACATCTTTCTGATTAGTATTCTTAGGAACACACATGGGTACACTGCTAAATCATGGCCAAACTTTTCCGTGTATGGTCAGCTTAAGAGGCTGGTGACATAAAGTCAACTTATTTTTATATACAGTAAATCATGGCTTGCGGCTAGAGATTCGACAAACCTGGCAGATGTAGCTAAGGAAAGTGGGAAATATTCATACAGCCATTCACTGTTTTTATTCCCTTGGCTACTAAAGGGGTCTTGAGTCGGAGGCCCCTTGATATACGCAGTAATCTTGATCGGGGTTATCTCATCCTCAGTAATGGGAAATGCAATATAAAAACAAGCGACTTTGCAATTTACCTCTTATTAAAAATCCCCTTCATTCTCAAAGTGGAGGTAATTTTATTTATATTGTGTCCTGCTCATTTCCTAAGTTACTAGCCACCCTGCAGTCTCAGAGAGCCTGGTTAACAAAACAAGGAGGACATGCCAGATTAGACTGCAAGCAAGCACGGCTCTGAAGCTAACCAGATTGCTGGATCTGCCCAGTTTCCGTCCCCTGCGCTATCCCCATAATCAGAGGTGTGACCATGCCACTGATCCAATCTGTCAATCTCCAACAGCTCACCGCCCCCTGGCATACAGGAAGCCAGGAGACAGAAAAGCAGTTTGCTCCTGATGAGAGAAGAACACGCAAGCCCTTTGATGAATTTGTTCTCATATTGAATGACTCAAGTATGGAGTTTTCTGGATTTGAAGACACTTTTACATGTTATTACTTGTGCTTCCCTGATTACATGTTTGACTTCTGCGGACCTTGAGTAGATTGCGTATGTATACGTTTCTAATAAGTTTGCTTCCCATATACTTCATTTTATCTTGACTACACCTCTGAATGAACTAGTTCAGCCTTTCGACTATCTACACAGTTTTAACCATGTTTTATTACTATGAGACCTTCTTGTTTTTTGTATATACACACAGAATTGGGGTTTATAGAACAAAGCAGTATGAAGACTTGAGGACTTGAGCCAAAAAAAATCTTGGGCAACCAAAATGAATGGCTTGATTTTTTCTGGATGCCTTTAAACCAGAACGTGTTGAAACGGAGCAACATGGCACTCGTAGTAATGGATAGGATAGGTGCTCAAGTAGGGTATCCAGCCCCAAATAGTCCAAAATCAGAAAAAACTTGGCACTCTTAGAGAAATTTTGGCGTGCAAAGTGAATATTTATTGATGCGCATCAATAAATATTTTCTTTGCATGCCAAAATTTCTCTACAAGTGCCAAGTTTTTTCTGATTTTAAACCAGAACAGGTACGGTACTTTAAAGTTTCACTATACTTTCCTGGAAATAATAGGATGTTTATTCTCTTGCAGACATTTTGTCATCGTTTTCTCAAGAAAATCTTCTACAAAGTCACATCCTGTTGTTTAATGTGACAATCCCACCACACGAGGAGGTCACAAAGGCTGAACTGAAGCTGAAAATTTCTTTAGGCAACGCCAGTTTGGGACACCTCAGTTTGTTTGACGTCATACACATTGAACCCTCAGAGAACTTAAAGGACGCCAATGCCTTTTTAGCTTCTAAAGATGTTGATGGAGATGAATCTGTAACAATTGATGTCACAAGGGCTGTGAGGCGATGGATAAAATCCAAGGTGCAACTGAATAAAATGGAAATTTTCCTGAAGATGAAGTCTCCATTGGAAACATGCTTCAAAACCATAGATTCTGACCGTAGTCATCCTCCAATTCTAATAATTTTCTCAGATGATCAAAGTGACAACAGTATGAAGGAGAATACCATGGATCTAACACAAATAATGCTCTTTAAGCAAAGTAACGACCTGGGAATATTTTCGAAAAACTCTACAACTGATCATGGTGAAGGACACGAACCCTTAGAAGAAGGTAAGAAAAGGTCAAAGCGCGGTGCAGAAAGGGACCATTGCACAAAAGTTTCACTAATGGTCAACTTCAAAGACATTGGATGGGACTCATTCATAATCTTCCCACCAAGTTATGATGCTGGCCAATGTGTTGGAACTTGTTACTATCCTCTGACAGACAACCTGAAGCCAACGAAACATGCCCTAGTTCAGTCAGTCATGCATATGACCAAACCAAAAGATGTTGGAAATGTTTGTTGCGTGCCAACGAAGTTGGAAAGTTTGCATGTGGTATACCGGGAAAATAAACAGATAGTCATCAAGAAAAATTATGAAGATATGAAAGTAGTGGAGTGTGGCTGCAGGTAGTCTTCATTACTAGACCATGTTTACTAGAGACAATAACTGATTCAGGCACCAATGGACAGGCATGCGTTAAGGATGGCAGGTTACACCGTAAATTTGCTAATTCTCCCTGCTACTAGCTAATAGCATGAGAATAATATGGCATGTTAGAAAAGATGACCAGAATTAGAAAATCAGTGACTGCCTGCCATCTCCTAGAATCAGCGCCACTTGTGTGTAGAGCTAAGGAGAATAAAGGTCTAAAAAATTAGGAGGATGCCCGATTTTGTTTAGGACTGAATTTTGGGGTCATGTTCACTCATAGGAGAAAATATTTCTAGGGGAAAATACCTTTCATAGCATAGCAGGCATTGGAACCTGTGAGAAGAACCTCTTCATGCCTCCATATAAAATTGAAGGTGTATGGAGATAAAGTATGAGCCTAATGCAATCTATGGGTATTATATCACATATAATGATATGATACCCTTTACCTATATTGTGTCAATGTTCTATAGCACTTTTACACCCAATTCAAAGGGTACAAAAACAAAATCAGACCTCACAGTAACAAACGGGTGAGCAAGGGCTTACAATTTATTTAACACATTATACTAAATGTGGCAGTTGACATATAGTAGTAATAAAGGCCAGATATTAAGTGTGGGGTGCAGTGAGTATGAAGGATGCCGATAAAAGATGGGATGAAATTATGGATCAGTATGACTAGGTGATAATAGGGCCAGGTACGTGGGAATAATACTAAAGGAAAAATGTCTATGGTATTTTAACTGAAGGAGAGTGTGAAATTGACAATATTCTGTATATTATTTTTCAGATTCGAATGAGGTTGTAATATATTAATTTGCACACTGTACATTTTTTATATTCATATCAGCCAGAAGTCAACTGTTATGTTGTACATGCATCATTAATAGGAACATATCTTTGTTTTCTTTCGTGCGACATCCTCAGCCCATTTATGATGCTTTTTTTCTGCTTCTAAGAGGCTAATAGATATTATTGACAGGCGTGAAGATATTTAAATAAAGCACTTTTGGGGACATGCATGCAGTATCAGCTTAAAGGGAATCTGTGGCCATCGCCATGTTTTTACTACGCCACCAGACAGCAGCATGATGTTGGGACGAAGACCTTGATTCCAATGATGTGTCACTTACTGGGCTGGGTAGTGTAGTTCAGATCTCTGAATGCTAAAATCTGAAAACGCCTCCCACACCACTGATTGACAGCTTTCTGTGTACACTGCGCATAGTCATTGGTGTGGGTGAGCTAATACAGAGCTCATGAATATGGAGTACTACCTGGTATCGGGTTTACCAGTCCTCTAGTGGTAATTTCCTGCTGGTAAAACAGTGAGTTGATCAAAACTACAGCAAGCAGCCCACTCGTTAAAATCAGTGTTTGAACCCTTATATTATGCTGTTCTCAGATCATGTGGCAAAATCCTCATGACAGATTCCCTTTAATAGGCTAGACTTGTTCCATTGGGAGATATTGCATCTTGCATCATAATCTCTTAAAGGGGTTATCCCTCGAACAAAAGTTGATTTTAATCAATAGATCTTGGAATAATAATAATTTCCACAACTGGATGTGTTTAAATAAATGTTCCTGTGCTGAGATAATCTTATAGATGTGGCCCTGCTGTGTACTGTGTAATGGCCGTGTCTGACCATACAGGAACATATTCTGATTATACCACAGCTACTGGCCAGGGGGGGGAGAAGAAAGTATACAGACAGGACAGCATGGGATCATAGTTTATTCTATTTGTGAGGTAAAACATTTCCCTGTCTGTTTTTAAACAATGTTTTACCTCACAGAAAGAATCAGCTGTGATCCCATGCTGTCCTGTCTGTATATTCTTTTGCTTCCTCCCCTGCCCAGGAGCTGTGGTATGATCAGACTATGTTCCTGTACGGTCAGACACAGCCATTACACAGTACACAGCAGGGGCACCGCTATAAGATTATCTCCGCACAGGGACATTTTATTTAAACACATCCGATCACTGACTGATGGCCTACCAGGACGAGATAATGTTATTCCTATGTGGTGACGCTTCGTTATAAAGGCCCCGATGGTCACGGATTCGAATTTAGAGAGCCACAGAACACATTGAACTTTCCCCTGTACCGTCCACATCTCGACTGGCATGGAAAAAACCACACAGCTGGCATAAGCTTGTGGTTGCATGATGTCACAGACTTGGCAGTATATTAATCAGAGTTCAGTTTATCAGGGGTTAATCTGACTGGGGGCTCAGCAACAGCTTAAATGAGTTTGTGTTGTTTGGTTCTTGTTATCTCTCCTCATGAACAGGTCTGTTATGACTGGGCCAGAGAAAGGGCGCCAAAATGTAAACTATAAAAGTGCACCATGACTTTACGGACACACTGTATTTTGCACGAGATTTTATAAGTGTTTCAATTTAAATAAAAGGAAATGTTTGTTTTATCCTAACCCAATCATTTTGTCTGTGGCCAGTTTACAAGAGTTGTATAAAGTATTTATTTTTTTGTTTTTTCTTTATTTAACAGTGCCGCTCATGTCCACGGGTTATATTTTGTATCACAGCGCAGATACATCAAAGTGGATGAGACTGTGCTACAAAACCAGATATAGCTAATGGCCAGGAAACAGAAAAACCATCCCCTAGGTTAGACTGTGAACAAAGTATCATCTATAATTTGTTCCAACTCTGTAATATCACATGAAACACAGAAAATGTTATCTCAAACAATTGTCTACCTACTATTTAAAGAGAATCTGTCAATGGGTTTTTGTTATGCCTTCTGAGAGCAACCTATTGTAGGGACAGAGACCCTGATTCCATGTGTTACTTCCTGGGCTGCTTGTTGCTGTTTTGATAAAATCATTGTTTTATCTGCTGCAAATCTACCAGTTCTCTGAATGCTGAGTTCTGTATAACCTTGCCAACATTACTGATTGGCTACTTTCTGTTCACACTGTGCATAGGCAGAAAGCTACCAATCAATAGTGGAGTGGGGTTAACAGAGCTCCTGCATATTTAGGACGAATGGCAGCAGGTTTACTAATCCCCCAGTGATAGTGATAATCTCCTACTGATAAAACAGTGACCTTATTAAAACTACACCAAGCAGCCCTGTAAGTGACACATTGCCGTAATCATAGTCTCTGCCCCACATTATGCTGCTCTCAGATTTGGTGGCAAAAATCTGGTGACAGATTCCATTTAAAGCCAGATTTAAAGGGAAACTGTCATGTAATTTTTAACTTTAAAACCATCCCCAGGGCGTTGTTAGTGCCGCAATGTGTATCATTAAAACATTTTTTTAACTTAAAAAGACGTTGTAATCATGTTCAAAAAGCACTTTAGATTGTTAGATCATACCTGCTCATTTATTCATAGGAGTGTGCTTCATTTTGTTCACTACTGGTTGTCGCCGCCCACGCAGTTTGATGTTCCCGGGGTTGTGCCAACGTCACACAAATCCGCTTTGAAATCCTGCGCTTGTGCAGTGTGTATCGTGGAGCTTCACTTGTGCAGTGTCAAGCGGGGAGCCGCGCGTCCACACTGAAGCTGTGTGTAGTACCCAACTTCATTGACTGTCGACACAGCTTCAGAGCGCACGCGGAGGGGACCCACTCTTCATGGCGCATGCACGGCTCCCAAATCGATCGCTGACAGTCAGTGAAGCTGGGTACTACGCACAGTTTAAGTGCGCATGTGCTGGAAACCGCTCATCACTGCGCATATACGGCTCCCTGATCGACACTACACAATCGCAGCTTCCCGTTCGTCACTATGCATACATGGCTCCCTGATCGACACTGCACAAGCGCGGCTTCCCGCTCGTCACTGCGCATACAAGGCTCCCCGATCTACACAGCACAAGCGTGGCTTCCCGCTTGTCACTGCGCATGCAAGGCTCCCTGATCGACACTGCACAAGCGTGGCTTCCCGCTCCACACTGCGCAAGCATGGCTTCCCACTCCACACTGCGCAATCACGGCTTCCCGCTTGTCATTGCGCATACGCGGCTCACTTATCGACACTGCACAAGTGCGGCTTCCCACTCCATACTGCGCAATCACGGCTTCCCGCTTGTCATTGCGCATACGCGGCTCCCTGATCGACACTGCACAAGCGCGGCTTCCCGCTCGTCACTGCGCATACAAGGCTCCCCGATGTACACAGCACAAGCGTGGCTTCCCGCTCGTCACTGCGCATACAAGGCTCCCTGATCGACACTGCACAAGCGTGGCTTCCTGCTCCACACTGCGCAAGCATGGCTTCCCACTCCACACTGCGCAATCACGGCTTCCCGCTTGTCATTGCGCATACGCGGCTCACTTATCGACACTGCACAAGTGCGGCTTCCCACTCCACACTGCGCAATCACGGCTTCCCGCTTGTCATTGCGCATACGCGGCTCCCTGATCGACACTACACAAGCGCGGCTTCCTGCTCCATACTGCGCAATCACGGCTTCCCACTCGTCACTGCGCAAGCCCGCCTTCCAGTTCGACACTGTGCATACACGGCTTCCTGCTTGACACTGTGCAAGCACAGCTTCCTGCTAGTCACTGCACATACACGGCTCCCTGATCGACACTGCAAAAGCACGGCTTCCCGCTCGACACTGCACAAGCATGGCTTCCCACTCCACACTGCGCAATCGCGGCTTCCCACTCGTCACTGCGCAAGCCCGCCTTCCAGTTCGACACTGTGCATACACGGCTTCCTGCTCGACACTGTGCAAGCACAGCTTCCTGCTAGTCACTGCACATACACGGCTCACTGATCGACACTGCACAAGCACGGCTTCCCGCTCGACACTGCACAAGCATGGCTTCCCACTCCACGCTGCGCAAGTGCGGCTTCCCACTCGTCACTGCGCATACACAACTCCCTGATCGACACTGCACAAGCATAGCTTTCCACTCCACACTGCGCAAGCGCAGCTCCATGATATACACTGGGATTTCAAAGTGGATTTGTGTGACGTCGGTGCATCCCCAGGAACATCATTGAAACTCCATGGGCGGCGTCAACCATGACTGAATGAATGAAGCAGCACCCCTGTGAATAAATGAGCACATACAATATAACTACATAAAGTGCTTTTTGCACATGATTACAGCGTCGCTTATAATGAAAAAACATGTTAGTGATTCACATTGCAGCACTAGCAACCACTGGGGACAGTGTACATAATACAAAGGACATGACAGGTTCCCTTTAATATCAAGACTAGTTCAAAGTCCAAATAATCCAATCCATCTGCCTTATATCGGGGTTGAAAATATGCTGTTTCCCAATATGTTTTGTGCCATATGTTGGTGAATTTTTGTGAAATGTTGCAAAAATGTATAAGTAAATAAAGAAGATATTTTTAAGTATTTTGTTCTATTTCTTATTTCTTTCTTCCTTCATATTTTTCACATACTAACTCTATAAATTTACATTTGTTCATAACTTGAATTTGAAGCAAGGTATTTGAACTGAAGGTAAGGGTCTACTATGGTGGCATATGGTGTCAAATATTCAGAGAGCTTGTGCCTCTACAAAGTACCACACTACAAGCACCACGCCACCATATAAGATCAGTGGAATAGGAACTTAGAGCAGGACCCCATAGATTAATTATGGTTCCCTATAATCTGGACTTCATTCTGTTGATGGATTCCAGTAAAATAGCATTTAGTTATCATACTGATAATGTGTGGAATCAAATGGCTTGTTGGCTAGGGGAACAATAGTGTCTGGTGGTATAATAGACCCTGCGCCCATGACTTTATATCCAAGGGAATATCTAGTCACTTGATACCAGATGTGTTATATTGTAAAGAAATAGATTCACTCTCGAATGCCACCTGGTCTGAGAGTACCATAATAAAGAGACAAAGATCCAGATATCAGTGATGTTTCATTTACGCAGCTGCTTGCTGTTGTTTTGATCATCCCCAGCTGATAAAATAATGATTTTATCACTTGATAACTAGATTAAATGCGAAAGAGAAAATGGAGAGACCCTACATATACATTATAAATCTTACCAAATGCAAGTATGTATGCAAGATAGATAAAGAGTGGACCATGAGCCACTAACAACTAAAGTGCATGAGATATAAGGTGTATATACTGTATATGTATACTGTATATACCTTATATGGCCTGAACAGTTGTGTACTTAGCTAAATGGCATCTTCTTCCGACACGTTTCCCCCTTTTTCAGGCATTCAGGGGTTCATCAGGATATTCCTTCAGTCAAACCAACCAAGAAAAGGAGACAATAAGCTGCTATTCTGTACCGTCGGCAGTGGAGCACCAGTAAAGCTCCCTGCAGGGATATGTGCACCTCATTAATTGTGTACAAAACATTATAATGTGGCCTTGGGCGGTAGCCCAGATTGCCCTCATTATAATACGCATATGAGGGATAATGTCTCCAAACCTGGCCTCCTTCTACCTTCTTCTGGTACCCTGGACCACTTCCTGATATAATTTCCCCCATCCTAGTCCCCTTGGTCTTATGCCTCCCATCCTAGTCCCCTTCCTGGTATAATATCCCAATCCTGGTATAACGTACCCTATCCTGGGCACCTTCCAGGTATAATGTGCCCCAATCTGGTTTATATGTCCCCCATCCCATCCTGGTACAATGTGCCCCATCCCTGTATATAGCTGCCCCATCCTGCTTTATTGTGTCCCATCCTCGTATAGATGTCCCCCCATCCAAATTTAATGTGCTCCATCCAGGTATTTATGTTCCCCATCTTATGTGCCCTGTTTTGTAATGCATTAAAAACAAACAATACTACTCACCTTCCCCCATGATCTCACACTGCGTGGAGTCTACTTCTATAGCCGGCATGGGAGTCGGCAGCTGACCTCGGTGTTCCCGCCATGACACCACTGCCATGCATCCCCAGTCACGGGCATGCCATCGTCAACTGCTGGACTCTGATTGGCTGGCGGCGTGTATTGCAGCACAGGGAAGTGGTGGGTTCCCTGTGTCGCCATACAAAAAAGCTGAATGTGCGTCCAAGGACAACATCCAACTGAAATGTACTCTTGTGCCTCCCTCCACTTCTGGGCCTCGATGCAGCTGCATCGGAGATACGTCTGCCCCTACATCCATGTATTCCTCCATATTTTCAAGCTCTGTGTAACCCCACCACTTATTGCCACAGTGTGCACAGGAAGTTGTCAATCAGTGATGTGAGAGGGCTTAAATAGAGCTCAGCATTCACAGAACTGGTAGACCTGTGGCAGATAAAACTGTGATTTTATCATAACTACCACAAGCAGCACAGTAAATGTCATATCTCGGGACTGAGGGTCTCTATCACTACATCATGATGCTCTCAGATGGGATAGTAAAAACCTGGTGACAGATTCCCTTTAACTACTTCACGATCTTTGGCGTACATTTACGTTACCTCTAAATCCTGCTGTCAAACACTGAAAACGGAATTTAAGAAGTGCCAGCCAGAAATGCGTCATTCATCCCACTCATCAGCTCCCATCACATGATCATGGGGCGCCAATGGGTTATCATGACAGCGGCGGGTCTGTAGAAGAACCCCGTGCCTGTCATAGTCTATCTCCTGCTAGCGCTGGTTTGTGACTGGCGTTCGTGATTTTTTTCAAAACACAGCAGTGCTTAAGCCCTGCTATGTACAGCACAAGCTATCAGATGATCACAGTTTTGTCTCCTAAGGGAACTATTTGGCTATGTGCCCACGTTCAGGATTTTTCACGTTTTTTCGGTGGTTTTCTGCTGCAAAACCACTTAAAAAACGCTTGAATTAAGCATCCCATCATTTCAATGCATTCCACAATTATTGTGCCTATGCTGCGTTTTTTTTCCACAGCATGTTCATTAATTTTGTGGAAAATCTGCGGGTTTGCTGCTATATTATTGCATTGGGAAGCTCCGGAAAAAAAGCCGCGAAAAATCCGTGAAAAAAATGAGCAACAAATGCGATAAAAACGTGAAAAAAAACAAGTGCGAATTTCCTGCGGAAGGAGTCCGGTTTTGATCAGGAAAATTCTGCGAACAATCCTGAATGTGGACACATAGCCTTTAAGTCAGTAAAGTGTGAAAACTTAAAAAAAACCCATACAAGCTCAAATCACCATTTTTCCCCATTGAAAATAAAGGAATTAAAAAAACAAGCACGTATTTGGTATTGCTGCTTTGAGAAATGTCTGACCTATTAAAATATAAAATAAATTAATCCAATTGGAGAATGGCATAACAAGAAAAAAAATCAAAATGTCAGAATTAATTTTTTTGGCCGATGCAGGATTGCAATAAAATGCAATAAGAGGCGATCAAAACATTGTATCTACACCAAAATAGTGTCAATAAAACAGAAATGGCCAATGCGACTATAGCGTCCCAGAGTCCTGGTTCATTGCAGTAATGTTATTCTTCCACCAGGGAGAGTGATGTTATGTCTGAAGGCAATGAAGGAGATCTTCTGTCCAGGTATCACAACCACCAATACACACCTCACACTCCAGTCCACCAGGGGGAGCCATGCTTTTATCTATTAGGGCACTCCTCACAATTGGGTAAAACTGGTGGGTTGGGGAGGAAGTTAGTCAAGAAGGGGCAGAAGCTGACTGGAGGGAGAAGGAGAGAGTCAGTGGGTCCTGACCGAGTTTGGCAGAGGCTGGCTGGGTTGGATTCCAGCCAGCTCCAGACTGCGGCCTATGGAAGGAAGGTACACAGAGCTGTGCGGCAGCATCCTAAGAAAGGACATGAAAGGAATTGTGTTGCAGTGAGTGAGCAACGAAGTCATAGCAACAGGAGTGAAACATCAGAGGGAGACCAGCTTGAAGCAAGATGCCTCCTTCTGAAGCGCAGTGCCGGTAGCCAGAACACCGAGGGAGTATAGAGCTCTATGCCGTTATTTCAGAGACTGGCAGGACAGTTAATTCCACGTTAGCTGCCAGACCATTTACCCAGGAGGCAGGGTGGCAACTTGTGGGGGCCGGGGCGTCACTAGGGTCCCTATTAAAAAGCCTCAAGCCATCTGTCATACGGGTTTGTCCTATCCTATCCATCAGGGGGACAGAGAGAAGAGACTTAACATCTACAATAGTTGTGAGGACCTTACCAAGTTGCTCAGCAGGGAGGTACTACAACGCCCAGGCGTTAGAAGAAGGCCATTGAATTCCACCTGGATAAGGGGACTCTGGATTTGCCTTCAGACCGGCTGGACTCTCCCTACCCTGTGGTCCCTACTCTGGACTGTGGATGCTGAAGCCTTCAGTAAAGGTAAAGAGACTGCAACCTTGCGTCCGCGTTATTCACTGCGCCTCACACCATCCATCATCCACTCACTGGGAAGCATTGGGGACATACTTCACCTGTGGGAAGGTATACCATTTAGCTGCCATAACATCAACCCAGCGGACCCTTAAGCAGCGTCGGTCACCCTGACCGAATACCATAGGTGGCGTCACGAACATTATCCCTTTAACCCTCCGTCACATACAACTGATCTGACAGGCGCTTCTCTTTTACTTTCATTTCTCCTTCCTCACCAGATTGTGAGGAAACCCCCTCCCTCCAGGTAGTCTCCTGTCTCTTGAAGGTCTGTGAAACCTGATATCACAGTTGGATTTCAGAGCTTCAGGGGAGAGGATATAGCTGCACAGATCTCTCAGGCTCATTGTATGTGAATACGTCACATTCAGTAAGGTTGGTATTTTATGTTTTTATTCATCACAATAGTTTATTTAGCTTGTTTTATGAATGTATAGCACACAATGTGAGGATATTTCATAGAAATAAGGGAGGTTTTATAAAAGAAAGTGTGCTGCTCAGGCATATACAGTAGTTCCCTAACATATTCCTTCTCTTGCTTCAGATTATCTGCTGAAATGGAGAGGAAAATGTACAATTTATCCAAACAACTTGATGTTGAGGAAGTAACAAACATGCTGTTAGATGATAGAGACCTCACACTGAATGAGGATTTAGGAGAGGAAAGTGAGATTGATTCTCATGATGAGGTGGAAGAATGTGTCCTGGATTCTGAAACAGAGCAAGATGGTGACAGTGGTGAGGATGAAGAAGTTGGATCATATTATATTGGAAAAGATAAAAATACTAAATGGAACAAGAAGCCATTCCAGAAAAAACGTAGGGAACCTTTAAACATTATTACTCACCTTCCTGCAGTAATAGGAACTGCACGTAATGCAAAAACTGCAGTTGAATGCTGGAACAGTATATTTACAGATGACATTCTGGACTCTATTGTCACATATACCAACCAATATATAGACATTATAAAGGACAAGTACATCTGCAACAGAACCATCAAGCCCACAGATGAAATAGAACTGCGTGCCTTTTTTGGATTACTGTACCTTGCAGGAGCTTATAGGGCAAATAGACAAAGTTTGGAGGAACTTTGGGGTAAAGATGGGGATGGAGTTGAATCTGTTTATGGACATAACAAGGCTAGATTTTTCAAGATTCTAATTTGTTGCCTTCGGTTTGACGACAGAACTACCCGAACCGAACGCAAAACACATGAACGACTTGCTCCAATTCGTGATATATTTCAAAGATTTGTTGTAAACTGTAAACAAAGTTATTACCCTGGAGAGAATCTCACTATTGACGAAATGCTCCCTGGTTTTCGTGGTAGATGTGCCTTTCGTCAATATATTCCATCAAAGCCAAACAAATATGGAATAAAAATGTATGCCCTTGTTGATGCCAGTAAGACCTACACTTACAACCTGGAAGTTTATGCAGGAAAACAACCAGAAGGTCCTTACTGTGTGAGCAACAAACCCATTGATGTTGTAAAAAGACTGGCTGAACCCTTATTTGGATCGGGTCGCAATATTACAGCTGACAATTGGTTTACAAGTTGTGATCTGATTGATTATCTGAAAATTCAGAAGCTGTCATACGTGGGAACTGTAAGAAAAAACAAAAGGGAATTGCCGCCACAGTTTGTAAGTGTAAAAGAGAGACAACAGTACAGCAGTATGTTTGCATTCCATAATGGAAAGGCTTTAGTTTCCTATGTACCACATGCCAAAAAAATCGTACTTCTTCTATCAACACTTCATGATGATGCTGCCATCGATCCTGGGACTGGGGCAGAAAAAAAACGGAGATAATTACATTTTACAATGCCACCAAATGGGGTGTGGATACAGCAGATCAGATGTGCTCCACTTTCAACGTCAGCAGAAACATCAAACGCTGGCCAATGGTCATATTTTTTGCTATGTTGAATTTGGGTGGAATAAATTCACAAGTAATTTATCTTGAAAACAAGCTTGAACCACTCCGTAGACTATTGTATCTGAAAAAATTGGCCCATGAACTAGTACTTGGAGAGCTACGCAGGAGAAGCGTGAAAACAATCGGTATCCCCTCTCGCCTTTAAGTTCAGCTCAAAAGGTTCCGCCCAGAAGATGATGGTGAAAAGTCACCATCTGCACCACCTCACAAAAGAAGGAGATGCACCACCTGCCAAACGGAAAGCGGAACCAGAAGGCTTTCAAATTATGAATGTCTCAAATGTCATAAAGCAATTTGCCTGACACATTCAAAAATGGTGTGTAATTCTTGCTATTTGCTCTGCAAGTGTGACTTTTCTGGGGAAACCTCAGCATCTACTTCTGATTGAATATGTTTTTAATAGTACTTAAGGTACCTTAAAATTAAGTTTGTGTTCAAAAATTTTCTTTGTACATTTTTTTGAGAGAGTCGAACTGGGGACTATTTGGCGGGAGTTTTGAAAAGTTTGTATTTCATAGTTATTAGTTTTATGTTAAGTAAATGTTTTTTTTTGCAACTGATTATGTGTAGTCTCTTTTATTACATCCCTATGAAGGTCACTGATCACTTTTAGAGCACTGAAATTACAAACATTAGATATTATAGGTATTTTTCTAGCAGGCGCCCGACAGGCACATTGTATGTGAACTCGTTAGTCCGAATATTGTATGTGACGGAGGGTTAAAGACCTTTCCCCCACCATTTCATCAACGGACCTCCTGAGGGCCACAGACCGGGTCAGCCACCGTGACATCCCACTAAGTGAGTTGCATATTAAGGACTTGCAGCCAAGCAGTGTAACGATCAGAGGGGTTTATAAAGACTACAATGGGGATGGGGCCAGTACCAAGAATGCCACTCGTTGAGACATAAAGGCATTAAAAGTCATTTAACCGTAGCTACTAGTGATGAGCGAGTGTACTCATTGCTCGGGTTTTCCCAGAGCACGCTCGGGTGGTCTCCGAGTATTTGTTAGTGTTCGGAGATTTAGTTTTTGTCACCGCAGCTGAATGATTTACGGCTACTAGCCAGGCTGCGTACATGTGGGGGTTGCCTGGTTGCTAGGGAATTCCCACATGTGTTCAGCCTGTCTAGCAGCCATAAATCATTCAGCTAAGGTGACAAAAACAAAATCATCGAGCACTTACAAATACTCGGAGATCACCTGAGCGTAACACTGGTATTGTCGAAGGTGCTCTATATGAAGGGGTAACACTTACTCTAGCACAACCAATTATTGAATTCCCCGTTATTAACAGCACAACTATTCACCCCACCCTAGCCCAAGTAAAACAAAGACCAGAATTTCTTTTGGAATAATGTAGGACTGAACTAGAAGGAGTCCTTGGAGCCCACAAGAATCTGGTGATTAACGACCCATAAAGTGAACATAACATAACACCAATTTTTTACTCCCAGCCGTTGTAACCCTGGCTCGGGAGCACCAAAAACCCCACAAGAGGGTTCACTGTTCACGATAATATTCTGGAGATCCGACCCCCCTGCCGGAACTCCCCACCACCATTCACCAGATCCGAAACATATTAAACTCCAAAAAACAGAGGAGCCATATGCCAATGGATCCCCCAAACCAATTTCCACCAACTCCAAGGACTTCCCCCAGCCGCCCCGGCCACAATGACCCAAAACTAAAAACAACTTACTTAAGAACCAGGACTACCCGCTCGACCCGGGCGATATAACCTCAAAAAACAAATTAGGGCGGGAGGGATTTTACAACTTTGGAAGGTGAGCAGGAACTGACCAGGCCCCGCCCCCAACCCCTACTTTATGCCCACCACCAGCCCCCACCCCTTGTAATTAGCCTACTCCACTCCCACCCCTCCAAACCATCGTCATGATGGCCTTTGCTTACGCTGTGGGAGGAGGGGACGGCTCGCTCCGGCCTGTCCTTGACACTGGTATTGTCGAAGGTGCTCCATATGAAGGGGTAACATTCACTCTGGCCCAACCAATTATTGAATTCCCCGTTATTAACAGCACAACTATTCACCCCACCCTAGCCCAAGTAAAACAAAGACCAGAATTTCTTTTGGAATAATGTAGGCCACAGCAGCCTCTTTTATTTAACATACAATTAACAATGAATGTAAATACATTAACATTTTGAACTAGAAGGAGTCCTTGGAGCCCACAAGAATCTGGTGATTAACGACCCATAAAGTGAACATAACATAACACCAATTTTTTACTCCCAGCCGTTGTAACCCTGGCTCGGGAGCACCAAAAACCCCACAAGAGGGTTCACTGTTCACGATAATATTCTGGAGATCCGACCCCCCTGCCGGAACTCCCCACCACCATTCACCAGATCCGAAATATATTAAACTCCAAAAAACAGAGGAGCCATATGCCAATGGATCCCCCAAACCAATTTCCACCAACTCCAAGGACTTCCCCCAGCCGCCCCGGCCACAATGACCCAAAACTAAAAACAACTTACTTAAGAACCAGGACTACCCGCTCGACCCGGGCGATATAACCTCAAAAAACAAATTAGGGCGGGAGGGAGGGACAACTTTGGAAGGTGAGCTGGAACTGACCAGGCCTTGCTCCCAACCCCTACTTTATGCCCACCACCAGCCCCAACCCCTTGCAATTAGCCTACTCCATCCCCATCTCCCCAAACCATCGTCATGATGGCCTTTCCTTACGCCGTAGGGGGAGGGGACGGCTCGCTCCAGTCTGTCCTTGCTCAGGAAAACCAAAGCAACGAGTATACTCGCTCATCACTAGTAGCTACCAACCGTCCCGGCACATCAGAGCTTTTCACCTGTCTCTAACGTCTTCATAGATCTGTAGCTTCTCCTCCGGGTCAGAGCCACTTCTCTTTGCTCAGTGCAGAAATTAAATTATATTATTTGCATACATATTAAATGTTAAGTTTTAGAATTTAGTGCCTGGCTTTGCTGTTTTGCTTGTTAATATTGGTCAGAGTTGTCTAGAACGTTACGTTCGGACTTTTGTTTGCTAAAGTAATAGTTTTTTGTTTTTCAGATGTCCATGTGAGCATGTTGCGGGATGCAGTAAAGGACACGAGGCAGAGCAACGGTTAACGTTAATTTTTACTTGAACAGGGGAATACTCACGCAGGTGTGACACTCCACGAGTTCAGTTGTCACAGTGGTATTGCCTTCCTCATGGGGAGGGTGATGCCATGCTTGGAAGTGAGGAAGGATCCCTTTAACAGGTAGCATGTACATACAACACTGTTCTGACTACAGGCCAGAAGGGGGAGCCCTGATCCAGTTTGTGGGTGACTCCCCTATATATATATTCTGGCTAGAGGAGTAGTTAGTCTGTCAGAGAGGAGTGAGGAGTGTAAAGCTGGAGCCGTGCAGACACGTGGTTCTGCAGCTCATGGAAAGAGAAGAGAGGGACAGAGCAGTCTGTGAGAGACTGCGAGGGGAGAAGAGGCAAAGGAGAGCAGAGATACTGGGAGTGGAGCTGCGAGAAGACTCACTCCAGAATCAGTGCAAGTAACCGTAAGCTGGCATTCCGAGGTTGTGGGGGTAACTGTATGCTCCAGAGCAGAAACCGGCGGGCAGGAGATTTCAAGTTACCTATCCACGATTCCATCCGAAGGCACAGCAACATATAGAGCCTGGAGTCGCTGCAACCAGGGACACCTGTAAAAAGGCTCGAGTTGCCTGCCACATGGATTAGTGTCCTGCTTAAAGGGACAGAGAGAAAATGAGGACCTTGTGTGAAGCCTTAGGCAGAAAGGGACTTAAACCACGGCGCAGTAAGAAAGGCTTCCAACCCCACCTGGCTAGGGGATTCCGAATCTCTTCCAGGCTGGCCAGACCTCACCACCACCTGTGATCCATACCCTGGTCTGTGGCTGCATACCACCAGTAAAAGGTAAAAAGACTGCAACCTTGTGTCCTCCAATTCTTTCTGGCACTGCACCATCTGTCATCTTTGCCTTCTACACTGGGATCCCTGGAGACTGAGTTCTACCTGTGGGGAACTATACCACCTCTGCTGAAATACCATTATCCCCAGAGGACCCCTTTAAGCAGCGTCGCCCATCCCTGGCTTAATACAACAGGTGGCGTCATGAACTCTACAACAATAGACTTTATTCCCACTGCACCTTTCCCCTTTTATTGGATGCCCAGGGCCACGGACCAGGTCACTGCCACCATGACCACCCCTTTAAGAACTGGATAAGTTCTGAGTACCCCATTGCCCTAGTGGGCGCTACATTTTGGCATCACGAACAGGATAAAGAACCGCCGCTAAGCGGAGTGCTGTGCGCCTAATATCTGCTTCTGAACGGTTTGTGAACTGTGTAAGACGCTGCATGCTGTGTGGTGCATTGGAACTTTGAGAGTGGCCATTACCGAAGCACAGGTGGAGTTAGGCTACTTTCACACTTCCGTCGTAATCCATCGCTATGGGCAAAAAACGGATCCTCCAAATGTGCTTGCAGGATGCGTTTTTTGCCCATAGACTTGTATTAGCGACGGATCGCGACGGATGGGCACATCTCACATCCGTCGTGTTTTGGCGGACGCAACGTACAAAAAAAGTTCAATGTAACTTTTTTTTGTGCAATGTGTCCGCCATTTCGGACCGCTCATCACAATGGGCAGCGGATGCATTGTAAAACTGCATCCGCTGCCCACGTTTAGCACAACGTCCGTCGGTACGTCGGGCCGACGGTTTGCAACGGCCCGTACCGACAGAAGTGTGAAAGTAGCCTAAATTATATGCAGGGTGTCCCATCATGGGCGGAGCCTCAGAAACAGCGCCAAAATAGACCCCTCCCCCTTGCATAGACTGCGCTTTGAATTGTCTGTCATTCCAGAAAGGAGGTGCCAGCCCCCCTGCCTCAGATTGTGTGGAGAAATTGCTACCTCCTCCTGCATTAGAATGTGCCAGCCCCTCTGTAAATAGACTGCATTACTATGGTGACACTGATCCACTCCTCTGCCCTGAGGAGTCTGTGTGCTGTGTGCTTTCAGGAGGGGAGGGGCACTTGCAAGGAGGAGTGTGTTGTGTGCAGGGCCGGTTTTAGACAAAGTGGGGCCCTAGGCAAAAATTTAAAGTGGGGCCCCAAATGATAACATTGCACTGTGGCCCCCATATTTAGGGGTCTTATATCGGCCAATGGGTCTGCCATTATTAGCTGTATGCAGGGTCACTGCTGGCACTTTGAAAAGCAGCTTTTGGCCATGTTCATAGGCAGAATTTTTGCAGCTTTTTCTTCTGCAAATAATAAGTTTACAGCAGTTTACAACACAAGCAAAAACTGAGATTTTCAGAAATCTCCTGCACACCCTTTTATTTTCCGTTGACTGAATTTCACAACTGCGTCTCTCCAGACCCCAGCATGTCAATTTATCTCGCGCAGACACGAGTCTCCGCAAGAGAAATCTCACCCCTACAATGTATAGGACGCAGGGATTCCACACGGTTCAATGAACACACGCGGAACCACCTGTATTCAAAAGATGGCAGCACTTTGGATGCAGCACATGTCCGCTGCATCCAAGGTGCTGCCATTTCTGGATCCTCTGCACATACCCTAAAAAATGGGTGTTTTGAAAGCAGTGTTTTTACTGCCACGAGAGCAGGCTTTGGCTGCAAAAAAAAAAAATGCACCAAAAACGCTGATTCCTATGCACAGCTGTACTATATATGTGTATGGTTTATCCTTATTATTTCATGTGGGAATTGCTCTGCACCAAATGAGTAAATCACAGCACTGAGGGGGTCTCAGGGGGGGTTTGGGACACACGTTCTGGGACTGCTGCTTCACTGCTGTACACCCTCTGGGCACTTCATACAGGGACTGCAGAGGCAGGGGGCCCCCTTTCTAGGTGGGGGCCCCAGGCGACTGCCTGGTCTGCCTGTGCCAAACGCAGGCCCTGGTTGTGTGATCCATCCATCCAAGCGTCTTCAGCAGAGTGCCAGCTCCTGTGAATGCAATACAAGTCTTCCTTCTTACAATAGACTTTATTCCCACTGCACCTTTCTCCTTTTATTGGATGCCCAGGACCACGGACCGGGTCACTGCCACCGTGACACATCCCTTTAAGAACCGGCCCGGTTCCAAGTACCCCACGGTACTAGCGGGCGCTCCACAGGGAGGGGAAAGGAGAGTCAGGGGTATGGCAGGTGAAAAGAGCACAATAAGGGTACTGAGGGAGGTAACGTGGGCAATAGGTATGACAACTGTTCATTAGGGTCAACTTATCAGTCTGACGGCTTCCTGACTGCAGAGTCCTAAATTCAGACGGTGGTGCCAACGCGGTCAGCACGTGATGAATCCGGTGTTGTCCTGCAGGTGTTCACGATCTGGTTCGTGGTAGTGATGAGTTCTCGACATCTGCCACAGGGTCCTTGGTCCAGGATTCAGGTTGTAGAGTGAAGTGCAGTCTCTAACACTCCTGGAGCTTGACGAACCTCAGCAGAGGTATCCGGGTGAGAGAGGGAACAGTTCTCGGTGAGTCACCCGGTTTTTCTTAGGAAGCACGCGCGTGATATTTACTGACCCGTAGGGTTGGGTACCTTCAGCTGCGGGTACCACAGGACAAAAAGCAGTTCTCCAGTCACAGTCTCTGTAAGTGGCAGCAGGGAGCTGTCTCTGGATGCTCAAGTTCCCGAAAGATGGTTTTGCACCAGGCGATGTAGTGTCTGCAGATGATGATGTTCTCAGACCCAGGTGGACACCCTCGTCCTTGGGTAGTCCTCCTCTGGGTCCAACTCCAGTTCGGTGATCTCTCTTCCTGGCCAGCTGAACAGCAGGGTATATGGTGTGTAACCGGTGGTGCGATGTACTCAGTTGTTATACACCCACTCTAACTCAGCTACAAATTCAGGCCACCGGGCCTTTCGGTCTTCCTCTAGTGTTCTTGACATCTGGATAAGAGTCCAATTGAACCCTTTACAGGCTCCATTTCCCTGAGGGTGGTAAGGCGTCATCCAAGATTTTTCGATCTGGTACAGGCGATGCAATTCTTCCATCACTTGCCCTAGGAACAGGCACCTTAATCAGAGTGAATTCTCTTCGGGCAGCCGTACATTTGAGTTAAATTCTTCCAGATGGCATGTGCTGCTGATTCGGCAGTTTGGTCATGGGTTGGAGTCACAACGGCGAACTTAGTGAAGTGGTCCGTCATTACTAGACAATGTTCATATCCCTGGTGGGCCGGACCTATTGTCAGATAGTCTATCATTAATGCTTCCAGAGGAGCAGAAGTCACGATGGTTTGTGTGGGAGCTCTCTGCTCCAAAGGCTTAGCTAATTTGCAGCTTCTGCATAGCCGACAGGTCTCTTCCACCACGGCTTTCAGGTGAGGATGGTAAACTAGCTTTTGCAGCCACTGAAAAGTCTTCTCTTGACCAAAGTGAGCTCCTCTTTCATGTGCTTCTGTCGCCACTTTAGTCTGCAGCACCTCGGGGATCACCACCTGCCAGGAGACACCCAGTTCCCGTTGTAACTGAATCTTTTGGAATAATAGCCCATTCTTCAGTTGGAACCTTTCCCACTGTCAAAGGATCTGCATAGTCCCTGAGGGCAGGCTATCTCTTTTTCTTTGACTGGGTAGTTGTTTCAAAGTTACCCACTTGTTATGACCTGGTGGTCAGGACAATAATGGACCTGATGGTTAAGAGCACACGGAATGACCTGATAGTTACTGATAATATAGGACGAGCTCTGGGACGTGGGAACTCTGCTGACCGCAATCCCTAATCCTATCAACCACACTAGAAATAGCCGTGGATTGCTCCTAACGCTCCCTATGCAACTCGGCACAGCCTAAGGAACTAGCTAGCCCTGAAGATAGAAAAATAAAGCCTACCTTGCCTCAGAGAAATTCCCCAAAGGAAAAGGCAGCCCCACACATATAATGACTGTGAGTAAAGATGAAAATACAAACACAGAGATGAAATAGATTAGGCAAAGTGAGGCCCGACTTACTGAACAGACTGAGGATAGGAAAGGTAGCTTTGCGGTCAGCACAAAAACCTACAAAAAGACCACGCAGAGGGCGCAAAAAGACCCTCCGCACCAACTCACGGTGCGGAGGCGCTCCCTCTGCGTCCCAGAGCTTCCAGCAAGCAAGAACAATCAAAATAGCAAGCTGGACAGAAAAATAGCAACCAGAGAAAAACAAGCAGACACTTAGCTTCTGCTGGGAAGACAGGTCACAAGAACGATCCAGGAGTGAACTAGACCAATACTGGAACATTGACAGGTGGCATGGAGCAAAGATCTAAGTGGAGTTAAATAGAGCAGCCAGCTAACGAATTAACCTCGTCACCTGTGGAAGGAAACTCAGAAACACCCACAGCCACCAGAGAAAGTCCATGGACAGAGCCAGCCGAAGTACCATTCATGACCACAGGAGGGAGCCCGACAACAGAATTCACAACAGTATCCCCCCTTGAGGAGGGGTCACCGAACCCTCACCAGAGTCCCCAGGCCGACCAGGATGAGCCAAATGAAAGGCACGAACCAGATCGGCAGCATGAACATCACAGGCAAAAACCCAGGAATTATCTTCCTGACCATAACCCTTCCACTTGACCAGGTACTGGAGTTTCCGTCTCGAAATACGAGAATCCAAAATCTTCTCCACCACATACTCCAACTCCCCCTCAACCAACACCGGGGCAGGAGGATCAACGGATGGAACCACAGGCGCCACGTATCTCCGCAATAACGACCTATGGAACACATTATGGATGGCAAAAGAAGCAGGAAGGGCCAAACGAAATGACACAGGATTGATAACCTCAGAAATCTTATACGGACCAATGAAACGAGGCTTAAACTTAGGAGAGGAAACCTTCATAGGAACATAACGAGACGACAACCAAACCAAATCCCCAACACGAAGTCGGGGACCCACACAACGCCGGCGGTTAGCGAAACGTTGAGCCTTCTCCTGGGACAATGTCAAATTGTCCACCACATGAGTCCAAATCTGCTGCAACCTATCCACCACAGTATCTACACCAGGACAGTCCGAAGACTCAACCTGCCCTGAAGAGAAACGCGGATGGAAACCAGAATTGCAGAAAAACGGCGAAACCAAAGTAGCCGAGCTGGCCCGATTATTAAGGGCGAACTCAGCCAACGGCAAAAAGGACACCCAATCATCCTGATCAGCAGAAACAAAGCATCTCAGATATGTTTCCAAAGTCTGATTAGTTCGTTCGGTTTGGCCATTTGTCTGAGGATGGAAAGCCGAGGAAAAAGACAAATTAATGCCCATCCTAGCACAAAAAGATCGCCAAAACCTCGAAACAAACTGGGAACCTCTGTCAGAAACGATGTTCTCCGGGATACCATGTAAACGAACCACATGCTGGAAAAATAATGGCACCAAATCAGAGGAGGAAGGCAATTTAGACAAAGGTACCAAATGGACCATCTTAGAAAAGCGATCACAAACCACCCAAATGACCGACATCTTTTGAGAGACGGGGAGATCCGAAATAAAATCCATAGAAATATGCGTCCAGGGCCTCTTCGGGACCGGCAAGGGCAAAAGCAACCCACTGGCACGAGAACAGCAGGGCTTAGCCCGAGCAAAAGTCCCACAGGACTGCACAAAAGAACGCACATCCCGTGACAAAGACGGCCACCAAAAGGATCTAGCCACCAAATCTCTGGTACCAAAGATTCCAGGATGCCCAGCCAACACTGAACAATGAATCTCAGAGATAACTCTACTAGTCCATCTATCAGGGACAAACAGTTTCTCCACTGGGCAACGGTCAGGTCTATCAGCCTGAAATTTTTGCAGCACCCACCGCAAATCAGGAGAGATGGCAGACAAAATTACCCCCTCTTTGAGAATACCCGCCGGCTCAGGATCACCCGGAGAGTCAGGCACAAAACTCCTTGACAGGGCATCAGCCTTCACATTCTTAGAGCCCGGAAGGTACGAAACCACAAAATAAAAACGGGAGAAAAATAACGACCATCGAGCCTGTCTCGGATTCAACCATTTGGCAGACTCAAGATAAGTCAAATTCTTGTGATCTGTCAATACTACCACGCGATGCTTGGCTCCTTCAAGCCAATGACGCCACTCCTCGAATGCCCACTTCATGGCCAACAACTCTCGATTACCAACATCATAATTGCGCTCAGCAGGCGAAAACTTTCTAGGAAAGAAAGCACATGGCTTCATCACCGAGCCATCAGAACGTCTTTGCGACAAAACAGCCCCAGCTCCAATCTCAGAAGCATCAACCTCAACCTGAAACGGGAGTGAAACATCTGGCTGGCACAACACAGGGGCAGAAGAAAAACGATGCTTCAACTCCTGAAAAGCCTCTACAGCTGCAAAAGACCAATTGACCACATCAGCACCCTTCTTGGTCAAATCAGTCAACGGTTTAGCAACATTAGAAAAATTAGCGATGAAGCGCCGATAAAAATTAGCAAAGCCCAGGAACTTTTGCAGGCTCTTCACAGATGTCGGCTGGGTCCAATCGTAAATGGCTTGGACTTTAACAGGGTCCATCTCGATAGTAGAAGGGGAAAAAATGAACCCCAAAAATGAAACCTTCTGAACTCCAAAGAGACACTTTGACCCCTTCACAAACAAGGAATTTGCACGAAGGACCTGGAACACCATTCTGACCTGCTTCACATGAGACTCCCAATCATCCAAAAAGACCAAAATATCATCCAAACACACAATCAGGAATTTATCCAGGTACTCTCGGAAGATGTCATGCATAAAGGACTGAAATACTGATGGAGCATTGGAAAGCCCGAATGGCATAACCAGGTACTCAAAATGGCCCTCGGGAGTATTAAATGCTGTTTTCTATTCATCGCCTTGTTTAATACGCACGAGATTATACGCCCCTCAAAGATCTATCTTGGTGAACCAACTAGCCCCTTTAATATGAGCAAACAAATCAGACAGCAACGGCAAAGGATACTGAAATTTGACTGTAATTTTATTGAGAAGGCAGTAATCAATACAAGGTCTCAAAGAACCATCCTTCTTGGCCACAAAAAAGAACCCTGCTCCTAACGGTGATGACGACGGGCGAATATGGCCTTTCTCCAAGGATTCCTTTATATAACTCCGCACAGCGGCGTATTCTGGCACAGATAAATTGAACAATCGGCCCTTAGGAAACTTACTACCAGGAGGTAGGGCACTGGCTTTGGGCTCATCAAATACATCCCGATAATCCGACAAAAACTTTGGAACTTCAGAAGGAGTGGAAGACGAAATAGACAAAAATGGAACATCACCATGTACCCCCTGGCAACCCCAGCTGGACACAGACATAGATTTCCAGTCCAATACTGGATTATGAACCTGTAGCCATGGCAACCCCAAAACGACCACATCATGCAGATTATGCAACACCAGAAAGCGGATATCCTCCTGATGTGCCGGAGCCATGCACATGGTCAATTGGGTCCAGTACTGAGGCTTATTCTTGGCCAAAGGCGTAGCATCAATTCCTCTCAATGGAATAGGATACTGCAAGGGCTCCAAGAAAAAACCACAGCGCCTAGCATACTCCAAGTCCATCAAATTCAGGGCAGCGCCTGAATCCACAAATGCCATAACAGAATAGGATGACAAAGAGCAAATCAGAGTAACGGACAATAGAAATTTAGACTGTACCGTACCAATGGTGTCAGACCTAGCGAACCGCTTAGTGCGCTTAGGACAATCGGAGTTAGCATGAGTGGAATCACCACAGTAAAAACATAGCCCATTCCGACGTCTGTGTTCTTGCCGTTCAGCTCTGGTCAAAGTACTATCACATTGCATAGGCTCAGGCCCATGCTCAGATAGTACCGCCAAATGGTGCACAGCTTTACGCTCACGCAAGCGTCGATCGATCTGAATGGCCAAAGACATAGACTCATTCAGACCAGCAGGCATGGGAAATCCCACAATGACATCCTTAAGGGCTTCAGAGAGACCCTTTCTGAAGATTGCTGCCAGGGCACATTCATTCCACTGAGTGAGCACAGACCACTTTCTAAACTTCTGACAATATATCTCCGCTTCATCCTGACCCTGACACAGAGCCAGCAAGATTTTCTCTGCCTGATCCACTGAATTAGGTTCGTCATAAAGCAATCCAAGCACCAGGAAAAATGCATCAACATCACGCAATGCCGGATCTCCTGGCGCAAGGGAAAATGCCCAGTCTTGAGGGTCACCACGTAACAAAGAAATAATGATCTTTACTTGTTGAACAGGGTCACCTGAGGAGCGAGGTTTCAAGGCAAGAAACAATTTACAATTATTTTTGAAATTCAAGAACTTAGATCTATCACCAAAAAACAAATCAGGAATTGGAATCCTAGGCTCTAACATCGGATTCTGAACCACAAAATCTTGAATGTTTTGTACACTTATAGTGAGATTATCAATCAAAGAGGACAGACCTTGAATGTCCATGTCTACATCTGTGTTCTGAACCACCCAGATGTAAAGGGGAAAAGAGAGACAAAACACACTGCAAAGAAAAAAAAATGGTCTCAGAACTTCTCTTATCCCTCTATTGAGATGCATTAGTACTTTGGGCCTCCTGTACTGTTATGACCTGGTGGTCAGGACAATAATGGACCTGATGGTTAAGAGCACACGGAATGACCTGATAGTTACTGATAATATAGGACGAGCTCTGGGACGTGGGAACTCTGCTGACCGCAATCCCTGATCCTATCAACCACACTAGAAATAGCCGTGGATTGCTCCTAACGCTCCCTATGCAACTCGGCACAGCCTAAGGAACTAGCTAGCCCTGAAGATAGAAAAATAAAGCCTACCTTGCCTCAGAGAAATTCCCCAAAGGAAAAGGCAGCCCCCCACATATAATGACTGTGAGTAAAGATGAAAATACAAACACAGAGATGAAATAGATTAAGCAAAGTGAGGCCCGACTTACTGAACAGACTGAGGATAGAAAAGGTAGCTTTGCGGTCAGCACAAAAACCTACAAAAAGACCACGCAGAGGGCGCAAAAAGACCCTCCGCACCGACTCACGGTGCGGAGGCGCTCCCTCTGCGTCCCAGAGCTTCCAGCAAGCAAGAACATTCAAAATAGCAAGCTGGACAGAAAAATAGCAACCAGAGAAAAACAAGCAGACACTTAGCTTCTGCTGGGAAGACAGGTCACAAGAACGATCCAGGAGTGAACTAGACCAATACTGGAACATTGACAGGTGGCATGGAGCAAAGATCTAAGTGGAGTTAAATAGAGCAGCCAGCTAACGAATTAACCTCGTCACCTGTGGAAGAAAACTCAGAAACACCCACAGCCACCAGAGAAAGTCCATGGACAGAACCAGCCGAAGTACCATTCATGACCACAGGAGGGAGCCCGACAACAGAATTCACAACACCCACTGTCTCATTTGAGCGAGTTCTCCATCTTCTTGTTGTAACCAGACCCATTTATCTCAGGACCGTCCCAGTATGCATTCCCGAGTCACTGCCTGTACCTATTCATGCATAGCTGCCAACGTCCTGGCAGTATCCCGGAACTCAGAGACCTCTTCAGCCTCCAGCTCTTTGTCACGGTTGGGCCCAGGCTTCCCATGTGTCACTCTGGATATGGCATTGGAGTGAGTATTCTCAAATCCCCTCTTGTAGGTGATTTTGTATCGGAACTTCACCATCTGAGCCACCCAGCATTGCTCCAGGGCCCCAAGTTTTGCATTTTCCAGGTGGGCCAAAGATTATCGGTGCATACCAGGACTTCAGAGCCAGACAAGTATTCCGCAAACTTCTCAGTCATGGCCCACACTAATGCCAACAGCTCTAGCTTGAACGAACTGTAATTGTCTGGATTCCATTTGGAGTCATGTAGGGACAGACTTGCGTAGGCTATTACTCGCTCTCTTCCATCTTGGATCTGAGACAACACAGCTCCGAGTTCAAGCAGGCTTCCATCAGTGTGGAGAATAAATGGCTGGGAGAAGTCTGCGTAGGCTAACACTGGTGCTTCAGTCAAAGCCACCTTCAGAGCTCGAAATGCTCTCTCCTGGCATTCTCCTCATGGAATAGTCCTGTTCTTTGCACCAGGCGGCACCCCTTTCAATAGTTCAATAGTTCACAATGCGGGTAAAGTTCTATACCGGGTGAGCCCCAGGAAGGCCTGTACATCTTTCACGGTCTTCGGGGTAGGCCAATCTTGTACTGCAGAAATCTTCTCATGGGACGGTCTCACCCCCTCTGTAGACATGTCCAAAATACTCAATCTGGGTGCAAAATAAATGACACTTCTGAGGCTTCACTTTCAAATCGTGTGTCTGGAGACAGCTTAGCACCTGTTCCAGTTTTTGCAGATGTTCCGAGAAAGTAGCAGCGTACACTATGATATCATCTAGATAGATAAGAGTGGTCTCAAAATTTAAGCCTAAACACCTCTTCATAACTCATTGGAATGTACCAGGAGCATTAGCCATCCGGTTGAATTCGTACAGGCCAATATGCAGTATAAAGGTCATCTTTGCTTGGTCATGCTCAGACATATGTACTTGCCAATAACCACTGGCTAGATCCAACAATGAAAAGTATTTTGCGCTTCCCAGTGCAGACAATGATTCCTCAATCCTGGGTAGGGAATATGAATGTCGCACAGTGAAGGCATTCAGCTTGCGATAGTCCACACAGAAACGTAAAGTTCCATCCTTCTTTCGTACCGGCACAATGGAAGCAGCCCACAGATTCTGACTCTCTCGAATAACACCACTTTGCAACATCTGTGTCAGTATTCCCTTCACCTCTTGGTACATATGTGATGGAATTTGTCAGTATCGTGCTCTTATGGGCGCTGTTGGTATCTCGTGGGTGATTGCCGTGGGTGATTGCCGTAGTGCAGCCGAAATTGTCCTCGTGACATGCAAATACATCTTGATATCGCCCTAATAGAGCTTCTACCTGCTGGACCTGTTGTGGTGTGAGTTCTGTTAATTCAGCCCACATTTGCTCCAGAATACGGCGTCCCTCTCGCAGGTGCTGAGGTTCTGGTGTCGAAGATGTGTCTACAGCCACGGTCCAAGGATCTCCCCTTTCACTGTCAACTGTACAGTTTGTGGTGGTATCAGCTCCTCCGGCATGCCCAGAATCTGCGCAACTACACTCCAGGGTGCACAGTAGCTAACGTCCACGCAACGAAGAGCACTGGAGGTAATTGCTCCATACGAGCAGGCTATCTCTGTAACTCGACACCTTCCAGAAGGGTACAAGCTCGGACGGCCAGAGTAAGCACGGTCTGTCCGGGCGGAAGAACCAGGTTGGCTGACGCTGGAAAGATCACTTTCCCCAACATCTTCCCATCACTAGAGGTTTCTTGAGCTTGGGCTGTACGGATTAGCTGCTGGAACACTCTCCTCTGAGGATGTTAGGGCTCCACTGCTTTAGGAACACATCTGGGGACTCGTTGATGAGAAGATTTCCGAATTCCTTCAAAATGTTCATCCCTAGAATGACAGCATGTGTCATGATCCAGGACGGGGTTTGCTTCTTGCTTTTCTTTCCCTGGCCAGGTTATGGTGGTTTGTGGGTGGCTATTTTTTGGTGCCATTCTTGGTAGCATATGTCAGTGATAGTTCCAGTCTCTGGCTCGAGCAGCTGACCCGTATACCCTAGTGATCCATCTGCCTCTGACTACCCGTATTTGTGCCTGACCCGTTCCCTATCCCTGACTTATTATTTGTTTGGTGGTTTCCTACAGTGTATGATTCGGCTTGAATTCTGAACCCTGCTTCCCTTCTGGCTTTGACTCTCTGGCTCATACGCCGACTATATCTTCTGTCTCGCGTTTTGGATCCCGTGCTCCCTGTGATGTATGTGCTCATGCTAAGAACTCCGACAGCCGGCCGGCCAGGGATTTGGTGCAATTGGCAATTCCTGATAGACCATGGACTCATCTGTCCATGGATTTTATCACCGATCTTCCTCCTTCTACTTTCTAGTGGTAAAACGGTCATTTGGGTGGTGGTGGACAGCTTTAGCTAGCAGGTGCATTTTGTACCTTTAACCGGTCTGCCTAATGCAGAGACGTTAACTAAATTTTTTTAACATGTGGTACAGTTGCATAGTATGCCTGTGAGTGTGGTTTCAGACAGGTGGGTGCAGTTTGTGTCCAAGATTTGGAGGGCCTTTTGTAAAAGGTATCTTTTTAACCTTTTCTTCAGCATATCATCCTGAGACTAATGGTCAGGCAGAGAGGACCAATCAGTCTCTGGAACAAATCTTGCAATGTCTGACCACAGCTCGTAAGGACGATTGGCATTCCTCTTTGCCTGTGGCTGAATTTGCTTTTAATAATCGCATTAATCAGTCCAGAGGTACCTCCCCTTTCATTTGTCATTATGGGTTTCACCCTCATTTTGGGGAATTTTCCTGACTGGATTCAGGGTGTCCTGAGGCTGATCTAGCTGTTCAACAGTTGCGGGAGGTGTGGCAGGAGGTTCAGAGGAACATTGAGGAGGCTCAGGGGAGTTATAAATTCTTTGCTGACAAAAGACGATCTGTGGGGCCAGTGTTCTGGCTTGGGGATAAAGTATGGTTGTCCACCAGGAATATTAAATTTAAAGTTCCATTGGCTAATTTGGTGCCCAAGTTCATTGGCCCTTATGAGCTTATGGAGAGTCAAACCTGTGGCCTTCCTTTTGTGCCTTCCTCCATCACTACGGATCTCCAACGTGCTCCATAAAGCTCTTTTGAAACCATTGGGGACTTCCTCAGGGGTATCTTCATCTCCGCCGCCACCTATTTCGGTGGATGGTCAGAGTGAGTATGATGTAGAATGGATTGTGGACTCTTGCATGGTCCGTCACTCACTCCAATATCAGGCTCTCGGCGGTGTCCCCCAGCTTTGGAGCCTCCTAGTTTAACGGACAGAGCTGCAGGGGTCGGCCACATGTCCAAGCTCACCCCAATTATAGCAAGTAGGGTGTTCTCTGTGGGACATTCTCACTTTGCGATGAGGTTCAGGACCAGTTCTATCCTGGACGTGTTTGATGCGGCTGGTTTCTTGTTTGAGTCAGACAATTCTTCTCATATTCCATGTATTTCTTTCAAGCAACTCTTCCACCCATCGTGGTTTGGTGGCCATTGTCCAGATACCTCCCTGCTCCGGACCTTCCCTGCTGGGACTGTCACCCCCTGCTCCTACTAGCGTGTGCGCGCTTCGCTTGTCACTTCAGAAAAGGTCATGCGTGGATTTACCTGCAAGCGCTCACACAAGGCCTGTTTCAGCAGTACGTCTCGCAAGCCTGTCACCAACTGATCTCGCAATACTATGTCAGAAGACCCTATGCCCATGCCATCTTTTCTAGTCATGGCAGTGTGGATCTCCTGTAGCGTGTTCATGTACTGGGTCACCGTCTACCCCTCCCTTTTCACACGGCAAAATAAACACATGCATAACTTCCCTACATCAAGTGGGGTCTCCGTGTGTTTCTTCCAGTGTCCGTAATACCTTATTGAAAGTGTCCCGTTCTCAAGGGGGGTGTAGCATAACAGAATTCCTCGCCTCTCCATCTAAAGCCATCATGGCAGCCTCCACCTCTAATGCAGGAGTCATGGGATGCATACTCATCAGGACTGGACTGGCCATCTGGAAATTCTGGCAAATGCCAGAAGGGCTTGTCTGGTCATGGGCCGCTTTGTCTGTTACATTGTTAGCAGAATCGGTGTTCTCAAGACACCCATATTGTTTATAGTTGTGACGGAGCACCAAATCACTGACTCCATCACTTATCCAAGCAGGCTATGAGAATCATTAGAGATATTGGTCTTGTAGTAAATCTTGCGTTCCTCCATGCAGGGAAATATTTGTAATATATCCAACGGTGCTTGGGGACAGGGACAGCATGGGACTGTGTAATTGCAAATGCCAGGGCTGAATTTCAGTAGCAGTCCGTACTTGATACTCATCATTCCCCGGGTTCGCTCAGTCCAGTTTCATAGCATGGTGTTGTTCCCAGTAAACTTCGGGAGGTTACTTAACATTGCCCCCAGGGATATGCTGGACCTTGGCATCCCCCCACTGCTTGGTCTGCCGCCTCCATGCTGTTGGACTGCATCCTGCTGCTGACTACGCCACGTGTGAGTAGGTTGCGGGATGCAGTAAGGCTCAATATGGCGGCGCCCACTGGGTATTTCTATTCGGCGTTTACCCAGGTAAGACGCCTGTGTATCTTTTGTCGTAGCGGCACCTGCTTATCTCAGGTTTTCCTTTACGTCCTCAGGTCCCGTTCCTCTGCTATTTTCCCTCGCTAAGCCCTGTGCCATTTCCTTTTCCCTAGTTTGGTTATCTTGTCCCTTCCACTTTCTTGCCTCCTCCTTGCCTTGTCCTTTTGTCTTCCCTTTGACTCTGTAGCCCATTATTATATCTGCCGTTAACTATTTGTTTCTTCCTTTCCAGTTCCCAGCTTCCAGCCAGCCTCAGTTCCCGATCTCTCCTTGTTTTCCCATCACTGTCTATCTTCGTTTTTTGCCCCAGTCGTCCCTTTGGATTCGGCAGTTGTGGTTCCATCCCCCTTGGGCTTGCTCCTAACACTCCCTGTATAGGGGTGGTCCCATCTGGTTCGCTCGCCCTCGGGGGCTCTTTCGGGTTTCTTTTCTTAGTGTCCCATTCGTGACTTTATACACAGGCCATGAATCCCGCTGGAGCCTTGGCCGCCCAGAAGGAACTAGTCTTCTTACGGGAGAATCAGTCCCGTATGATGTCCTTTATTAAGTCCATGGACTCTCGTCTCTCCATTCTTCAGACCTCTGACCCGGGGAATGCTTCCCAGCTGACCGGTCCGCAACAAGAACTGGCTCCGCAGCGTGACACCCAAGCCCATACCCTAAGTTACATGGCATCCGTTGACACTCGGTTACTTTCCTTACAGTCTGCCGCGTCAGCTCCCGTTCCAGCTCCGGCTCCTCACCCTCCTCCCTGTTTAGCTAAGCCACCGCGCTACAATGGAGATCCCAAATTATGCCGGGGTTTCTTAAATCAATGTCATCTCCATTTTGAGCTTTTGCCTCTGCAATACCCTTTTGATCGGGCCAAAGTAGCCTTCATAATTTCCCACTTGGAGGGAGACACGTTGGCATGGGTAAACCCTCTTTGGGAGTGTGACGACCCTGTGGTCTCACAACTACCTAATTTTTTGGAGACTTTTTGTTGAGTGTTCGACAAGCCAGGTCACCTGGCCTCTATCACAGAGTCTTTATTTAATCTTCACCAAGGGTCTTTAACTGTAGGTCAGTACGCCATTCAGTTCTGTACCTCGTCTTCCGATTTAGGTTGGATTAATGAAGCTCTGGTGGGACCTTTTTGGCGAGGTCTATCCGGGCGTATAAAGGATGAGTTAGCGGGTCGTGATACCCCAACTGTTTTGGAGGACCTGATTTCTTTGGCTACCCGTATAGACCTTTGCTTTCAGGAGCGTGCCCGAGAGAGAAGGTATTCCCGTTCGTCTTCACGCAGACCACTCAGTCCACATCTCAGGATGACTGCCGCTGTATCATACCCGAAGCCGATGCAAGTTGATCGGCTCAGAATGTCAGAACAACGTCACCAGGAGAGACGCACTCAAGATCTTTGCTTCTACTGTGGGAATCCCTCCCATCTCCTTCGTGCCTGTCCGGAGCGACCGGAAAACTCCTCCTAGGTCAGGTAAGAGAGGTCTCCCTAGGTGAATGTAATACCTCTCTACCCCTCACTCTATCTGTCTTGTTTCATGTTTCTGGTAAATGCTTTTCCTTATTAACCTATGTTGATTCGGGCGCCATGGGGAATTTTATTAGGTTAGAGGAGGTTGTTAATTTTTCTGTCCCAGTTAGGACCTTAGAAAAACCCCTCTTCCTCGCTTCCGTGGATGGCAAGGCCCTGCAAGAAACCATAACTCAGGTTACACAGGTGGTTGAGCTTCAGGTAGGGGCCCTGCATAAAGAAAAGATTGCGTTTTATGTTTTAGCCAGTATTTCCCATCCAGTTCTTCTCGGTCTTCCTTGGTTGCGGACCCACGAGCCTACCTTAGATTGGCATAATGGTAATATTCTGCGTTGGGGGGGATTCCTATCGGGCTTGGTGTCTGCTGCCGGTGCGTCCTGTTGGTGTTTCTTGTTCCCCCTCTATTCCTTCTGGATTGCCCTCGGTTTACAGTTCTTTCTCAGATGTCTTCGACAAGAAGGAGGCGGAGAATCTTCCCCCGCATCGACCCTACGACTGCCCAATTGAACTCGTTCCTGGTACTGCGTCACCTAGAGGAAGAATCTATACTCTCTCTCCCGCTGAGACTCAAGCCATGTCGGAGTATGTCCAAGAGAATCTCGCCAAAGGCTTCATTTGGAATTCTTCTTCTCCTGCCAGGGCAGGTTTCTTTTTCATTAAGAAAAAGGATAGCTCTCTTCGCCCATGCATTGATTATTGGGGCCTAAACAACATTACGGTGAAGAATAAATACCCGTTGCCACTTATCCCAGAGCTCTTTGATCGCCTGAGGGGAGCACGAATATTTACCAAGCTTGATATTCGAGGAGCCTATAACTTGGTTCGTAACCAAGCAGGGGACGAGTGGAAGACCGCATTTAACACCCGTGACGATCACTATGAATATTTGGTCATGCTTTTTGGTCTCCGTAATGCTCCTGCAGTGTTCCAAGAATTTGTGAACGATGTGTTCCGAGATTGCCTCTATTCTAGTGTCGTAGTCTACCTGGACAACATCCTCATCTTCTCTCCTAATCTATCCACTCATTGGCGTGACGTTCGTCTGGTTCTACAATGACTAAGGGAGAATCTTCTCTTCGCTAAGATTGAGAAGTGTGTCTTTGAGCAATCTTCAGTACCCTTCCTCGGTTTTATAGTCTCGAAGTCTGACCTGAGGAAGGATCCAGCAAAGGTGTCTGCCGTACTCAACTGGCCACGTCCCCTTGGAGTGAAGGCCATTCAACGTTTTCTTGGCTTTGCCAATCATAATAGGTAATTTATTCCTCATTTCTCCTCCTTGACCAGACCAATCTCTGCACTTACCCGCAAAAAGTGTCGATCCCAATCACTGTCCCTCGGAGGCAGAAGTCGCCTTTCAGACCTTGAAGCGAGAACTTCCTGCAGCCCCTCCATTGTCTGGATGCCAATAAACCATTTATTCTAGAAGTCGATGCATCTTCTGTTGGAGCCGGGGCAGTTCTTTTACAAAGATCTATCTCTGGTCGTATAGTCACCTGTGGCTTCTTCTCTAAGTCCTTCTCCCCTTCAGAATGCAATTATTCCATAGGTGACAAGGAACTGTTAGCCATTAAGCTGGCTTTGGAGGAGTGGCGCTATCTTCTCGACGGGGTCGTTCAACCCTTCATCATTTTTACAGATCACAAAAATTTGGCTTATGCTCAGTCCGCCCAAAGGCTTAACCCTCGGCAAGCCAGATGGTCCCTGTTCTTTGGACGTTTTGACTTTGAGCTCCACTTTCGCCCAGGTGATAAGAATATCAGAGCTGATGTCCTCTCTAGGACCTTCCAGCCTATGGATGTATGGATGAATCCAGCGCATATTATCATAACATAGTAACATAGTTATTAAGGTTGAAGGAAGACTTTAAGTCCATCTAGTTCATCCCGTAGCCTAACCTTACATGCCCTAACATGTTGATCCAGAGGAAGGCAAAAAAAAACCATGTGGCAAAGAGTAAGCTCCACATTGGGGAAAAAAATTCCTTCCCGACTCCACATACGGCAATCAAACTAGTTTCCTGGATCAACGCCCTATCAAGGAATCTAGTATATATAACCTGTAACATTATACTTTTCAAGAAAGGCGTCCAGTCACCTCTTAAATTTAAGTAATGAATCACTCATTACAACATCATACGGCAGTGAGTTCCATAGTCTCACTGCTCTTACAGTAAAGAATCTGCATCTGTTATTATGCTTAAACCTTCTTTCCTCCAGACAAGGAGGATGCCCCCTTTGTCCCTGTCTCAGGTCTATGATTAAACAGATAATCAGAAAGGTCTTTGTACTGTCCCCTCATATATTTATACATTAAAATAAGATCACCCCTTAGCCATCGTTTTTCCAAACTAAATAGCCCCAAGTGTAATAATCTCTCTTGGTATTGCAGACCCCCCAGTCCTCTAATAACCTTGGTCGCTCTTCTCTGCATGCGCTCTAGTTCAGATACGTCTTTCTTATACACCAGAGACCAGAAGTGTACACAGTATTCTAAGTGTGGTCAAACTTGTGACTTGTATAGCAGTAAAATTATGTTCTCCTCATGAGCATATATGCCTCTTTTAATGCATCCCATTATTTTATTTGCCTTTGTAGCAGCTGCCTGACACTGGCCACTAAATGTGAGTTTGTCATTCACCCATACTCCCAGGTCTTTTTCATTGACGGTTTTGCCCAGAGTTGTAGAATTAAGCACATAGTTATACAGTACATCTTATTACTTCTACCAAAGTGCATGACCTTACATTTATCCCCATTAAAGCTCATTTGCCATTTATCTGCCCAAGCTTCTAGTTTGCATAAATCATCCTGTAATATAAAATTGTCTTCCTCTGTATTGATTACCCTGCAGAGTTTAGTGTCATCTGCAAATATTTAAATTCTACTCTGCATGCCCCTACAAGGTCATTAATAAATATGTTATCGATCCAGCTAGGATCATCTCCGTGGCTCCTTTGAACGTAATCACTCCTCCTCCTGGAAAAACCTTTGTGGCAGACTGTGACAAGGTGAGAACCTTGCGTTGGGGTCATTCCTCCAAGTTTGCCGGAAGCAAGAAGACACTCTCTCATTTCTCGCAATTATTGGTGGCCGTCTCTTGCCAAGATGTCCTTGATTTCATCGCTTCCTGCTCTTCTTGCACCAGAAGCAAAGTTCCTCGGCAACTACCTTCTGGAATCCTGCATCCACTTAATGTGCCTACAGTTCCTTGGAGCCATATTGCTATGGACTTCATCACTGATTTGCCTCGCTCCTCGAATTGCTTCGTTATCTTGGTAGTAGTGGATAGGTTTTCCAAGATGGCTCACTTCGTTTCCTTGCCAGGACTGCCCTCTTCCCCGAGTTGGCGAAGATCTTCATACACCATGTCTTCCGACTTCACAGCTTCCCACAGCATATCGTGTTTGACTGAGGAGTCCAGTTCACCTCCCGTTTTTGGAGGGCTCTTTGCAGTTTAATGGAAGTGACTCTGAATTTCTCCTCTGCCTATCAGCCTCAATCCAATGGTCAGGTTGAGCGTGTTAATCAAGTTCTCACATCTTATCTTCAGCATTTCTCCAATGCTCACCAGAATGATTGGGTTTCTCTTCTCCCATGGGCAGAGTTCACCTACAACAATCACCCTAGTGAATCCTCCGCTAAATCTCCTTTTTTATGGTCTTTAGGCAACACCCCGGCCTTCCTCCTCCCATTTCCCCCACCTCAGGCATACCGGCGGCGGACTCTTTGTCCTTGGAATTCTCTAAAGCATGGCAAGAGACTAAAGAGGCTCTTGAAAGGCCTAGTAGCAGAATGAAAAGATACGCTGACAAGAGATGCCTAGATGCTCCTCCATATCAACCGGGAGATAAAGTCTTGCTCTCTTCTCGCTACATTAGACTTGAGATTCCCTCTCAGAAGCTTGGTCCACGCTGCATTGGTCCTTTTGAAATTTCCAGTCGTATTAATGATGTGGCCTACAAGTTAAAGCTGCCTGCTTTGCTGCAAATCCCAAATGCTTTTCATGTATCGCTCCTTAAACCTGCAGTCTTTAATCACTTTCATTCTTCCCAGTCTCATTCTCCTCTATCCACCATTTCTGATGGTATATTTGAGGTTCAGGATATTCTAGCCAAAAATACAGTTAGGGGGAGGACTTTATTTTTAATTGATTGGAAAGGGTTCGGTCCTGAGGAGAGATTGTGGGAACCCCGGGAGAACATCAATGCTCCTCTTATCTTGAGGAGGTTCCTCTCCAGCTTTAAAAAAAGGGGGAGTAAGAGAGGGGGTACTGTCGCGCCCTCCAATACTTAACTGTCCGGCCAGCGTGCTTCCGATGTGGTTCCTCGCTGCATTCCGCCCGGCTTCTCGGGCTCACAGTGCTTCGGTGGCTCGCGCATGCACCGTAGCGCCTCTTCCGCCGCCAGGGGTTCTGGGAGGTCGTGACCCGGTGGATCCGCCCCAATATTGCGGCACCCACTGGGTATTTCTGTTCGGCGTTTACCCAGGTAAGACACCTGTGTATCTTTTGTCATAGCGGCGCCTGCTTATCTCAGGTTTTCCTTTACGTCCTCAGGTCCCATTCCTCTGCTATTTTCCCTCGCTAAGCCCTGTGCCATTTCCTTTCCCCTGGCCTGGTTATCTTGTCCCTTCCACTTTCTTGCCTCCTCCTTGCCTTGTCCTTTTGTCTTCCCTTTGACTCTGTAGCCCATTAGTATTCCTGCCGTTTACTATTTGTTTCTTCCTTTCCAGTTCCCAGGTTCCAGCCACCATCAGTTCCCGATCCCTCCTTGTTTTCCACTCACTACCTATCTTCATTTTCGTCCCCAGTCGTCCCTTTGGCTCTGGAAGTTGTGGTTCCATCCCCCTTGGGCTTGCTCTTAACACTCCCTGTATAGGGGGTGGTCCCATCTGGTTCGCTCGTATTTGGGGGCTCTGGAGCCAACACCCAGAGGGTCCACTTTCTGGTTTCTTCTCTTAGTTTCCCATTCATGACACAGAGCAAGGGTTAACATTAATTTTTACTTGAACATGGGAATACTCCATGCAGGGAGGTGAAAGGAGAGGCAGGGGTGTGGCAGGTGAATAGAGCACAATAGGGAGGTAACTTTGGCAATAGGTATAACAACTGTTCATTAGGGTCAACTTATCAGTCTGATGGCTTCCTGACTGCAGAGTCCTAGATTCAGATGGTGGTGCCAACGCGGTCAGCAAATGATGAATCCGGTGTCATCCTGCAGACATTGATGATCCGGTTCCTGGCGGTGATGATGAGTCCTTGACGTCTGGCGCAGGATCCTGGGTCCTGGATTCATGTTGCAGAGTGAAGTGCAGTCTCTAACACTGCCGGAGCTTGACGAAGCTTGGCAGAGGTATGCGGGTGAAAGAGGGAACAGTTCTCGGTGAGTCACCTGGTCTTTCTTAGGCGGCACGAGCGCGATATTTACTAACCCGTAGGGTTGGGAATCTTCAGCAGTGGGTACCACCGGACAAAAAGCAGTTCTCCGGTCACAGTCACTGTAAGTGGCAGCAGGGATACTGTAGCGTGGGCCTGTGCTGTCACGGTGCTCAGAGGATGGAGCACCAAACTTCCCCTGCTGCGTGCTGCGCGCTCCCGCCAGGTCTGTCTGCCTTTTCGCGCGCTCTGCCCTTTTTATCCTCACTAGACCCCCTGATGTCGTGTGCAAAGGTCAGTCAGGGTCTCTAAGCCTTCCCCCAGACAACAAAGGTGACTGTCCTGACAGTTCCGGACCCCGGGCAAGAAAGGTATCCCAGGTCGGGTCCGTCTTCTTACAGCCACACCAAACTACACACTAACAATCTTCTCCCTCTTATTTGATGCGTTTTTGGAGCAGATCTAAAGCCGAGTTTTAATGTGTTTTTTATAATAAAGGAAAGCTTTGATTGTGCACATTTTTCATGCTTTTTTTAGGCTCCACATAGAGGTATCAGGAGAAAAAAAGCACTAAAAGCGCACAGTTTAGGCTTCTTTCACACTAGCGTCGGAATCTCCCCGGCGCAATGCATCGGGGAGAGATTCCGACGCTAGCGTTTAGCGCATTGCACAATGGAGGCAGCGGATGCATTTCTCCTGCGCATCCGCTGCCCCATTGTAAGGTGCGGGGAGGTGGGGGCGGAGTTCCGGCCGCGCATGTGCGGTCGGAAAAAGCGGTCCGTCAGGAGCAAAAAACGTTACATGTAGCGTTTTTTGCTCCCGACGGTCCGCAGAAGCACGACGCATCCGTCGCTCGACGGATGCGACGTGTGGCAATCCGTCGCAAATGCGTCGTCAATACAAGTCTATGGGGAAAAAACGCATCCTGCAAGCACTTTTGCAGGATGCGTTTTTTCTGCAAAACGACGCATTGTGACAGATTGCAGAAAACGCTAGTGTGAAAGTAGCCTTAGCAGCAACTTTAGACCACACTAGACGCAGTTCTCCTAAAATCACATCCACTTTGCTTGGACAGTTAAACAGCAGAATTGTTGTGCAAAAAGAAAGCAGCAGAAAATACACAGCATTTGCACTACACGTGAAAATGGTCTACAATTCAAAGCAAAGTGAATGTGATGTGATTCCATGAAATCTCCGAGCCTCAGGCCGGCCTCACACTAGCGAGTTTTACAGACGTATGAGAGGCGCAGAAAATACGGATTGCATATGGTACAATGATTCTCTATAGCCTAGCTCCTCTCTGAGGATTTTATTGATCTGTATTATACGGTCTTCTACGGCCGCAGAAAATCGCAGCATGCTGCGTTTGTCACCGTTTTGCGCAAAAAATACGCCAATGAAAGTCTATGGGGGCGAGAAAAATACAGATTACACACGGACCAACAGTGTGACTTGCGAGAAATACGCAGCGGTGTTCTAGCGAAAAGCCGGCAATTCAGCGCGGTGTACAGTAAAATCACACTGACAGGTTAGAATAGAATAGCTAAAATAAATGTCTACACATAGTATAGGGGTATATATATATATATATATATATATATATATATATATATATTTCTATATATATATACAGTGGGGCAAAAAAGTATTTAGTCAGTCAGCAATAGTGCAAGTTCCACCACTTAAAAAGATGAGAGGCGTCTGTAATTTACATCATAGGTAGACCTCAACTATGGGAGACAAACTGAGAAAAAAAAAATCCAGAAAATCACATTGTCTGTTTTTTTAACATTTTATTTGCATATTATGGTGGAAAATAAGTATTTGGTCAGAAACAAACAATCAAGATTTCTGGCTCTCACAGACCTGTAACTTCTTCTTTAAGAGTCTCCTCTTTCCTCCACTCATTACCTGTAGTAATGGCACCTGTTTAAACTTGTTATCAGTATAAAAAGACACCTGTGCACACCCTCAAACAGTCTGACTCCAAACTCCACTATGGTGAAGACCAAAGAGCTGTCAAAGGACACCAGAAACAAAATTGTAGCCCTGCACCAGGCTGGGAAGACTGAATCTGCAATAGCCAACCAGCTTGGAGTGAAGAAATCAACAGTGGGAGCAATAATTAGAAAATGGAAGACATGCAAGACCACTGATAATCTCCCTCGATCTGGGGCTCCACGCAAAATCCCACCCCGTGGGGTCAGAATGATCACAAGAACGGTGAGCAAAAATCCCAGAACCACGCGGGGGGACCTAGTGAATGAACTGCAGAGAGCTGGGACCAATGTAACAAGGCCTACCATAAGTAACACACTATGCCACCATGGACTCAGATCCTGCAGTGCCAGACGTGTCCCACTGCTTAAGCCAGTACATGTCTGGGCCCGTCTGAAGTTTGCTAGAGAGCATTTGGATGATCCAGAGGAGTTTTGGGAGAATGTCCTATGGTCTGATGAAACCAAACTGGAACTTTTTGGTAGAAACACAACTTGTCGTGTTTGGAGGAAAAAGAATACTGAGTTGCATCCATCAAACACCATACCTACTGTAAAGCATGGTGGTGGAAACATCATGCTTTGGGGCTGTTTCTCTGCAAAGGGGCCAGGATGACTGATCCGGGTACATGAAAGAATGAATGGGGCCATGTATCGTGAGATTTTGAGTGCAAACCTCCTTCCATCAGCAAGGGCATTGAAGATGAAACGTGGCTGGGTCTTTCAACATGACAATGATCCAAAGCACACCGCCAGGGCAACGAAGGAGTGGCTTCGTAAGAAGCATTTCAAGGTCCTGGAGTGGCCTAGCCAGTCTCCAGATCTCAACCCTATAGAAAACCTTTGGAGGGAGTTGAAAGTCCGTGTAGCCAAGCGAAAAGCCAAAAACATCACTGCTCTAGAGGAGATCTGCATGGAGGAATGGGCCAACATACCAACAACAGTGTGTGGCAACCTTGTGAAGACTTACAGAAAACGTTTGACCTCTGTCATTGCCAACAAAGGATATATTACAAAGTATTGAGATGAAATTTTGTTTCTGACCAAATACTTATTTTCCACCATAATATGCAAATAAAATGTTAAAAAAACAGGCAATGTGATTTTCTGGATTTTTTTTTCTCAGTTTGTCTCCCATAGTTGAGGTCTACCTATGATGTAAATTACAGACGCCTCTCATCTTTTTAAGTGGTGGAACTTGCACTATTGCTGACTGACTAAATACTTTTTTGCCCCACTGTATATATGTCAGTGAGACATATATATCTATAATATAACGCTGGGAGCGTCACTCTGTCCGAAGCCTTTATAGACTGCGCAAGCGCCGGCGAAGTCTGGGCCTCACAGAGTGACGCTCCCAGGAGATCGCGGTGTGCGTAAACACAACGCACACCGCGATCTCCACCGGAGAGGCAGGGACCGCCCGGAGGGTGAGTATATTCACATGTCCCCCGTTCCAGCGCTGCGTGCGGCTCCGTCTCCCGGGTCCTCTGCTGTGACGTTCCCAGTTCAGAGGGCGCGATGACGCGCTTAATGCGCGCAGCGCTGGAACGGGACAGACAGGTGAGTATAGCAAGTGCTGGGGGCGTGAGCTAGCGGTGACTCCGGCACCTGACCCCCACAGCATGCCGGTGTCCCCGCCTGCTCAGGCCCCCAGCACTCGGCGCCCAGCGACGATAGGTGAGTATGGTATTTTTTTTTTTATATATATATATGGCAGCAGCATACGGGGCATAAATAATGGAGCATTTTATGGGGGGCATATAATACAATGGAGGCGCAGGATGGGAGCAGCACATGACAGAACGGGCGCAGGATGGCAGCAGCACATGACAGAACGGGCGCAGGATGGTAGCAGCACATGACAGAACGGGGGCGCAGGATGGCAGCAGCACATGACAGAATGGGGGCGCAAGATGGGAGCAGCACATGACAGAACAGGGGCGCAAGATGGGTGTAGCAATATGTTATATGTTCATGTGGCCTCTAGGGGTCTCACTACTTTAATGTGTGTTTTATATTCTTTGTTTGGAACTTGTTGGATGTTGTTGTACTCGCAATTCATGTAATGGAGGTTGAGACATGATGTGAATAAAGAGCCTGGAGATACTCACAGAGTGTGATTTATAACAGGATTCATCAAACAGAACATGGTGGCAGCCGGGCACAGAACCTGCAAATTCTTAGAGCTTATATGAGGCTGGAACTGCACAGATCACTGCAACTGTAAGTACAGATTCCCTGACAGTACAGAAAAATGGAGACTGGTCTGAAGCCCCCTCAGAGACTGGATGTCACTTCATGTAATCTGTCCCAGACTTGGAGACATTGGAAGGAAGAGTTTACACTGTATGTGGATCTGACTGTGGGCCCCACTGATGACAAACGGAAAGTAAAGCTGTTTTATTACCTAATTGGGGAAAATGGCAGAGAATTAGCCCACACCTTGCTCCCAGACACAGACAACCTCCTCCTAGCAGACATTGTGCAGGCATTTGATAAACACTGTGACCCAAAGAAGAATGAGACAGTGGAAAGATATAAGTTTTTCACAAGACATCAGGAGGATGGTGAAAATGTGGACAGATATCTGACAGAGCTGAGGAGACTTGCAGAAACATGTGGCTTTGGAGAGATCAGGGACAGTCTAATCAAGGACAGAATGGTGTGTGGCATAAAGGACAGTCATCTCAAAGAAAGATTACTGAGAGAGGAAGGCATGACTTTAGAGAAATGTATGCAAATCTGCAGGGCTGCTGAGCTCACAAAGCACAGCCTGAAGATGATGGCAGGCACTAGTGAGAATGATGATGACAAGGTACATGCAGTATCTATGAAAGGAAAGACAGGACCAGACTACCCTATAAACACTGTCCACTGCAAGTATTGTGGGAAAAGACATGAGAGAGACAAAACCAAGTGTCCAGCATATGGGGAAACCTGCAGGTCATGTGGCAAGAAGAATCATTCCTCTGCTGTCTGCAGGCAAGGAAGAGGCAAACAGTACAGACAGCTCCACACTGTGACACCAGACAATGACAGTGCAGAGGACATTACATGGCTACAAATGCAGTCTACAACAGAGAAAGTCAATGTAGTCGGGCAGTCAGTAGTGAAGGATGCCAAGCAGCTTTATGCAACATTCTTGTTGGATGAGAAGCCCATTAGATTTCAGCTGGATTGTGGAGCAAGCTGCAATGTAATTTCATTTGATCTGCTAAACAAACAGGTTTCTATTGAGCCAACTGACAAGGTACTGGTGATGTACAACAAAAGTGTTCTGAAACCAATGGGGACATGTAAGCTAAAAATACGAAACCCATGTAACAGAAAGAGTTATAGAGTTGAATTTACCGTGTTACGGGGTGGTAACCATGTACCATTACTGGGAGTAAAAGCAGTTCAGGCAATGGACTTAATAAAAGTACAGTCTCAGAACATTATGTCTGTTGAAGTTGCCCAGGATATACAAAATCCAAAACTAAATGCAGAGCACAACTTGGACATGCAGAAAATAAAAGCAGAGTATGCTGATGTATTTGAAGGTGATGGATGCTTTGAAGGTAAATATAGGCTAGAAATTGACAACACAGTGCAGCCCACCAGATTACCTACAAGAAGATTGCCTGTAGCTTTAATGCAACCGCTGAAAGTAGAACTGCAAGATGTACAGAGAAGAGGCATGATAGCACCAATCCATAAGAGCACAGATTGAATCCGCAGTTTGGTCATAGTGCAGAAACCATCGGGCAAGTTAAGAATATGTATTGATCCTAAGCAACTCAACAAGGCGCTGAAACGAAATCATTACCCAATGCCAACATTAGATGATGTTCTACCAGATTTATCAAAGGCTAAAATATTTTCTGTATGTGATGTAAAAAATGGATTCTGGCATGTGGCCCTGACTGAAGATTCAAGTTTATTGACAACATTTTCGTCACCATTTGGACGCTTTAAATGGCTGAAAATGCCAATGGGACTAAAACCTGCTCCAGAGATATTCCAGCAGAAATTGATGCAGGCTTTGGAAGGACTTACTGGAGTGAAGACAATAGCGGATGATATCCTAGTAGTGGGAGAAGGTGAAAATATGGAATCTGCAATCAAGGATCACGATCAGAAGATGATACAATTTTTGGACAGATGCAGAGAAAAAAACATAAAGCTGAATTTGGACAAATTCAAATTGAAAATGACAGAAGTAGCCTATATTGGTCATTGACTGACTTCAACTGGGGTCAAAGTGGATCCTGAAAAGGTGAGAGCAATACAAGATTTGCCTACCCCTACTGATGTTTCTGGAGTACAACGATTTTTGGGCATGGTGAATTATCTCTCAAAATTTTGCAGACATCTGTCAGACATGTGTGAGCCACTGAGACAGCTAACCCACAAAGATGTGCGCTGGGAATGGACAGAAAGCCAGGAGACTGCTTTCCGAGCAGTAAAAAATGCCATTGCAGATACAGCAACCCTAAAGTATTTCGATCCAGATCGAGAACTGGTGGTACAATGTGATGCTTCGGAAAAAGGCCTTGGAGCCACATTAATGCAGAACAAACAGCCAATTACATTTGCAAGCAGAGCCCTTACAACAACAGAGCAGGGATATGCGCAGATTGAGAAGGAACTACTGGCTGTGGTATTTGGGATGGAGAAGTTTCACCAGTACACCTATGGTCGACGGGTAACAGTGCAGTCGGATCACAAACCATTGGAGAGCATTACAAAGAAACCATTACTGAATTCCCCAAAGAGACTACAGCGCATGCTGTTGCGACTTCAGAAATATGATGTTGACATCGGGTACTGTCCAGGAAGAGACTTACTGATTGCAGATACGCTAAGCAGAGCTTACCTTCCTATCACAAATGATGAGGAGGAAGACATTGAAACCATCAATATGTGTAACTACCTTGCAGTGTCAAAAGAAAAGGTCAAGCAAATCCAGACTTTTACAGAGAAGGATAAAAGTCTCCAGAGTTTAAAGACTGTCATCTTGCAGGGCTGGCCAAAATACAAGCAGCATGCTCCGAGGGAAGTCTCACCATTCTTCCACATAAGGCTAGGTTCACACTAGCGTTGCGCCGCCCTGCGTCGGCGACGCAACGCGCGACGCACGTAAAAACGCGCGCAAACGCGCGCAAAAACGCGCGCGTTTTGCGACGCGTGCGTCGTTTTTGACGAAAATCGGACGCACAGAAAATGCTACAATGTAGAGTTTTCTTGCGTCCGACGCTAGCGTCGGAAACGACGCACGTGGCGAAAAACGCCACCAAAACAACGCACGCGTCCCCTATGTTAAACATAGGGGCGCGTCGCCGCTGCGTCGCCGCTGCGTCGCCGGCGCAACAGCGACGCACATTGGCGGAACGCCAATGTGAACGTAGCCTAAGAGATGAATTGTCAGTGCAGCAAGGAATCATCTTTAAAGGAGACAGGGCTGTTATACCTGAAGTTCTCAGAAGAGGCATATTGAAGACATTGCACTCTTCTCACTTAGGCATGGATGGATGCCTACGTCGTGCACGAGAATCAGTTTATTGGCCAGGAATGAATGACCACATAAAAAATTACATAGCACAATGTGAAATATGTGCATCCTGCAATGATAAGCAACCAAAGGAGACATTGCAACCTCATGAAATTCCACATAGGCCTTGGTCAAAAATAGGAACAGACTTGTTCACATGGAATGACAAAGAATACCTGATTACAGTGGACTATTTCTCTAACTTCTGGGAGGTTGATTTGGTGCAGGACACAAGGGCGAGAACAGTGATTAAAAAACTCAAGGCCCATTTTGCCAGGTATGGCATTCCAGATATCGTTTTCTCTGACAATGCGGCACAGTTTGCGTCGGAAGAATTCAAAACTTTCAGTAAGAAATGGGAATTTGAACACCAGACGTCTTCTCCAAGATATCCTCAGAGTAATGGGAAAGCAGAGTCAGCAGTAAAAACGGCCAAAAGACTCATGCAGAAAGCAAACCAGGCGAGTGCTGATGTATATCTGTCTATACTGGATCATAGAAACACACCCACCCAAGGCCTAGACAGCAGTCCGGCACAGAGGCTCATGAGTAGGTGTACAAAGACACTAGTACCAACTGCGTGTCATCTGTTAGAGCCAAAGCTGCTGGGAAACATCGAAGCTAAATTACAGAAGAATCAAGCTAGGCAAGCTTTCTATTACAATAAATCTGCAAAGGATCTGCCTGAGCTCCAGAGAAATGACAACATTCGGCTGCAGCCAAGCACCACATTTGACAAACACTGGCAAAAGGCAAAGGTTGTCCAGAAACTGGGACCTCGGTCTTACGAAATTCTAACAGACGACGGAAGAAGACTAAGGAGGAATCGAAGATATTTGAGGAAAACGCAAGAAAGAGATGATTCATGGCCTTTTGAACAGTATCCAGACACCCAAGACAACGAGGCAGCAAGTACAAGTCAGGCACCAACAGTGACAGCTGACCATCAGGGTGAGGACTCTGGCCAGAGACAGACAATATCAGAAGAACTACCAGATGTACCAGATGTAGAAAGTGACACATCTTATATTACCAGAGCTGGCAGAATTAGCAAAAAGCCGGCGCACCTCAAAGATTATATCTAACTGGACGTACTAGGTTAATTTCTAACTTTGTCCTAGTATACATTAGTTTAGTATCTTTTATTGTTCCTCTAGTTAAAAGAGAAAGGATGTAGCAATATGTTATATGTTCATGTGGCCTCTAGGGGTCTCACTACTTTAATGTGTGTTCTATATTCTTTGTTTGGAACTTGTTGGATGTTGTTGTACTCGGAATTCATGTAATGGAGGTTGAGACATGATGTGACTAAAGAGCCTGGAGATACTCACAGAGTGTGATTTATGACACGATTCATCAAACAGAACAATGGGAGCAGCACATGACAGAACGGGCGCAGGATGGCAGCAGCACATGACAGAACGGGTGCAGGATGGTAGCAGCACATGACAGAACGGAGGCGCAGGATGGGAGCAGCACATGACAGAACAGGGGCACAGGATGGGAGCAGCACATGACAGAACGGGGGCGCAGGATGGGAGCAGCACATGACAGAACGGGACGCAGGATGGCAGCAGCACATGACAGAACGGGGGCGCAGGATGGGAGCAGCACATGACAGAACGGGGGCGCAGGATGGCAGCAGCACATGACAGAATGGGCGCAGGATGGGAGCAGCACATGACAGAACAGGGGCGCAGAATGGGAGCAGCACATGACAGAACAGGGGCGCAGGATGGGAGCAGCACATGACAGAATGGGGCGCAAGATGGGAGCATCACATGACAGAACAGGGGCACAGGATGGCAGCAGCACATGACAGAACGGGGGCGCAGGATGGCAGCAGTACATGACAGAACGGGCGCAGGATGGGAGCAGCACATGACAGAACAGGGGCGCAGGATGGGAGCAGCACATGAAAGAACGGGGGCACAGGATGGGAGCAGCACATGACAGAACGGGGGCGCAGGATGGGAACAGCACATGACAGAACGGGCGCACGATGGCAGCAGCACATGACAAAACGGGCGCAGGATGGGAGCAGCACATGACAGAACGAGGGCGCAGGATGGCAGCAGCACATGACAGAATGGGCGCAGGATGGGAGCAGCACATGACAGAACGGGGGCGCAGGATGGGAGCAGCACATGACAGAACGGGGGCGCAGGATGGTAGCAGCACATGACAGAACAGGCGCAGGATGGGAGCAGCACATGACAGAACAGGGGCGCAGGATGGGAGCAGCACATGAAAGAACGGGGGCACAGGATGGGAGCAGCACATGACAGAACGGGGGCACAGGATGGGAGCAGCAAATGACAGAATGGAGGCGCAGGATGGGTGCAGAACATGTCAGAATGGAGGTGCAGGATGGGTGCAGCACATGTCACAATGGGGGCGCAGGATGGGAGCAGCACATGACAGAATGGGGGCGCAGGATGGGTGCAACACATGACAGAATGGGGGCGCAAGATGGGTGCAGAACATGTCAGAATGGAGGCGCAGGATGGGTGCAAAACATGTCAGAATGGGGGCGCACGATGGGAGCAGCACATGTCACAATGGGGGCGCAGGATGGAAGCAGCACATGTTAGAATGGGGGCGCAAGATGGGTGCAACACATGGCAGGATTGGGGCGCAGGATGGGTGCAGCACATGACAGGATGGAGACGCAGGATGGAGCAGCACATGACAGGATGGGGACGCAGGATGGAGCAGCACATACCAGGATGGAGACCATATACCAATATAGATGCTAGCGACCCGGGCGTAGAACGGGTTCAATAGCTAGTATATATATATATATATATATTAATATATCATATAGCGCTAGATAGCAGAAAAGCCAGTAATTCAATTGCCGGCTTTTCCTATCTCCTTCTGAAACACAACATGATATGAGACATGGTTTACATACAGTAATTTTTTCCGCCAGAGTGGGTAAGCCAGTGACTGAGGGCAGATATTAATAGCCTGGATAGTGTCCATGGTTATTCCCCCCCCCCCCCGACTAAAAACATCTGCCCTCAGCCACCCCAGAAAAGGCACATCTGGAAGATGCACCTATTCTGGCACTTGGCCTCTCTCTTCCCACTCCCATGTAGCAGTGGGATATGGGGTAATGAAGGGTTAATGTCACCTTGCTATTTTAAGGTGACATTAAGCCAGGTTAATAATTTAGAGGCGTCAATTATGACACCTATAAATTATTAATCCAATAGTATGAAATGGTTAAAAAAAACACACACACATTATTTCAAAGTATTTTAATGAAATAAATACACAGGTTGTTGTAATGTTTTATTATACTGGTAATCCACCTGAAGACCCTTGTCACCTGTAACAAATGTAAACAAAACAAACAACAATATTCCATACCTTCCGATGATCAGTCTCGTCCCACGCTGTAAATCCATCTGAAAGGGTTAACTAATTTTACAAGCAGAAGCTCTGCTAATGCAGCCGCCGCTGCCTGTAAAAACCCGGCGAATGAATGGAATGTAGGTGAATGACCTGTAGTTACCTCGAGTTGCGGTGATGCGCCCTCTGCTGGATGTCCTCATATGAACTCGAGCCTGGGAACTTTTCAGAATATTTTCCCAGGCTCGAGTTCATATGAGGACATCCAGCAGAGGGCGCATCAACGCAACTCGAGGTAACTACAGGTCATTTTACACACATACACTTGTAACATTACTAATGAGGAATATGTAAAAAAATAAGGGATATGAAATTGTTTACTGTATGTAAACCATGTCTCATATCATGTCGGGTATGAGAAGGAGATAGCAAAAGCCGGCCATTGAATTATGGATCCATTGTATGTCCGTTTTGCAAGCCGGCGAGAAAATCTCGCTGTACGGATGCCATACGGATTACATACGGAGGATGACATGCGCAAAATATGCTGCCACACCCTGCCTACGGATGACATACGGATCACTATTATGGGAACATTTCTGCGTATTACAGCCATAAAAAACGGACCGTATTTTCATACGCCTAGTGAGACGCCGGCCTAAGAAACAGAAAGCACACAGATGTGTACAGTAGAAGTGATGTGTGAATGATGTATGATCTCACTGAACATACTTACAAAACAAAAGAACTGAAGCACTCAATTATAGATGGAGTTATTCTTTAATCCTTGATGGTCTAGGACAGGAGTCTCAAACAAGTGGCCCCCGAAGCTCCATTGTGTGTTCAGAGGCCAGCAGTTCACATCGGCATCTCCGTTGCGGCCACCATGACATCACTGCTATGTGCCACATCGGCTTTGGAGGAAGAAGAAGACACTGCTTGCCGAGGGAGCGAGGTCAGGTGAGAAGAATTATTTTTTATGTGTGTGTAAAGAGTGGCAGAATGTGGGACATTGTTACAGGTACAAGATAGGGACAATACTACAAGAAGGGGAAAAGGATGGGGACAATACTATGTGATGGCAACCAGGATGGAGACTATACTATATGATGGCAACCAGAATGGAGACATTAATATAAGATGGGGACCAGGATTGGGGCATAACTACAAGAAGGAGACAAGGATGGAGACATTACTATATGTTGTCAATCAGGATGGGGACATTTCTATATGATGGCAACCAGATTGAGGACACTACTATAAAATGAGGACCAGGATGGGGACCTTATTATATGACGGCCACCAGTATGGGGACATCACTATATGATGGCAACCAGGATGGAACATTACTATAAGATGGGGACCAGGATGGGCACATTACTACAAGAAGGGGACAAGGATGGTGACATTACTAAATAATGGCAACCAGGATGGGGACATTACTATATGATGGTGACCAGGATGGGGACATTACTATAAGATGGGGACCAGGATAGTGACATTACTATAAGATTACTACAATAATGGGGCTGTTACTATAAGATAGGGACACACATTACTCTGAGATGGGGACCAAATGAGGACATTACTACAAGATGAAGACCAGGATACGGACATTACTATATGATGGCAATCAGGATGGGGACATTAGTATATGAGATTCTCCTCCGGCTACTTTCACTAACATATGACTGGCATGGAAAATACATTGGTGTTAAATGTTCTTCGATGAATGTGACTGAGGCCCGGCAGCCTCCGCGTCCTCTCCCCAGGCTCGCTCCAGTTGCGGGTTCATGGTAGCTGAGGATTCCACTCTGTGTGCATTGATCAAATAGTCTTTAGTCCGTGGCCAGCTCCTCACAGCCCATATGATAAACCTCATTAAAAATAATAAAAAAATTACAAAAAAAATTATGATCAAAAAGTCATAGAAAAAAATAGTGGTATCACTGAAAACGTCCTCTTATTCCGCAAAGAATGTGGCCCTTCAAATTCAAATTTTATCTATGCGCGACCCACTTTCCCAGCTGAGTTTGAGACCCCTGGTCTAGGACAATCAGATTGTTTATTATTAAATTCCTGGCAAGGATGAAGGGTAAATTCAGCTTACCACGTTCTCTCTAGAGGGTGCTTGTCCTGCCGGTGATTGCAGCCAAATGGTCCTATGACTAAGGGCACTTGTGGCGCCCCAGGATCCTGGTCATCACAGTGGTATTGCTTTCCTCCAGGGGAGATTGATACTACGTTTGGAGGCAAGGAAGGGTAACTGCATCCAAGTATCACAAACATGCAACACATTCATACTCCAGGCCACCAGGGGGAGCTTCTGCTCCTATTTATTAGGTTACTCCCCATATATATATAACTGGTAGTTAAGGTACCGTTACACTAAACATTACCATTGTAACCCGATATTTACCCTGGTTACCATTGTAAATATAAAAAAAAAAACAGTACATACTCACATTCCGGTGTCAGTCACGTCCCCCGCCGTCAGCTTCCCGCACTGACTGTGTCAGCGCTGGCCGGCCGTAAAGCAGAGCACAGCGGTGACGTCACCGCTGTGCTTTACGGCCGGCGCTCACAGTCAGTGCGGGAAGCTGAAGGTGGGGACGTGACAGACACAGGAATGTGAGTATGTACTGGTTTTTTTTTTACTTTTACAATGGTAACCAGGGTAAATATCGGGTTACTAAGCGCGGCCCTGCGCTTACTAACCCGATATTTACCCTGGTTACCAGTGAACACATCGCTGGATCGGCGTCACACACGCCGATTCAGCGATGACAGCGGGTGATCAGCGACCAAAAAAAGGCCCTGATCATTCCCAGCGACCAACGATCTCCCAGCAGGGGCCTGATCGTTGGTCGCTGTCACACATAAGGATTTTGTTAACGATATCGTTGCTACGTCACAAAAAGCAACGATATCATTAAAGAAATTGTTATGTGTGACGGTACCTTTAGTTAGTTGCTGGCTGAGCTCAGCTCAGGTAGTTCCAGATATCTGTCTGAGGAGGACAGAGGGTCCATGGAGCTGTGTGTGCCCTCAGAGCTGCAGCTCCCAGAAAGAGACATTGGAAGGCAGAATTGTATTACAGCCAGCGTGAAGGAAGTCAAAGCAAAGGAGAGGATACCAGAAAGGGACCAGCCCCGAACAGGCTGCTTCCTTCTGAGGTGTAGAACACTGGTAGCCAGAACACCGAGGGAGTAAGGACCTCTATGATTTATTTCAGAGACCGGCAGGACAGCTAATTGCAAGTTACCTGTCCTCACCTACACCCAGGAAGCACGGTGACACCCCACAGAGCCGGGTTATCTAAGAGACCCTATAAACAGGCTCAAGTCACCAGTCATACGGGTTTTGTCCTATCCTACACGGGGGACAGAGAGAGAGAAACACCACATCTGTGTGACTTATGTGAAGTCATAGGCAGTAAGGGACTACACCACTGCAGCGCAAGGGAAGGCTATTGATTTCCACCTGGACAAGGGGACTCTGGACTTGCCTCCATACTGGCCGGGCTCTGCCTGCCCTGTGATCTGGTGCTCTGGACTGTGGATGCTGAAGTCTTCAGTAAAGGTAATGAGACTGCAACCTTGTGTCCTCATTCTTCTCTGCGCCTCTCACATTACCACCACCTACACACTGGGAAGCCCTGGGGATATACTTCACCTGTGGGAAGGTATACCATCTAGCTGCCATAACATCACCCCAGCGGACCCCTTAAAGCAGCGTCGGTCACCCTGACCGAATACCACAGGTGGCATCACGAACATAAACTTTATCCTTTTAAAGACCTTTCCCTTTTATATGGACGTCCCAGGGCAACGGACCGGGTCAGCCATCGTGAACCGCAGGACCTGGTACCGAGTACCCCACAGCCCCTGGGTGCGCTCCACACTGATGCGCCAGAAACGCATCAGCTTGTTTTTATAAAACTTTTTATGCTTTGAGAACTGTATAAAACTTTTGTTATGATTACCTGGATGGCTATGCTGAGCTCACTCCTCCCTCCTCTCCTTGCTTCTATAAAATTCCTGGTGGTCTAGGGCAGTGAAGAGATTAAAGTAGTTGCTCAGTTTAAAAGATTTACATTCATCAAAATTTAAATTGCAAGACCAAGAAGAATAAGTTGTGTAATTATGGTGATAAACATGTTAGTAATTGAAACTGCAAACACATTTTGAAAATATCTCAATTTATTTAGTATTCAGTATAAGTGCCAAGTGGAGAAATTCCCACACTTACACGTCTTGGCTGCTATTAATGCACTTATTAATGGTTGTCTGAGGAAGGGTCTGCCACTTATCAATCTATTTGGGTATGAAAACATATTTTCTCCAAAATGTTCCAGGAGCTGTTTTTTCATCACACCAGGGCTCATGTTGCTTGTGCTACTGTGAGCAGCCTGCATGGCTTAAACATGCTACTTGGACGATCCCCATCAAGAACATCTAGGATGTCATTGGTTGGCCATCAATCAGGAAGCTTCCAGCAGCGGATCTTGATGATTTCCTCAAGTGCACTCAGCGTGGCAGAACATTCCTCACACAACCATTAATAACCTCACTGTTTTCAGTTATGGAATATAAGTGTGGGGATGTCTGTGTGTGCACTAATTGCATAAAATTTCCTTCCTGTTCTTGCAATCTCATAGTTGAGGAGTGTGTGACATTGAGTCACTTCTCACTGACAAGCCATGAGAGAAGGAAGTCAAAAAGTCCATGGCCAAATACTAGGAGAGCATGACAAAGGCAAAAGGGTAAGGCAATAAAATGGTCAAAAAGCAAAGTGTGAGGTCAGGCAGCAAAGCTCATAGTACCTCAAAGTAGGGTTGAGCGACTTTTACTTTTATAGGATCGGGTCGGGTTTCACGAAACCCGACTTTTTCAAAAGTCGGGTCGAGTGAAATCAGCCGATCCTATAAAAAAGTCGGGGTCGGCCGAAACACAAAACCCAATGCAGTGCATTGGGTTTCCAATGGTTCCCAGGGTCTGAAGTAGAGGAAACTCTCCTTCAGGCCCTGGGATCCATATTTAAGTGTAAAATAAAGAATTAAAATAAAAAATATTGCTATACTCACCCTCTGACGCGCCCTGGTACTAACCGGCAGCCTTCCTTCCTTGGAATCAGCGCGTGAAGGGCCTTAGATGACGTCGCGGCTTGTGATTGGTCGCGCGACCGCCCATGTGACCGCTCGCGCGACCAATCACAAGCCGCGACGTAATTGAAGGTCCTTCAAGCGCTGATTCTTAGGAAGGAAGGCTGCCGGAAAGAAGCAGGGCGCGTCCGAGGGTGAGTATATTCCTATTAGGTGGCAGTGTTATATGGGCTTTCAGGGAATCATTTTATTTAAATCTAGCCCATGTTGTGAAAGTACTGAACAATATTTAGTTTGCTGGGATTCGTTTTCCTTATTTTTTGTGCATTCAGTCATTTGTTCCTTCCATTTACTTCATTATGTTTGCTCTGTTTTTCGTAGACAAAGCCCATCAGCTCCCATAAGTCTGGAATCAGGATTACAGGACACTTATCGGCTTTATGTCATTTAACAGGTTGAAAAGTTCACGTCCTACGTTAACCCCTTGTCTTAATTCTATTGGCCATGAAACATGGTGTCATATGTGTTCTCATATAACACTAGGATACAGAAGGCAAAGCCTAATTACTTGAATTAATTATGATTAATGTCTCCTGCTTTCAACAAACATTTTATGGTACTGTCAGTTTAACTCCTTCACTTCTTCAGTGATTAGATGATCTGAAACAGATGCAAAGAAATTCAAATAACTGTTTCCTATATACTAGTATATCAATCAAAGTTCAAAGACTAAGTTACAGGTCTGAAAAATCCATGGATTGCCACATTTGATATAAAAGTTATGGAAATACTATAATAATCAAGAATAAGAAAATACAGGTGATTCTCACAAATTAGAATATCATCAAAAAGTTAATTTATTTCAGTTCTTCAATACAAAAAATAAAACTCATATATTATATAGAGTTATTACAGACTACGATCTATTGAAAAGTGTTTATTTCTGTTAATGTTGGTTGGTGATTATGTAAATTAGAATACTTTATAACACCAGCTTGAAAAATGATTTTAAAATCCGAAATGTTGGCCTACGACATCGGTGGCTTCAGGATCATCGGCATTCGGGCCTCAGAAGGTCCTGTAGACAGGATTGGCACAATGGACAGTCAGCTGGGCACGGGATTTGCTGGGGGGATCACAGCTCCCTCGCAGCCCGGTGAGTATGATTCTTTGTGTTGTCCGTTGCCTTCACTGTTTGTGTTCCCGGTTGTGGGTGGAAGTCCGGTGGTTCGGTCAGTGGTTTCGGGTCAAGATGTTGGGGGCCAGGTAGTTCCGAGGGTTGAGGGGTTTACTGAAGTCTTGAGTTCTGTGTGGGATTTGCTGGCCCATTTGGAGGGTGGAATGTCGACTCCGGCACATTTGGCTGTGTGGGTTGGTTCACGGTCGTTGGGTCCTGGTTTTCGGGTTTGGGATCGGTGGCGCCCAGCGGAAGTTCCGTTCTTGTGTCAGTGTCTGTGCAGACGAAAAAGAGAAGGAATGTAGAATTCATTTAGATGATAGGGCGCATGGGCAGGTTTATGTTTGTTTTGAGGGTCCGCTTGGGGCTCATCTTAAGGAGGTACGTGAAAAAATCTTGGAGGACGAATATGTCGAGATTTTTTCATTACTTCCTTTAGAGAAGTTTAATTTGGACAAAGGGAAAAAGAATGAGAGTAAGAAGGAGGAGGAGAAGCGTAGGTGGTGCCTGATCCCTCAGACTTTTGTCAACTGGTTGCAGGCGTTCACTATTTTGGCAAGTGTAATAGGGGAAAAGGCGCCAGAGAATTGCTCTCCTTTGTTCTGTTATATAGACTCCATCGGGGAGGCTAATAAGGTTTATGGGAGTCAAGCATGGCTCCGTTTTGACAAGCAGTTTCGCCAACGGAAAGCTATTCGTCCGGCCATCAGGTGGAATCAGAAGGACATAGGTTTATGGCTGCGGGTTATAGCGCCATCTAGGTTTGTCCATTCCTTTCATGGGGGGCCGGGGTTGCCGGCCAGTCAACTGCTCAGGGGAGTTTGCAATGGGCAGGGGGCCAATCAGGGCAGTCTGGAGCGCAGAAGCCCGGATTATGCTGGCAGTTTAATGAAGACCAGTGTAAGTTTGGAACCAGCTCTAAGTTCAAGCATCTGTGCTCGCACTGCAATGGTTCCTCACATGGTGTCGCCAGATGTTTTAGAAAAAACAAGGCAAAGGCGGAAGTTAGAAATACCAAAGGGGAGACGCCAGTGAAACTGACCGCGATGGTCCCTTATCTAAATAGGTATCCGGATAGGGCGGAGTTGTTGTTATCTGGTTTTAGGGATGGTTTTATAATTCCTTCTCCTCCGTTTGAGATTCCTCGGGTTCTTAAGAATCTTAAGTCAGCCAGGCAACACATGGAGGTAGTGACTTAGAAGTTGAGCAAGGAAGTTGCTTTGGGCTGGATCTCCAGGCCTTTTAGTGTTCCTCCTTTTGTGGATTTGGTTGTTTCGCCGTTGGGAGTTGTTCCGAAAAAGGAGCCCAATAAATTTCAGCTTATCCATCACCTGTCTTTTCCTCGCGGGCGGTCGGTAAATGACGAAATTGACCCGGAACTTTGCTTTGTGGTTTATACGTCATTTGATGAGGCAGCATGTTGGCCTCGGAATTGTGGGAGGGGAACAATGTTGGCTAAAATAGATATTGAATCTGCTTTTAGATTGTTACCGATTCATCACGAGAGTGTTAAATTGTTGTTTTTTGGGGGCTGGGGGAGTTTTTTGTTGACAGATGTTTACCGATGGGTTACTCCCTCTCGTGTGCGTTTTTTGAGACTTTCAGTTCATTTCTAGAATGGGTTGTCCGTGACGTGTCGGGTTACGATTCCCTGATACATTACTTGGACATTATTTGCATATTGGTCTTGGTCAGTCAAGGTGTTGCAAGGTGATTCTGAGAGCAGTGGAATAGGTAGCGTTTTGGGGTACCTCTAGCTCAGGGGAAAACAGAAGGGCCTTGTAAGTGCCTTTCCTTTTTGGGAATTGTGATTGATTCGGTCAAGTGGGAGTTCAGATTGCCTGAGGAAAAGGTAGCAGCTTTGGGGCAGGAGATGGCACAGGCCAGGCGCTTCAAAAAATTGTCATTGCAAGAGGTTCAGTCGCTTCTCGGTAAGCTGAATTTTGTTTGTTGCATTATCCAGATGAGAAGAGTTTTCTGTCGGTGGTTGTCTAGCGCCACTGCAGGAATTAAGGCACCGCATCATTTTGTACGGTTATCAGGAGAGCACAGGGCTGATTTGAAGGTTTGGGATAGGTTCTTGGAGCATTACAAAGGCTGTTCTTTGCTCATGGAAGAGGCGGTGGAAAATGGAGATTTGGATTTGTTCACAGATGTGTCAGGTGGGGTTGGTTTTGGGGCTTACTTTAGAGGTCAGTGGTGTGCGGCTTGTTGGCCGGAGGAGTGTGTTTTGTCTGGCCTTGTTAAGAATATTGCGTTGTTGGAGATATTCCCTATCTTGGTAGCTGTGCATTTGTGGAAAAAGGATTTTCAGGACAGGAGGGTATGTTTATGCAATTAGCAGTTTGACCACATCTTCACCTTCGGTGATTCCTGTTCTTCGGCAGTTGGTGTTGACCTGTTTGTCCATAAATGCGTATGTGATGGCCTCTCATGTGCCAGGTGTGAAGAATTCCATTGCTGACTCGTTGTCTCGTTGTTTCTGGCCCCCAGCATGTGGGCTGCTTATCAGTCGGTATGGTGTGCCTGGGAAAGCTTGTTGGTGTCGTGTGTGGGTAATGGTTCTGTTGCAGATCAGGTGGGAGCTTTATTGTTGTGGTTGAATCATGGGGCTGCTGAAGGGTGGTCAGCGTCAAAGGTGTCGCAGCTTTGTCTTTTGGTTTTCAGTTTCGGGGTCAGAGGGATTTGCCAAAATTGTTTTTGGTAAAGCAAGCATTAAAAAGTTATAGGCAAAGGGGTAGTCAAGGGGATTCTAGGCGCGCAGTTTCTTTTAACATATTGGAACAGTTCGGTGGGAGTTTTGATAGGACCTGTGATTCGGGTTTTGAGGCTTGTCTTTTTTGTTTGATTTTTTCCCTTGCCTTCTTTGGGGCTTTAAGGGTGCGGGAAATGGTGTCACCCAGTAGACGTAGAGGGGGTGGTCTGTTAGCCAGGGATGTGGTCACGAATGGGAAGTTGGAGATTTGGATCAGGCAGTCAAAAACTGATCAAGAAGGGAATGGTAAGCGGGTTGTCTTGGGTGCGGTGCCAGGATCTTTTATGTGTCCGGTACGCTGTTTACAATTTTTCAATGGTTTTCTGCCTTGTAAGAAGGGGCCTTTATTGTGTCACGTGGATGGTTCCTTTTAATTGAAGTTCCAGTTTGTTACAATGCTTAGGAAGGGTTTGGCGTTGTTGGGTTTGGATGCTTCCAGGTTTGCTTCTCTCTCTTTCAGGATTGGGGTAACGACGGAAGCAGCAGTTGGTGGTCTAGGCCCGGAAGTAGTGCAGCAGATTGTGAGATGGGATTCTAGGGGATAGAGGAGTTACATTAGGCCCCAAGGAGTTGGGGTGGAGCTGTGCACTTGAGTTGATTTATTTTGGCATGTGTTTAAAAAGTTGTGGTAAATTGTTTCTGTTTTATTGTAGGTTCCAATCCTTTGTTGATCTAGATCTTGGGCCATTCACATATCTCCATTGGGGAGCACGGTGTGTGGATATGCGGCACGAAGGGAAGCAGCTCAGTTTTCCAGGAGCGTGGAGGTGATCAGGTGGCCCGGTTTCAGGGGCATGGGTTGGAGCAGGGTTCTTCAAGAAGGACATTGCAGTGACAGGCTGTGTAGGCCTTCTGATATTTTGGTGTTTCACGTTGGTGGTAACGATCTGGGCGATTCGCCTATTTCAGGAATTAGTGAAGGACATTAAAGGGAACCTGTCACCCCCAAAATCGAGGGTGTGGTAAGCTCACCAGCATTAGGGGCTTATCTACAGCATTCTGTAATGCTGTAGATAAGCCCCCGATGTATCCTAAAAGATGAGAAAAATAGGTTATATTATACTCATCCAGGGGCTTTCCCGGCGCCGGTCCGATGGGAGTGCGCAGGCGCCGGGACTCTCTGACCTTTCCCAGCACCTGCGCACTGCAGTACTTTGCTCTGCCCTCAACAGGGCAGATAAAGTACGATTGCGCAGGAGCAGCAGCGTGAAGACCAGAAGAGGACGTCATCTTATGAAGATAGGAGGCCCCGGACCGGACTGCAACACCCACCGTATCGGACCACCGGCCCAGGTGAGTATAATATAACCTCTTTTTCTCATCTTTTAGGTTACATCAGGGGCTTATCTACAGCATTCCAGAATGCTGTAGATAAGCCCCTGATGCCGGTGGGCTTAGCTCACTGTCGATTTTGGGGGTGACAGGTTCCCTTTAAGCATGATTTGCTTAGGTTGTAGGTATCCTCTAGAGGGTTGACTGTGGTGTTGTCTCTAATAGTTCTCTGGAAATGTTGGCGTCACGTGAGATCAGTTGAAAAGATCAACAAGGCCAGAATAAACGTTAACAGGGCTGTGTCCAATTTTGTGATTAGGAACGGAGGTGTTGCAGTCCGTCATTTTGAGTTGGAAAAAGGGGATGACGAGTTTTGGTTGTCAGATGGAGTGCATTTGAATGCTTTAGGCATTGATTTGTGGGCACATGGTTAAAGGGCATTTAGGTGTGGGGGAATCTCAGGCATTTGAGGTGGTCAAATCTCTTCGTTGTGGCGGTTTGGGGGGGTCCTTGAAGTTGGTGCTAAATTGGTCTGGGGATCCATGAATATATATGGATTCCTCAATTTTATATTATATTATGTTTTGGCCTGGTGACTTTGGGGGGATTTTCAGCAGTGGTTGGTTGGATCACCAGGGTATAAGTGGACAATGGAACCCTTTGGGTTATTGGTGCTCCCGAGCCAGTGGGGGTAACGGCTGGGTGTAATTTATGATCTGGTATTTGTCCGCAAATTAATTTGTATGGTTAGTCACCATTTTTTTGGGAACTTCAAGGACCCTTCCAGTGATAGATATATTTTGTTAATTATTTGTATGTTATTTAAATAAAGGCTGCTGTAGGCATTATAATCCAATGTATGGTGTCATTATCTTAATTTGGGGGGGCTCAAGTTGGGGGAGTGGTTGGGATTTAAACAGGGGACGGTTTAAGCTATAGGGAAGTGCCCACCGGAGCTTCGACAATACTAATTTCATGAAATGTATGTTCAGTATATGCACTCAATACTTGGTCGGGGCTCCTTTTGCATGAATTACTGCATTAAGGCGATCAGCCTGTGGCACTGCTGAGATGTTATGGAAGCCCAGGTTGCTTTCGATAGCAGCCTTCAGCTCGTTGGCATTGTTGGGTCTGGCGTCTCTCATCTTCCACTTGACAATTGCCTAATTTAAATATCATAGCCCACACTAATTACTTCCATAAATCAGATGAACTTCACCCATTCAAGCTTATGGGTGCGTAAAAATCGTATGCCATGAGGAGCCACAGGATAGCATCCGAATTTTACAGATACATTGCATCTCTGTAACATAGGAAACTGTAAGTGGTCTTATAAATGATTTCTGCTGCTGTAGAAAACAGATTGTATACAGACTGCACATGGATGATAAAAAAATTGTCAGACTTTTTTGTATAAAACTCTGAACAATTTTTTATACATTTATGTTAACCTGGCCTTGGTGTCATTAAAATCTCACATGGTTAGGCTACATTCCCATAATGAGTATTTTATGAGTTTTGAAGTTGCAGATTTTCTGCACCATTTCTGCACCTATATGGTTACTTGTGCTTTTTTATTATTATTTATTATTTATAGCATTTTTTAACAATGCTTTTTGTCACGTTTTTGATTCTTCTTTTTTTTGTCTCTGTTTGGTGTGTCAAGCTTTAAAATGAATCTGTCACCAGGTTTGACTGATATGAGATATAGCCATCACCTTTCAGGCCTTTTTAGGCCTGATATACTGCATATATATATATATATATATATATTCTCGACCTGCATACTATCCATACTATTTCTCGCTTTGTGTGGATGACGCTTCCTTACATCATCCACACACTCTCCCTGGCATCACGATCTTGCACAGGCTTATTTGACTGCCCTGACTAGGGCATAGTAAAGAATTGCAGCGCATGTGCCGAGACTCTTTAACCTTTCCTGACACGTGTGCACTGTAGTACTTTGCTCTACCCCCAACAGGGCAGAGAAGTACGCCAGCGCAGGAGCGCGATGCCGAGGAGACTGTGTGGATGATGTAGGGATGTTTCATCCACACGAAGCCAGAAGCAGGACAGCATCGCAAGAAGATGAGAAGTGCCAGACCCTGAAGAGTGACACCAAGACCAACCACACCCTTGGGCCCACACCACCCCACAGGTGAGAATAATAAAAGATTTTTTTCTTGTCTTTCAGGTCATGTTGCGGGCTTATACAGCATGATAGAATGCTGCATATCAGACCTGAAAGGTGGTGGCCGTGGCAGCATTTCATATCTGTCACACCTGGTGACAGGTTCCCTATAAGCTTCTTATTAATACAGTACCCCTTGAGAAAGGCATTAAGCCGAAACGCGCGTCGGGGGGGACAGGAGTGAGGTGCCAAGTATACGCTGAGATATATTGCCACATTAACCGGTATGTATATTAGTGATCTGTACTGTGCATGTATTGTTAGACATCTTCTGGGTCAGTGTACCTAATATATCTAGGCATACTGTATGTACTTTACACAACTTTTGATCATTGTATAATGCCTATGCAGGTTATTGTGTGGATTCCTTTATTTTGTAAGCACCTATGTCCTGTCCATTTAGGTGCATGCTGAGTGTAGCATGGGGATTGTCTCCCCCTGTCGTTTTTAATCTGGTTTAACTACTAATAAAGTATTTTTTCTACATTGTACTTGGACTATATGCTGCTTTTTTTCTTCTGTTGGTTTTTTATTAATACAGTCATGTGCGGATTACAAGTGGAGGACCCGCCAGGGCCGTGGGGATACTCTGTACCGGGACGGTTCTTAAAGGGATGTGTCACAGCAGCAGTGACTCGGTCCGTGGCCCGAATTGTGATGATGTTAGTTGTGGTAGTTGTAGTGCAGGGCAAGTGACGCAGGAATAATTCAGAGGACACAGCTTGGTGCAGTTTTTAACACTTTACTCACAGTTCTGCAGATTACTGTCTCCAGCCATGTGCTGTGTCCTTCGGGTATGTGGTCCAGCCAACCCCCAGATGATTTGGGGTGCCCTTCTCCAGGACTCCTCTCTTATCTCTTACCAGACGGTGTTTGATCTTTGGTCTTTTATTAAAGGGATAGAGTGTTCTACTTGCACTATTAAAGGGGTGATGTAAAACCAACAAGGAGCACATTAAGATGTGCTAACTGTGTACAGTGGAATTCTGGTCACTCGCTGTCCTTGACCCTATTGTCTCTGTATTAACAGGGACTAAACCATACCGGTTAATTTAACTATCAACTTTCCATTTTATTAACTATTTACAGTCACAATCTATCTCTTGCTCACTTCTGCTGTTTCCTGGGCAGTACCTGGTGCTGGCCACTCCTTGGTCGGGAAAGTTCTTGGTGCATAATTGCACCTGTTGTTACCAATTGTTCAGGACATACCACCTGGGTTTGGGTAGCCAGATCAAGCACTGTTGGTCTGGTCGGAACTGCAGGGGCTGGTGCAGAGCTTGGTGTTACAGCAGGGACCCGTTTGATTTCTGGTGTTGTTGGTACAGCTTGTTTTTCAGAATTGTATGGAAGGGCCCAATAAAGTCCCTTCGGTCAAGAGAGCGGGGTTGGTCACCGGGGCAGGGTCGGTCACCGGAACGGGGTCGGTCACTGGGGCAGGGTCGGTCATAGTAACTGCTATTGTGGTCTCACCAGTGCCGGTCTCCTCCTCTGCTGGGGTTGGAGACATTGGCCACAGGACGGGACAAGCTCCTCCAGCTTGATCTTCCTCCACAGGGCCGACTTCCACCTGCTCACCGCGGTCAGCTCCGTGCCCAGGAGCTGGCGGCTCAGCTCCTCCACCTCAGCTCCCAGGAGCCCCAGATCCATGGCAGTCGGTTGTTTCAGATCCTCATCCCATGAGCTGGGGAAGTCCTCAGCTTCTCCCCCTCGCTCCGGGTAGCCACTGCTCACCATCTTGGGTTCCGGGTTGTTTGCAGCAACCACAGGTTGTTCCTTCCCCTTCCTGTCCCTGCCATACCAAATCAGGAGGCGGATCTCTCTTGCTGATGGACATGTCCTTGTTGCATAGTAGTATTTGCAGTGGGCGGGCATGGTCTTCGCACCCCACAGTCAGATCCTGCCCACGATGACACGCCTTTCTTCTCTCCTTGCGCGCCGCATGGCGTGACAATGGCGGCTTTTAAACTGTTCAACACAATCTATGGTGCACAAGACCCGATTTGTCGGGTCAGTCCATCCTAATAGCCAGATTCCTACTCCACACTGATGAGGGGCAAACACCCCGAAACAGCTGTCTGTGGATGGATACCATGCTTGGCATAGGTGGCTTTCCTTCATAGGATGCTGCCCTTCCCGTGGTTGTTCCTTCCCGGGGAAAGGCCTGGCTATTCACTGCTTGCGTCGAGAAACACGTGATGGTGTCTCCGCAGCTTCTTTACATGCATCTGCATATTTCCCATAAGGGATGGGGGCAGTGTTCTGGAATCACTGCGTTGAGAAACACGTGATGGTGTCTCCGCGGTGTTGGATGTTTTGGTCTCACCGAGGCCAATCATCTGTGCCTTTATAGCCTTTTTACTAGGTACTGCTCCTAATAGCCAGATTCCTACTCCACACTGATGAGGGGCAAACACCCCGAAACAGCTGTCTGTGGATGGATACCATGCTTGGCATAGGTGGCTTTCCTTCATAGGATGCTGCCCTTCCCGTGGTTGTTCCTTCCCGGGGAAAGGCCTGGCTATTCACTGCTTGCGTCGAAAAACACGTGATGGTGTCTCCGCAGCTTCTTTACATGCATCTGCATATTTCCCATAAGGGATGGGGGCAGTGTTCTGGAATCACTGCGTTGAGAAACACGTGATGGTGTCTCCGCGGTGTTGGATGTTTTGGTCTCACCGAGGCCAATCATCTGTGCCTTTATAGCCTTTTTACTAGGTACTGCTCCTAATAGCCAGATTCCTACTCCACACTGATGAGGGGCAAACACCCCGAAACAGCTGTCTGTGGATGGATACCATGCTTGGCATAGGTGGCTTTCCTTCATAGGATGCTGCCCTTCCCGTGGTTGTTCCTTCCCGGGGAAAGGCCTGGCTATTCACTGCTTGCGTCGAGAAACACGTGATGGTGTTTCCGCAGCTTCTTTACATGCATCTGCATATTTCCTATAAGGGATGGGGGCAGTGTTCTGGAATCACTGCGTTGAGAAACACGTGATGGTGTCTCCGCGGTGTTGGATGTTTTGGTCTCCCCGAGGCCAATCATCTGTGCCTTTATAGTCCATCCTGTTCATGACGCCAAGATGGAGAACCCGCCAGGGCCATGGGGATACTCAGTACTGGGCCAGTTCTTAAACGGATGTGTCATGGCAGCAGTGACCGGGTCCATGGCTTTGGGCATCCAATGAAAAGTTAATTAAAAGGGGAAAAAAATGTATAGTTGATTTGTTCGTGACGCCACCTGTGGTATTCGGTCAATATGGCCAACGCTGCAGTTCACATCCACTGGGGCAATTGGTGACGCAGCAAAGATGTTTCAGCTCTCCATGGGCAGATATAGATGGTAATTGTGATGATGGTGGTTGTCGTAGTTGTAGTGCAGGGCAAGTGGTGCAGGAATACTTCAGAGGATACAGCTGGGTGCAGTTTTCAATGCTTTACTCACAGTTCTGCAGATTACTGTCTCCAGTCGTGTGCTGTATCCTTCGGGTCTGTAGTCCAGCCAACCCCCAGATGATTTGGGGTACACTTCTCCAGGACTCCTCTCTTATGTTCCTTTCCTGGCCATCTCACTGCGCTGGTTCCCGCCTCTCCTGCCCTGTGCCTTCACACAGTGTCCCAAGCCAGCAGCCTTGGACCTTGTCGGGCAACATCCTCTGCGTCCTCTTGCTCCTATATGGCTGCCTTTTTAGCGAATGTGTATGGATGTGGCACCTACAGCTGCCACAGCCTCCAGCTTGCTAGTTGAGCCTTGCAGTCCTCCACTAGTCTTTGGGGGGCTGGTTCCCCCACTGCGACCTGATCCCTCCACCTGGCGATGGTCAGCATGGATGCGGGCCACACGGGTGGATTTCTCACTACCCGTGCCCCTAAGACCCCTTCTTTCTCTCTCACTTTCTGCAACTTCTCTCTTCTCTTTCTCTGTTTTCTGGTGCTGGGATGAACTCCTCACTGCTCGAGTTTCCAGCTCCAACTGTCTCGCACGTCTGCTCTCCTCCTCCGCACCGACTGACTAACTTTCTAGACATTTCCTGACTCCTCCTTCTGTTTCCATGACAACTCTACTCTCTCCACCCACATCCTCTACCTAGTAACCCTCTCCAGACTGGGATGAGGCTATCCTCCCATAGGGTATGCCCAGGTGCCCTGACTGGAGTGGTGAGGTGCTGGATGCTGGTGTTAGAGTCCTGGGTAGTGCCCCCTCCTTACCTGAGAGTGGGATACCACACCTCTGGATGAGGTGCAGTACCTCTGTGGTAACTGAACCCTCAGGGGCGCCACACATACATTTTTTACCTTTGGATTTTCTGCATCTAATGCAATTCTATGGGGAAATGTGCACATAAAACTCAACATACTCGCAAGAGAAACTGTCATGTTGCAGATTTGAAACACGCATCACAGGTCACATTATGGAACATAAAAGAAGTACAGTGGGCATAATACTGTATTTCTATAAATCTTTGCTGAAATTCTAAGATGCTGAGTTTTTGATGCAGCAAAAGTACAAGGCATCAAAAACTCATCGTGGGAAAATAACCTCCTTACACAACCACCTTTTAGTGGATCTCCGACACTTGGATATTAGTGGTGGAGATATGTCACCATTGTGTATCCTGAGTGAATCCCTGTGTATATAAGTTGCGCATACATTAATGTCATATTAACCACAATGATAATATAAAGTATGGTTAAATTAGCCAGGCGTATTATATAGATGATGTATATTTAAGGTTATAAATATCAGATGTTAAAGGTACCTTCACACATAACAATTTTGTTAACGATATCGTTGCTTTTGGTGACGTAGCAATGATATCGTTAACGAAATCGTTATGCGTGACAGCGACCAACGATCAGGCCCCTGCTAGGAGATCGTTGGTCATTGGGGAATGATCAGGACCTTTATTTGGTCGCTGATCACCCACTGTCATCGCTGAATTGGCGTGTGTGACGCCGATCCAGCGATGTGTTCACTGGTAACCAGGGTAAACATCGGGTTACTAAGCGCAGGGCCGCGCTTAGTAACCCGATGTTTACCCTGGTTACCGTTGTAAAAGTTAAAAAAAACAAACAGTACATACTTACATTCCGGTGTCTGTCCCCCGGCGTCAGCTTCCCTGCACTGTGTCAGCACCAGCCGGCCGTAAAGCAGAGCACAGCGGTGACGTCACCGCTGTGCTTTATGGCCGGCGCTGACACAGTGCAGGGAAGCTCACGCCGGGGGACAGACACCGGAATGTAAGTATGTACTGTTTTTTTTTTTTAACTTTACTCAGTTATCTTGTTCAAAGTTTACATTGAAATACCACCAAAGCTGATAACAGGTGATAGGTGGGGGTAACAGGCATTGAATCCCCACTGATCTGATAGTAATGACCTATTCAAAGGCTAGGTCATCAATATTGTATGATTGGACAATTCCTTTAACCCTTTCCTGCCCACCCTTAACCCCTTTCTGACGTTGGGCGCAATAATACGCCCACATCGGAATCCCTCCCTTTGATGTGGGCTTCGGCGCTGAGCCCACATCTTTCCTGGCACTTGTCAGCTATTTTGAACAGCTGACATGTTCCTCTAACAGCCGTGGATAGAATTGCGATGCATCCGTGGCTGTTAACTAGATAAATGCCGCTGTCAATCTGTGACAGCGGCATGTAACTCACGCTTAGGCCAGTCTCATACGTCCAGATAATTCCGGTACCGGAGAAAATGGTACCGGAGTTATCTGTGTCTGTGTGTCCGTGTGCTCACGTAGGCCATCCGTGTGGGATCCGTGTGATATCCGTGAGTATGTTTTTAGAGTCCGTGTGCTGTACGTGTGTCCGTGTCCGTGTATTGCAACAATTTTTATCATTTTAATCCTATGATAGGAAAAAAAGCACACTGACAGAACACGGATGGCACATGGACAGCATCCGCCCCAGAGACCTGGTCGTTGCAGTATGACGCTCTGCCACTAAGGGGAATGATGGTATGTCTGATGGCACTAAAGGAGTTCTCCTGACCAGGTATCACCAGAACACATTACACTTCACACTCCGGCCACTAGGGGGAGAAAAAGGCTTTATTTATTGGGCCACTGCTCACACTGGTAAAACTAGGGGTTGGGGAGGAAGTTAGTTAGAAGCTGACTGGGTTGGATTCAGGCAACATCCCGTGGCAGGGGGTGTTGCAGGGAGAAGACACAGGGGGTCCCTGTCAGGCGTGGGAACCTGGCAGGTGCCTAGCGAACAGAACAGAACGTAACGGAACCGCGCCTGCACACCCCGTGGCGGTATCCAAGAGAGAGACACGAAGGGAAGGATATTGTGGAACAGTGTAAACAAGATCAAGCACAAAGGAGTACCAGTAGGAGTCGTGCCGTGAGACCGAGGCAACATCCTACTGAGGCGCGTAGCCGGTGGCCGGAACACCGCGGGAGTAACTGACTCTAGGCCTTACTTTGAACTCCGCAGGACAGTTAATTATAGGTCGGCTGTCTCACCTAAACACCTACGAAGACATAGGGGGCAACAGTGGGAGAGGGGCATCTCTAGGGTCCCAGAAGACCTCCAGGCCTTCCCGTCATATGGGTGCATCCTAGTCATAACATACCTGGGGGACGTTGAACTAGAAAGATCTGGAACCAAAGAAAGAGAGAGCTGTAGAGAATGACAAACGAGAACAGCAGTTGTGAGGACTATTCCGAATGCTCAGCAGGGTAGGACTACAACACACAGGTGCTAGTGGTAGGCAACGATTTCCATCTGCGAAGGAAACTCTGGATGTGCCCATCGGACCGGCCGGTCTCAGATAGCCCTGTTAAGCGTGCTCTGGATTGAGGATCCTGAAGTCTTCAGTAAAGAGGTAAAGAGACTGCAACCCTGTGTCCTCGTTATTGACTGCACCTCACACCATCACCATCTACCTTACTGGGAAGCCCTGGGGACATACTTCCCCTGTGGGAAGGTATACCATCCAGCTGCCATTCCATGACCCCAGCGGACCCCACAGCAGCGTCGGTCACCTTGACCGAACACCACAGGTGGCGTCACGAATCCCTGACAGACTGTACCACCTTTATTGGACGCCCCTTAGCAGGGTCGCGGACCGGGTCTAGCCACCATGACAGCCTCAGAACCGAACCAGAGAGGCCCGGTACCGAGAACTCGTGGCCCTGTGTCTGGGGGCGCTCCATTTACATGGACACTGACATGTCTCCGTGTTTTGCAAACGGACACACGGTCCGTGAAAACACACTGACATGTGCAGAGACACATTTATTTTAATGTGTCTACGTAAGTCAGTGTCTCCGGTACGTGAGGAAACTGTCACCACACGTACAGGAGCCACTGACTTGTGAAACCGGCCTTACCAGAAGCACGTCGGAAATCCCGCCCATTGGTGACCCCGTCACGCGATCATGGGTCACCAATGGGTCGGCATGACAACCAGAGGTCTGAAGCAGAGCTCTATGGTTGCCATTGCCGGATGGTCGGCACTCATAGCAAGTGAGCATTTCTGCTACACACAGGTGATCTGATTATCGCCTGTATGTAGCAGAGCAGTTCAAAGTACTGCAGCTTCTAGTCTCCCATAGATACTATTAAAGCATGCAAAAAGTAAAAACATTTTTTAAAAATATTAAAAAAAGAAAAAGAAATTTAAAAGTTCAAATCAGCCCCAATTGGCCCACTGAAAATAAAGCAATAACAAAAATCAAATATACACATATTTGGTATTGCCGTTTTCAGAATCACCCGATCTATCAATATAAAGAAAGAATTAACCCGATCGCTAAACGGCGTAATGAGAAAAAAATTCAAAGCGCCAGACTTTTTTTGTCGCCGCTACATTGCAATAAAATGCAATAATGGGCGATCAAAAGATCATATTTACACCAAAATGGTATTAATAAAAAGCTCATCTTGGTGTACAAAATATAAGCTGTCACCCAGCCCCAGATCATGAAAACTGTAGACACTACAAGTTTCGGAAAATATATATATTTTTTTTACCAAAGTTTTAACTTTTATTTCACCACTTAAATAAAAAAAAACCTAGACTAGTTTGGTGTCTATGAATTCGTAATGACCTGGAGAATCATAATGGCAGGTCAGTTTTAGCATTTAGTGAATATGGTAAAAGAAAATTTTAAAAACAACTGTGGAATTGCTTTTTTTTTGCAATTTCACCGCACTTGGATTTATTTTCCCATTTTCCAGTACAAGATATGTTAAAACCAATGGTGTTGTTCACAAGTACAACTGTCCTGCAAGAATCAAGCCCTCCCATGGCCATTTTGACTAAAAAATAAAAAAGTTATGGCTCTGGGAAGATGGGGAGCAAAAAACGCATAGATAAAAATACCTCCGGTCATGAAGGGGTTAATATATTCAAATTCTACAAGATCAGTGCTTGTGGCATTTAGGTAACATGTCCTATTTGATGGCACTGTTTCCTTCTGAATACTGTCCCATTTTCTGTATGACAGCCCGGCGAAGTGACGAAAAGAACTGAAATTATCAGTTCTCTGTGTGTAAAAACAAAACTATATGCATTAGCTGCTGCTTCTGTATTTTGGCAGATATTAGGCAATCCCATGACATCATTGCTGACAGCATAGGGATTTCTTGTGTCAGAGAAAGTTCTCTATGTCACAGTGATTATATCACAGTTAGGGTATGTTCACACGTTCAGGATTTCCATCCTTTTTTTTTCAGGACAGTTTTTTTTAAAAAACTGCAGCTCTTGGCAGAAAACGCAGGTCCTTTTTTTGGTCCTTTTTTTGTCCTTTTTTGATGCGTTTTTTTATCCTTTTTTTATGCAGTTTTCTATGCAGAGACTGTGTGTTTCCTAGGAAGCTTTTTAGGGCTAAAATGGCTGAAAATACCCTAACCCTACCCCTAACCCTAACCCTACCCCTAACCCTACCCCTAACCCTACCCCTAACCCTAACCCTAACCCTACCCCTAACCCTACCCCTAACCCTAACCCTACCCCTAACCCTACCCCTACCCCTATTCTAACCTTAGTGAAAAAAAAAAAAAAATTCTTAATTTTTTTATTGTCCCTACCAATGGGGGTGACAAAGTGGGGGGGGTGTCATTTACTATTTTTTTATTTTGATCACTGAGATAGGTTATATCTCAGTGATCAAAATGCACTTTGGAGCGAATCTGCCGGCCGGCAGATTCGGCGGGCGCACTACGCATGCGCCCGCCATTTTGCAAGATGGCGGCGCCCAGGGAGAAGACGGCCGGACGGACACCGGGACGCCGGGTAAGTATAAGGGGGGGAGATTAGGGCATGGGGGGGGCATCGGAGCACTGGGGGGGGGGCATCGGAGCACGGGGGGGCGGGATCGGAGCACGGGGGGGCAGCCACACTCCGCCCACGCACTTCCGCCCGCTCCCCCGCACTTCCTGCTGCAGCGGTTCTGCACATCAAATCGCAGTAAAACCCGCAGATATATTTTTGATCTGCGGGTTTTACTGCGATTTTGACCTCACAATGGAGGTCTATGGGTGCAGAACCGCTGCGGTTCAGGAAAAAGAAGTGACATGCTCCTTCTTTTTTGCCGCAGCTATTCTGCGCGGCTTTTTAAACGAAATTACGGATCATGTGCACAGCAGTGACTGTTTTCCATAGGGTTACATTGTTATGTACCCTGCATGGAAAACAGCTGCGGAACCGCAGCGGCAAAACCGCTGCGGTTCCGAAGTAAAAAACGCACTGTGTGAACATGGCCTTATTAGTAAGGGTATATTCACACATTTTTTTCCGACTTATTTAAATCGGGTTCAATCTGACAACCTCATGAAAATGTGCCCAGAAAACGCTCAAAAGAATGAACCTAATTTCTATGTAAAAATAACGATGTTCCTATGGGCTGAAAAGAAAAAAAAGAGAGAAAACACTGCGCCTCCTAGTGCAATAGCTTCAAGATGGGTATGCAGCCCCAGGCTCGTGGATACCAGTTGCAGAACTGCTCACCTAAGGGCTCATACTCACTTGCGAGAAACTCGGATGAGTCTCACACAGCAATACCCGGCACTGCACCCAGCACTCAGATCGGAGCGTGCGGCCGCATAGAAATACATGCAGCCGCACGCACCGCTCCTGAGTGCCGGGTGCAGCGCTGGGTATTGCCGTGCGAGACTCATCCGAGTTTCTCGCAAGTGAATATGAGCCCTTAGAAGGTTGTTCAGGGAGCAGGAACAAGGAGCCGCTAAGGAGCAATTGTGATGTCTGGGCATCCACCCAACTTCTTAAAATTAAGCCTGAAGGAAAATACTGATCTTTGGGTACTACTGGTTGAAGAACTTCAAAAGATTTTTTACCTTTGAGTAACCTTGTAGCAATAAATTACTTATTCTAATCCCGTTGGATCAACTTTTCATTCCAGTCAGACTTCCTCAACTTGTAGTGCCCTAGGATCAATATTTTCCTCCAGACTTTATTTAGCTGTTTATGTGTTTATACTTTTGAGTGTCTTTTAGCCTCTTCAGGGTTCCTAAAATGCCAAGTGGTTAAATGAAGTGACTTTCCAATTCATCAAGAGTTTTCTGCTTGGTTGTGTCTTAGAGTGTTTGGTGAGCGTTTTTGCTTCAATATATTCACATGTGTGCACATACCCTTAACTGTATATGGCCTACAGTAGGAAAAGCACAAATAATTAATTTTTGGGTAAATAATTTTTGTACTTCAACAAACCCTTCAGCAACCTTCAGAATTACGTAAAGTGGGGCATTCGCTAATTTTTCACTAAGTTACCAGAACAGATGCTCACATTCAAGGCAGTACTCTGTTTTCCCAGAAAAAGCCTTCTGCTGATGCTCATCATTACATTAATGTGATTAAAGGTTTAGCAGAGATAAAAGAGAATTTGCTGTTCTTGCCCTGTTCTAATTCTTCACTCTCAGTCCTAGAAGCAGAGTCTGAACACGGCGGTGGAGACAGGAATATTGAGTTTGAAGATTGGCCCAATATGCCTCCTTTCTTTCATAGACTGATATTTCTACTTATATTTTCCAATGCCTGGAGTAACCCTGTGTTTCAACCTTCTCTTGTGCTGGACATGGCCAAAGTCCTGCTGGATAACTATTGTTTTCCAGAGAATCTGGTAGGAATGCAAGAAACTATAGAGCAAGCAATAAAAAGTGGAGAAATTCTACACATCTCCGATCCATATACATTGGCTAATGTCTTCACAGCTGGAGTACAAGGCTCCCTGAATGATCCTCGTCTCATAGTTTCATATGAGCCAACTGATACAATGGAGAAACAAGAGGTAGAGATCATCCCAACGACTGAGCAACTGCAACTCCTTGTTGAAAAAGCTATTAAGTATGAAGTCCTCACAGGAAACATTGGCTATCTTCGTGTTGACTGTATAATAGGCCAAGATATACTACAAAGAATTGGCCCTTTGCTTGTTAAAAACATATGGAAGAAATTGATGCCAAGTTCTGCTCTTATCCTTGATTTAAGGTATTGCACTCAGGGGAAGATCTCTGGAGTTCCCATTGTTGTTTCCTACTTATGTGAAGCTGAACCTGCGGTCCACATTGATACCATTTACAACCGAGCCTCCAACACCACCTCTGAACTGCGAACATTGCCTGCACTGATAGGTGAGAGATACAGCAAAGATAAAGATGTGGTAGTGCTTACAAGCAGGTTCACCCAAGGTGTCGCGGAAGATGCTGCATACATTCTAAAGCATATGAACAGGGCTGTTCTTGTTGGGGAGAAAACTGCAGGTGGCTCATTGGACATACAGAAGATAAAGATTGGCCAGTCAAATTATTATATCACTGTTCCGGTAGCTAGGTCTATCAGCCCTCTGACTGGGCAGAGTTGGGAAGTGGCTGGAGTCTTTCCTTGTGTGGTTGTTAATGCAGAAGATGCTTTGAATAAAGCCATGGCCATTCTGTCTGTACGTTCTAAAATTCCGAATGTATTACATCAACTCAGTGTGATCTTGGGCAACTTTTATGCTTTCTATGATCGTATACCAACCATTCTAAAGCACCTTTCACATACAGACTATGCAGCAGTCATTTCTGAGGAAGATCTTGCTTCTAAGCTAAATTATGAACTTCATTCAATTACTGAGGATCCAAGGCTAATATTAAGAGGCAAATTAGACACTCCAACAATTCCAGAAGTTTATCCTTCTGCAAAAGATTTACCAGATGACAGAAATCTTCTCCAAACTTTGGTCAACACTGTCTTTAAAGTTAACATCCTTCCAGGAAACATTGGATATTTTCGCTTCGACGAGTTTGCTGATATCTCCATTCTTGCCAAGTTAGGTCCTTATATTGTCACCAAAGTTTGGGATCAAATTAGTAACACAGAAAATCTAATTATAGACTTAAGGTACAACACTGGTGGGCCATCTACAGCTGTTCCTTTACTTTTGTCCTACTTTCAAGAGCCAGAGTCTAGAATCCGTTTATTTACTACATATGACCGTCTTACCAACTCTACCCAAGAATTCTACAGCTTTCCTAAACTTCTAGGAAAACCCTACAGGTCTAAGAAAGGCGTCTATGTGTTGACTAGTCACAAAACATCCACAGCTGCAGAGGAATTTGCTTACCTCATGCAGTCATTAAGCAGGGCAACTATCATTGGAGAAATTACATCTGGGACTCTTATGCATTCTCAGGTATTCAATCTGGAAGAAACCCAATTAACTGTTACAGTACCGGTAATCAATTTTATAGATAACAATGGTGAATGTTGGCTTGGGGGAGGTGTAGTTCCAGATGCAATTGTGCTGGCAGAAGAAGCATTAGACAAAGCTAAAGAGATAATTGCATTTCATCCTGAAGTGTCTGCATTGGTAGAAGGCACAGGGCAACTTTTAGAAGTCCATTATGCGATTCCAGAGGTGGCTTTCAAGGTTAGTCAGGCCCTCCAACACAAGCTATCTGAGGGTAGGTACCGCTCTGTGGTGGACCTAGAGTCTTTAGCTTCTCAACTGACATCTGACATTCAGGAGTTCTCAGGAGATCACAGACTTCATGTTTTTTATAGTGATATTGAGCCTGAAATATTAGAAGATAAAACGGCAAAGATCCCATCTCCTGAAGAGCTCAGCTACATCATTGACGCCTTATTCAAAATTCAAGTATTACCAGGAAACGTAGGTTATCTGCGGTTTGACATGATGGCTGATGCAGAGATTATTAAAGTTATTGGCCCCCAACTAGTTAATCTTGTTTGGAACAAGCTCGTTGATACAAGCTCACTAATTATCGATATGAGATTCAACACTGGTGGTTATTCCACTGCTATCCCCATTTTTTGTTCCTATTTTTTTGACCCAGAGCCTCTGCAACACCTGTACACAGTATATGACCGCAGTACATCCACAGGCACAGAAATCTGGACACTACCGGTGGTGGTTGGCCAAAGATATGGATCTACTAATGACATTTATGTCCTTACAAGTCATATGACTGGATCAGCTGCTGAAGCCTTTACAAGATCAATGAAAGATCTGAACAGAGCAACTATCATTGGGGAGCCAACAAGTGGGGTATCCTTATCTGTTGGTATGTACAAAGTAGAAAAAAGCCACCTTTATGCATCAATTCCAAATCAAGTAGTGATCAGTTCAGTGACTGGTAAAGTATGGAGTGTATCGGGAGTAGAGCCCCATGTTATAATTCAAGCTAATGAAGCTATGAATAGTGCCCACCGCATTATTATCCTACGCTCCAAGATACCCTCAGTCATTCAGACTGCAGGCAAACTCGTGGCAGATAACTATGCAGTTGCAGAAACCGGGGCAGAGGTGGCCTCAAAACTACTGTCATTGGTGAACAAAGCAGACTACAAAATGATAAACTCTGAAGTGGAGTTAGCTGAGAAATTAAACCATGATCTTCAGACCCTTTCTGGAGATGTCCATCTGAAAGCCGTATTCATACCTGAAAACTCCAAGGATCGCATCCCAGGCGTTGTGCCCATGCAGGTAATCTATATACCATACTTTCTTTTCTGTCATTTATATGCATTATTTTTTTATTAGGGCAGTCTAGAATAATGAAGTAATGTTAGAACGTCATTCAGCTGAATTTTGCTGTGAAATTCTGATTTATTAAGGGGTGGCCCTCTGTTCAGGATCATCATTACTTGGTCAGAGTGGAGAGCAACTATCAAGAGTAATTCTAGCTGAAGAGGGCCTGAGCTGTAACCACACAAACTAATGATTTGAATGGACACTGTGTATTGCTTAATTTCCCCTGTGTTGGCGTTGTAGAAAACATAGTTGCTAGTAGCCGATCACTTGTTTTTGCACAAGCTTGCTTCAGTGTACATTAAAGCTTGTGCAAAAACAAGTGATCGGCTGCTGCTCCAAAGAAGCCACTAAGATGTCAAAAATGATTGTGCCTTCAACAAAACTAACTATCCAAAAAATGTTCAAACAGTTCACTGTAGGGTTTAACAATACAATTTACAAATTGCCTGATGGCAAATAAACCCTAACTAAAGATTCTGAGATTTAAAAAATAACTTATTGATTAAACTATATTTACAATATTAATGTCTCAGGAATTAGAAACCAATCATGGCAATAGTGTTTAAACACAACCTAATCCTCTTGAATCTCCTTATGGGATCTCTTCAGGGTGGTGCAATTGCATAGAATAAATTTGTGAAATATCAAAGAAGGAACTCACCCAATCCTGTCTCATAAGTGATTTTAATCCATTACAAAAACGGCATAGTGGAGGTGCAGGTTTCAGGGAGTTTTTCAGGTTATACAGAAGACCTGACAGACTACGGCTGTTTCACGCCTTCCTGGTGCTTCTACGGCACCCTATTCTGTCAGGTCACGCTGTGATTTTACTGTACCTGGCAGATGAAATGTCGGGTTTTCAAGGACATGGGTGTGTAAAAATTGGACAGCACTTGCATTGTCCGAATGCCGTGTGATTTTTTTTCTTTTTATCACACCCATTGACTTGCATTGACGAGTCTCATTCGAGATATGAGGACAATCAGCATGCTGCAATTTTTTTCTCAGTTCGATTTCAGCTGAGAAAAAAAATCGCAGATGATCAGGAACTCATAGATTAACATTGCTCAGAGTGTAATCTGATTTTTTATTGGATTGCCCTCGTCCGTTTTCCTAGCAGATGAGAATGAGTCCAAAGTTTGTTGACCGTAATTTATATTTGGATCTTGTATGTACCCTGTTCTCATGTAGAGCACCATGGGATAAATGGTGCTCTAAAAATAAATAATAATAATAATAATACTGAACATTACCAAACATGATTGTACCAAGACCAATAATGCAATATAGGAGCAAAATAATAATTACAGACCACAACCAAATATTATCAGCTAATACAGTAGTGATAGTACCACCATACGGATCATTAACCACAACCACTGTACTAAGACTGGTATTACTACCATACAGTGCCCGTGTAATGGTAATATCAGTTCTACACATGTGCTGTACAGATAAAGTCACTTCCTGATGACATTGTCACTGATTGGAGTTGGTCACTTTCCTTTTTATTTTCAATTCAGTCCAGACCACCATTATTTATTATTTATTTTACTTAATTTTAAAACTCCATAAATTCCACAGTTCAAGCACGGGGAGAACATGTCCTTGCAGATGTTGTCCTTGGTGGGGTTTGAACCCAAGACCCCAGTGTTGCAAGTCTACAGTGACATAACTACTGAGTTACTGTGCTGCCCTATGACTTCATCCATCTTCTTCCATCCTTGACTCATCTCTACGGAATGTAACACACAGACATCTTTGACTCATCCGGGTGCACCCTCCTCAGCTTCCCCCACCCTTAGGGTTCTTTCACATTGCCTTTAGGCATCCGTTCAATGGCCCAGTCAGGGCTTACGTCCAAACACCCCGAAAAATGTGATTCGGACATTGCTACGGGGCCATAGCCTATAATGGTGCCAACAGAGTGAATGTGCACTCCTTTGTTTATAATTTTCAGGCGAATACGCCTACTGGAGGCTGTAACAGATTGTCAACCTGAACCCATTTGAAATAAATGGGGACCCGAACTTTGGAGCTGGAAATTCTCTTTCTTTCTCCTCGGACTCCCAAACTATAAAACGGACCTTCAAGAGAAGTCCATGTTCGGAGTTCAGCATCGGACACTAGTTGACCATTAAAGGGACACTGTCACCTGAATTTGGAGGGAACAATCTTCAGCCATGGAGGCGGGGTTTTTGGGTGTTTGATTCACCCTTTCCTTACCCGCTGGCTGCATGCTGGCTGCAATATTGGATTGAAGTTCATTCTCTGTCCTCCATAGGACACGCCTGCGCAAGGCAAGATTGCCTTGTGCAGGCATCTACTACGGAGGACAGAGACTGAACTTCAATCCAATATTGCAGCCAGCATGCAGCCAGCGGGTAAGGAAAGGGTGAATCAAACACCCAAAAACCCCGCCTTCATGGCTGAAGATTGTTCCCTCCAAATTCAGGTGACAGTGTCCCTTTAAGAACCCCAAACTTTACAGATAGAGTTAGCTCATCTCTAGTAACTAGTAGTTTCTCCAAGTTGGTGGGTCCTTGGTGGGATTTGCACCCGGGATCCCAGCGTTGCAAAACTTCAGTGTTAATCACTGAGTCACTGTGCTGCCATCTGCCTCCTAATAGTAATAATGCCCCCCTGGGCCTCTTTATAGTAATAGTGCCCCATGTGGCTCACTCTAGTAAGAATGCCCTTTGTGTCTTTTTATACCGTTGCAACCCCCATCGTAAACTAGTCTTATTATACTCAACATTTACATACTTTTTGCTGCTTGCAATAAACCAACCAATAAACTTCATTATAGCAATAGCGCCCCCTGTGCTTCGTTATGGTAAAAGTGCCCCCTTTGCTTTTCTACAGTATTAATGTCCCCTTGTGCCTCCTTTGAGTAATAGAGCCACCCTATAGTACTAATATCCCCCTGTGCTTCCATGTAATACAGCCACCCTATAGTATTAATGTCCCCTGTGCCTAATTAGAGTATTACAGCAGCTCATTTACTAGTGGTTCTCAGCCTGGACGGTCGCTTCTTGGCAACATCCAGTTTGAAAACTGTTTATACCCAGACATGGATTACGGCATGGGACAGAACGATGGACTGGTGAGGGATATGGTTGTTTTTTTTTATTTTTGTTTCATTACAGGAAACAAGGGCTTCAGTGGAATTAGGCTTTAGGTGAGTAAAACTGTGTTTAATATATTTTAATGAATAGTGAAAGAAAAGAGCGCAAGTGTAGTGCACACAAGGCAATAATGAATAAAATGAGGCTTTATTACAACAACAATGCCAAAACAGACAATATATAATTCAAAACAATTAAAATCATGATGGAGCGACATGCAGGACAATGAAAGGCAAGTACGGTAAGTAAGAAATGTGCAAAATTACAAAGATATTCAAAAATGGCAAAAGCAGTCAATATTGTGAACACATGATAAATCTGACATGAAAAAGGCAATGAAAGGATTCCCGGGGGGAGTAATACCGGATGTCTATGACTAAGAATGATTGTCAAACAAGGAAAAAGTAATATTTGTAAATTGTATATAATATACTAGATGGTGGCCCGATTCTAATGCATTGGGTATTCTAGAATATGTATGTAGTTTACAACCACGTAGTATATAGCACAGCCACGTAGTATATAGCACAGCCACGTAGTATATTGCCCAGCCACGTAGTATATTGCCCAGCCACGTAGTATATTGCCCAGCCACGTAGTATATTGCACAGCCACGTATATAGCACAGCCACGTAGTATATAGCACAGAGACATAGTATATAACACTGTCCATGCAGTATATAACCCAGGCCACGTAGTATAGAGCACAGCGATGTAGCATATTGCCCAGTCACGTAATATATACCACAGCCACGTAGTATATAGCACAGCTCATATAGTATATAGCACAGAGATGTAGTATATAACACAGCCCACGCAGTATGTAACACAGCCCACGCAGTATCTAACAGAGCCCACGTAGTATATAGCAATGTGGGCACCATATCCCTGTTAAAAAAAGAATTTAAATAAAAAATAGTTATATACTTACCTTCTGGAGCCCCCGGATACAGGCGAGGCGGTTACCGATGCTCCTCGTGACGCTCCGGTCCCAAGAGTGCACTGCGGTCTCGCGAGATGATGACGCTACGTTATCATCTCGCGAGACCGCAATGCATGGACCGGTCACCAGAACGTCGCGAGGAGCGGGAAAGGCCTCGGCTGGATCCGGGGGCCCACGGAAGGTGAGTATATGATTTTTTTTTTCATTATTTTTAACATTAGATCTTTTGCCTATGCGGCATCAATAGTAAAAAGTTGGTCACACAGGGTTAATAGCAGTGTTAACGGAGTGTGTTACACCGCAGCATAACGCGGTTCGTTAACGCTGCCATTAATCCTGTGTGAGCGCTGACTGGGGTGGAGTATGGACTGCGGGCACTGACTGCGAGGAGTAAGGAGCAGCTATTTTGCCGCTGGACTGTGCCCATCGCTGATTGGTCGTGACCAATCAGCGACTTGGGATTTCCGTGACAGAAAGAAAGACAGAAGGACAGACAGAAAGACGGAAGTGGACCTTAGACAATTATATAGTAGATGAATGAAATTTGCAAATGCCTGTCCTAAGCCAAAAGACCACTCTCCCTGCGAACCAAATCGCGCATGAATATGTACCAAGCGATTGCCATATATAGGAAATATATACATGACATGTTCAAGTCAATATTTAAAATCATGACCAAAGGAATGGAAAAGGTACATCAGTGGCTCAAACACACATGCAAGCCTTCATGATGTGTATATCAAAAAATAATAAGGCAAAAATAAGCCAAATAAAGATCACATATGTGAACCAGGGCCAGCGTTTGGCACAGGCAGACCAGGCAGACGCCTGGGGCCCCCACCTACAAAGGGGGCCCCCTGCATCTGCAACCCCTGTATAAAGTGCCCAGAGGGTGTACAGCAGTGAAGCAGCAGTCCCAGAGCGTCTCACCCAAACCCCCCTTGAGACCCCCTCAGTGCAGTGATTTACTCATGTGGTCCTGGAGCTCTGTGCTGTTTGCTGTAGGATCAGGTTTCACAGTCACATACAGCAGTCATCAGCATAGGCTCTGACCACAGTCACTGCTTGTAATCTGACAGGGCGACCTGCTGTCACTACTGTCTGGATGACACAAGGCAGGAATATTGTCTGCTGAATCAGGGTATTTATTATGTAGAAATAAATGAATTCCCATGTGAAACAATAAAGGGTAAACTATACACATATATAGTACAGGTGTGCATAGGAATCAGCGTTTTTGGTGCATTTTTTTTGCAACCAAAGCCTGCTCTCTTGGCAGTAAAAACACTGCTTTCAAAACACCCATTTTTTAGGGTATGTGCAGAGGATCGGGAAATGGCAGCACCTTGGACGCAGTGGACATGTGCTGCGTCCAAAGTGCTGCCATGTTTTGACCACAGGTGATTCCGCATCTGTTCATTGAACTGTTTGGAATCACCAGATCCTATACATTGTAGGGGTGAGATTTCTCTTGCGGAGACTCGCGTCTACACCAGATAAACTGGCATGCTGAGGTCTGGAGAGACGCACCGCATGTCCATCTCTGCGGGTGAGGTGCAGGTGATAGTGCACACATAGTAGAGATGGGGTTTCTTGAAATCCCATCCACTATACTGTAACATCTGGCCGCTGCGGGTTGGACGCTGCCCCGCAGCGTTTACTGATTGTGGGCACACACCCTTAGAGCTTTTGCGGTTTGTTTTTTACAGTTTACATTTTGTCTACAGTACATGTTTAATAAAGTTAGTGTTATTCACAAAAAATGCAGCGAAAAACAACGTTGCAACATTTGTAGCATTTTTTTAATTTTTTCATTGCTTTCTATGGGTGAAAAAAATTGCTGAAAGCGACACGCTGCAGATTTAAAAAAAGGCTGCAGTTGTGAAATTCAGTCAGGGGAAAATAAAAGGGTGTGCAGGAGATTTCTGAAAATCTCAGTTTTTGCTTGTGCTGTAAAATGCTGTAAACTTATTTGCAGAAGAAAAAGCTGCAAAAATTCTGCATATGAACATAGTGAAAAGCTGCTTTTCAAAGTGCCAGCGAAACATAGGAGATTTATAAAAAATCTTCTGCAGGCGCTTGTTTTTTTCTGACTGGATTTCAGAACTGTAGCGCTATTTAACCCCTTTCTGCCATTAGACGTACTATTCCGTCCATGTGGGGTGGACTTTACTTCCCACGGACGGAATAGTACGTCATAGGCGATCGGCCGCGCTCACGGGGAGCGGTCACGGACTGCCCCCGGCACATTAACCCCCGGCACACCGCGATCAAACATGATCGCGATGTGCCGGCGGTGCAGGGAAGCATCGCGCAGGGAGGGGGCTCCCTGCGGGCTTCCCTGAGACCCCCGCAGCAACGCAATGTGATCGCGTTGCTCCGGGGGTCTCCTACCTCCCTCCCTGCAGAAAGTCCCAGATCCAAGATGGCCACGGATCCGGGTCCTGCAGGGAGGGAGGTGGCTTACCAAGTGTTTGCTCAGAGCAGGCACTTGGTAACGCTGCACTGCTCTCAGACAGATCGGTGATCTGTCAGAGTGCTGTGCAAACTGGCAGATCACCGATCTGTATTGTCCCCCCCCCCGGGACAAAGTAAAAAAGTTTAAAAAATTTTTTACAAGTGTGTAAAAAAAAAAAAAAAAAAAAATCCTAAATAATGAAAAAAAAAAAATGTATATTATTCCCATAAATACATTTCTTTATCTAAATAAAAAAAACAAACAATAAAAGTACACATATTTAGTATCGCCGCGTCCGTAACGACCCGACCTATAAAAATGTCCCACTAGTTAACCCTTTCAGTAAACACCGTAAGAAAAAAAAAAAAAACGAGACAAAAAACAATGCTTTATTATCATACCGCCGAACAAAAAGTGGAATAACACGCGATCAAAAAAACAGATATAAATAACCATGGTACCGCTGAAAGCGTCATCTTGTCCCGCAAAAAACGAGCCGCCATACAGCAACATCAGCAAAAAAATAAAAAAGTTATAGTCCTCAGAATAAAGCGATGCAAAAATAATTATTTTTTCTATAAAATAGTTTTTATCGTATAAAAGCGCCAAAACATTAAAAAAATGATATAAATGAGGTGTCGCTGTAATCGTACTGACCCGAAGAATAAAACTGCTTTATCAATTTAACCAAACATGGAACGGTATAAACGCCTCCCCCCAAAGAAATTCATGAATAGCTGGTTTTTGGTCATTCTGCCTCACAAAAATCGGAATAAAAAGCGATCAAAAAATGTCACGTGCCCGAAAATGTTACCAATAAAAACGTCAACTCGTCCCGCAAAAAACAAGACCTCACATGATTCTGTGGACCAAAATATGGAAAAATTATAGCTCTCAGAATGTGGTAACGCAAAAAATGTTTTTTGCAATAAAAAGCGTCTTTCAGTGTGTGACGGCTGCCAATCATAAAAATCCGCTAAAAAACCCGCTATAAAAGTAAATCAAACCCCCCTTCATCACCCCCTTAGTTAGGGAAAAATAAAAAAAAATTTAAAAAATGTATTTATTTCCATTTTCCCATTAGGGTTAGGGCTAGGGTTAGGGTTAGGGCTAGGGTTAGGGTTAGGGCTAGGGTTAGGGCTAGGGTTAGGGCTAGGCTTAGGGCTAGGGCTAGGGTTAGGGTTAGGGCTAGGGCTAGGGTTAGGGTTAGGGCTAGGGTTAGGGCTAGGGTTAGGGCTAGGGTTATGGCTAGGGCTAGGGTTAGGGCTAGGGTTAGGGCTAGGGTTAAGGCTAGGGTTAGGGCTAGGGTTAAGGATACAGTTAGGGTTAAGGCTACAGTTAGGGCTGGGGCTAAAGTTAGGGTTAGGGTTTGGATTACATTTGCGGTTGGGAATAGGGTTGGGATTAGGGTTAGGGGTGTGTCTGGGTTAGAGGTGTGGTTAGGGTTACCGTTGGAATTAGGGTTAGGGGTGTGTTTGGATTAGGGTTTCAGTTACAATTGGGGGTTTCCACTGTTTAGGCACATCAGGGGCTCTCCAAACGCGACATGGCGTCCGATCTCAATTCCAGCCAATTCTGCGTTGAAAAAGTAAAACAGTGCTCCTTCCCTTCCGAGCTCTCCTGTGTGTCCAAACAGGAGTTTACCCCAACATATGGGGTATCAGCATACTCGGAACAAATTGGACAACAACTTTTGGGGTCCAATTTCTCCTGTTACCCTTGGGAAAATACAAAACTGGGGGCTAAAAAATAATTTTTGTAGGAAAAAAAAAGATTTTTTATTTTCACGGCTCGGCGTTATAAACTGTAGTGAAACACTTGGGGGCTCAAAGTTCTCACAACACATCTAGATAAGTTCGTGGGGGGGTCTAGTTTCCAATATGGGGTCACTTGTGGGGGTTTCTACTGTTTAGGTACATTAGGGGCTCTGCAAACGCAATGTGACGCCTGCAGACCATTCCATCTAAGTCTGCATTCCAAATGGCGCTCCTTCCCTTCCGAGCCCTCCCATGCGCCCAAACGGTGGATCCCCCCCACATATGGGGCATCAGCGCACTCAGGACAAATTGCACAACAACTTTTGGCGTCCAATTTCTCCTGTTACCCTCGAGAAAATACAAAACTGGGGGCTAAAAAATAATTTTGGGGGGAATTTTTTTTTTTTTTTTCACGGCTCTGCGTTAGAAACTGTAGTGAAACACTTGGGGGCTCAAAGTTCTCACAACACATCTAGATAAGTTCCTTGGGGGGTCTAGTTTCCAATATGGGGTCACTTGTGGGGGGTTTCTACTGTTTAGGTACATTAGGGGCTCTGCAAACGCAATGTGACGCCTGCGGACCATTCCATCTAAGTCTGTATTCCAAATGGCGCTCCTTCCCTTCCGAGCCCTCCCATGCGCCCAAACGGTGGTTCCCCCCCACATATGGGGTATCAGCGCAGTCAGGACAAATTGCACAACAACTTTTGGGGTCCAATTTCTCCTGTTACCCTTGGGAAAATACAAAACTGGGGACTAAAAAATAATTTTTGTGGGAAAAAATTTTTGTTTTATTTTTACGGCTTTGCATTATAAACTTCTGTGAAGCTCTTGGTGGGTCAAAGTGCTCACCACACATCTAGATAAGTTCCTTAGGGGGTCTACTTTCCAAAATGGTGTCACTTGTGGGGGGTTTCAATGTTTAGGCACATCAGTGGCTCTCCAAACGCAACATGGCGTCTCATCTCAATTCCTGTGAATTTTGCATTGAAAAGTCAAACGGCGCTCCTTCCCTTCCGAGCTCTCCCATGCGCCCAAACAGTGGTTTAACCCCACATATGGGGTATCAGCGTATTCAGGACAAATTGTACAACAACTTTTTGGTTCCAATTTCTTCTCTTACCATTGGGAAAATAAAAAATTGGGGGCGAAAAGATAATTTTTGTGAAAAAAAAATGATTTTTTGTTTTTACGGTTCTGCATTATAAACTTCTGTGAAGCACTTGGTGGGTCAAAGTGCTCACCACACCTCTAGATAAGTTCCTTAGGGGGTCTACTTTCCAAAATGGTGTCACTTGTGGGGGGTTTCAATGTTTAGGCACATCAGTGGCTCTTCAAACGCAACATGGCGTCCCATCTCAATTCCTGTCAATTTTGCATTGAAAGGTCAAACGGCGCTCCTTCCCTTCCGAGCTCTCCCATGCGCCCAAACAATGGTTTACCCCCACATATGGGGTATCAGCGTACTCAGGACAAATTGTGCAACAACTTTTTGGTTCCAATTTCTTCTCTTACCATTGGGAAAATAAAAAATTGGGGGCGAAAAGATAATTTTTGTGAAAAAAAAATGATTTTTTATTTTTACGGTTCTGCATTATAAACTTCTGTGAAGCACTTGGTGGGTCAAAGTGCTCACCACACCTCTAGATAAGTTCCTTAGGGGGTCTACTTTCCAAAATGGTGTCACTTGTGGGGGGTTTCAATGTTTAGGCACATCAGTGGCTCTTCAAACGCAACATGGCGTCCCATCTCAATTCCTGTCAATTTTGCATTGAAAGGTCAAACGGCGCTCCTTCCCTTCCGAGCTCTCCCATGCGCCCAAACAGTGGTTTACCCCCACATATGGGGTATCAGCGTACTCAGGACAAATTGTGCAACAACTTTTTGGTTCCAATTTCTTCTCTTACCATTGGGAAAATAAAAAATTGGGGGCGAAAAGATAATTTTTGTGAAGAAAAATGATTTTTTATTTTTACTGTTCTGCATTATAAACTTCTGTGAAGCACTTGGTGGGTCAAAGTGCTCACCACACCTCTAGATAAGTTACTTAGGGGGTCTACTTTCCAAAATGGTGTCACTTGTGGGGGGTTTCAATGTTTAGGCACATCAGGGGCTCTCCAAACGCAACATGGCGTCCCATCTCATTTCTAGTCAATTTTGCATTAAAAAGTCAAATGGCGCTCCTTCGCTTCCAAGATCTGTCATGCGCCCAAACAGTGGTTTACCTCCACTTATGGGGTATTCGCGTACTCAGGACAAATTGTACAACAAGGTTTGGGGTCCATTTTCTCCTGTAACCCTTGGTAAAAAAAAAAAAAAATTGGAGCTGAAGTAAATTTTTTGTGAAAAAAAGTTAAATGTTAATTTTTATTTAAACATTCCAAAAATTCCTGTGAAAGGGGTTAATAAACTTCCTGAATGTGGTTTTGAGAACCTTGAGGGGTGCAGTTTTTAGAATGGTGTCACACTTGGGTATTTTCTATCATATAGACCCCTCAAAATGACTTCAAATGAGATGTGGTCCTTAAAATAAAATGGTGTTGTAAAAATGAGAAATTGCTGGTCAACTTTTAACCCTTATAACTCCCTAACAAAAAAAAATTTTGGTTCCAAAATTGTGCTGATGTAAAGTAGACATGTGGGAAATGTTACTTATTAAGTATTTTGTGTGACATATCTCTGTGATTTAATTGCATAAAAATTCAAATTGGAAAATTGCGAAATTTTCAAAATTTTCGCCATATTTCTGTTTTTTTCACAAATAAACGCAGGTAATATCAAAGAAATTTTACCACTATCATGAAGTACAATATGTCACGAGAAAACAATGTCAGAATCACCGGGATCCGTTGAAGCGTTCCAGAGTTATAACCTCATAAAGGGACAGTGGTCAGAATTGTAAAAATTGGCCCGGTCCATAACATGCAAACCACCCTTGGGGGTAAAGGGGTTAAACTGTAGCGTGTCACTTCTTTCAGTGTGTTTTCACCTGTAGAAAGCAATGAAAGAATAAAAAAGCTGCAGATATTGCAACGGCATTTTTCACTGCAATTTTTTGAGTGGTTTTGGTGAATTAAACTATTAGGTCTCGTTCACATGTTCAGTATTTGTAATGCAGAAACAGCAATGGAACAATGAGGCTATGTGCACACATTGCGGAATCTGCCACGGATTCTTCCACGCAGATTCCTAAAAATCTGCAAGTAAGACGCCCTGCGTTTTACCTGCAGATTTATGGCGGAATTACCGCGGTTTTTGTGCGGTTTTCAACAGCGTTTTTACACCTGCAGATTCCTATTATGGAGCAGGTGTAAAACGCTGCAGAATCCGCACAAAGAATTGACATGCTGCAGAAAATACAACGCAGCGTTTCTGCGCAGTATTTTCCGCAGCATGTGTATGGTGGATTTTGTTTTCCAGACGTTTACATGGTACTGTACAACGCATGGAAAACTGCTGCAGATCCACAGCAGAATCCGCAGCGTGTGCAACATACCCTGAGAAACACGTCACCACTTCTGTATTTTTCACCCTCCTGGTTTTGGCTTACACATACTGATGTGAAATACTGACCCAATACTGACCAAATACTGATCATATGAATGTGGTCTTAAACATACTGTAGACAAAGCAAACATCCTCACTCCAAAAAAAAGCTGAAGAAAGTGTGTAGAACACCACAAAACAAGCTGAAAACAGGTGTTTTGAACGCAACATTTTTACTGCTAATAGAAAAGGTTTTGGCTAGTGATAAAAATGCTGCATGTGAACATAGTCTTACTCTGAAATGCCATGTCTATCTGTGGTGTTACATAGGACTGCATGTGATATATACTAAATTATCTGTACTCAAAGAATTATCACTGCTGTCTCTGGTGTTACCTAGGACTGCAGGTGACATCTACTACATTATATGTTCTCAGAGAGTTAGCACTGTTTTATCTGAAGAGTTAAAAAACAATTAAGAGGGGGTTGGGGGCAACTCTTTGTCTTGGGGCTTGGGCCCCCAATCATTTCTGACCCTAGCAACGCCCCTGCATACAGCTAATAGTGGCAGACCTGTTGGCTGATATAAGGCCCCTAAATATGGGGGCACAGTGTGAGCACTGGCTCCAGGCCCCTCCACCAACTGTATCCGCATCCTGCTCATGTACTGTAATCTAAATGTTTGTGTGATTTTACAATGTTAGCATTTGGGGCCCCACTTTAAATTTTTGCCTAGGGCCCCACTTTGTCTAAAACCGGCCCTGATGTGAACAAGCCACCATGATGAACTAGTATCCCCAAGGTTGTCAACAAAGACTGCACAAATATATGAACATACTTACTAGACCAAGATGCCCTAGTTCTGCCCAACACGTGTCGCTGCCTCAAAGCAGCTTCATCAGGGAAAGTCGTCATGAGGTGAGTAAGGACCTTATTTATAAAAGGGTGCGCATTGAGTAGCACCTGGCTACATGGTTCATTTGTACTGGATTAAGTGGTGCCCACTTTCTTCTCATTCTCAAGGGATATTTTTTAATAAAAAAGTTAAAGTGTTGTTTTTTTATTTCAAATAAAGGACTTTATACTTGCTGTGTCTTTATTTTCAGTACAACTATAGGATTAGTAATGGATAGGTGTCTTATAGACACCTCTCCATATCTAAGCTGTGGGCTTGATCTCACGGGACAATACAAAGGTAGCATCGACACCACAAATATGAACCCCACTTGCCACCGCTACAGTGCAAGTGGGAAGAGCCAGGCAAAGCGCCATAATTGGCGCATCTAGTAGATGTGTCTTTGCTTGGCCACTGTGGGCTGCTATTTTTAGGCTGGTGGGTCAATATCAATGGCGTAGCTGTCTGCTTTTGCAAGGCTGGTTATCAAAAATGGGGGGAGGGGAACCTCACAACAGTTTTTTAAATTATTTATTTAAATTTAAAAAATGCATGGGAACACCTCAATTCTTGATAACCAGCCTTGCTAGTGCTCACAGCTGAGGGTTGTAGTCCCCAGCTGTGAGTTTTGCTTGGCTCGCTATCAAAAATAGAAGGGAACCCACGCTGGATTTTTCATTTATGTATTTATAGTGCAGTCAGCGAGTGATGAATAATCCCATCAGCCGCTGCCTGCTCTCACTATTATTAATGGCAGCAGTCGTAGGCTGAATGGAGTATTAGTACCATCAGCCGCCAGCTGCTCACATTTGAATATAACCCTCAACAATCTACCCTGATCGCTGGCTGAGCAGGGGAGAAAGATGAGAGCCGTCTTCAGCACCTTGCGCCGGGGAACAGTGCTAACTATACCGCTGCTTCTCAGGCGCCGGTACGTGTCACAATGATGACATCCGTGTGCACGTGTATGGGACGTTTTGCGACCCATACTGCAGACAAGTCAACGTATTTTGCCCGTATTTTTGGGTCTACGTGTGTAAGTGTCTCCAGTACATGAGAAAACTGTCACCACACACAGGGCTGCCACTAGAAATTTTGGGGCCCCATACTGGCAAAATTTTCAGGGCCCCCTTGAGACTCCACCCAGGCTCCACCCCAGCCCCGCCTCCACGCTCCACCCCTCGGACTGTCCACAGTCCCACCGCTCTCTCTTGGAAAAACTCCACTTCTCACCTATGACACATTAAGAGTTCAGATCACCAGATCTAGCCGGCAGCTTTTTTTTGGCCAAAAGATTTTTTAAGCCACCACCATAACACAGTAGACACTTTTGGCCGGGCCCTACTCTTCTGTAACCTATTAAATATTTGTTAAAATATGCAATACAATTTAGGTATATTTTTATTTATTTTTCAATTTTTAAAATGACCAATAATATCACATACAAGGAACAAATACCGCTACACCATGACCAGACCGCATATTACCACCAGTGATCGAGTAATATCACATACAAGGAACAAATACCGCAACACCATGTCCAGACAACATATTACCACCACATAGTGGCTGAATACTACAATTCTGATCAGTAATAAAAAAAAGCACCATACTATCACCATAAGTGCCATTATACACAGGAGATCTGTACTTAGTATGCAGTGTCTGTGTACAGATAATACAGTGATCACTAGTAAAATTATACACAGGAGCTCTGTATATAGTATACAGTGTATAGTGTCAGTGTATAGGTAACACACTGACTCACCAGTGACGTCTCTAGGTGAAGTCCTTCATCTTTCATCCAGCACAGACCGCCATCATTTCTTCCAGCCAGGACTCATCTCTGCAGGAAATAACACAGTTATCTCAAGCTCTGCTTGCAGAACACATTACTTAATTTTTCCCAACTTCTACATTACACCACATGAAGAAAAAGAGGCGACATAGTGTCACTCTACACAGTAACAGGACCGCCCCCCCCCATTTAGAACAGTATACTCAAAAAATAAAATAAATACTTCACTGCAGTAATAATATCCCTAAATTAGTCCCTATGGTAATAATATTCCCCATCCTGGCCACCGTGTGTCTCATTCCTGGCATCAGCCATATGTTCTCCCATCCTGCCCTCATGAGTATCCATTCTGCCCCATATGATCTCCCCATCCTGCCCCATCTGTCTCCATCATATCCATCCTGCCCCATGATCCTGCACAATCTGTCTCCAATCCTGCCCCATCTGTCTCCAATTCTGCCCCCAGTGTCTCCAATCATGCCCCATGTCTTTCATCCTGCCCTGTGTCTCCATTCTGCCCACTATGTCTCCAATCATGCCCCCATGTCTGCAATCCTGCCACTTGTCTCCAATCATGCCCCCTGTGTCTCCATTCTGCCCCATCTGTCTCCAATCCTGCCCCATCTGTCTCCAGTCATGCCCCCATGTCTTTCATCCTGCCCCATGTCTCCAATCATCCCTCGTATCTCCATTCTGCCCCGTGTCTTGCATTCTGCCCCAATGTCCAGCATTCTGCCCGTGTCCAGCATTCTGCCCCTGTGTCTCAGTCTGCCCCTGTGTCCAGCATTCTGCCTGTGTCCAGCATTCTGCCCGTGTCCAGCATTCTGCCCCTGTGTCTCAGTCTGCCCCTGTGTCCAGCATTCTGCCCCTGTCCAGCATTATGCCCCGTGTCTCAGTCTGCCCCTGTGTCCAGCATTCTGCCCCTGTGTCCAGTATTTTGCCCCTGTGTCCAGCATTCTTCCCCGTGTCCAGCATTCTGCCCCCGTGTCCAGCATTCTTCCACTGTGTCCAGCATACTGACCCCTGTGTCCAGCTGCTCCAGCATACTGCCCCTGTCCAGCATTCTGCCCCAGCATATCCAGCATCTCTGCCCCAGCGTGTCCAGCATTCTGCCCCTGTGTCCAGCATTCTGCCCCTGCGTCCAGCATTCTGCCCCCGTGTCCAGCATTCTGCCCCCGTGTTCAGCATTCTGCCCCTGTGTCCAGCATTCTGCCCCTGTGCCCAGCATACTGCCCCTGTGTCCAGCATACTGCCCGTGTCCAGCTGCTCCAGTATACTGCCCCTGTCCAGCATTCTGCCCCAGCGTGTCCAGCATCTCTGCCCCAGCATGTCCAGCATACTACCCCTGTGTCCAGCATTCTACCCCGGGGCCCCCTGGATCGCCGCTCTCTCAAAAAAAAATAAAACACGAGTTCTTACCTGGCCGTGCTCCTGCGGCGGGCGAAGCTCACTCCCTCTACACAGGTGAAGCACGCACTCGCCGGCAGCTGACAATGACGTCAGACGCTGGCGAAGTTCACACTGCGGCCGCCCAAGTCAGCTGCCAGCCTCCGACTGGCTGGCGGCGGCTGTTAACTATTGACATGCGGGCACGGGCCCGCACGTCAATAGCGTGCCGCAGTGCCTGTAGGGGGGGCCCGGTGAGCAGATGAGACGGGGCCCGATGAGGGCCCCCTCTACTCACCGGACCCCATACGCCAGTAATGGCTTTAATGCCCTGACCACACATACCGGACACACTGTTGTCTGAAAGAGGCCTAATAGTATACCCTATAGTATAAATGTCCCACTGTGCCTTCTTATAATTATACCATACCCACCACAGTAGTAATGCCTCCACTGTGCCTGGCAAAGAATAACAATCTAATTCTCACCTTACTGTGCTCCCACAAAGAATACTTATGTGCTGCTACATTGCGGACTCCGGCCTAGTACAGGTAGCACAATGGAGCACTTCCTAGTCCTGTGCATTCACATCTCTGTTCAGCACACTATTCAGCACACTCTGAGCCGTTCCTGACTGGTTTGGTATCTTGAGGCTTTTAATGTCACTTATGCTATTTCTTTCTTTCAGATGCCACCTCCTGAGATGTTTGAGGACCTCATCAAATTTTCCTTTCACACTGATGTGTTTGAGAAGAACATTGGTTACTTGAGATTTGATATGTTTGCCGACTGTGAGATTCTTCACCAAGTATCAGATCTTTTAGTACAACATGTTTGGAAGAAAGTTGTTGATACAGGTGCCTTAATCATTGACTTGAGGTAGGTTGGCTAGCCCGCTCTGTTCAGAATTTGCTTAGTATTTCAGTCCTCCAAGACATCTCCTAGTGTTCAAGGTTAATCTTCTTGGACAGAGGACAGAGCTATCGCTAGATTTTACTTTAACCCCTTAATCCCATATGACATACTATCCTGTCGAAGTGACCTGGAACTTAATTCCCAGTGACGGGATAGTATGTCATATGCAATCGGCCGTGCTCATGGGGGGAGCGCGGCCGATCACGGCCGGGTGTTAGCTGACTATCGCAGCTGACATCCGGCACTATGTGCCAGGAGAGGTCATGGACCGCTCCTGGCACATTAACCCCCGGAACACTGCGATCAAACATGATCGCAACGTTTCGGGGGCATAGAGAAGCATCGCTCAGGGAGGGGGCTCCCTGCAGGCTCCCCTGAGACCCTCGGTACAAGGCGATGTGCTCACTTTGTACCGAGCGTCTCCTCCCTGCAGGCTCTGGATCCAAAATGGCCGGGGGGCTACGTCCGGGTCCTGCAGGGAGGTGGCATACAAGCGCCTGCTCGGAGCAGGCGCCTGTAAGCCTGGAGCAGTGCACGTCAGATCGCTGATCTGGCACAAGGCTCTGCAAAGTGTCAGATCAGCGATCTGTCACTATATAGTGATGCCCCCCTCTGGGACAATGTGATAATGTAAAAAAATATATTTTAATGTGTAAAAAAAAATAATTCCTAAATAAAGAAAAAAAAATATTGTTCCCATAAATACATTTCTTTATCTAAATTTTTAAAAAAACAATAAAAGTACACATGTTTAGTATCGCCGCATCCGTAACGACCCAACCTATGAAACTGTCCTACTAGTTAACCCTTCAGTGAATACCGTAAAAAAAAAAAAAGAGGCAAAAAACAACGCTTTATTATCATACAGCCGAACAAAAAGTGAAATAACACGCGATCAAAACGACGGAAATAAATAACCATGGTACCTCTGAAAACGTAATCTTGTCCCGCAAAATACGAGCTGCCATACAGCATCATCAGCGAAAAAATATAAACATTATAGTCCTCAGAATAAAGCGATGCAAAAATAATTATTTTTTCTATAAATAGTATTATCGTATAAAAGCGCCAAAACATAAAAAAAGATATAAGTGAGGTATAGCTGTAATCGTACTGACGAGAAGAATAAAACTGCTTTATCAATTTTACCAAACATGGAACGGTAAAGACGCCCCCCCAAAAGAAATTCATGAATAGCTGGTTTTTGGTCATTCTGCCTGACAAAAATCGGAATAAAAAGCGATCAAAAAATGTCACGTGCCTGATATTGTTACCGATAAAAACGTCAACTCATCCCGCAAAAAACAAGACCTCCCATGACTCTGTGGACCAAAATATGGAAAAATTATAGCTCTCAAAATGTGGAGACACAAAAACTATAAAAGTTAATCAAACCCCCCTTCATGACCCCCTCAGTTAGGGAAAAATAATAAAATTTAAAAAAATGTTTTTATTTCCATTTTCCCATTAGGGTTAGGGCTACCGTTAGGGCTAAGGTTAGGGCTAGGGTTAGGGCTAGGGTTAGGGCTAGGATTAGGGCTAGGGTTTATTGCTAGGATTAGGGTGAGGGTTAATGCTAGGGCTAGGGTTAGGGCTAGGGTTGGGGTTAGGTTTAGTGTTGGGTCTAGGGTTAGGGTTGGGGCTAGGGTTAGGGTTTGGGCTAGGGTTAGGGCTACGGTTAGGGTAGGGGCTAAAGTTGGGGTTAGGACTGGGGCTAAAGTTAGGGTTAGGGTTGAGGCTAAAGTTAGGGTTAAGTTTGGGGCTAAAGTTATGGTTAGGGCTACAGTTAGGGTTGGGCCTAAAGTTATGGTTAGGGTTGGGGCTAAAGTTAGGGTTTGGATTACATTTACGTTTGTGGTTAGGGTTATGGTTGGGATTAGGGTTAGGGGTGTGTTGGAGTTAGGGGTGTGGTTAGGGTTGGGATTAGGGTTTGGGGTGTGTTGGGGTTAGGGGTGTGGTTGGGATTAGGATTAGGAGTGTGTGTGGGTTAGGGTTTCAGTTACAATTGGGGGTTTCCACTGTTTAGGCACATCAGGGCTCTCCAAACATGACATGGCGTTCAATCTCAATTTCAGCCAACTCTGCGTTGAAAAAGTAAAACAGTGCTCCTTCCCTTCCGAGCTCTCCCGTGTGCCCAAACAGGGGTTTACTCCAACATATGGGGTATCAGCATACTCAGGACAAATTGGGCGATAACTTTTGTGGTCCAATTTCTCTTGTTACCCTTGGGAAAATAAAAATTTGGGGGGCTAAAAAAACATTTTTGTGAGAAAAAATGATATTTTATTTTCGCGGCTCTGCTTTATAAACTGTAGTGAAACACTTGGGGGTTCAAAGTTCTCACAACACATCTAGATAACTTCCTTGGGGGGTCTACTTTCCAATATGGGATCACTTGTGGGGGGTTTCTACTGTTTAGGTACATCAGGGGCTCTGCAAATGCAACGTGACACCTGCAGACCAATCCATCTAAGTCTGCATTCCAAATGGCGTTCTTTCCCTTCCGAGCTCTGCCATGCGCCCAAACGGTGGTTCCCCCCACATATAGGGTATCAGCGTACTCAGGTCAAATTGGACAACAACTTTTGGGGTCCAATTTCTCCTGTTACCCTTGGGAAAATACAAAACTGGGGGCTAAAAAATAATTTTTTTGGAAAAAAAAAAGTTTTTTTATTTTTACGGCTCTGCGTTATAAACTGTAGTGAAACACTTAGGGGTTCAAAGCTCTCAAAAAACATCTTGATAAGTTCCTTAGGGGGTCTACTTTCAAAAATGGTGTCACTTGTGGGGGGTTTCAATGTTTAGGCGCATCAGTGGCTCTCAATTCCAGTCAATTTTGCATTGAAAAGTCAATTGGCGCTCCTTCCATTCCGAGTTCTGCCATGCACCCAAATAGTGGTTTACCCCCACATATGGGGTATCAGTGTACTCAGGACAAATTGGACAACAACTTTTGGGGTCCAATTTCTTCTCTTACCCTTGGGAAAATAAAAAATTGGTGGCGAAATTATCATTTTTGTGAAAAATTATTATTCTTTTTTTTACGGCTCTGCATTATAAACTTCTGTGAAGCACTTGGTGGGTCAAAGTGTTCACCACACATCTAGATAAGTTCCTTAGGGGGTCTGCTTTCCAAAATGGTGTCACTTGTGGGGGGTTTCAATGTTTAGGCACATCAGTGGCTCTCCAAATGCAACATGGCATCCCATCTCAATTCCTGTCAATTTGCATTGAAAAGTCAAACAGCGCTCCTTCCCTTCTGAGCTCTGCCATGCGCCCAAACAGTGGTTTACCCCCATATATTCAAAAATTCAACTTTCGAAAATTGTGAAATATTCAACATTTTAGCCAAATTTCTTTTTTTCTCACAAATAAACGCAGGTAATATCAAAGAAATTTTCCCACTATCATGAAGCCCGATATGTCACGAGAAAACCGTGTCAGAATGACCGGGATCCGTTGAAGCGTTCCAGAGTTATAACCTCATAAAGGGACAGTGGTCAGAATTGTAAAAATTGGACCGGTCATTAACGTGCAAACCACCTTTGGGGCTTAAGGGGTTAAAAGCAGTAATACAACATCCGGCACTACTCAATGTTTAAGGGTATGTGCACATGTCTAGTATTTACTGCAAACACCATGGTGTTTGTAGGAAAAATGTTGCATAAAATGCCCGTTTTTGTCTTGTTTTTGATGCGTCATTACTTGCGTTTTTCCCCATTCATTTGAATGGGTGATAAACACAGCAAGAAAGCTGAAAGAATTGACATGCTGCTGATTTGAAAAAATGGTTTAAAGGTTAAAATCCGCAAGGAAAAAATTTGCAGCGTGTGCTTGAGAAATCTCATTTACTTTGCCGGCACTGTAAAATACAAAGCAAAAAGAACCCCACAGAATAAAACACAGCAAATCATTCAGACATAAGTGATTTTTCTCGTACATAGAAATCGGTCAGACTTTTATTGATGTTTTGAATCAGATTTCCGTCAGAGTTTGGTCATTGTGCCAGTTTTTACCAACAGAATTTCATCAATTTTACTTGTACGCAAAAAAATAGGGATATTTCCCTAGTTTCTCCAATCAGTCCGTGAAAAATGGGTATTTCACAGATGTCATCCAAGTTTCACTGCTATAACAAGTATCTATTGTATATGGAGCGCGCTGTCAGGGCAGTGGGGTACTCGGTAACGGGTCCGGTTGGCTCAAAGGGGGGATGTCACAGTGGCTGACCCGGTCCTTGGCCCTGGGACGTCCGTATAAAAGGGAAAGGTCTTTAAAGGGATACAGTTTATGTTCGTGTCGCCACCTGTGGTATTCTGTCAGGGTGACCGACGCTGCTTTAAGGGGTCCGCTGGGGTGATGTTATGGCAGCTAGATGGTATACCTTCCCACAGGTGAAGTATATCCCCAGGGCTTCACAGTATGTAGATGGTGAATGGTGAATGGCGCAGTGAAGAAAGAGGACACAAGGTTGCAGTCTCTTTACCTTTACTGAAGACTTCAGCATCCACAGTACAGGGCACCAGACCACAGGGCAGGCAGGGTCCAGCCGGTTTGGAGGCAAGTCCAGAGTCCCATTGTCCAGGTGGAGAATAAAAGCTTTCCTCTAGCGCCATGGTGGTGTAGTCCCTTACTGCTAAGCTTCTCATAAGGTCCTCACAGATGTTATCTCTCTCTGTCCTCCGGATTTTATAGGACATACCCGTATGACTGGTGACTGGAGGCGGTTTATAGGGACTCTAGCATGACCCAGCCTCTAAGGTTGTCACCTTGCCTCCTGGGTGTAGTTGCAGACAGGTAATGTGCAATCAGCTGTCCTGCCGGTCTCTGATGTAAGTCATAGAGGTCCTTACAACCTCGGTGTTCTAGCTACCGGTCTCTGCGCCTCAGAAGGAGGCAGCCTGCTCGGGGCAGGTCCCCTTCTGATATCCTCTCCTGTGCTTCTTCTCCTGCACGCTCGCTGCAAACAATTCGGCCTTCAAATGTCTCTTTATGGGAGCTCTGTGGGCATGCACAGCTCCGTAAACCCTCTATCCTCCTCAGACGGCTGTCTGGAACTTTCTACCTCTCCCTACAGACTTCCAGTTATCTATATATGGGGAGTCACCAAGTAAATGGGATCAGAAGCTCCCCCTGGTGGCCTGGAGTGTGAAATGTTGCATGTTTGTAGTACCTGGATGCAGTTATCCTTCCTTGCCTCCAAACGTAGCATCACTCTCCCCGGAAGGAAAGCAATAACACTGTGATGACCAGGACCCTGGGGTGCCACATATATGAGTTCATATGACAGGTTTGAGTTGTATCAGTGCAAAAATTGGATAAAACTTATAAGTGAAAAACTGTTGACTGCATGATCACTAAGTCCAGCAAACACATCAACAAATCCAGGACAAGAGTGAACTTTGGTTCTCAGTGTAGATATTCAAAGTGTATTTAGTACAAAAGAAAGAAAATTAATAAAAGCAAATTCATGGCACTTACCAAACATTGCTATTTCACTCAACAACTTTATTAGATGAAGAATCACGTCAGCCGGGATGAGCAACAAATAGAAGCCTATATTTTTATTCTCTTGGGATATAGATGTATACAATGCTAGAATTTAACTCAGTTCCCACCCCTCCTAAAATGTAATTTATCTAACTTGTATTGACAGCAACATATCTACTATATGGCACACATAAATAGTAGAAATAGGTTGTGTACACATAAGCGCAGCTGCTGGGGGAGCAGAGGGTGCAGTCGCCCTGGGCTCCTTGCTCTGAAGGACCCACCCATAGCTACACTACTGTTAACCACATAGAAGTGTGCACCACTACAATAAAGTTTAACTCTGCATTAGAGCACGATCTCCCTACACTGTCACCAATAGCAGCAGGCCACACGGCTGCCCCGCCGTCATTGAAAGTTCAACTGTATCGCATCCTGGATACCAATACAGTTGAAAGCAATGGTAAAAGAGGGAGTATCCTCCATCATTCTTCCTTGGCGTCTGACATCTCAGCGCAGTGGGGGCGATGACGTCACTACATAGCACCCGCTGTGCTGAGATGTGCAGCGCTTCAGAACGGAGTAACTGGGGAATGAGGAGGACGGTCTCCGTTCTCCCCTGCTCACTAGAGCTTCGGCTCCGTCGTTCCCGGCCATGAATTTTATCTGGATGTGTTGTTAATAAAAGTTTTTGCATTTCAAGAAGACCGGTGAGTGCCCTCATCTTCTTTTTTACACTTGGATATATATTTTTCTTTTTGGGAGGGTCGACTGGTTAGAACTTCTACTATGGGGCCCCTTGATTTCTTTGTACGCTCCTGACTGCCACTTTCCATTTTGTAGACTGTAGGCCACTTTAGTCTTGTGGACTAAATAGTCGCAGGTCCAGAGCAGAGCGATGTGAGTCCCGGCGCAACATCAATGCATTCATCTGCCTGGGACCTTCCGCTTTCTGCTGCTGGACTTGCTGGGGTAATGTGAGCATATGATAGATATAGTAGTGGTAGATATAGTATATCTCTACTTCAGTAAAGCATTTGATAAAGTATCTCATATTATTGTTATTGAAAAAATGACCAAGCATGGGATTGACAAGGCTACGGTTAGGAGGATTCATAACTGGCTCAGTGATGGTACTCAAAGAGTGGTGATAATGGTTGCACATCCAATTGGAAGAGAGTTTCAAGTGGGGTACCACAAGGTTCTGTAGTGGCCCCTGTGTTGTTCAACATTTGTATAAGGGATTTAGATAAGGGAACTAAAGGCAAACTAGGACAGATAGTTAACACTAGAGAAGACAGAGAAATTATTCTAAAGGATCTAGATAAGCTTGAACAATGGGCAGCGACTAATAGAATGGTATTTAACAGGGAGAAATGCAAGATTCTACATCTGGCCAAGAAAAATGAAAATTACATCTACAGAATGGAAGGAATAGAACTAAGCAACAGCACGTGTAAAAAAAGACTTGGGTATATTAATAGATCACAGACTGCACATGAGTCAACAGAGTGATACTGCAGCAAAAAAGGCAAACACAGTTCTTGGATGTATTAAGAGGAGCATAGAGTCTAGATCACATGAAGTAATTATCCCCCTCTACTCCTCCTTGGTCAGGCCTCATCTGGAATACTGTATCCAATTCTGGGAGCCACATTAAAAAAAACATTGAAAAACTGGCACAAGTTCAGAGAAGAGCTACCAGGATGGTGAGCGGACTGCAAAGTATGTCCTATGAGGAATGATTAAAGGATCTGGGAATGTTTAGCTTGCAAAAAAGAAGGCTAAGAGGAGACTTAATAGCTGTCTACAAAATATCTGAAGGGATGTCACAGTGTAAAGGGATCATAATTCTAATTTTCACATGGAAACACAAGATGCAATGGAATGAAACTGAAAGGGAGAAGATACAGATTAGATATTATAAAAACCTTTTTGACGGAATGATCAATGAGTGGAACAGGCTGTCACGAGAGGTGGTGAGTAGTGATGAGCAAATATACGCGTTGTTCGGGTTTTCCCGAGCACACTAGGGTGATCTCCGAGTATTTGTTAGTGTTCGGAGATTTTGTTTTCTTGCGCAGCTAGATGATTTGCGACTACTAGACAGCTTGATTACATGTGTGGATTCCCTAGCAACCAGGCAACCCCCACAAGTACTTAGGCTGACTAAGAGCTGTAAATCAAGCAGCTGAATCAACAAAAATGAAATCTCCGAACACTAACAAATACTCGGAGACCATCTGAGCGTGCTTGGGAAAACTCGAGCAACGAGTATACTCGCTCATCACTAGTGGTGGGTTCTCCCTTAATGGAAGTCTTCAAACAGAGGCTGGACAGACATCTGTATGAGATGGTTTAGTGAACCCTGCATTGAACATGGGGTTGGACACAATAGTCCTGGAGGTCTCTTCCAACTCTAACATTCTATGATTATAAAATAAATACATTAGTCTAGTCTTTTCCAGTCACTGTCTTATGGTATGAACCATAAAAATGACATGTACAGTATTTTGTAAAATAATCATAAACAGAGTTAACTTTTCTTTTTCTTTCAGATTCAATATTGGAGGTCCCACCAACTCCATCCCTGCTCTTTGCTCTTATTTCTTTGATGAGACAACCCCTGTTCTGTTAGATAAAGTCTACAGTCGAACTGCAAATGACATTTCTGATTTGTGGACCCTGTCTAAAATTGCAGGTAAGAGACTAAAGCAACATGGTCCCCTGTGCAATACCTCCTTTTGGTGCTCTCCTTCCTATAACAGGAACTTAAAGGGTAACCATGGTTTTAATTTTTATTTTATAAACCAATAGTATGCTTGAAAAGAAGAAATTTTGAAATTTAACTTATAGAAAAAATCTTCTTCTTTCTCCTCCATGACTGTTCATTCATTCTCAATTCTGATAAAAAATTCTGTTTTCATTGAAGCAGACTTTCCCATTACTGAGACAGGAGATGGCAGCTGCTCTTGATGAGATTCTATGTAGATAGAAGAGGGAGGAGGTCTGCCTCTAGCTCCTCCTCGACCCTCACACTCTTCCCTTTACATAGAAACTGATCAGTAGCAGCTCTCATCTCCTATCTCAGTAGTGTAAAATCTATTTTCACGTATTGTACCCGTGAATTGACAATTTTGAGAATTAAAGTACAGTCCTGGCAGAGAAAGAAGCAGATTTCTCTAAAGATATATTATTATGTTGCTTATTTTCTTGTGCACTATTGATTTATGAAATAAAAATTAAAACAATAGTTATTTTTTAAACTGCATTTTTAATGTAACAGGGGTTCCCTTTAAATACCGTCCGCAAGTGTGACCAAACGCTGCAAAAAATTATATGTTGTGTAATGTGAAAGCAGCAGTGCCAAATGATAACCTGGGACTGAAATTCACTCCTGGCATTAGAAATTACACAGGCCTGTGCTGCTACCAAACACCCACTTCCCCAGATGGGGGGGTCTCTGTGACAAATATTACCCTGCTTGAAGTTGGAGAAAATCAATGTTTTCAGGAAGACCAATATTGCCAATAGTACCGCTATATATAATAAAACCACATAGTGACAGAATAATGGCATTAGGGGCAGGCAAACTAGGAATTTGCCTAGGGACCCCACTCCTCCAGGGGCCCCCAGACAGTGGCATGCTGCTAAATAGCGGCACATGGCTGCCACTATTGGGCCTGTGAGTCAGGGGGATCCGGTGCCAGTGCTGGCTCTGGCCCCCCTGCATCGTGCATTCAACTGTATCAGCATCGTAGATGCTGATACAGAAGAAAGCAATGATCCAGTGAGTTTATGAAAGGAAAGAGAGAATGTGTATGAAGATATTCCATGCATTAAGATAAACATCCATGAAATTTTGTACCCACCATCCACTGTACATACCCCTTCCTACGGTGATGCTCAGTAAAAGACAGTTCATTTTTGAATGGTGGTCTTCCTCTCTGAACTCTACAACATCTGGCACTGGCCATCTGAAGTCACTGGCATCATGATAACACAAGACCCACTTAAATAAAATAAACACACAACAACTTAGTTATGGAATATAATGGCCGTGGCATTTTATTTTGGGTTACATTTGATGAATTAATCATTCATATAATAATAAATAATTAAAACCTTCAACTGAATTGAAATATGACCAAGACATCCAATCCACCCGGAAAACCCGGCGATTCTCCCACAAATTAAACGACACGACATAAAAAAAATAGGGAGGGAGGGCAGGATCTTCTTTCTTCCTGACAGGAATGACTCTGACCGTTAGAAACAGCTGCTATTTATAAACAAATTTTTTCCCGCATTTTTTTGTCTCTGCCAATCAGAAACAAAGAAAAAAGGCGGCAAGCCATCTGACAAAAAAAAAACGGTTTGAACCTGCTTGTGCACAGCACAGCTTACTCAGGAACTAAATTAACCCCTTCAGAAAAAACCTTGTAACATCATGAATCCATATAACATAAATTCATTTTTATAATAATCCATAGGGGTCTGTGTTCTCATGAGACCCCCCCTTGTAATTTGCAAGGGGAGGGCTTCCATGAGGCCTGCAAGGGTGTAGTTCCCCCTTAGACAAAGCCCACACACCCAGCCACGACCCCCCCTGTTCATGTAGTGTTCCGGGACGTGGAAGATGAATACCTCACCCACGTATACTGCCCTGCGTCACGCTACACCCGTACACGCCTATACTCTATTACCATCAATCCTGCAATATTAGAGACTAATAACATCACCAGACAATAACCAAATATTTCCAGCATATACTGTACATCAGTGGCGTAACTGGAGTCCGGTGGGCCCCGAAGCAAAATTTGGACCAAGGCTCCCACATGCAAGCTGTTCAAATATATAGGCCTTCTAGTTATAGTGTTTTACTGTATATCCTATAAACACCTACATATTTGACCTCCAGGTAATGATGTCCTCCATCCTGGGCCCCTTCCTGTAATAAAGTCCTCCATCCTGGCCCCCTTCCTGTAATAATTTCAGCCATTATGGCCTCATTCTGAAATAATGTTCCCCATCCTGGGCCTCTTCCTGGTATAATATTCACCATCCTGGCCCCGTTCTGTAATAATTTCCCTTATCCTATGACTCTTCCTGTAATAATGTCCTTCATCCTGGGCCTCATCCTGATGTAATGTCCCGCATCCTGAGCACTTTCTTGGTATAATGGTCCCCATCTTGGGCCTCTTTCTGGTATAATGTCCTCCATCCTGAGTTCCTTCTTGGTATAATGTTCCCCATTCTGGGACTCGTCTGATGTATTGTTACACATCCTGGGCTTCTTCCTGGTATCCTATTCCCCTTCCTTGGCCTTTCCTATAATAATGTCCCCCATTCTGCTGCTTATCTGCATTACTGCTGTAGAAAACATGTAAAAAAAAATGAAGATACTTAGAACACAAATTGGCCAATTTGTGTGAGCCGAACAGCCAGGGACAAGGTGTACCCCTTTGTTGTTACCCTAAACCTGACATGAGGACTCTACCAGGCAGGTACGAACTGGGGCTGAAATTCAGTCCTGGCATTTGAAATCACACAGTCCCATGTTGTCCTCGTCCCCATGAACCAGATGGGATATATTACTAATATTACCCTGGATAGAGGAAAGTAAGATTTACTACAAGACCAATATTTCTAATGATACCCGTGGCCTGCTGGGGTAAGTGACGAGTCAACCACCTGGTGCTCTGTCACAACTCTTAACAGTATGGGAGTCTTGAGAACACCGATTGTGTTAGTAACATAGCAGACAATGAAGCCCACAACCAGACAGGCCCTTCTGGCATTTGCCAGAATTGCCAGATGGCCAGTCCGGCCCTGCTCCCAGGGTAAAAGCCTGCAATTGCATAGGCAAATAGGAGCAATAATTTTAAATAGAGCTAGTCTTCATTCGAGGTACACCAACAACTCAGCATTGCATTAGTTTGTTTGTAGAACCAAAGTATTCGATACTCAATGTTATCGAGATATTTTGAAAATGTTGCTTCCATTTTTTCATCATTTGCATATCATTAACATGTCTATCAAACCATCAACTTTAGCAAGTGGGTTCAGTAAACCTAGTCTATAGCAAAATGTTAACAAGGTTGAAAGGTCAGTACCCAGGAAAAAGAGGTTTGATAACAGTGACTTCCTTAGCCTTAAGGTACCGTTACACTAAGCGACACTGCAGCGATATAGACAACGAGCCGATCGCTGCAGCGTCGCTGTTTAGGTCGCTAGGAGACGTCAAACACCGGCAACAGCTGAACGATGCAGGAGCGATCCAGTGACGTACTTATCGTTCTCGCTGGTTGTTAGCTCCATGAAAAAACATTGCTGGCATCGTTGCTTTTGCTGTCAAACATCACAAATCACGCCGACCTGACGACCAAATAAAGTTCCGGACTTCTAGCTCCAACCAGCGATGTCACAGCAGGATCCTGATCGCTGCTGCGTGTCAAACACAATCGCTATCCAGGACGCTGCAACGTCACGGATCGCTGTCGTTCTCGTTGGAAAGTTGTTCAGTGTGAAGGTACCTTAACAGTGCCAAGTTTCTCCTCTTCTTTCTTCTTGAATGTTTTCCATATCACTAGGCACACCAGACCAACACTCCGCATCCCACAGTGCAAAAGGAGAGAGCGGACAAAATGAGGGATGCTAGGGGGAGACACAACAAATAAATGCTATGTAATCAAATTGTGACAAATCCTTGCATAATATTTTTGCACCTTGTGGTGACATTTTGTAGGCTGTTTATGACAGTATTTTGAGCAATAAAAATGGCAAGCATGTACTGGGCTTTGTACAGATGACCTCTCTAAGATCTCTCTCTCTCTCTCTATGATCTCTAAGTCTTGGAAAGATTTAATTTTCTGTTTTGCTATTTGTGCAGGTGTTCCATACGGTTCTTCGAAACCCCTCATAATTCTGACCAGCTCTGTAACGGAGGGGGCAGCGGAGGAGTTTGTGTACATAATGAAACGACTGAGGAGGGCATATATCATTGGAGAAAAAACAAGTGGAGGCTGCCACCCTCCGCAGACCTATCATGTGGATGATACCCACCTATACCTTACCATACCTACATTGCGATCAGCCATGAGTGAGCCCAAAGATTCTTGGGAAGGAAAGGGGGTCTTACCTGACTTGGAGGTCCCCTCTGAAACAGCTCTGCAGCAAGCAAAGCAGATCCTGGCCTCTCAGTTATAAGACATTAGATGACATATGACTATTTTATGTGTGGGTTTAGGAAGAATATTTTTATGGGCATTAGAACCGAAAAAATAATATATAATATACTCTAATTTTTATATACTTTCCATACGTGTAAGTAGCATGTGTGGCATGTTGTATCTACAAACTAGGATCCTTTGGACTACACACTCTAGTACTATATGCAGAAATCAAACCCAACAGTTCTATGTGCTCTGAATGTAATGTATACGTTAGCTGTTATAATAATAATTGATGTATGTATTAATCTGTCCTGTGTAATTAACACTTGCCCATTGTAGTTGTTTTGTGACTGTAAAGTGAATGCTCACCTTTTAACACTTTCATCAATAGGAGGTAATTCATTGTTAGATACAGTATCTCTTTATATTGATCAGAGTATTCTTCTCCATATCCCCTGCAAAGTAAAACATTAAAATTCTGCTGCTGCCACTAGAGGGCGCACACTGCATGCTCTTTTTACTTTGAAGTCAATAAAGTAATAGTAATCAATTAGGATCTTAGCTTCTTCAAATGGCTGTGGAGGGCGTGTGACCATCCAGAAACTACTGGACAGTCCAAAAAATAGAACCCATTTTTCTCCTCTCTGTTAAAATAAAGTAATTTTTTTGAAGCTTGATCAAAGGGAACCTGTCATCCCCAAAACCCCCCCACCCCCAGGCGTTTTTAACTAAAAGAGCCACCTTGAGCAGCACTAATGCTGCATTCTGACAAGGTGGCTCTTTTAGTTCTTGTTCCTGCCACTGCTGAAAGAATCGTTTATCAAATTTGTCCCTCATACCTTGAAATCGCCAGGGGAGCAGGTATTTCCCCCCTAACACAGACGCACCACAGCCGTCACTCAGGGCCTCCTCTTCCTTCATTGTAAGTTCGAAGGGCAGCGCAACTGCATTTTTTTCGGGCATGCGCAACTTACAGTGCAGGTGCCAGGGACGCTAATGAAGGAAGAGGAGGCGGCGCCCGGCGCGCAAAGGCCCTGAGTGATGGCTGTGGTGCATCTGTGTTAGGGGAGAAAGACCGGCCCCCGTGGCGATTTCGAGGTATGATGGACAAATTTGATAAACTATTCTTTCAGCAGTCGCAAGAACAAGAACTAAAAGAGCCACCTTGTCAGAATGCAGCATTAGTGCTGCACAAGGTGGCTCTTTTAGTTACAAACGCCTGGGGGGGTTGACAGGTTCCCTTTAAACTTATACAGATTTTTATGATTGTAATTACTTAGCAGGTTACTAACTTAAAATTTTAATGATTTGATTTTCCAATGTTTCCATAAAAATTGTTGACTGTCCAGAAAAAAATAAAAGATCAACTTGGCAACCCTGGCTGTGGGCATAGAAGTTATATATCATTCGGCTTTATGTCGGCGTAGGGGATTTGGAGCTCTGTACCAGAATGAAAGGTATATTATATTGACTCTTGGTTCCATTTATATTGGTAAAAGATGGTCTTTAAGGGTACTCAACTGCTTTACATTGTTCACAAGTCTTTTTCTGCAGAGACATTTTTCAAATTAAATATTGTTTCAAATATATACCTGTATTTTTTTATAATTATACTAATTACTTTCCATCACCTATCACCATTAATAGATGCAGAGGTGTATCTGGGGGGGGGGGGGGAGGTGGGGCATCTGCCCCGAGCGCAGCTGGCAGTGATGCTACCGTCCGGCCGCATGATGAGGGGGTCCGAGGTGTCAATCTAGTGGCTGCTTTTTTGCATTTTGTGGCCCCTGGACCGGGAGTCGGTCGTTCTCTAAGCTGGTTATCAAACGGACAGCCGGCTCAGAGAAGCTGCAGTTCAACGGCTCCCAGTGATAAATTGCACTCGGGTCTGTGAGACGCAAGTACAATTGAAGCCCTGGCCACCGGGTCAGGGCAACATCAGCAAAGTGATCAGGTCATGTGGTCATGCTGCTATGTCACTCCCAGCGCTGCAGAAGCATGAGCGACATTGGTGGTAAGTGCTTCAGTGGAGCTCAGTCAGGACGGGGTTTGTCTTTATCCCGTCCTGGTCAGACAGGGGTTAATTCAATCTGCCTCTCTTTGGGGTGAGGGCGGCTATTTAGTTGCCATATGACCGAGGTCTGGTGCCGGTGATAGTTTCCGGTCCCTCGGCCTGAGCAGCTGACTCTGTTAGTAATCGTGTTTCTCTGTATGCGTGCCCACTGTTGTGTGTATGTCCCGACTTGCTCCCTGACCTGTGTTTCTGTAAGGTGCAGAGCCAAAGCCGTAGTCGTAGCTGAGATTAACTGATTACACATGCTTTGGCCCCCCTTTCATGAAAGCACTGTCCCTTCTGCGGCATATCTATTGCTTCACCCTCTGCAATATCTGGGTCCCATCGGGGTGGCTGTGGTTCCACTGCTTCCGTTGAACAATAAGAGACAGAGTCCTTTTCCAACTTAAAACAAAGAACTTTACTATTAGACTTTCTCAGCACATTCCAGTCAGTAACAGCATTAGCATCAGGTTCCACGCAGTTCACATTCATCGCTTTCCCTACGCTTTCCTGGATGTCTTGCAGTACATTATGGGGACATACCACCTCTTGCAATAATGCAGCATCCTACTTGCGATAATGCAGCGTCCTACCTGCGTGAGCTCAATACACCTGAGTATTCCTCCGTCCGTTTCACACCGGTATGAAAGGCATCAGCCCAAGAAATGAGTGGCCACTTGGCGAGCGACCTGTGACCCTGTAATGATTTAGAACCACTTCTTGACTCCTGTTCTGCACCTTGAAAAGTGCTGCTGTCTCAGCTGTACCCTCTGTCCGTCTGGACCCTGTATGGCTGGGTACTTAGCTTAAAGTTTCGGGGCTATCCCTGTGCGGTCCCAGGCATTAAGCCCATGGGACTAAATGGGCACTGCGGCGCTCCTGAGCTGTTCAGCTCCCAGGCTTTAACTAAATAATAAAAAGTAAAACACTATTACTTATCAAAGGCAGACCCTCCTACAAAACTATGTATAAAGTGGAGCCCCATCTAGTGTCCTATGATAGGTTCTACACTTGCCCTACATTACACAACATTACATAGCAGCATAACACATATATATGTAAAGAGTTTACACATTTAAAGAGGTAGAAATGCAACACCCCCTATATTTTCATCCTCCGTTTTGGTATCGTTTATCTTGCTTTGGTTTTCTGACCTCCTGGCTTGTTTCTGACTACCCCTTTGGCTTCTCCCCCTGGTACCTCGCTCCTGTCTGGTTCTTACCTGTTGGCTTGCTTCTGACCACGTGTTTGCTTAGACCTCTGGTGCTACGTTTAACCGCTTGTTGCTGACTTGGCTAGTTTGACAATTCTGCAGCCACCTGGTGGTAGCCTTGCTGCTGCATTGCAGGTCTGCCCTGGAAGTGTACAGTCTTTCCTCCACTCTATTGCCATCTGGTCAAGCTTGCACAGACCTGCATTGCAGCTGCATGACACCGGGTATTTATTATAATGGGGGAGGAGAGTAAGATTCAAGGACACAGTTTGAGAAATGAGGAAGGGATGGTGCGGACACAAAATATGGGGAGGAGGAGAAGGGAAAGTGTGAGAAATTTGAGGACACAGTAAGAGAAGCCAGGGGGATGTATGCAGACACCGCATAGGGAGCAAGGGCAATGGGGTGGGTGCAGATTTGACGCCTCAGGGTCCTGGTTGTCAAAGTGGCATTGCTTTCCTCATGGGGAGAGTGATGTCACGCTTGGAAGCGAAGGAAGATCTCTTTCACCAGGTAATCACCATACACACAACATGTTCACACTCCAGGCCAGAAGGGGGAGCTCTGAACCCGGATCAAGGGGAAATTCCCTATATTCAGGTCTGGAGGGAAAGGAGGGCAGGCAGTTTTTCAGAGGACAGAGAAGAGAGCAGTCAGATCTTGAGTGTCGGAAGGACTGAAGGGGCCATGCAGCCAGAGTTGCTGCAGCTCCTGGAGAAAGAGAGAGAATACGAAAGGAAGAAAATTGTTTAGTGAGTGTGCAGGAGAAGGAAGCACAGGAAAGTGACAGCAGGGGAGCATAACAGCGTTTGGGCTACCTCCCTGGCTGAGCGCAGATTCTGGTAGCCAGAAGACTGAGACTGTATCGGACTCTTGGAGGCACAGCAGAAACCGGCAGGACAGCTGGATTATAACAAGTAACCTGTCTGCCCTAGTACCCAGGAGGCATAGTGGCATATAGAGCCCGGGTCGTGATAGAGACCCTGTAAAAAGGCTCGAGTCACCTGTCATACGGGTTTGTGTCCTAACCTTCATGGAGGACAAAGAGAACTGTGAGGACCTTGCCAGAAACCATAGGCAGTAAAGGACTACAACATCACCACGCTGGTAGGAAGGCTTATAACTCCACCTGGTAAAGGGGGCTCTGAATTTGCTTCCAAGCTGGCCAGACCCTGCCTGTACCTGTGATCTGGTGCTCTGGACTGCGGTTGTCTGAAGCCTTCAGTAAACCAGGTAAAGAGACTGCAAACCTGTGTCCTCCGTTTCTTACCGCACCACCCATTATCTTCACCTACACACCGGGAGCCCTGGGGAACCAACTTTACCTGTGGAAAGTTATACCATATAGCTGCCATAACATCACCCCAGAGGACCCCTTTAACCCCTTTACCCCCAAGGGTGGTTTCGCAATTTTCCAACGTTGAATTTTTATGCCCTTAAATCACAGAGTTACAGTACAGACCAAAAGTTTGGATAAACCTTCTCATTTAAAGGGACTCTGTCACCTGAATTTGGCGGGACTGGTTTTGGGTCATATGGGCGGAGTTTTTGGGTGTTTGATTCACCCTCTCCTTACCCGCTGACTGCATGCTGGCTGCAATATTGGATTGAAGTTGATTCTCTGTCCTCCATAGTACATGCCTGCACAAGGCAATCTTGCCTTGCGCAGGCGTGTACTATGGAGGACAGAGAATGACCTTCAATCCAATATTGCAGCCAGCATGCAGCCAGCGGGTAAGGAAAGGGTGAATCAAACACCCAAAAACTCCGCCCATATGACCCAAAACCAGTCCCGCCAAATTCAGATGACAGGTTCCCTTTAAAGATTTTTCTGTATTTTTATGACTATGAAAATTGTAAATTTTCTGAAGACATCAAAACTATGAATTAATACATGTGGAATTATATACTTAACAAAAAAGTGTGAAATAACTGAAAATATATTCTATTCTAGGTTCTTCAAAGTAGCCACCTTTTGCTTTGATGACTGCTTTGAACACTCTTGGCATTCTCTTGATGAGCTTCAAGAGGTAGTCACCGGGAATGGTTTTCACTTCACAGGTGTGCCCTGTCAGGTTTAATAAGTGGGATTTCTTGCCTTATAAATGGTGTTGGGACCATCAGTTGTGTTGAGCAGAAGTCTGGTGGATACACAGCTGATAGTCCTACTGAATAGACTGTTAGAATTTGTATTATGGCAAGAACAAAGCAGCTAAGTAAAGAAAAACGAGTGGCCATCATTACTTTAAGAAATGAAGGTCAGTCCGTCTGAAAATTTGGGAAAACTTTGAAAGTGTCCCCAAGTGCAGTTGCAAAAACCATCAAGCGCTACAAAGAAACTGGCTCACATGGGGACACCCCCAGGAAAGGAAGACCAATAGTCAACTCTGCTTCTGAGGATAAGTTTATCCCGAGTCATCAGCCTCAGATATCGCAGGTTAAAAGCAGCTCAGATTAGAGACCAAGTCAATGCCACACAGAGTTCTAGCAGCAGACACATCTCTACAACAACTGTTAAGAGGAGACTTTGTGCATCAGGCCGTTTTCATGTTAAAATAGCTGCTGGGAAGCCACTGCTAAGGACAGACAACAAGCAGAAGAGACTTGTTTGGGCTAAAGAACCCAAGAAATGGACATTAGACCAGTGGAAATCTGTGCTTTGGTCTGATGAGTCCAAATTTGAGATCTTTGGGTCCAACCACCTTGACATTTGTGCGATGCAGAAAAGGTGAATGGATGGACTCTACATGCGTGGTTCCCACCGTGAAGCATGGAGGTAGAGATATGATGGTGTGGGGGTGCTTTGCTGGTGACACCGTTGGGGATATAATCAAAATTAAAGGCATACTGAACCAACATGGCTAACACAGCATCTTGCAGTGGCATGCTATTCCATCCAGTTTGCGTTTAGTTGGACCATCATTTATTTTTAACAGGACAATGACCCCAAACACACCTCCACACTGTGTAAGGGCTATTTGACCAAGAAGGAGAGTGATGGAGTGCTACGCCAGATGACCTGGCCTCCACAGTACCAAGACCTGAAACCAAACGAGATGGTTTGGGGTGAGCTAGCCCACAGAGTGAAGGTAAAAGCGTAGAGTCTATTACTCCCTCGGTGTTCCGGCCACCGGCCCGCACTCCAGAAGGAGGGAGCCTCTCTTCGAACAGGACTCCTTCTGGTTTTTGTTCTCCTTTTGCTGTGACTTTGTGGCTCACTCCCTACAACACAATTCTCTTCGTGTCCTTTCTTAGGATGCTGCCGCATGGGTTGCAGGCGCAGCTCCGTATCTTTCTGTCTTACTGAGCCTCTGATGTTTTTCCTTTCCCCTCTGTCTGCTTGACAGGTATTCCCTGGGCCGAGCCCAGTCGGCTTCGCCTTTCTTACTCCTGTTGATTTGTTGAAATAACTACGGTGGTTGTTCACACACAAGAGAAACAATCACAGTACACAGAGAAGACATGCTATTAAAGGCTGCCATACTTTTAATATGTGCGCATAGAGGCAGAGACTAGTCAGTCACTGTCTGCAGGCGGACAGAAGCCACTGTGCACAGGCCTGAGCAACTGATACACAGCACGGCTATGCCTCCAGAAGCTTTTAAAAGCATGTTTTCACTGAAATGCTGCAGCATTTCATAGACAAACTTACATGGCTGAGATCATAAAGCCAGTGCCTGATACATGCTGTCCATGGTTTGGGCAGCATGCATCATCTGTCAGGTTCCCTTTAAAAAGAATCTGGCAGCAGGTTTTTGCTATGTAACCTGACAGCAGCATGGTGTAGGGACAGAGACCCTGATTCCAGCAATATTTTACTTAGTTCACTGCGTGCAGTATTCTCTTTGTTGTAGGGTTAGCTGAACATTCCAAGCTATGCTATGCATAACCTCCACAGCTTTCTGTGTTCAATGCACAGTGACAGAAAGCTGCTAACACCCTGGTAGGGGCGTGGTTGGACTTGGAGTTATGAGGTCAGATTGCCTTCTAATGATAATCTCCTGCTAATAAAACACTGATTGTATTCAAACAGCAAAACAAAGCCCACTAAGTGATACATGCTGGAATCAGGGTCTCTTCCACTACATCATGATGCTCTCAGATTACATAGCAAACATCTGCTGAGGGATTCACTTTAATGGTTGCAATACACTGCCCAATTACTTTTGTTGATTGCTGGTTAGAAACAGGGGCACATGTAGTGAGCTGGCCGGCTGTGACTGTTCTGTTATCATTGACATAGAATCTGTGACAGACACTGCCCCCGTGTGGCCAGAAGTTATACCTATGCCAAATGTGATTACAGAGGGACAAACTGTATTGGCAAAACTTCCCCCTGTGATGTCATGTGAACAGGAAGGGGAGGGAAAAAGGGAGCCCGGGAAACTGGTGTGTGCAGAGAGAGGTCGGTGTGTGCTGGCGTCCTCCTGTAGATGCGATATAGAAGATTGCCTGGATGACCGCTATCTCTTGGAAGCCGACATCCAGATTGTTCCCAGCTCCCACACTGCGGAGCACCCAACGGTGACATCTTCACAGATCCTGGAGCCCATGAACTGTAAGCGGGTCCTCTGTTGAGAGGCCGAACATTCCACCCTTACCTGTTGAACCCCAAGGACTACAGTCTGGACCTGAGAGACGGAGTTTTGTTCAATCCCTGTTGTTTTTCTCTTCGGCTGGAGCATCCCCTGCAGTGACAGACAGGCCTGCGACGTGGGAAGATAACCTCTTGGAACAAAGGAACTGGTAACGTGTGGATAGGGAAAGTGAGGGACAGTTTGTTATTACACGTTATCTCTGTGAATAGGCATATTTTGTACTGTATATTATTGTGTTCCGCTGTGTTAAAGAAAATGTATAACAGTAAAGATACGGTTGTTAAAATAGAATCTGAGTGTGGAAGTTTTGCTGGGCCAGATTATGGATATACATGGGCGACCTTGCCCTCGGTCACTTCACACAGAACACCAAATAATTCTAGAATTCAGTCTGAACAGTCATTTACATACATCAACGTTCAATTCAGACTAATCAATCATGTCACTCAGCTCTAATAAAGTGGAAACACCTAACAATCAACTTCATCAACTTGTCAAAATGTGAGGGTCGCTCTGTAAAAAAGTGTGGGAGTGGTAGTCATGACCAAGCTGCTGTTCAGTTACGCTCTGGCACTTTACAGATAAGCGGTGTCCCAGTCCTAGTGTGCTGTCGGGTGTTGGGTGCATCACTTGTAGGCGTCCGTTGTCTCCAGGCCTCTATCCTCAGAAGCCGCTGTACAGAGGCGTAGCTAGGGCTTTGGTTCATGGGGGGGCAAAACTTCTGAATAATTTCCATACAAAGAGAAAGTCTTGGCCTGCACTCTGTCCAATGGCCAGGTGCTGGTGTAACGGGCCGATTGACCCCTAGTCCATGTAGTTAAAGTTCATTATTAGATAAACCTGAAGCAACGTACTGATAATAATGTAAAAAAATCAATTTTATTAATAAACCAATCATACAGAAACCGACGTTTCCGCCTAATGGCCTTTGTCAAGGTTATTACCTATAAACAAAATAACATAGGAGAACATATTAAACACCATCTGGAATATAAGTACAATTGTTCATATACAAAAAAGAAAAAAACGAACAAAAGGAAATACAAAGAGACAATGTAATTATCATATATCAGAGACGCTGGAACTTCTCTAATTCTAGCAATTCAGATATCGACAGCTCCAGGACTTCTTTTCGTTCATTTGAACAGAGACGCGGGAGAGGCCAGAGGAACAGGAACAACAGGCGTAATCCAGGAGGAACTGACATCCCATCGTCACGGATGCAGACACGGTCACAGGTACTAGATAACCAACTGGTATATAATATCTCATCTTATAATTTATCTCCTAGTGAACCTCTGGTGTTACAAAGGGGCCTCTCATTTTGCCCTACTCCACCATTCAATGACTTTAGATTAGATCAGGAACTTAACAGATTTTTTCGATCTCTTCGTCTCAAAGTCCACTTCTCTTCTAGTCAACCATTGACATCACTTGGGACTGGTGAACAGAATTCGGGAATTGAATCCTCTAGTGATCCACTTACCTTGAGCAAGTTGACTTTATTTCAATGTAGTAATTTTTCCCCTCCGAAAACATACCATCCTGTTGAAACCTATATCACATTAGTACGTAAAGATGTCCAAAACTAACTTCATAATATTCAACATAAGAAATTTCAGATTTCCAACAACTTTTCTCCTATTGAAAAATTGGCCATCAAGAGCCTTGGGTCCAATAGACATTTGATTATCAAACCCGCAGATAAGGGTGTAGCGGGACAAAAAACACTATGTGGATGAGATTTATTCTCAGTTAAATGATGTTAACACCTATCTTCCGGTTGCTAATGATCCCACCTTCTCTATTGCGAAAGATATTCGTATGATGGTTCACCACTTTAGCTCTTTGGGTGTTATTGATAAGTAATTAGGTGATTTCTTGATTAATCCACATCCGATCTGTCCTGTTTTTTATACGTTATTATCAGTACGTTGCCTCAGGTTTATCTAATAATTAATTTCCAGTTTCCTGAAGGCACCTCGAATTTGACAGCTATCCCCTTGATCTTTTTTTATATTGCTAAAGTTCACAACACACTCTAATTTTTAGTGATGCAAGAAATACATTTATTTAACTCAGTGAAAAATCAGAAGAAAAAATGGGAAAATCGCAGGAAAAATCAGATAATGTTACAAAAGTGACTATATTCAACCCTAGACGTTTCAACCTATCCAGACCTTATTCATTACGTTGCTGTAAGAGAGAAAATTACATGAGCAACAAATTCACATGTACAAGAAATAAAATCACAAAAGAGATAGTTACTAGTGATGAGCGAACGTGCTCGCCACTACTCGTTACTCGCCCGAGTATCGCTATGCTCGGTGTACTCGGCAAGCAGCGAGCATTTACGGGATTATTCGGCGGTAACTGGCGTCTCCACCCAGCATTTTTGGCGGACTTTAGAGACCCAATCACGGTGCAGGGATTGTCTGCCAGGCCATGAAACGCCTCAGCCATAGTGTTGAGCGATACCGTCCGATACTTGAAAGTATCGGTATCGGATAGTATCGGCCGATACCCGAAAAATATCGGATATCGCCGATACCATATCCGATACCAATACAAGTCAATAGGACATCAAGTATCGGAAGGTATTCTCATGGTTCCCAGGGTCTGAAGGAGAGGAAACTCTCCTTCAGGCCCTGGGATCCATAGGGATGTGTAAAATAAAGAATTAAAATACAAAATATTGATATGCTCACCTCTCCGGCGGCCCCTGGACATCATGCTGCTAACCGGGAGGCTTCTTTGTTTAAAATGCGCGCCTTTAGGACCTGGGAATGACGTCCCGGGTTCTGATTGGTCGCGTGCCGCCCATGTGACCGGCACGCGACCAATCAGAAGCCGCGACGTCATTCTCATTCACAAAAACTCCTAATTCTAGGAATTGAGGACCTGCGAATGACGTCACGGCTTCTGATTGGTCGCGTGCCGTTCACATGGGCGGCACGCGACCAATCAGAACCCGGGACGTCATTCCCAGGTCCTAAAGGCACGCATTTTAAACAAAGAAGCCTCCCGGTTAGCAGCATGATGTCCAGGGGCCGCCGGAGAGGTGAGCATATCAATATTTTTTATTTTAATTCTTTATTTTACACATCCCTATTGATCCGATACCGATACCCGATATCACAAAAGTATCGGATCTCGGTATCGGAATTCCGATACCGAAAGTATTGGCCGATACCCGATACTTGCGGTATCGGAATGCTCAACACTACTCAGCCATCTTTGCTGTGGTCGTGCAGTGATTAGCTTGGCCGCACAGCATCATCCCGAGTATAAGAGACCTGACGCCGCCCTGCTCGCCGCTTTCTGCTCCTGTTCAGCGACAGTAGGGAGAGCTGGTGCCGAAATAGGGTCAGAATCGTGGTTTTTAGAGTTAGTGTAGGTCTGCAACTCTTACATCCACAACTCCTGAGAAACCAACAGTCCTTTTTAGGGCTAATTCGTGAGTCCCAATAATGCAGCGCTAGGTAGGCAGGGCACGGCATATCCACATCAGTGCAAGGCCTGCAGGCACTGTATGTACGTCCATTGCTCGCACTGCATCCTTCCCAAAGCTCCATAATTGTCTGCAGCTGCTGCTGCTGCAGCTTCTTTACTATATACCTAGTTGGATTTCTTTTCCCCAAAATTTCACTCCAGAAAAACAAAAATATACAGTCTGTTCTGTCAGACTGAGGCCAGTTGAAAAATCATAGTTTGTCAGGCATACATAGCATAGTTGTGTGTGCTAGCCTTGTGCCACATATATCTGCGTGCTCCAAGTTTTATCATTGTAGGCCAGTGTACAACCTTTTTTGCTGTCTGATACTCTAATTCTATACAGCACTATTTTGCATTAAAAAAAAAAACAGGCCACATTTTTGCCAGTGTGGTATTTCCTTGACAGCCCTCATATATCTGCATTCTCCAAGTTTGGTCATTGTAGGCCAGTGTACCACTTTTTTTGCTGTCTGTTACTCTAATTCTATACAGCCCTATTTTGCAATAAAAAAAAAACAGGCCATATATTTGCCAGTGTGGTATTTCCGTGACAGCCCTCATATATCGGCTCGCTCCAAGTTTGGTCATTGTGGGCCGGTGTACCACTTTTTTTGCTGTCTGTTACTCTAATTCTATACAGCACTATTTTGCATTTTTTTTAAAAAAAAGAACACCCATTTGCCAGTGTGGTATTTCCGTGACAGCCCTCATATATCTGCGTGCTCCAAGTTTGGTCATTATAGGCCTATGTACCCCTTTTTTTGCTGCCTGTTACTCTAATTCTATACAGCATTATTTTGCATTTAAAAAAAGACCCCATATTTGCCAATGTGGCATTTCCGTGACAGCCCTCATATATCTGCGTGCTCCAAGTTTGGGCATTGTAGGCCGGTGCACCTCTTTTTTTTGCTGTCTGTTACCCTAATTCTATACAGCACTATTTTGCATAAAAAAAAGCCTCATATTTGCCAGTGTGGTGTTTCAGTGACAGCCCTCATATATCTGCGTGGTTGAAGTTTGGGCATTGTAGGCCGGTAGACCCCTTTTTTTGCTGTCTGATACTTTAATTCTATACAGAACTATTTAGCTTCAAAAAATATAAAAAGGCCACATATTTGCCAGGGTGGTATTTCCGTGACAGCCCGCATATATCTGCGTTCTCCAAGTTTGGTCATTGTAGGCTGGTGTACCCCTTTTTTTGCTGTCTGATACTCTAATTCTATACAGCACTATTTTGCTTCAAAAAATATAAAAAGGCCACATATTTGCCAGTGTGGTATTTCCGTGACAGCCCTCATATATCTGCGTGCTCCAAGTTTGGGCATTGTAGGCCGGTGGACCCCTTTTTATGCTGTCTGATACTCTAATTCTAGACAGCACTATTTAGCATAAATTTACTTCACAAAAAAGCCCCCCAAAATTGAATACAGTCTGCTATATCAGGCTGAGGCCTGCCTGGTGTTTAGGTTTTAAAAATCGTACATTTGCAGGCATACTGATCAGATATTATTTCGCTACTAATAAATATATTTGTGTTGCGCATTTGAAATAGTGCAGTAGTCTATTTAAAATGGGCAAGGCAAGGGACGGGGAAGTGGACGTGATGATGATGGTGCATGCAGAGGACGAGGCCGTGGCCGTGGCCAAGGTGAAAGTGGGCAACAACAAAGACCCACATCTTCTCGCTCCACCTTCCTGTCCCAGTTTCTAGGAGACCGCAGAACACCACTATTGAAGCCAGAGAAGTGTGAAACGGTTGTTGGTTGGATAGCGGATAATGCTTCCAGTCACTTAGCCACCACCACCACGTCTTCCACTCGGTCAAGTCTGAGTAGCTGTGAGTGTGGCCCGTATATTCCTCACCCAAATCCTCCTTCCTCCCACCATGCCAAGTGCTCTGAGACAACTGATCCCACACTTGGACACTCTGAAGAGCTGTTCAGTTTTCCATTTCAAGATTCAGAACTCTCGGCCAGTGAACTTGAAGTGGGGACAGATGAGATTGCATGTACAAATGCCCAAAGCTTTGACCAGCCCCAGTCACGTGAAGGCAATGGTGGGAAATTGTCAGAAGAGGTGGACGATAATGAGACACAATTGCCAGAAAGTCAGGAGGTGGAGCAGGGTGGGGATGTGGAAGACGAGGTGGTGGATGACATTGTGAATGACCCAACCTGGCAGGAGGACATGCAGAGTGAGGGCAGTAGCACCCATGGGGAAGGAGGCATGTCACCACAACAGCCAGGAAGAAGCAGTGTGGTGGCCACAGACAGAAGGTGTGCATCCGTTCCCCATAACTCCAACATGAGGGAAGTTGCCATTCCAACCGTTAGATCTTCCTGAGTCTGGTTATTTTTTAAAAACTTTGCTGATAACCCCAAACAGGCCATTTGCAGCACCTCCCATGCCCGCATCAGCAGGGGTAGCAAAACAACCAGCCTGATCACCACCAGCATGATCAGGCACATGGCAGCAAAGCACCCGACTTTGTGGGCCGAATCCCAGGCTCCAGGACCACTGCCTGCAGGTCACACCACTGCTTCTTCCACTGTTTTGCTTAGAAGCCAATCCCCAGTACTCCGTGCATGTGAAGATGCCTCTAGCCTTGCACCTGTTGTGGCCCACAGTCAAGCAGCACCATCATCAAGCCGGTCCACATCCTTGTCCCAGCACAGCCTTCAGTTGTCTATAACCCAGTCTTTGGAACACAAACAGAAATACCCTGCCAATGCCCCACTGGCCACAGTCCTAAATTCTAATATTTCTCTTCTGCTTGTGTTAGAAATGCTGCCTTTTAGGCTCGTTGAGGTGGAAACTTTCCACAACCTGATGGCGGCTGTCCCAAGGTACTCAGTCCCCAGTCCCCACTACAGCATGTGTCCCACAATATTACCTGTGCCCTCAACAATGCTGTTACAGGGAAAGTCCACCTAACCATGGACACGTGGACAAGTGCTTGTGGGCAGGGATGGTACATCTCACTGACGGCATACTGGGTTAACATAGTGAAAGCCGGGACCCAGTCGGACCTTGGGATGGAACACGTGCTCCCCACGCCGAGGATTGCTGGTCCTACGTCAATCAAGGTTGCCCCCACAGTCTACAGCTCCTGCATCTCCTCCTTTTCATTCTCCATCTCTGAAATCAACACATCAATCAGAAGCTGGAAGCACTGCAGCAATGCCTCAGCCAAGCGGCAACAGGCTGTGCTGAAGCTACTCTGCATAGGTGACAAACCGCACAATGCAGAAGAGTTGTGGACAGCACTGAAAGAGCAGTCAGATGTTTGGGTGACACCACTGAACCTACAGCCAGGCATGGTCGTGTGTGACAATGGCCGTAACCTGGTGGCAGCTCTGAGGCAAGGTGGGCTCACACACTTACCTTGCTTGGCCCATGTGCTTAACCTCATGGTTCAACGTTTTCTGAAAAGCTACCCAGAGCTGCCGCATCTGCTAGTGAAAGTATGCCGTCTGACTGTCCATTTTAGAAAGTCAGCTACAGCTTCAGCCGCCCTTGCCATGCTTCAGCAGCGTTTGCAGCTTCCAGCTCCCCGGCTGGTGTGTGATGTCCCCACACACTGGAACTCTACGCTGCTTATGTTGGAAAGGCTTTGTGAGCAGCAGAGGGCAGTTGTTGACTACCAACAACAGCAAGGCCGTTGATATTCAGTTCAGACTCCACACATAAGACCTCAAGAGGGGACATGGATGTCCAACATATGTACCATCCTCAAAAACTTTGAGGACTGCACCAAGATGGTGAACGGCGTTGACACAATAATTAGCATCACCATCCCGCTTCTCAGTGTTCTGAAAATCTCTCTGCTCACCATTAAAGAGGATGCATTGCAGGCAGAGCACAAGGACATGGAGCAAGGAACCATACAGGAGGATTATACTCAGCCCAGCCTCATGTCTTCTCAACATTGATTGGTGGGCAATGAGGAGGAGGAAAAGCAGGACCTACTGTCATGCGCTATAGACGGTACTACAAACACAGCTGTCATACCGTTTTTTCAGCGGGGATTGCCTGAGGACAGGGTGGAGGAGGATGAGGAGGAGGAAGACAGCATGGTCAGTCGTCCTGTTGGTGAGGACACGGAAGTATTTCCTGTTAGCAGCCTGGCACGCATGGCTGACTTTATGTTGCGCTGCGTTTCACGTGACCCACGCATTATAAAAATTTTGGGTGGCATTTATTACTGGTTGGTGACACTTCTAGACACAGGCTACAAGGAGAACTTTCAGTCTCTTCTACCAGAGGCAAAGAGGTGTATTAAAATGTTGCAGTACCAGAGGGCCCTTGTAGCAAAATTACTTAGAAAATTTCCATGTGAGAACGCTGGCAGCAAACTTCAGAGTTTGTTGTACAACCAAGGAGTCAAAGCGAGAGAGACAGTAGTGCAATCCAGCTCAGGCAGGGGAACAATGGCAAAGTTCTGGGACAGTTTTCTCAGACCCTCCCATCGTGACGGCACAGAGGCAAGGGGTGCTGTCACAAGAAGTGCAATGTTTGTGATGATGGTGAGGGAGTACCTTGCAGATCGTACAAATGTCCTCCGTGATTCCTCTGTGCCTTTTAATTATTGGGTATCCAAGCTGGACACGTGGCATGAACTGGCTCTCTACGCCTTGGAAGTCCTTGCCTGCCCTGCTGCTAGCGTTCTGTCAGAGCGGGTTTTTAGTGTCACTGGTGGAATTACAAGAGATGAGCGCATCTGCCTGTCAACTGAAAATGCTGACAGGCTGACTCTTATAAAAATGAACAAGGACTGGATTGGGAAAGACTTCTGTACACCACCAAGTGAAAACAGCTAAGCATAACCTCAAATACATTCTCTCTTGCTGCATGTGGTTGTCTAACAAGGTCCTCGGTTACTCCCTGGGACAGTCCCTGCATGGTAGGTAACTTGAGCCATCTCTTGGGGTCGCTGTACACAGTGACTCCAGGCTCTAATTGTTGCTGTACCTCAGGTATTACATGGGCAAGTCACTTTTAGCTTCCTGCCCTCCGGTTCTGCTCTGGGACCTGTAGTTCCTCACGACCTTGGGCTCCCGGTGCCCGGCTCCTGCGCTCTAGCTCAGAGGGGCTCAATTGCAGCCCTCATCTAGCTCTTAAGTTCCTCCGTCCTCCTTCACTGTCTGCTACCAAATGCCAACTGTCTAACTCCAACTGCCTAGCAACTGCATAGCAACTGCCTCCTCCTCCCGACCAGAGAGAGCAGCTCCCCTGAAGTCGGGTGTCGAGATCCCCCTTCTGGCCTGGAGTCAGAACAGTGTTGTATGCGCTGTATACCTGTCAAAGGGATCCCTCCTGTCTCCAGGCATGGCATTACCCTCCCCGAGAGGAGGGCAGTGCCACTGTGGAACTCCTGGGGTGCCACAGCCACATGGGTTTAAAATGCTGTTAACCTGCAGATTAACAGCTTATCCTTACCTCCCAACTTTTGAAGAACAAAAAGAGGGAAGAATTATACAGCAAACATAGCATGCCACATCAAATTTTGGCCACACCACTGGCCACACCCGAATCCACGGCCATTTACCATTTACCATTACTTTCTACCCCGGCAGATGTTAGAGGGGTAGTGGCAGGGACATTCAGCAGTCGCCCGAGACTGCAGGGCGAAGACTCAAATCTGGGACTGTACGATGTATCTATGACAGTTGGGATTAGACATGAGCGAATTAGTTTATGGGACTCCGTCCAGCATCAGGGTACCCAGTGGCTTGACAGGAGACCCACGAATCTCTTAACTTCCAACGTCACTGGAAAGGCTTTTTATTAGCCAGGGATGACACACAGTCATCTCTACGTCATGCTCATGAGTAGTCAGAAATTGGGACATATGGATTAAATATTTGTTCATTCTATCATAGTCGTAGCATCCAGAACTTTCTCATTTTGATGTGAGCTTCTCTATACGATATCTGGCTTGTTTTTATCTGTAAGGCCATGTTCACATGTTGCATAAACTGTGTTTTTTTGTTTTCTGCAGGTGTCCACACCTAACTACACAATAACAATCTTTTTTGATTACTGCTGCATTTTCTATGCCTTTTCCCTCTTATTTGTCGAGTTTCTAGTGCAGACATGAAGCTGCGTTTTTAAGTGATTTTTAAAGTTCAGAAAAGCTTTGATTCTGTGCTTAAAAAAGTAACTTCAGTTTTAAACATGTGTTTTTTATTAGGCTCCACAGCAGAATTTCTGTGCAAAAATAAACCAGCATAAAAAAGAAGCACTTTCGCTACATGTGAACACAGCCTAAATGTCCAAGTAAAGTGGATCTTCTAATTCCATGAGAACAACCTCCTTGGTGCATCAAAGATGCTGCTGAACTGTGTGGTATTAGAATATTTGTTCTCTATATGCCTCTGTAGAGAGCCTGAAAAAAACGCAGGTTAAAAAAAAAGCCATTGCATTTTTAAGCGCAGAATCACAGATTTAAAAGCTTTAAGTATTAAAAAAGCATTGAATACACAGATTCACATTTGCACCCAAAACACATCAAATAAGGGAGAAAATGCATAAAAGAAACATTAAATAATCAAAGAAGATTGTTATTGCGTCATGTGATGTGGACACACAGAAAAAAGCAGCAGAAAAAAATGCAGCATTTACGTTATCACGTTCTTTTTTCACACCATTTACCATGCAATCACCATAAATAATCAAATTGCTGTGTTTTGTGGGTCATTACAATTACAGAGACAGCAACTATGCCCATGTTATTTGCTGATTTGTGATGTTTGTTATTTTTAAAAAAAGCACAGTAAATATGACATTATTGTTTTTAATTTTTTAGTTATTTTATAGCAAGAAAACAATATATTTCCTTTATTGTCCCTCTAGAATACAGGGACATAAAAGTTCAGTGCTATGAACAGTTGTATCTCTGTGTACCTGTATCATCTATTTGTGGGGTCAGGGGCTGCAATGCAGTTCCAAGTATACAAGATTCTCTTGTGACATCACTGCAGCCTGTGGCTCAAAGCTTTAGCCGTTGTATTGAATTATAGAGGTTTTGCGTTTAATTTCCTGGGAGACTCACAAACAAAAAGAAAATTACATTTTTGTAATTGTTTCTTTATTATTTTTTCGTTGTTTTATAGGAACAAAACAATCTGACTTTTTCTTCACCTCTAGAATACAGATACATTGAAATAAAGAGTAGGGCGCTCCATGTATGTTTACTCACTGTCCCCAGGTCCGGCTCTAGAGCTGCTCCTGGTGTCCGGTATTGTCTGCATCGCTGACATCAGACCGACAGTGTGGCAGCTAATTACTGAGTTTAGCAGCTCTGTGTGAGGCATTCTTTCTATGTTTATTCACCACCCCTTTGTCCAGCTGTCAGGTATTGGCTGTGTCACTGACCTCACGTTGACAGTGCGGAAGTTAATCACTGAGATCAGCTGCTCTGATTGGGCATTCAGCCTGGGCAGAGCTGCTGAGACTGTTAGTTGCTGTGCTGCCAACGTCAGCAGCACAGCCACTACCTGATAATGAGAAAACTGACAAAGACTCATCACTGGACCGCGGAGTGATAGTAAAGAATTTTTTTAACAAACTTAAAATATTGCGGCTTTAAAGAGGGAGAGTCCGTTTAGATGGGCTATTAATTGGGAAACTAGTGTTCATATGAACATTCATTCCTGATTATTGGCCCATTAAAACAGGCTCATCAATCAAATTTTAATTTTGGAATTCATTCTAATTATCTATGTAATGGTGTGTAAGTCTATTAAGACTTACTAATGACCGTCCTTTCCAGTTTCCAGTACTGCTCTGGTCCTATGTGACCATTCTGTAGTTTTGCTACTTCAAACAGAATCTACTGTGTGGAGCAGTAACTGATTTCCCAGTGTATGGGCTCATGCAGATGTCTGTGCAAATTGGTCCAACATCGAACCTTAATTCACGGACTGCCCGTAGTCTTCTGACCGGAGCATGACACCTTTATGTATTTCTATGAGCCTGTCATGCTCGGGTCGGGAGGGCCATGGCCAGTCCAAGATCGAACCGTTTTGCACCATCATCTGCATGAGACCTAAATCTATGAGACTAAGATTGAGAGTCCTTAGAGCTATATTGAGAAAACAATTTTGGGTCCACACAATCTTCTGTTTGACCCACCTAGTTTGATTTCAGACTAGGACCAGAAGAGGACAGGAGCAGACCTCAAAGTTGGGTTAGTCTGTGATCGATAAGTATTTTAAAACATTGACATAATGTCATGACTCTGACCCTGCCTCCATCCTGGTCAGGTCAGGGTTATTTCTAGTCCGCCTCTCTTTAGTTCTGGGGCAGCTATTTAATGTTAGTAGTTCCTGGGTTTGGTGTCAGTTATACTTCCGTATACTCGGTTTGTGGTTGCTGACCCAGGTTACTCGTAATCGTTGTGCCTCTGTGCATGTAAGCTTTTGCTGTGTATAACCTGGTTTGCCTCCTGTCTTTTGCCTCTGTATCCTGCGTTTGTACTGCCCTGTCCTTCCTGGTTATCTGACCCCTTTGGCTCATCTCGGTTTACTCTTACTCTTATCCCTAGGTACCATGCTCTCGTCTGGATTTTGACCCTCGGCTCTCCTTTGATTACGTCTATGTTTTGTGCCCTGTACTCCACGCTCACAGCTGCCTTCCTTGGCCGCATGCGCTGTGTCTCCACCCCCTGTTTTCACGTGACTGCTTAGTTTCAGGTCCAGTGCTCACTGCTTAGTCTCAGGTCCTTGCGCACTGCATGCCTTGTTCCTCCACTCCCTGTGCTCGTTCCCGTGCCCTCTGATAGCGCCCCTAAGCTTCGCCAGTGACACTATCGGTGTCTGTCATTACACATAATTTGGACAGATTACGGATTACAAAATTTGGAGCAAGCGTAAAATCATTGGTATCAGCAGCATATTATCCTGGTGTGATAACATGATGTTCTGTGTACATAGAAGTCTGGTCACCCTATTTAAACAGGCCATGAAACAACCACCAATCGGCTTGTATACAGCCATTCAGTGGTCATTTAACTGCTGTGATCAGGCGATGTTCATGCAAAATAATACAAAAGCTGTGTCCTGAGGACCCTAAATAGGCCACATGTTTAAATAGGAAAAGGGGATGATACTGACATTGTAACCAAGGACTAAATCTTAAAGTAGCGCTGCAATTTTACTGCATAAAATAATCGCATCTGGACCCTATTGTGTGAATATAGCCTAAAAATAAACAGGGCAATACATTTTAACACTTGTCTAAAAACCAGCGTCAACATAAGACAAAGAATTTATGGATGTTCCTTTTATAATACTAGTTAGTCATTAGCAGTGGGAGGTCATGTGACGGGACAAGTGATGGCGCTCCCTGAAGTAGGCATAACAAACGGGACACGATAATTGTAGTTCTCTTGGTCTTTTGCTTTGGATTTCAAATCCTGCCTCCTTCTTATGTCGCAATCTCATGTGTAGGACCAAATCTGAAGTCATGTGGAAAGAGAGTCTGCATTTGGCACACCAGATCTGTGCTGTAGATCCTAGGGTTGTGAATGTTGGTGGCAGGACCTGTGGTGATGATGGTGTTTCACATTTAGGCCACAACTCCGAAAGAGGAAGAATGGCCAAAGAATTAGGAAATGCTACGTATTCATGTTGTGTTAAAAAGTTATTATAGCCATGGCCCACTGGTATATCCTCAGAATTTCTCAAGTCATTGATTCTAAAACTCTTTCCAGACCTGAATGTGGTGTTTATTTTACTTCCCATTCTACTAGGCACAGGTGAGAAGGCACTACCTCTTCGATCTCCAGCATCCCTCATTCTGTTCACTTCTGTAAATGCGCTCCCCTTGGCTTCTTGCAATTCAGCCTTTACCCTTTTCCATACCACATTTCGAAATCCAGAGGCCATTCCCAACAAGAAATCTTTCTTATCAGCTTCATTGTCAGTTTTGTCAAGCAGTCTTGATTTTTCTTCTTCTGAAAATCTGGTCCCCCTTTCCTCTAAATCCCTTGCCAAGCTATGAAAATTGGTGCCATGTTTTATCCGTTTACTTGACACTCCATCCTTTTCTGTCAAACACAGACAATAGAGAAGAAAATTATAAATTAAAAATATCGCATTAGAGACAACCTTATACTTTTTTCTGCTACTTGTAATGATAGACAACCAAGCTCTCAGCCATGATCTCAGCAGCTACTCTGCAGAGTACAGTAGAGCTGAGTACCAAAAGTTCAGCAAAGCCGAGTTGATAAAAAAAACTTGTTCTTTATTCCATGTCACTTAAAAACATCACAGGAGGACACAGCAGGCAACGTTTTGGCCATAGCTGGCCTTTTCCAAGCCCTCAAAGATTTCATTCAACTCTTAACTGACACGAAATAAAGAACGAGTTTTTTATTTAATCAAGAATCTGCTGTTTTGGTGACTTGGATTTCCTGAACTTTTAGAAAACAATCTTTGGTAAGGCCACAATAGGGTAATCATAAACAATAACCTAAACTTTACAAGCTAATATCGCCGCAATAGAGAGAGATAAGAAATATGAAAAAAAATAAGATGTTTTATTGAGCTCTGTTGCTACTACACTATGATGCGGCCAGTTGAACATGCTAAAACTGATGAAAGGCTCTATTTAAAATATATACAGTCAAATTATTAAGTAAGTACATTTTAATGTTTAACATATGTACTGTAGACATATTAATATTTGACGTAAAAGAATAAAGGATATAAAGATTAAAGGGTAGTTAAAAATATAGCAACAACTAGGCTTTACTAATCAAACAAATCACTGACATTCCATTTTGGTTTTTACGAACATACTAATTTCACCTACAATATCTGAAACCTTTTAACACCACCTGGTTGTTTCTACCTCCTCAAGCAGTGTGCGCTTTTTATACGTGTCTATAGTATATAACTATTATCAATCTATCATATATTGCTATCTTCTATCCCACACACCGAATAGGGTTTTTTTTTGCCACTCTTCCATAGACATTTTTTTCATCTGTGCTATCAAGTTTTTTTGCATGCAAAACTCACTTCCTTCCCTCCTGCTTCTATACCTCCCATAAATACATAAGTTGAGTAGACTTGGCGTTGTTTCAGGATGCACTTTTAGGAGCTCACCGCTCCAGACTTCATACTTTGCCAGAAGTGGGGTAAACCTGAAAATTGACAGTTTGGAACAGAGGCATGATTGTGCTGCTGGTCCCAACTTTGCTCTTTGCCAACTTTGCCCCTGGAGCATGGGAAATGCATAGATAGGGAGACTGAAGCTGGCTTTATCTTGTAATCCTGTTATGTTAAGAGTGAAGCAAGGAAGAATCCTCTAAAGCATGGACCCTGCTCATTTTGTGCACTCCCTGCCCAGGTAACAGGTCAGGCTGGCACAGGAGGATATCTAGCAAACTAGTCAACAAGCTGTACACTTTTAAAATTTTAAAAAAATCTGCATTCTTGGAGAGGATTTTTAATAAGTAAATTGTAAAGTGGTTGTGTGATGAACTCGCACCGCGCCACCCTGCCTGATGTCACTATTACATCAGAAGGATCACATAGTGTGGACTCTCCACATGCACCAACGTCACTTCCCGCACCCCCTGGGGACATGTAAGGTCAGCTTGGCTCAGTTTTACACAGACACCCCCTGTCCACATGGGACTAAGGAGGTACGAGGAGTGAGAAGATGTGGCCCACGCAGTCGCTGACGTAGGACCATACTCTCTACAACCCTGAAAGGCTGAGACAAGCCTGACGTTGGACCATACTCTCTACAACCCTGAAAGGCTTTTACTAGCAACAGTGAAACAGAGCACTGCCAGCCCGGACTGCCATCAGTTCCTCGATATATAAGCCCGGTCTATTAACAGGATTATATTGGGCTAGAAACAGGTCCCGGTAACATGGAAAGTTTAATCAAGAAACGGACTTGTACATTGAGATAAAAGAGCAGTCCAAGGTTAAATTACATATTTAGTCGCCTTAAGGGCAATAGACAATACACTATATACATGATGGTTATACATATACAATGATCAGATATGCAATTATAAACAGTGGTAGTAAAAAAACATATGAGCAGATGGATCATGCCAATTTACGGTTTGATGTTTGACCATGTGTGCGCTGGGATGCAGGGGGGAATGGGCTGCCAGAAGTTCCTTGTTCCTTCACAGCACGTTACTTGACACGGACCCCACTTTCACAGCATAACAGAGAGAGAGGACACATGGCCCTACACTAGCCTTTATCCCCTTTAGGTCACTCCCCTCATGCTCTCTGGGATCAACTTAAATCGCCTCCCCTTGCCTCTAGCAGCTAAAAACTACAAAACCAAAGATGGGTCATCATAACTTTTTATAAGACAGTCCTAGGGAGGTGGTTTTGGCTCCATTGGATTCAGCCTAACCCCTGATAAGCATTGAGACCAAACACAGCTTTGCTATCTGGCTCCTACTAGTCTTAGTACGTATCACCCCACCCTGTGGTGCTAGAAAGGATCGAGACCCTGGAAGGCATTCGATCTGGTCCAGAAATCTCGAAATGTAACCGGAGTGTAACAACAAGGATGTATGATAAGTCTATATTGTGCTTATGAAATCATAGCTGACTCAACAAAGCAGTTATACTAAAGGTAAAAGAGAAAAAAGTGGCATGCACAATCAGCTCAAAACACCTGTCCCACCTCCTCTTACTGACAATGCGTTCTTATGCCACACCGGATTACGGGTGCTCATTCAGAAAAAAGAGAGAGTGCAAACATCAATAAAGTCTATAAGAAAGAAGAGCACTCCCCATCCGTGCAAAATGTCCATTCTTTATTGTGGCTTCACATAAAAATAGCAGGACATGACAGGGAGAAACTGTGATTCCAAGAGACGACGGCCGTTTTGCGCTTCCGTGCTTCTACGGGTCTGATGGTAACACCAGGTGGGAGGACTTCATAAGCATATCCGCCCAAGGAGTGCTAACCCACCTGTCTACGTCACCACACTATAATATTCCTACTGTTTGGTAAAAATCTTTTAAAATCGTCCTGCTATTTTTATGTGAAGCCACAATAAAGAATGGACATTTTGCATGGATGGTGCGTGCTCTTCTTTCTTATAGATTTTAAAGCAGTTATACTGCATAGTATTTATTTTGCAAGCATACCTTTTGTTCTGACCTTAGCTGGGTCAAGGTGTGAGATCTGTCACTCACAGAATTTTGAAGCTTGACCCTCTGCTGAGCAAGGTGTCCTGTTACAGCTGCACATCCTGAGGGAGTTTTATAACCCTTTGCCAAATAGGATAGAAATGATTGGCATGAAATTATATCTCCAATATTCTTCACAACTTATCAAATCAAACAGCCAATTTATGAACTTGCGTCAATCCTTCTAATGGAAATTTGTCACCAGGTTTTTGCTACCTAGTCAGAGAGCATCATTATATAGGGACAAAGACCCTGAGCTCCTTACTGGGCTGCTTGTTGTAGTTTTGATAAAATTGCTATTTTATCAGCAGATTATAATAAGAGGACTAGTCAACATGCTGCCATGTAGTCCTCCATATTGATGAGCGTTGTTTAACCCCACCTCCACCACAGATTGGCAGCTTTATGCCTATGCACAGTGTACACAGAAAGCTGTCAATCTGTGGCATGGGTGGGGCTATACAAATCTCAGCAATCAAATGCACTGTGACAATGAGGCCGGCATCACACTAGCGAGTTTTACGGACGTATGAGAGGCGCAGAAAATACGGATTGCACACGGTACAATGATTCTCTATGGCCCAGCTCCTATCTGCCGTATTTTACGTATACGTATTATACGGTCTTGTACGGCCATAGAAAATCGCAGTATGCTGCGTTTGTCAGCGTATTGCGCAAAAAAATACGCCAATGCAAGACTATGGGGGTGAGAAAAATACGGATTACACATGGACCAGCAGTGTGACTTGCGATAAATACGCCACACATCTCCAGGTGCCAGGAAATGTGCCAAGCCTACAATCAGGAAGCTCAGACATGCTAATTAGCTGAAAAAGCCAGACAGACATCCCAGAAGTCTGGCGCTCGCCTCCACGGAGTTGCAAGTAGCATGGCATCCATCATTAATGTGGATAGCTCCTCATCTTGGTCCAAGAAAGGCCTGAAATCTGGGACTAGCGGGATCCAAGCTATTCCAACCGGGCCAGGAAAGAGGCAGCTTGGAGGACCATCTGTGGGATCCTATTCCCAGATTATGACTAACGCACACGTGCGGAGCAGACACAACTTTGTAAGTACACTCATGTTGCGACATTAATTAACCTTGAAAAATGCTTTACCTACATAGTAACATAGTAACATAGTTATTAAGGTTGAAGGAAGACTTTAAGTTCATCTAGTTCAACCCATAGCCTAACCTAACATGCCCTAACATGTTGATCCTGAGGAAGGCAAAAAAAACCATGTGGCAAATAGTAAGCTCCACTTTGGGGAAAAAAAATTCCTTCCTGACTCCACATATGGCAATCAGACTAGTTCCCTGGATCAACGCCCTATCAAGGAATCTAGTGTATATACTCTGCAACATTATACTTTTCAAGAAAGGCATCCAGTCCCCTCTTAAATTTAAGTAATGAATCACTCATTACAACATCATACGGCAGAGAGTTCCATAGTCTCACTGCTCTTACAGTAAAGAATCCGCATCTGTTATTATGCCTAAACCTTCTTTCCTCCAGACGTAGAGGATGCCCCCTTGTCCCTGTCTCAGGTCTATGATTAAAAAGATCATCAGAAAGGTCTTTGTACTGTCCCATCATATATTTATACATTAAAATAAGATCACCCCTTAGTCTTTGTTTTTCCAAACTAAATAGCCCCAAGTGTAATAACCTATCTTGGTATTGCAGACCCCCCAGTCCTCTAATAACCTTGGTCTCTCTTCTCTGCATCCGCTCTAGTTCAGCTATGTCTTTCTTATACACCGGAGACCAGAACTGTGCACAGTATTCTAAGTGTGGTCAAACTAGTGACTTGTATAGAGGTAAAATTATGTTCTCCTCATGAGCATCTATGCCTCTTTTAATGCATCCCATTATTTTATTTGCCTTTGTAGCAGCTGCCTGACACTGGCCACTGAACATGAATTTGTCATCCACCCATACACCCAGGTCTTTTTCATTGACGGTTTTGCATGATTTCATGCTGATTATTTTTTGGCTTAGTCTGGTTTTTTGGGGGGGAATTTTTGAGCAAAAACAAAGATGCTGAACATGAGAAAGGGTTTACGTACATAGCTAATATAGATGTTGCGTTGGGTACTATTTTTGGGAACGCCAGACTGGTACAGAGGGGAGTGGACCCTGTCCTTGTGTTGTTTCATTTTATTGTGTATAATGTTTTTATTGTTTTCAGCAATTTAAACTTTAGGAAATTCATTTAAGAAGGCATTTTATTAGCATCGTTAAAATATGATCAATCAATGCCAACTGTTTTAAGCAATGTGCAGAATGAGCTTATAGAATATTTGTTACCATGTCATTGCAGTGGAAGATGTTATGACACGATGGCGCAGCATCAGTGACCAATATTGCCGAGAAAGGCAGCAGCGGGCAAGAAGTGGGTCAGCAGCTCCAACCAAAAAGCAAAAGTATATATACTATGATCGGCTTTCCTTTTTGGATCCCAGTATGGATCTAAGACCGTAAGTAAAAACATCACAACACAATTATTATTATTATTATTATTATTTTATATTGTTATAGCACCATTTATTCCATGGCACTTTACATGTAAGGAGGGGTATACATAATAAAAGTATATTATTAGTATATTGTAATTTATTATGTATACCCCTTGTCACATGTAAAGCGCCATGGAATAAATGGCGCTATAATAATAATAATAATAATAATAATAATAATAAAAACAAGTAAAATAATCTTAAACAATACAAGTCATAACTGGTACAAGAGGAGAGAGGACCCTGCCAGCGAAGGCTCACAATCTACAAGGGATGGGTGACAATACAGTAGGCGAGGGTAGAGCTGGTTGTGCAGCGGTTTGGTCGATCGATGGTTACTGCAGGTTATAGGCTTGTCGGAAGAGGTGGGTCTTCAGGCTCTTTTTGAAGGTTTCGATGGTAGGCGAGAGTCTGATGTGTTGTGGTAGAGGGTTCCAGAGTAGGGGTGATACGCGAGTGAAATCTTGTATACGATTGTGGGAAGAGGAGATAAGAGGGGAGTAGAGAAGGAGATCTTGTGAGGATCGTAGGATGCGTGTAGGTAAGTACCGGGAGACGAGGTCACACATGTATAATAAACTTATGTTAGCAATTGGCTCAACTATTAATTAGGGGTATTAATTGTATTTGTTTAATAACAGAACACAGTCCAACCTCACTGAGAGGGAGACCGGGTCGGACTCGGAGGTTGTCAAAAATCCGGTTGGTGTAGAAGAAGAGGTGGCAGGCCCACCTTTGTCCTCTTCTACCTCCATCCTTCCTGGACCATCGGCTTCTGCATCCCAAGAGACAGCAACAAGTGTCCAAGATCCAGCACTACCACCCTCAGCAGCACCTGATCCTGTAAGCCAGGAAGAGCATGGACACAGCAGCAGTCCTACTGTCCCACTGGTGTCCTCCCCACAGGCAGCTGGGCCTTTACACAGAGGCCGCAGAAGGAAAGAGCTGCAAGACAGTAGGAGGAATGTGGACACTGGGGTCCTCAATTATTTGGCCAGGGCAGCCACGGATGATGGTGAGGAGGCCTTTGCTCGCAGCCTGGCCCGGTACCTTCGTCCCCTTCCCCGTGAGGTGAGGCTACGTGTGAGAGGGTGTATTCAAATCTTGATTGATTTATGCACCTTCCCAAATGACCCCTATGAAATTTTGGAAATTAATTGAGAGAAGGCAGCTTTCACCACATAACCTCTTGCGCCTTCCACGAACTCAACAGGTGCATGGTCAATCAGGATTTGAAGCACCTCCTCCACGTTTGCCTACACCTCAACCCCTCCCCACCCAAAATCAACCAAGGCCAGCACCGTATCATATGGCAGCCTACAACCAGCCTTCCCAATATGCCCACTTTTCCAGACCCAGTGCTGTAGGCTGGTCCCAACCTGGGTTTGGACGACATGGCTATATTGGGGGTGGCTATGAGTCCAGCCAATATGTTCAGCAGCATGAGGGCCAGAGACAAATCCCTTATGGCCAATACCCAACTGGCCAATATGATCAAGGCCTGTTTTTGGATCCGCCACACACAGCATCCACACAGGGTGAAGGACAATTGGCCCAACAAAGGCCACCTGAGCAGGACCCTGACCTGCCGCCATCACCTCCACCAACGTACAGAAATCTGTAACCCAAAGTTATTTTTGTTTATATTTGTTCCGCCTAACCATGTTTTGGCTAACTTTGTGCTGTAATTGCACTTTGTTCTGTTGTAGTTTACAAAAAAAAATTCAAATAAGTTTACAACAAAAGGCTTTTGCTATAAGTAATGTTGTCAAAAGCCAATTGACGTTTGTGGGACAATCATTCTTACAACACACACATATGCTCTTTTCTTAAACATCTGGTAATTAAGTAAATACAACACACAGAGTACAGTTTCTGTAGGCATAAAATATTTTTTGGAGATAATATATTTTTAAAATAAGGAAATCACAACTGAGAAACAGCATAATCTTGCCAGGGAGTAGCACCCTGAGGAGAAACAAAATAATTTGTGAAAATATCTCTCACTTTTATTCCAGAAAGGGGACGGCGCGGAGGAAGGCCATGTGGTGTAGGCCTACTCACATTGGGCAACATTTCTTCACCAATAGCAGCTGAGGAGCAATCATGAAGTGTAGTAAAATTGTGCAAAACAACACACGCTTTAATAACTTCATTAATAGTAGCCTCACTCAGCTGAATGGCAGACAGGAGGAGACGCCATTTGGCACACAGAATCCCAAAGGCGCACTCCACCAGTCTACGCACCCTGGAAAGCCTCAAATTAAAAACATGCCGCCGGAGATCCAGGTTGCGCCTGGGATAAGGCCTCATGACATTCCTTGTCAATTGGAAGGTCTCATCTCCCACAAGAACATATGGCACTGCTTCAGCATTGGAGCCTGGGAGTTGTTGTGGTGGTGGGAGGTCTAACTGGTTGTCACGTAGCCACCGACCCATAATGGACGAATTGAACACCCTAGAGTCTCCTGTTTGCCCATAGGCCCCAATGTCTACAATTATAAACCTGTAGTTACTGTCAACTACAGCTAACAGAACTACAGAGAAAAACTGCTTATAATTGTACAATTGTGAGCCAGAGTTCGGCGGCTTACGCACTCTGATATGTTTCCCATCCACAGCTCCAATGCAGTTAGGGAAGTCAAGTCACAAGTATCATTGAACCCACAGGCTATTTTGAGCCAATCAGCCATTTTTGGCTCAGGCATGACAAGTTCATGTAGTTTCGCCCATATTTCACTACATGTTGAGCGCACAATGCCAGAAATCGTGGAGCGACCAATGAGAAACTCCAGGTGTAGTCCCGCATAAGACAATCCAGTTGACAGGAAGCTGAAAGGACACAAAAAATCATATTAGTTAGGAAACAATAGTTTAGACAAAACATGACAAAGCGCAAGTATGTTGTTTACTAAAAAACACAGGAATATCAATGAAATTAATCGATATTTACCTAGGGTACATAAGTAGAACATTAATAATACATATTTTTATTGTGGTTTTGTCCTAAGTAACACATATATTCTAAAATAGCTGCTAGCAAACAACCCTGAAAAAAAACATCAACATACAGTATGTGAGGATGCTGAATACATACCGTAAGGTAAGGAGAAGACGCTCCTCTGCGGATATGCTTTTTCGCATCCTGGTGTCCTGATACGTGAGTCCTGGACGTTCTGTCTCCAACAAGATATCAAATGTTGCTTTTGTCATTCGACAGTATAGGTAAAACTTATCAGGATGTGCACGCAGAGCTGTATAGAGCCTCTGAAAATGGCCTTTAGTGAGGCATTGGGTCAAAAGAGGATGCACCCATAATCTTCTTTTCCTCCTTCGTGGATCCATAATCACAGGATATGGCTGGCCAAACCGACAAGACCCAGTTAAACAAAACCCGCTGAGTTCGGGTCAATTGCAGAAGGTCAGACATGGTGCAAACGTTACCACAACACACCAACAGATGCCAAACCACAAAATGGCCATATGGGAGGGTGCCACCTGTTGTAGAGGCCTTAAATAGGGTTGCTGATGCTGATTTAAATTAATTTCAGGCTCCAAAACCGTTAAATGTCCATTTTGTCAGGTTGCATGGAAAAAACGCATTACGGATGTCATACGGATTACATACGCAACATTACATGCGCAAAATATGCGACCACACCTTGCCAACGGATTACATACGGATCACCATTTCTGGATTTTTTCTGCGTATAACGGCCGTAAAAAACAGACCGTACTTCCCTATGCTGAGCGTGATGCCGGCCTAAGGCTGTGTTCACCCGATGCATTTGTGATGCTTTATTAACACTGTAAAAGCGCTGTGAGTTTACGTAGAGTTTGGAAAATTGAGGGAAAAAATGCATCCCAAATGCATTGTGCGAATATAGTCTAAGGCTATGTGCACACGTTGCAGATTTGACTGTGGAATTTTCCGTGCAGATTCTGCATTTCTAGGCAGAAAACGCAGGTCAGAATCTGCACCTTTTTTGGTATGTGCATACGTTGCAGATTTTTGTGCAGATTTCTTCCTTTTTTTTTTACTCCTGCACATTTCTATTATGGAATGGGTGCAGAAACGCAGCAGATCTGCACAAAGAATTGACATTGTCCTTTTTTGAATCTGCTGCGTTTTCCGTGCAGATTTTTCTGCACCATTAGCACAGCAATTTTTTTATGTCATTGATTTACAATGTACTGTAAATCACTTGCAGATCTGCAGCGTTTCTGCTTGAAAAAAAAAGCTGCAGATCTGCAGGAAATCTGTAACATGTGCACATACCCTAACAGTAACTCTGGAATTATTGAAGACTTCTTTCATCATCCTGCATTCTAGTCCTGTCTGACCTTGTTGTGTCGGTCTGACCTTGGCCATTTGGCAGTTCTGTGAAATTTTTAGAGAATATTTTGGATTTATGATAGTTATAGGGAAGCTGTCAGACGGTTTTCACTACCTCATCTGAGAGTAGCATAATGTAATCTGATTGCACAGATATATCACTTAAATTACTGGTTGGAGCAGATGAGACACAATCAGAGTTTTTAGATGTAACATGAAGCAGAGCTCAAAAAGCTAACCCCATTCACACCCTAGGGGTTAGGGTTAGGATCCATAGGGTTAGGGTTAGAGTTTGGGTTAGAGTTTGTGTTAGGGTTAGTGTTAGAGTTTGTGCTTTAGGGTTAGGGTTAGAGTTTGTTTTTTAGGGTTAGGGTTAGAGTTTGTGTTTTAGGGTTAGGGTTAAGGTTAGAGTTTGTGTTAGAGTTTGTGTTAGAGTTTGTGTTAGAGTTTGTGTTAGAGTTTGTGTTAGGGTTAGGGTTAGGGTTAGAATTTGGGTTAGGGCTGGAGTTTGTGTTTTAGGGTTAGGGTTAGAGTTTGTGTTAGAGTTTGTTAGTTTGTGTTAGGGTTAGGGTTAGAGTTTGGTTTAGGGTTAGGGTTGGAGTTTTGGTTAGGTTTAGAGTTTGTGTTTTATGGTTAGGGTTAGAGTTTGTGTTAGAGTTTGTGTTAGGGTTAGGGTTAGGGTTAGAGTTTGGGTTAGGGTTAGGGTTAGAGTTTGTGTTAGAGTTTGTGTTAGGGTTAGGGTTAGAGTCTGTGTTAGAGTTTGTGTTAGAGTTTGTGTTAGGGTTAGGGTTAGAGTTTGGGTTAGGGTTAGAGTTTGTGTTAGAGTTTGTGTTAGGGTTAGGGTTAGGATCCCTAGGGTTACTAGGGATCCTAACCCTAACCCTAACACTAACCCTAGGTATTTCTGTTTATAGTGGGTTTTCTAGTTGATTTTGATGATTGGCAGCTGTCACACACTTCTCATCATGCGTTTCAAAAACGCAAACGCAGGAAAAACGCTTGTAAATGCGTCAAAACGCCGCGTTTGCGTTAAAACATGCAAAAACGCATGCGCCTAAAAAATGCAGCGTTTAAACGCGTTTAAACGCGTTTTTGCACCAAATGCGTTTGCGTTTAAAATGCTGCAGATCAAAACGCAAGTGTGAAACCAGCCTAAGGCTGCCGTCACACTAGCAGTATTTGTTCAGTGTTTTACATCAGTATTTGTAAGCCAAAACCAGGAGTCGGTGATAAATGCAGAAGTGGTGCATATGTTTCTATTATTCTTTTCCTCTAATTGTTCCATTCCTGGTTTTGGCTTACAAATACTGATGTAAAATACTGAACAAATACTGCTAGTATGACGGCAGCCTTATAGGGAGGAGGAGTGTCAGTTCCTGCTCTGAGCAGGAACTTACATGCCACCATACCTGGGTGACCCTACAGCCATCTTTCAGCCCAGGGTCAACATGGAAACCATTGGCACAACATGATCACAATCATTTCCTCGCTATGCCTATCAATGTTGCTATTATTGTTATTATTATTATTTATTATTATTGCTCCTTTTATTCCATGGCGCTTTACATGTGAGGAGGGGTATACATAATAAAAACAGGTACAATAATCTTGAACAATACAAGTCACAACTGGTACAGTTGGTATTACTATTGACAGCAGCATCAGATGGGTTAAATGCCCTTAATTGGCGCTAGCACCGAAGCCACAGGGTTTCAGCTCTCATATAGTGCTGACATCCGCTATTGATCACACCGGTGCTCAGAGTGACCTCCCGAAGTGCCGTAAATGTGTGACGAATGTCGTGAAAGGCTTAATAACTTAATAAATATTGCGAAGTCAGTTCACTTAATTTTGTTTAGTTCCACCATCTATATATCCTTTTTGAATAAACATCAAATGTCATTATTCCACAAGGTAAAAAATAAGAAGAACTGCATATGCTTACTGCTTACTTTTTCGTATGACTATAGCACCCTAGAACATACAATAAGAAGTCATTTCAAATTGGAATTTGTACTCATTAAAATATAGCATTTTCTTACCATTGTGAAGAGATCGCAGCTCTTGAAGACCTAGCATCCTGGAGAATTGTCCATAATAAAGAACTAATCACGGTTCCCCGTTTTGGAAGTTGTGCGAGACTCTGGGTGGACTCACACCTTCTTGAGTAAAGTCTTTCAAACTATTGTCCATGGAACCACCAGGTGAGACTGGGAGTAGTTGTAGCAACGTGACATCAGGATCCTCTGGTTTGTCTACTGGGGAAATATATGGTTAAAGAACAAGTATGCTTTCACAAGTCAAATCTATCTATGCAAACTCAGGACATTTACATGAGGGTTTCGAATTGAAATACTGCCCATTAGACCATGTTCACACTTTTAGTATTTGGTTAATATTTCAGATTAGTATTTGTAAGCCAAAACCTGGAGTGGAAAAATCAGAAGAAAAATAGAAACACGTCACCACTTCTACATTTATCAGCCATTCCTAATTTTGGCTTAAGAAATACTGATGTAAAATACTGACCAAATGCTGCATGCGTGAACGTGGCCTTACATAGATGGCAATAACATGTAGCAATGGTTGTGGTCAAAAGAGGGTTAGGTGGTGGCATGTAATTTCTGGTGTCTTAGGGTGATGAAGAATTTAATATACCGTACATTATATAATACTGTATATTAATTTACAGTCCATTGACTGGACCAATCTGTCCCAAAATTGCCATATAGGTAAAATCAAGAACTTTGAAAGGTTTTACACCAGGTTACAGCTCAGTAGGACCTGACGTTATTGACATATTTGACAAAAAAAGGAAGACAAAAGTATTCTATAAGATGTTCGTAAAAAAAAATGGAACAAGTAAGCAAATAATAATTTATGGCTAAACCACTAGACTAATCTACTGAAAATTTGGGTCATACAGTAGGTAAGTCAAGTGCTTTGTAAAGCTTTACACCAGGTTTCAGCTCTCTAGGGCTACGTTCCCAAGATAAGTTTTAATAACGTTTTTAATGTTGCGTATTTTCCCTGCTTTAATAAACAAAGCGTCTTACAGTTCCAGAAAAGTGGAAAATTCTGGCTTCATTTCAGTAGCAAACAAAGTTTTTAAACATACACAAACAGTTAAACCAAGCAGAACTCTGTGAAGCCGGGTAATTCTACTAGTATATGATACATGAGGCTCTGTATTAATGATGGACTGTTTTGCTGCGTTCCTGCCCCTGAAGACAACAATCACGCTATGCGTATAGTGTCATGCGGTTTTACATGTAATGCGAATGGTGATGTGCGTCTTATATAATATAACTAGAGAGAGTACAAAGGAGGGCAACAAAATTAATAAAGGGGATGGGAGAACTACAATACCCAGATAGATTAGCGAAATTAGGATTATTTAGTCTAGAAAAAAGACGACTGAGGGGCGATCTAATAACCATGTATAAGTATATAAGGGGACAATACAAATATCTCGCTGAGGATCTGTTTATACCAAGGAAGGTGACGGGCACAAGGGGGCATTCTTTGCGTCTGGAGGAGAGAAGGTTTTTCCACCAACATAGAAGAGGATTCTTTACTGTTAGGGCAGTGAGAATCTGGAATTGCTTGCCTGAGGAGGTGGTGATGGCGAACTCAGTCGAGGGGTTCAAGAGAGGCCTGGATGTCTTCCTGGAGCAGAACAATATTGTATCATACAATTATTAGGTTCTGTAGAAGGACGTAGATCTGGGTATTTATTATGATGGAATATAGGCTGAACTGGATGGACAAATGTCTTTTTTCGGCCTTACTAACTATGTTACTATGTTACTATGTTACTATGTTATGGTAATGTACAGCATGTAAGTAATTTAAAGTGTTAATGTATAACGTGAGTAGTGCAGGGTAAGTACAGAATTGGATTAGGGATAAGATAAGTACTGTTTATTTAGCAAGTGGTTTAGCAAAGGTATAGGACATAGGATAAATACAATAGGTTTAGTCTATAGGATAGTGTGAATAAAAGGTGAGCACTTCTTGATGCTCAAGGAGATCAAGAATTGTAGTAACAAGTCCAAGTTCAAATCCAGTGGGCTGCTGCGTGCAATGACCTCTGATGACGTCGTGGTCTCACGAGACCGCGACATCATTGGGTCATTTCTAGCTGCCGGGATCATCACGAGCATCGGTAACGCTGCGTGGGACACCAGAAGGTAAGAATATTGCGATTTTTTATTCTATTAATTTTTACATTTTTTTATTTTTAACATTCTATCTTATTACTATTGATGCTTCATAGGCAGCATCAATAGTAAAAAGAGAGAGAGAGCGAGAGAGAATTTCCCTGAGGGGAAATTCTTCCGTGCATGCTCAGTTTGGAAAGACGGCATCCGTCGCTGGATTCCTGCGTCCATACGCTTCCATTATAGCCAATGATGGGCAGTGCAGGATCCATCACTGAGCAATTTTCCGACTTGCAGAAAAAACGTTCCTCTGAACGTTTTCTTCGCCCGATGGACTGCTATTTTCCGATGGATCCAGTGGACGACGGATGAAATGGATGGCCATTCATCACAATCCGTTGCTAATACAAGTCTATGGGAAAAAAACAGGATTCAGCAGAAAAATTTGCTGGATCCTGTTTTTTAAAAAATCGACGGATTTCGACGGGAGCTAAAAGACGTAAGTGTGGAAGAGGCCTAAGTACGATGATTCCATTGGAGTTGATATACCTTGGCTTCTGACATTCCAAATTGATTTGGAATGGAGTTGATTTTTGAACTTTGGTTTAGAAGAAAGCTTCCATATTCTTCTCTTTGGACTTGGATATCAAGATAATGTCACATTTCCAAGGTCTTTAGTTTCAAAATGCTGATTCGGGATTTTAGTCATCTTTGCAATTTCTGTTTCCTCTTTATGAACCATTTTCATATCATCCACATATAAGAGAACATACATCCACTTTCCGTCTGTACATTTTATGCATAAACATGGATCTGTTTGACCTATTTTAAATGCTTTTTCTAATAAGACTTTGTTGACTTTGGTGTTCCACACTCTTGCCAATTGCTTAAGAACATAGAGAGATTGTTGTAGTTTGCAAATGAGATTCTCTTCACCTTCTTTTATACCTTCTTTTATATAACCCTCAGGTTGAGTCATGTGCAAGTCCTCTTCAATGTCTCCATTTAAACAGGCAGTGTTGATGTCCAAATGTCTGACAAACATCTTTTGTACATCAGCTATAGCCATTAGAATCCTGAATGTGGTCTGCTTGTAGCAACTGTAGAAAATGTGGCATCATAATCTTGACCATATTTCTGAAAATATCCTTTTGTGACTAATCTTGTTTTAAAATTTGTGAATCTTGCCTTCAGAGTCATACTTGGTCTTAAAAACCCTTTTGCATTTGGTTGCTTTCCTGCATTGGTAGTTTGAGTTTCCAAGTTTGAAATTGATGAAAGGACTTAATTTCCTCATTAGCAGCTTTAATCCATTTCAGTTTTTCATGGACAGATAGTTATTACATCTCATCCCATGACTGTGGCTCTGACTCAAGTAGTTTTTTGACAAAGTAGGATAGATGCTTAGCTGGTATACCCTTGTTTGATCTTGATGATCTCCCAACTTCAGGTTTACCTGATTATTCTGTTGCTTTTTCAGTGGTTGAAGAACCTAAACTATATCCGATTTCCTGTTATTTTGAAATTGTGACTGATATAGTTGTTGCTTCAGCTGGACTACTGGTATAATGTCAGGAAACTTGAGCAACATAAAGTTATCATCAATTATTACATCTCTGCTTATTGTGACCTTGTTGGTTTCTGGGTGGAGGATTCTTTATCCTTTCTGGGTTTCACTTTAGCCCACCACGATATCTTCTTTTGCATGAGATTCCCACTTGGTATGTTTTTCTTTGAGAATGTGTAGAAATAAGGTACTTTTGAATTTTCTTATGTGTTGTGGTTCAGGCTTCTTGCTTTTGCATTGCTCAAATAGAGTTTTCTCGGTAGCTTTACCTGGTAGTCTGTTTTGAATATAGCAAGCTATCATGATTGCTTCTCCCCAATATGTTGTTGGCAAATCAGCATCAAATAGCATATTTCTTCATCTTTGACAAAGGGTCTGATTCCTTCTTTCGGCTATGCCATTTTGTTCAGGGTTGTATGGTACAGTGGTCTGAAACACGATTCCATTTTTCCCTAAAACGTTCTGCGTTTCATTACTTGTATATTCAGTTCCATTAACTGCAGGAAAACATGTTGGCATTTTCTCAAATTTGTTATATACAGGTAATTCTCACAAAATTAGAATATCATCAAAAAGTTAATTTCTTTCAGTTCTTCAATGCAGAGTGAAACTCATATATTATATAGAGTCACTACAAACAGTGATCTATTTCAAGTGTTTATTTCTGTTAATGCTGATGATTATGGCTTACAGCCAATGAAAACCCAAAAGTCATTATCTCAGTAAATTAAAATACTTTATAACACCAGCTTGAAAAATGATTGTTTAATCCAAAATGTTGATGTACTGAAATGTATGTTCAGTAAATGCACTCAATACTTGGTTGGGGCTCATTTTGCATCAATTCATCGAGATATACAGTGGGGCAAAAAAGTATTTAGTCAGTCAGCAATAGTGCAAGTTCCACCACTTAAAAAGATGAGAGGCGTCTATAATTTACATCATAGGTAGACCTCAACTATGGGAGACAAACTGAGAAAAAAAAATCCAGAAAATCACATTCTCTGTTTTTTTAACATTTTATTTGCATATTATGGTGGAAAATAAGTATTTGGTCAGAAACAAAATTTAATCTCAATACTTTGTAATATATCCTTTCTTGGCAATGACAGAGGTCAAACATTTTCTGTAAGTCTTCACAAGGTTGCCACACACTGTTGTTGGTATGTTGGCCCATTCCTCCATGCAGATCTCCTCTAGAGCAGTGATGTTTTTGGCTTTTCGCTTGGCAACACGGACTTTCAACTCCCTCCAAAGGTTATCTATAGGGTTGAGATCTGGAGACTGGCTAGGCCACTCCAGGACCTTGAAATGCTTCTTACGAAGCCACTCCTTCGTTGCCCTGGCGGTGTGCTTTGGATCATTGTCATGTTGAAAGACCCAGCCACGTTTCATCTTCAATGCCCTTGTTGATGGAAGGAGGTTTGCACTCAAAATCTCACGATACATGGCCCCATTCATTCTTTCATGTACCTGGATCAGTCGTCCTGGCCCCTTTGCAGAGAAACAGCCCCAAAGCATGATGTTTCCACCACCATGCTTTACAGTAGGTATGGTGTTTGATGGATGCAACTCAGTATTCTTTTTCCTCCAAACACGACAAGTTGTGTTTCTACCAAACAGTTCCAGTTTGGTTTCATCAGACCATAGGACATTCTCCCAAAACTCCTCTGGATCATCCAAATGCTCTCTAGCAAACTTCAGACGGGCCCGGACATGTACTGGCTTAAGCAGTGGGACACGTCTGGCACTGCAGGATCTGAGTCCATGGTGGTGTAGTGTGTTACTTATGGTAGGCCTTGTTACATTGGTCCCAGCTCTCTGCAGTTCATTCACTAGGTCCCCCCGCGTGGTTCTGGGATTTTTGCTCACCGTTCTTGTGATCATTCTGACCCCACGGGGTGGGATTTTGCGTGGAGCCCCAGATCGAGGGAGATTATCAGTGGTCTTGTATGTCTTCCATTTTCTAATTATTGCTCCCACTGTTGATTTCTTCACTCCAAGCTGGTTGGCTATTGCAGATTCAGTCTTCCCAGCCTGGTGCAGGGCTACAATTTTGTTTCTGGTGTCCTTTGACGGCTCTTTGGTCTTCACCATAGTGGAGTTTGGAGTCAGACTGTTTGAGGGTGTGCACAGGTGTCTTTTTATACTGATAACAAGTTTAAACAGGTGCCATTACTACAGGTAATGAGTAGAGGAAAGAGGAGACTCTTAAAGAAGAAGTTACAGGTCTGTGAGAGCCAGAAATCTTGATTGTTTGTTTCTGACCAAATACTTATTTTCCACCATAATATGCAAAAAAAATGATAAAAAAACAAACAATGTGATTTTCTGGATTTTTTTTCCTCAGTTTGTCTCCCATAGTTGAGGTCTACCTATGATGTAAATTACAGACGCCTCTCATCTTTTTAAGTGGTGGAACTTGCACTATTGCTGACTGACTAAATACTTTTTTGCCCCACTGTATTTCAAGTTTTTTGGAACTTCATATTTGCTGCGAAGCATATAGACAATTGTACATCTTGAAAAATCATATATAAATGTGAGAAAATATCTCTTATATCCAGTAGAATTGAGTACTCATTGGACCACCAAAAATCTGTGCGTATTAAGTTTTTAGTAGTGTATACACTTTTCTTGCATTTTGGCTAGTACAACTCATCTTTGATTTTTCCTTTTGCAAGCGTGTGACCTTCTTTTGAAATGATATAGCAGCCAGTCATCTTTAAATGTAACTTCATTTGTCTTGTGAGTTTCTTCACAGATAATAATATATTGTTTTCAAGGCTAGAGACATAGAGAACATCCTTTACTGGGATCCTTCTGCTTTGTGTTGGAGAGACTTGACAATTTAATGTAACCATCTCCTATTTGTGATGCTAGTTACTTCTCACGGTCACGCTGTGTGTCAGGATGGTCAAGGAGTACAAGGTCAGAAGCCAGGAGGGTATATACAAAAAGAAGAGACAAAAGTGTAGTCAGGTAATAGGTCAGTATACCAGGAGGATAGCGGATCAGAACAGAAGGCGTTAAACAGACAGATCGTCAGAACGAGGTCCAAGATCAGGCAACTAAAGATCAACATACAGAACGCAAGACACAGAGAGAACAAACCACACTTAGCTGAACGTAAGTCTGGCAGAGGTCTGGGAGAAACAGCTCAGTTAAGTAGCCTGGCAACCACATGAGATAATGAACACTTGGAGACAGCCAGTGCGTCCCAGTATCAGATTGGACAGTCGAGCTGTCAATCGACACACTGACAGCTAAGCATGCTACTGCAACAGACTGGATGACTGAGCTGTTAATCAAACTACCGAAAGCTTCAGCATGCTTCTGTACCAGATTGGATTGCTGAGCAGTCAGTAATTGAATGGTGGAACCGTGACAGTACCCCCTCTTCTAGGGGGGGAGGGGAACTGGACCCACAGGCTTCCCAGGAAATTTTAGATGGGAGGCCCTGACTAACCGATCGGCTTTCACATCTCGAGCAGGGACAACCCTCTGAACCTCATACTGCAGGTCACCGTCTACTAAAACTGGAGGCGGGGATGAGGGAGACAATAGAGAAAGGACAAACTCCTTCAATAAGGATTTATGTAACACATTAGGGATGCGAAGGGATGGAGGAAACTTTCATCTAAATGTCACAGGATTGACCACCTATAATATATATGGACTAATAAACTTTGGACTCAACTTTGGTGATGGCATTTTAAGTTTAATGTTCCTATATGAAAACCAAACCTTGTCCCCAATCTTGGAAACAGGATCCATTGGATGTCATCTATCGGCCTTCCGTTTTTTGCAACTCTGAGCAGTCCAAATATTCTTTTGACCCTCCCTCCAGACATCCCCGAGTCTCTGTAAAGAAACCTCCACACCAGGAAATTCAGAACTAATGCTAGTATTTGGCTTACAAATACTGATATAAAATACTGACCAAATACTGATAGTGTGATGGCAGCCTTAGGCCATGTGCACACGCTGCGGATTCCGTTGCGGAATTTTCTGCAGCGGATTTGATTAAATCCGCAGTGCAAAAAGTACTGCGGATTTATCGCGTTTTTTTGTGCAGTTTCCACTGCGGTTTTAGACACGTGCGGATTTTTAATATGGAGCCGATGCCAAACCGCTGCGGATTCCTCACAAAGAATTGACATGCTGCGGAAAATAAACTGCAGCGTTTCCGCGCGTTTTTTTCCGCAGCATGTGCACAGCGGTTTTTGTTTTCCATAGGTTAACATTGTACTGTACACCGCATGTAAAACTGCTGCGGATCCGTAGCCTCAAAACCGCTGCGGATCCGCAGCAAAAACCGCAATGTGTGCACATACCCTTAGTGGAATGGCATAAATCAGTGCTTTCACTTTCACTGAAAAATAAATCAATGCATCAGCCTTATGTATTTGCATACAAATAGATATATTGAAGGTGTTTGCGCGAGTTGGCTTGCCATGCAAACAGCTCTACATGCCTTAAGATATGCCCTTTTGTAGCTAGAAGTATAAATGACAAAAGTTTAAATTGGGATTGAGTTTACTTTTAGTTACAATGGAGGACAGTCTCCCAATTACTTTCCCCGATCTGAGTTTGTAGAAAGATTAATTTTCACACTCTGGATCACACCTAGTACAACCTAGGAGTTGGCAACTACACAATGTTCCAAATTATTATGCAAATGACATTATTCTTGGATTTCCTAAATGGTCTGTGCAAATGACAGTCAGTCTAATAAAAGTCATCACCCGTTGAGTATACATTGAATTTTATTGAAGAAACCTCCCAATGGTAACAGTATAATCTCCAAAATGAATAAAAACTCAAAATGAACTGTTCCAAATTATTTGGCACAGTAGAATTTCTAAACATTTGATATGTTTAAAGAACTGAAAATGCTCATTTGTGGAATTTGCAGCATTAGGAGGTCACATTCACTGAACAAAAAAGCTATTTAACGCCAAAACATCCTAACAGGCCAAGTTACATGTTAACATAGGAACTAGTGATGAGCGAATCTACTTGTTACTCGAGCATGCTCTGGGGTCCTCCGAGTATTTTTTAGTGCTCAGAGATTTTGTTTTTCTTGCTGCAGCTGAATGATTTACATCTGTTAGCCAGCATAAGTACATGTGGAGATTCCGTAGCAACCAGGCAACCCCCACATACTTATGCTGGCTAAGGCTAGGTTCACATTGCGTTAACAGCAGCCCGTTCAACACATGCGTCAACGGGCTGCTGTTAACGCAAGTGCCGACATTCCATCGCGCTAGCGCAGATAGAACTAGCGGATGCTCTATCTGCACTAGCAGTGACGGACCCGGAAACGCTGCAGCCCGCGTCCCAGGTTCCATCACTCAATAACGGCACATCGCTAGCGCACACCCATTGTGGGCGTGCGCTAGAGATACGTCCTTCATAGGACTTAATAGCGGCGTTAACAGACTATGTTGCACCACGTTATGCCGCGGTGTAACGTAGTCCATCTAACGGATGCCACAGATGCAGTGTGAACCCAGCCTAACAGATGTAAATCATTCAGCTGCGGCAAGAAAAACTAAATCTCCAAGCACTAAATAATACTCGGAGGACCCCCGAGCATTCTCGAGAAATCTTGAGTAACAAGTAGATTCGCTCATCTCTAATTGGAACCCTTTTTTGATATCACCTTCACAATTCTTGCATCCATTGAACTTGTGAGTTTTTGGAGAGTTTCTGCTTCTATTCCTTTGCATGAAGTCAGAATAGCCTCCCAGAGCTGGTGTTTTGATGTGAACTGCCTCCCACCATCATAGATCTTTTGCTTGATGATACTCCAAAGGTTCTCTATAGGGTTGAGGTCAGGGGAAGATGGTGGCCACACCATGAGTTTATCTCCTTTTATGCCCATAGCAGCCAATGACTCAGAGGCATTCCTGGCAGGATGAGATGGTGCATTGTCATGCATGAAGATGATTTTGCTCCTGAAGGCACGTTTCTGCTTTTTATACCATGGAAGAAAGTTGTCAGTCAGAAACTCTATATACTTTGCAGAGGTAATTTTCACACCTTCAGGAACCTTAAAGGGCCCTACAAGCTGTTTCCCCATGATTCCGGCCCAAAACATGACTCCGCCACCTCCTTGCTGATGTTGAAGCCTTGTTGGGACATGGTGGCCATCCACCAACCATCCACTACTCCATCCATCTGGACCATCCAGGATTGCTGGACACTCATCAGTAAACAAGACTGTTTGAAATTTAGTCTTCATGTATGTCTGGGCCCAATGCAACCGTTTCTGCTTGTGAACACTGTTTAGGGGCGTCGGAATAGTAGGTTTATGCACCACAGCAAGCCTTTGAAGGATCCTACATCTTGAGGTTTGAGGGAATCCAGAGGCTCCAGCAGCTTCAAATAACTGCTGCTTTGTAATGGTATTTTGCCAGATGTTCTCTTAATTCAATGAATTTGTCTGACAGAAACCTTCCTCATTATGCCTTGATCTGCATGAACTCTGGCTGGTGCTCTGTTTCAGTCACAAATTTCTTCACAGTATGATGATCACTCTTACGTTTTTGTGAAATATCTAATGTTTTCATACCTTGCCCAAGGCATTGCACTATTTAATGCTTTTCAGCAGCAGAGAAATCCTTTTTATTTCCCATATTGCTTGAAACCTGCAGCCTGCTTAATAATGTGGAACATCATTTTTAAGTAGTTTTCCCTTAATTAGAATTGCCTGGAAAACTAATTATCACATGTATTTGAGATTGATTTCAGTGATCCATTGAGCCCTGAGACACAATACCATCCACGAGTTTATTTGAAAAGCCAAACAATTAAATCTTTATGACACTTAAATCCAATTTGCATAATAATTTGGAACACAGTGTAGATATGTAACATATAGTATCTTCCAGTATCCCAAATTTAAGGAAGCAAAAAGGAGAATATCCTGGAATAGCTTTAACAATTTGGGCTGGGAACATGGACAAACACATTAAAACTTTATAGGTGGATTTTATTGTTAGCTTCTTGATGGATCAGGAAGAGATATAGGACATAAGCCTGCTCTTAATCTAACTCATCTTCAGACATGTTCCTATCAAACCTTCATCTCATACGTTACTTACACTGCCAGGTAAAATGAATGCTGATCTCTGATTGGTATGCTATGGGCAACAGAGGCAGTGGTTTATAGTTTTTATGAATGAGGCCTATAAGTTTTACAAACCAAATAAGGGGTTCTCTTTTAGGTAGCACACTCTGTACATGCCACTCTCTGTCTTGAGAGAATCCCTTAAATGGAACCTGTCACTTCGGAAAACATTATTTACCTACAGGTATAGTATGGGGTTAATCTGGCAGTAGATAGTGTAACAATGCCACAGCCTCATAGCAGACAGCCTCTGTTTACTCTCTTAAACAAAGCAACATCAGTAATGTCTGTTTCAGGGAATGGGCTACTTCCTGCTCTTCTGAGCATGTGTTGGTTATCATTTTCAAAGTATTCATCAGTAAGAGCTCCCTTGTCACTGTGTGATTTAATTTTAAATGCACAATGACAGTGCGCTCCCTCGCTGGCTCTAATGAGAAGTGATGAGCTGACAAGAGAGCACACTGCCAGTGCACATTTTAAGGAGAGAACCTGTTGAGCCAGAAAAGCAGAGTTTAGACCAGCCCCTGAAACAGCTGTCACTTTCAGGGCATGGGCTCGTCTCTGTTCTCACTGCTTGCTGGGTTATCTCCTTAAAATGTGCATCTTCCCAACTCGTCACTTATCCTCAGAGCCAACAAGTGATGAAACTCTCACTGTGCTCTAAAAAGGATAGCGCACAGTGACAATGGAGCTTGTACTGAGCAACACGTGCTCAGTAGAGCAGGGACTAACCCAGCCCCTGAAACAGATATCACTGAAGACACTTTGTTTCAGGGTAGGAACAGAGGCTGTGGTAATGACCACATTTCATTTGAGTGTCCCAAAATGCACTGTGAACTTTCAAACGAAATGTCATCAATCGTGAAGTAGGCAAAAAAAAGCAGTTATAGACAGTAGAGAGTAGAGTAGGGAATGAATAGAGTAGAAGAGGGAATGATAGGGACTTCTTAATTAAATTATATTAGAAAAATAATTTAATTATTACATAACCCCTTTCCGACATCGAGCATAATAGTACGGGCGCTGAGCCTGCACCTTTCCGGGCACATGATCTATACAGCTGACATGCGCCCGCAACAGCTGAGGGTGGAATCGTGATCCACTAGCTAACTAGCTGAATGCCACTGTCAATATCTGACAGTGGCATTTATCCCATGCTTTCAGGAAGTGTGTCACTAATCCCGCCCATCAGTGACCCTGTCACATGACCGTGGGTCACCGATGGGTCGGTGTGACAACCAGAGGTGTCCAGCAGACCTCTATGGTTGTCGTAGCCGAACTGCTATGAGTGCCGCCCAGTGGTGAGCAAGTGAGCATTTCTGCCACACACAGGTGATCTTATCATGGCCTGTGTATAGCAGCGGCGATCAAAGTAGTGAAGCATGCAAAAAGTAAAAAATTTAAAAAATAAATAAGTAAAAGTTCAAATCACTCCCCTTTCAACCCATTCAAAATAAAACAATAAAAAAATTAAATATACACATATTTGGCATCGCCACAATCAGAATCGCCCAATCTATCGATCTATCAACATAAAAAAAATGAATCCAATCACTAAACGGTGCAATGAGAAAAAAATTCAAAACGTCAGAGTTATGTTTTTTTTTGTCGCAGCTACATTGCAATGAAATGCAATAATGGGTGATCAAAAGATCGTATCTGCACCAAAATGGTATCAATAAAAACGTCAGCGCGGCACGCACAAAATAAGCCCTCACTCAGCCTCAGAATCACAAAAAATGGAGACGCTATGATGCCTTTTTTTTTTTTACCAACCTTTGAATTTTTTATCACCACTTAAATAAAAAAAGAACCTGGTCATGTTTGGTGCCTATGAACTCATAATGACCTGGAGAATCATAATATCAGGTCAGTTTTAGCATTTAGTGAACCTAGCAAAAAAGCCAAAGTGTGGGATTGCACTTTCTTTTGCAATTTCACTGCACTTGGAATTTTTTCCTGTTTTCCAGTACACAATATGTTAAAACCAATGGTGTCATTCAAAAGAACAACTTGTCTCACAAAAAACAAGCCCTCATGTGGCCATATTGACCAAAAATAAAAATAAAATGGCTCTGGGAAGAAGGGGAGCAAAAAACCAAAACGCAAAACCGAAAATATCTCTGTGAAGGGGTTAAAGAGATAAAGCGATAGACAATTAGGATTAAATCAATGTTAGTTTCGGACCACCCCTTAACTATATTGCCACTTGTCATTAGAAAAAAAGTTGAATTTATTAAATTATAATCCAATTCAGGGACTAAATTCATAGAAGTCAATATTTGATTGGTAAGAGGTCTGATCTACTTGAAGAGCATTGACTTGTGTCAGCGTTAAAGGGCCATTGCAGTCTTTGGTGCCTTTGTCGTTGTTAGGCCAGAGTCACACTTAACGTATGAAAAATCATTGTACAAGTGTTATACAAGTGTTCTCCATATGGTCATCCGTGTGTAATCCGTTTGCAATGCAATGATGTGATTTTCTCGCATCTATGTATCCGCATGACGTGCATATGGCTTTACATTTCTCACTGCTTTTCCGCAATGAATTTAATGGCTCAGTGGGCTAAAAGGAGAAAAATGTGTGCTTATTTCATCCAACACATCCACTCCCAGCTGTTGCTCTGTTTAAGTAGCAGTTATTTCTATTTTTACAATACATGTTGGTATTTTTTCTGTCAACCTGATTCCAAGACTTCTTGAGCCTTCAGTCAAGTTGCAGAAGAGGCCGGGTGATGCTGGCAGTGCCCTGAGGTTGGTATGTACAAGACAGATAAATAATGACATCCAAGACAGGAGCAATGCAGTCAAACAAACTGCTAAATGACATGGGATTTACTTCTATTACTAATTCACTGCTCTAAAATGATTTCTTTTACTTATTTAACCCATTTGGAGATGCTATTATTTGAGAAGTAGGGGACGTATTAGGCTTCTTTCACACTAGCATCGGTATCTCCCCGTCGCAATGCGTTGGGGAGAGATTCCGACGCTAGCGTTTGCTGCATTGCACAATGGGTGCACTGGATGCATTTTTCCGGCGCATCCGCTGCCCCATTGTGAGGTGCGGGGAGGAGGGGGCGGAGTTCCGGCCGCGCATGCGCGGTCGGAAAAAGCGGTCCGTCAGGAGAAAAAAACGTTACATGTAGCGTTTTTTTCTCCCGACGGTCCGCCAAAGCACGACGCATCCGTCGCAAGACGGATGCGAAGTGTGGCAATCCGTCGCAAATGCGTCGTCTATAGAAGTCTATGGGGAAAAAACGCATCCTGCAAGCACTTTTGCAGGATGCGTTTTTTCTGCAAAACGACGCATTGTGACGGATTTAAAAAAACGCTAGTGTGAAAGTAGCCTTACTTGTGATCTATGAATGAGTTATTGTGCAATTTTTTTTTAACGTGCCCACCATTTGCAGCATTGTGGAAAAGTTAGAAATAGTTGTGGAAGAAAGGATGCAAAGTAAAAAATTAGGAACGTTAAAGGGGTCCAGGCTTGGGGTAACTGCAGACTTGTGAATCCTCACAGTACACAGTGCTCCCACTGTCAGGATCCTCAGGTGCTTGCGCTCGGAGAAGACGGGCGTGCGACTGCAAGTATGTGGTTTGCATACATGAAGTCACATGCTGACTAGACGTTCGCTGCCTCACTCACTACAAGTGAATTCAACGAGGCTGGACACAGTTTAAAGGAATGTGGCTGGAAGTATGGACTAAAGAGAAATCTAGTACGAATGGACTAAAGAGAAATCTTAATCAAATTAATATTTGATGTGACTGCACGTTGCCTTCAAAACAGCATCAATTCTTCTAGGTATACTTGTGCACAGTTTTAGAAGGAACTTGGCAGGAATATTGTTCCAAACATCTTGAAGAACCAACCACAGACCTTTTGTGGATGTACAGGGTGGGCCATTTATATGGGTACACCTAAATAAAATGGGAATGGTTGGTGATATCAACTTCCTGTTTGTGGCACATTAGTGTATGGGAGGGGGAAAACTTTTCAAGATGGGTGGTGACCATGGTGGCCATTTTGAAGTCGGCTATATTGGATCCAGCTTTATTTTTTCCAATGGGAAGAGGGTCATGTGACACATCAAACTTATTGAGAATTTCACATGAAAAACAATGGTGTGCTTGGTTTTAACGTAACTTTACTCTTTCATGAGTTATTTACAAGTTTATGACAACTTATAAAATGTGTTCAAAGTGCTGCCCATTGTCTTGGATTGTCAATGCAACCCTCTTCTCCCACAGAAGAAATGCTAGCACAGTCTTCCAGTATCCGTTGTTTTAGATGCTGCACATCTCGTATCTTCACAGCATAGACAATTGCCTTCAGATGACCCCCAAAGATAAAAGTCTAAGAGGGTCAGATCGGGAGACCTTGGTGGCCATTCAATTGGCCCACGACGAACATCATGATGATATGTTGCACTCTTTATGCACTGAAGATGGCATGTTTCCTGAGTTTTTCCAGCAAGATGTTGCACCACTACATTATGGGTGTCAGGTCCGAGCATTCCTACATGAACAGTTTCCTGGAAAGTGGACTGGTTGTCATGTAAAATGATGCGCCCAAAGCCCAGCACACTCCACCCATGGCTGTTGGAGGCAAGTCCTGGCTGTGTGTTACAGCCATTATTTGCCTAGTATGGGTGGAGCTCACCTGGAATGCCCGCTTCATACACCTGCTACTGACTTGCACCATACATGTATGGCGGGTGTCCATAGCGGTTTAATATTGGCCAATTTCCTAGCTCTATATGCTGAAATGCAGCCCCAAACTTTCAAGGAACCTCCACCACAAAAATCACTAGGAAAGATGATTGCGGCATCTAAACCAGAAAGGCTTTTTTACAGTTAGAGTAGTCAGACTGCGGAATGCCCGACCACAAGAGGTAGTAATAGTAGACAGTATATCAGAGTTTAAATAAAGGCTATATACAGTGGGTACGGAAAGTATTTAGACCCCTTTAAATTTTTCTCTCAATTTTTAATAAATTTGCAGAAGCTACTACATTTCTATTTTTTCCAGTCAAGATTGGGTGCAGAGTGTAGATTAATGAGAAAAAAATGATCTTTTTTGAGTTTACCAAATGGCTGCAATGAAACAAAGAGTGAAAAATTTAAAGGGGTCTGAATATTTTCCGTACCCACTGTACAACTAATGGCATTGTGGGTTTATAGATAGTCTAGCGATAGATTATACTGTATGTAACTGGACGGGAAATGGAGTAACATTTTAGGCACGGTCATGAATTAGATGTGATGTGACGTCACCTTCCTGTTCAGCCTTCACCCCACCCCACCTACCTTAGCAAAACTGGCTTAACCCCTTCATGACCCAGCCTATTTTGACCTTAATGACCTGGCCGTTTTTTGCAATTCTGACCAGTGTCCCTTTATGAGGTAATAACTCAGGAACGCTTCAACGGATCCTAGCGGTTCTGAGATTGTTTTTTCGTGACATATTGGGCTTCATGTTAGTGGTAAATTTAGGTCAATAAATTCTGCGTTTATTTGTGATAAAAACGGAAATTTGGCGAAAATTTTGAAAATTTCGCAATTTTCACATTTTGAATTTTTATTCTGTTAAACCAGAGAGTTATGTGACACAAAATAGTTAATAAATAACATTTCCCACATGTCTACTTTACACCAGCACAATTTTGGAAACAAAATTTTTTTTTGCTAGGAAGTTATAAGAGTTAAAATTTGACCAGCGATTTCTCATTTTTACAACGAAATTTACAAAACCATTTTTTTTAGGGACCACCTCACATTTGAAGTCAGTTTGAGGGGTCTATATGGCTGAAAATACCCAAAAGTGACACCATTCTAAAAAATGCACCCCTCAAGGTGCTCAAAACCACATTCAAGAAGTTTTTTAACCCTTCAGGTGCTTCACAGCAGCAGAAGCAACATGGAAGGAAAAAATGAACATTTAACTTTTTAGTCACAAAAATTATCTTTTAGCAACATTTTTTTTATTTTCCCAATGGTACAAGGAGAAACTGAACCACGAAAGTTGTTGTCCAATTTGTCCTGAGTACGCTGATACCTCATATGTGGGGGTAAACCACTGTTTGGGCGCACGGCAGGGCTTGGAAGGGAAGGAGCGCCATTTGACTTTTTGAATGAAAAATTGGCTCCACTCTTTAGCGGACACCATGTCACGTTTGGAGAGCCCCCGTGTGCCTAAAAATTGGAGCTCCCCCACACGTGACCCCATTTTGGAAACTAGACGCCCCAAGGAACTTATCTAGATGCATAGTGAGAACTTTGAACCCCCGGGGGCTTCACAAATTGATCCGTAAAAATGAAAAAGTACTTTTTTTTCACAAAAAAATTCTTTTAGCCTCAATTTTTTTCATTTTCACATGGGCAACAGGATAAAATGGATCCTAAAATTTGTTGGGCAATTTCTCATGAGTACACCGATACCTCACATGTGGGGGTAAACCACTGTTTGGGCACATGGTAAGGTTCGGAAGGGAAGGAGCGCCATTTGACTTTTTGAATGAAAAATTATCTCCATCGTTAGCGGACACCATGTCGTGTTTGGAGAGCCCCCGTGTGCCTAAACATTGGAGCTCCCCCACAAATGACCCCATTTTGGAAACTAGACCCCCCAAGGAACTTATCTAGATGCATATTGAGCACTTTAAACCCTCAGGTGCTTCACAAATTGATCTGTAAAAATGAAAAAGTACTTTTTTTTTCACAAAAAAATTATTTTCGCCTCAGTTTTTCATTTTCACATGGGCAATAGGATAAAATGAATCCTAAAATTTGTTGGGCAATTTCTCCCGAGTACGCCGATACCTCATATGTGGGGGTAAACCACTGTTTGGGCACACGGCAGGGCTCGGAAGGGAAGGCGCGCCATTTGACTTTTTGAATGGAAAATTAGCTCCAATTGTTAGCGGACACCATGTCGCGTTTGGAGAGCCCCTGTGTGCCTATGCATTGGAGCTCCCCCACAAGTGACCCCATTTTGGAAACTAGACCCCCCAAGGAACTTATCTAGATGCATATTGAGCACTTTAAACCCCCAGGTGCTTCACAGAAGTTTATAATGCAGAGCCATGAAAATAAAAAATAATTTTTCTTTCCTCAAAAATGATTTTTAGCCTGGAATTTCCTATTTTGCCAAGGGTAATAGGAGAAATTGGACCGCAAATGTTGTTGTCCAGTTTGTCCTGAGTACGCTGATACCCCATATGTGGGGGTAAACCACTGTTTGGGCGCACGGCAGGGCTCGGAAGGGAAGGCACGCCAATTGGCTTTTTAAATGGAAAATTAGCTCCAATCATTAGCGGACACCATGTCACGTTTGGAGAGCCCCTGTGTGCCTAAACATTGGAGATCCCCCACATATGACCCCATTTTGGAAACTAGACCCCCAAAGGAACTAATCTAGATGTGTGGTGAGGACTTTGAACTTCCAAGTGCTTCACAGAAGTTTATAACGCAGAGCCATGAAAATAAAATAAAAATTTTATTTTCTCTAAAATGATTTTTTAGCCTGCAATTTATTATTTTCCCAAGGGTAACAGGAGAAATTTGACCCCAAAAGTTGTTGTACAGTTTCTCCTGAGTACGCTGATACCCCATATGTGGGGGTAAACCACAGTTTGGGCACATGTCGGGGCTCAGAAGGGAAGTAGTGACTTTTGAAATGCAGACTTTGATGGAATGGTCTGCGGGCGTCACGTTGCGTTTGCAGAGCCCCTGGTGTGCCTAAACAGTAGAAACCCCCCACAAGTGACCCCATTTTGGAAACTAGACCCCCCCAAAGAACTTATCTAGATATGTGGTGAGCACTTTGAACCCCCAAGTGCTTCACAGACGTTTACAACGCAGAGCCGTGAAAATAAAAAATCATTTTTCTTTCCTCAAAAATAATTTTTTAGCCCAGAATTTTTTATTTTCTCAAGGGTAACAGGAGAAATTGGACCCCAGTAATTGTTGCCCAGTTTGTCCTGAGTACGCTGATACCCCATATGTGGGGGTAAACCACTGTTTGGGCACATGTCGGGGCTCGGAAGTCAAGTAGTGACGTTTTGAAATGCAGACTTTGATGGAATGGTCTGCGGGCGTCACGTTGCATTTGCAGAGCCCCTGGTGTGCCTAAACAGTAGAAACCCCCCACAAGTGACCCCATTTTGGAAACTAGACCCCCCAAGGAACTTATCTAGATATGTGGTGAGCACTTTGAACCCCCAAGTGCTTCACAGACGTTTACAACGCAGAGCCGTGAAAATAAAAAATCATTTTTCTTTCCTCAAAAATGATGTTTTAGCAAGCAATTTTTTATTTTCTCAAGGGTAACAGGAGAAATTGGACCCCAGTAATTGTTGCCCAGTTTGTCCTGAGTACGCTGATACCCCATGTGTGGGGGTAAACCACTGTTTGGGCACATGTCGGGGCTCGGAAGTCAAGTAGTGACGTTTTGAAATGCAGACTTTGATGGAATGGTCTGCGGGCGTCACGTTGCGTTTGCAGAGCCCCTGGTGTGCCTAAACAGTAGAAACCCCCCACAAGTGACCCCATTTTGGAAACTAGACCCCCCAAGGAACTTATCTAGATATGTGGTGAGCACTTTGAACCCCCAAGTGCTTCACAGACGTTTACAACGCAGAGCCGTGAAAATAAAAAATCATTTTTCTTTCCTCAAAAATGATGTTTTAGCAAGCAATTTTTTATTTTCTCAAGGGTAACAGGAGAAATTGGACCCCAGTAATTGTTGCCCAGTTTGTCCTGAGTACGCTGATACCCCATGTGTGGGGGTAAACCACTGTTTGGGCACATGTCGGGGCTCGGAAGTCAAGTAGTGACGTTTTGAAATGCAGACTTTGATGGAATGGTCTGCGGGCGTCACGTTGCGTTTGCAGAGCCCCTGGTGTGCCTAAACAGTAGAAACCCCCCACAAGTGACCCCATTTTGGAAACTAGACCCCCCAAGGAACTTATCTAGATATGTGGTGAGCACTTTGAACCCCCAAGTGCTTCACAGACGTTTACAACGCAGAGCCGTGAAAATAAAAAATCATTTTTCTTTCCTCAAAAATGATGTTTTAGCAAGCAATTTTTTATTTTCTCAAGGGTAACAGGAGAAATTGGACCCCAGTAATTGTTGCCCAGTTTGTCCTGAGTACACTGATACCCCATATGTGGGGGTAAACCACTGTTTGGGCACACGTCGGGGCTCGGAAGGGAAGGAGCACCATTTGACTTTTTGAATAAAAGATTGGCTGGAATCAATGGTGGCGCCATGTTGCGTTTGGAGACCCCCTGATGTGCCTAAACAGTGGAAACCCCTCAATTCTAATGCCAACACACCCCTAACCCTTATCCCAACTGTAGCCGTAACCCTAACCACAACCCTAACCCCAACACACCCCTAACCCTAACCACAACCCTAATTCCAACCCAACCCTAACCCTAAGGCTATGTACCCACGTTGCGGATTCGTGTGAGATTTTTCCGCACCATTTTTGAAAAATCCGCGGGTAAAAGGCACTGCGTTTTACCTGCGGATTTACTGCGGATTTCACCTGCGGATTCCTATTGAGGAATAGGTGTAAAACGCTGCGGAATCCGCACAAAGAATTGACATGCTGCGGAAAATACAACGCAGCGTTTTCGTGCATGGGCACAGCGGATTTGGTTTTCCATAGGTTTACATGGTACTGTAAACCTGATGGAACACTGCTGCGAATCCGCAGCCAAATCCGCACCGTGTGCACATAGCCTAATTCTAAAGGTATGTGCACACGCTGCGGAAAACGCTGCGGATCCGCAGCAGTTTCCCATGAGTTTACATTTCAATGTAAACCTATGGGAAACAAAAATCGCTGTACACATGCTGCGGAAAAACTGCACGGAAACGCAGCGGTTTACATTCCGCAGCATGTCACTTCTTTCTGCGGATTCCACAGCGGTTTTACAACTGCTCCAATAGAAAATCGCAGTTGTAAAACCGCAGTGAAATGCGCAGAAAAACCGCGGTAAATCTGCCATAAATCCGCAGCGGTTTAGCACTGCGGATTTATCAAATCCGCTGCGGAAAAATCCGCAGAGGACCAGAATACGTGTGCACATATCGAAACCCTAACCCTACCCCTACCCCTAACCCTAACCCTACCCCTAACCCTAACCCTACCCCTAACCCTACCCCTACCCCTACCCCTAACCCTACCCCTAACCCTACCCCTAACCCTACCCCTAACCCTAACCCTAACCCTAGTTCTAACTCCAACCTTAGTGGAAAAAAAAAAAATTCTTTATTTTATTATTGTCCCTATCTATGGGGGACAAATGGGGGGGGTCATTTACTGTTTTTTTATTTTGACCACTGTGATAGATTATATCACAGTGATCAAAATTCACATTGGAACGAATCTGCCGGCCGGCAGATTCGGCGGGCGCACTGCGCATGCGCCCGCCATTTTGGAACATTGCGGCGCTCGGGGAAGAAGACGGACGGACCCCGCCAGGATCGGTAAGTATAAGGGGGGGAGATCAGGGCACAGGGGGGGAGATCAGGGCACGGGGGGGGCGTCGGAGCACGGGGGGGAGGGATCGGAGCATGGGGGAGAGTGATCGGTGTGCGGGCGGGTGGATCGGTGTGCAGGGGGGGTGGATCGGTGTGCAGGGGGGGTGGATCGGAGCACGGGGGGGGATCGGAGTGCGGGGGGGTTTGATTGGAGCACGGGGGGTGTGATTGGAGCACGGGGGGAGCGGACAGGAGGACGGGGGAGCGGAGCACAGGACGGAGGGGAGCGGGCCACAGATCGGGGGGCTGGGGGGGCGATCGGAGGGGTGGGGTGGGGGCACATTAGTATTTCCAGCCATGGCCGATGATATTGCAGCATCGGCCATGGCTGGATTGTAATATTTCACCATTTTTTTAGGTGAAATATTACAAATCGCTCTGATTGGCAGTTTCACTTTCAACAGCCAATCAGAGCGATCGTAGCCACGAGGGGGTGAAGCCACCCCCCCTGGGCTAAACTACCACTCCCCCTGTCCCTGCAGATCGGGTGAAATGGGAGTTAACCCTTTCACCCGATCTGCAGGGACGCGATCTTTCTGTGACACAGCATATGCGTCACAGGTCGGATTGGCACCGACTTTCATGACGCATACGCTGTGTCACAGGTCGGGAAGGGGTTAAAAACGCCAAAAGTCAATATACTTTTGTGCAATGCATTGCACAAAATGTTACGACTTTTGAAGCGATTGAGTATAAAATACTGGCATAATCGCATTGATGCATCGGGACCTTTATTTGTCCTACTTTCACATCATGGGCGGAGTTTAGGGTTTACACATAATTTCGCCTGATTGATCAACTTATCAAAAAGCTGGAAAATTTATCACAAAATGTACTCCATTCATTTTTGCCCCCACCCCATCATAATTCTATGTGTTGCAGATACATTTTATGCTTGGAAACATATAACTTTTGCACTAAAAAAAGCTGAAGACAGAAAAAAATACAATTTTTGACTTTGCGCCAATTTTGATGAATTTGTATAAAAAAAATCCAGTGAATACCACAAAACAAAAAAGGAAAAGTGACACATAAAGCCTCCTACAAACAATGAATTGAATCCTAAGTCCATAGAGAGCCCATTCGCTACTAAGACAGAAAGTGCAGTTTCACCCGGTGATATACAGTATGTTTGTCCATTATACTCCTTTATAAACTGAAAAAATATAACCAGTGTTAATAACTTCCGATGCCTTGTAGTTAGAAATCTTAGTTACTTCCTGAAATGATAGATGACTTCCAGACATTGTTTTACTTTCCAAAGCAGGAGCTAAGTATAGCTGAGCCACAGCTAGCGTTCCAAGCATGCACCGACATTGTAGAGCAATATGTGCCCTGTCATGTCACCAGATTCTCTGTATGGGTCCAACTTGTTTCTTCTATGTCTTCAGGTGCTTACACCTACAATTATCAGGCAAGCTTTATACTGTACCACAGTGTACTGGTTACTTAGTAAAAATAAAGTCCTACTTTGGGCCAAGTCCAGCTCACCCACGGGACAGGACAGTGTCTTCAAGACCAAGCTTCCCTACCTTATAGACCCCATATCAGCCTCAAGAACTGGCTCTGTTGTTCTGTAAGGTTGCAGTCAACCATATCTATCTTGGCTAAGCCTTAGGACCATCACTATCAGCCTGGGCTTTTCTGGGACACCAAAGGAAATAATTTAGGGTCCACCATCTATCTGTACAAAACATCTTTATTGATATCGTTTGAGCCTCTTCAAATAGAGCCTGGACACACATCAGTCTGAGACGGTTTAGTGAATCCTGAATTGAGCAGGAAGGGTTGGACCAGATGGCCCAGGAGGTCCCTTCCAACTCTAACATTCTATGATATCATTGTACACCCAGGAAATATCATCAATAGGATCTGATAAATTATTCATCATCCTATAAAAACAGACCACAGGGGTAAGTGGCTCTAAGAACATCTCCTGTTAAACTGTCTTCTGTTGGAGGGACCATACTTGTGGCAGAGCCAGGATCCAGCAGTAGACCTCTGGTCCTCTAAGGGGCCACCTCAAATTCTATGGAGGAGTTTAACTTTAAATAAAATGCAATTATTCTTCAATAAAAAGATTGTCATCAATTTATTAATCTTGTACGCCTTTTATTATGCCATTTTTAGTAACTACAAGGAAACATAAAAATGACAAACAAATTGATATTGTTAACCTTTTGGTTCAACATATTTATAAATGCATTTCTCCTTAAAAGTGACAAAGTTATTATAAATTGGTCCTAATCGTCTCAAAAATACATGGAACAAATACATATATGTTATATGCCTTAAAAAATGTATTTTGTTCAAAATTCTATATTTCGGTGCAACATTTTCTTCTGCTGATTAGCATATTTAAAATGTTGTAAAATTCATCATTTACATGCAAAATTTGACACATTGAACTCCCACTCATATCTAACATTATACTGTCATGCTTAAAAAGTTACACTGGCATAATTTACATCAAATTTATTATTAAAGTGCAGTATTTGATCCATGTAAGGTGGCGGAGTTAAAGTGAGAACACTAAAAATTTGCCATAAATTATACAATTTTTAAATAAATTCCTCACAATTTTTCAAATCCGTGCTTGCTGTTATTGAATGGAAAAATTATTGCGAATACTCAGAGATCCTAGACCCATACAGAGCAAATGCTCCTTATGGGTGGCAGGTAGGCAGTAGAAACAACAAACACTTGTCCTATAATCAAAATTTGGGGGGGTATGTGCCATGAGTAGGGTGCAAGATGCAGAGAGAGTGCCAACAAGTCAATGTGCCGTGGCCAATGTATTTCGATACAAGGTTATCACACTAAAAGGAATCTTTGCCCCAGGTGGTGAAGGACCTATCTACAACTCATAATCTTCTACAAAGGTCAATAGTGAGATGTGGCTTCCCAATTATTTAACCATTGACCTGTGTCATCACTAAATGTAACCATGCCCTTTATGTGGCTAATGTAGCCCTCCACACTATGGGATGTTAAAAAATCACAAAATCTCCTCACCCAACCAGAAGGTTCTGCTCATCTGCTGGCCTTCACTAGCAGAAGGTTCCTGTGATCCTGGCCTTCATCTGCTTACGGGAGGCAGCAGACAAGACTGCGACACTGACACAGATAGAAGGAATAAAAGAGAGACGGGGCGGGAGGGGGATGTTAGGAACAGCCAGTCATGAGAAAGGGATGATGACAAGACAATGGGGTTACAGACCTGAAAGCCCTGAAGGACATCTGGGTGGGAACACATTTAACCTTATTATCATGCTCAATAATAGGGAAAGTTGAGAAAATGTGTTTCAATCTTGATTATAAATCCTTTAGTTCTTTTGCTCGAAATTAGACCGTGGTTAAAAGAGCATACGAAATATTATCCAAGATTCATGTAGAAAACTCAAAGGACTTTCCTCCGTATTGTCATACATGTGCAATCTGGTTGTCCATTTTTTACGTCCTGGTGATAGCCATGTGCTCCGTCTTCATACATCTACATTTAAAAATGTGCAAGATCAAATTCAGCTTTTTGTTTATAGTGGAAATGTATCCGTAAAAATCAAGGGAGATGTTCTGTATGGGACCCAATTGTTTTTAAAACCCACAAATTTGAATGACTAATGGTCATTCAAGTCTCATCAAGGGCTCAGAAGAAAGTAGTAAATGCGTCAATTATATTTACACGGACACTGTCATCTGAATAGCCCTATTGAGTTACATTGGTCATTGATTTTTACTCGGACACCACATGTCCACATCATGTACTCATCTGAATGAGCCCTTAAAGGGAATCTATCGCTAGGATTTTGCTACCTTATCTGAGAGCATCATGATCTAGAGGTAGAGACCCTGATTACAGCGATATATCCCTTACTGGGCTGTCTGTTCGCTACAGTTTTGATAAAATCACTGTTTTCTCTGCTGTAGTTCTAGCAGTTCTCTGAATGTTGAGCTTTGAGTAGCCAACTCCCACACCATTGGTTGGCAGGTTTCTTTGTACACTGTGTATAGGCAGAAAGCTGTCAATCGGTAGAGAGTGTGGGGTTATACAGAGCTTATGAATATAAAGGACTACATGGCAGCAGGTTTACTAATCCTCTCCTCTAGTGATAATCTCCTGCTCATAAAACAGTGATTTTATGAAAACTGCAGCAAGCAGCGCAGTAAGTAATACAATGGTGGAATCAGGGTCTCTGTCTCTAAGTTATCTTGCTGCTCACAGATTAGGTGGCAAAAACCTGGTGATAGATTCCCTTTGAAGGGAATCTGTCACCAGGTTTTCGCTACCTCCTCTGAGAGTACCATAATGTAGAATACCCTAGGGTTTTAAAGGGAATCTGTCAGAAGGGTTTTTAATACCTTATCTGTGAGCAGTATAATATAGAAAAAGAGACCATGATTCCTTTGATTTATCAGCTATTTTACTGGGTGCTGCAGTTGTGACACAATCAGTGTTTTTAGATGTACCATGCAGCAGGGCTCAAAAGCTGCCCCCGCCCCATCACAGCTCTCTGGGTACATCGTCTATTGACTGTAGTCTGCTAATTATTGCTGTAGGCATGGTTAAACCAGGGCTCACATCCACTGTAGTCCAGGCAGTGATAATTTCCTGGAGATAAAATATTCATTGTATTGAAACAACAGCACACAGCCTAATAAGAGACACATCCCTTAACTCTGTGTTTCAGCCCCTACCTCATGCAGCGCCCAGATAACATTGCAAAACATTGCTGACAGATTCCCATTAAATTAATCAAGGACAAAAAAACTTGGCTATGCCTTATTATCATTATTATAACATTTCCAGTGGTTTCCCATCATTTCTACTGTTTCTCCCCAAGGAATGTTGTAACTACTCGCAGGAATGGATCTGCGTGAGCCTCAGGGCAATCCTGAAATGCCGGCGGAGCCGGACCAGCCTGAGAAGGGAGGCTGCAGCATTGGACGGGACCGCCGCCAGGGTACTTATAAGTATATTCCGACTATAAAACGCACCCCATTTTCCCCAAAAAAATTTGGGGAAAAAGTGCGTCTTATAGTCCGAAAAATACAGTACACTAAAACGTTTGCATTAAATCTATCTCTATGCCTTGCCAAATTTGTATGGTTAAAACAATTCTAGGTCATGATATATCAAATATTCTATTATTCACTGTTTGAGGCATTCTCTGCGTACTTACAATTGCTCATTTTTCCTTTCTCTCAGGTTAATTCAATTTCCATTAGTTCTATGACATCACATGATTACAAACTGAGTAGCTGAATCCTTCCAAGCATTATGTAGAAACAGGAGGACAATTTTCCCTGTATGACTCACAAATCACTGGAAAAGTGTCTGAAGGAGGCGGAGCCGAGCAGCTGAGTCAGGAGTTGAAGAGGGGAATTGTAAATGCAGGGAAAAGAGACTTCCTGTTTCCACATATAGGAGAAAAAAGAGAAGAATTATCTAGGTAGAAAGGCAAAATGAGTAATTGTAAGTACACAGTGTAATATAGTATGATGTCTGCACTACAGTAAAAACTTAAAAACTTTGATTGGAGGAGTGCTTCTTTAACACAACATATTCCATAGATATACTATAACAGTGCCAACCACAAGAGCCCCAAATTGTGACAAGCAAAGTACTACCATAACAGTGACAGCAAGAGTAACTATTTCTTAGCACATACAGCTGATGTTATAAGTCCTGAGAATTATTGGGGCATACAGTGTTTCATGACATGTGCCTTCTGCATAAATGTAATGTGTGCTGACAGATGTCACTTGATAGCAGATTATTAAACAACACCCTGCTGGTTTTAATATGGTAATTACTGTACACAGCTCCATGTAGGATCATAACTGTGCGGATCTGTCTGTAATAGATTATATAAGGGTTGTTAGTGGTGTTCTGTTATCATTGCAGATACCTACGTTTGGCCATATGTCTCTGTCTATTACTATCGTATATGATATTATTCCCAGGTGTGTAACCATCATCAACAGCTGCAAGAGAGAGAGGGGCATCGACTACTTAATGCCCAGTGTAGGTGTGAGGGAGCACCAAAGCCGTAGTCATGGTGTAAGGAGGAGAGCCAGGCTAACGGTCCCTCTTGCGTGTCTGGGCTGGAACTGTCAGGGCTGTCACCAGTATTCCGGGGGGAAAAGATTTGTGACCGGAGCAGTTCAGGACACCTGACTGATGGGGGTGGGTCCGACTTAAATAGCGGTGTGCTCGGGAAAATGGGGCTTTTGGCGGGGAACCAGCTTGAGAGCACAGAGACAGTTGACTCCCTCTCGACTTGCGCACGCCAGCTATCTGTGCCTTCCCACTCGGTTAGCAGTGCCATCAGGACTGACGACACAAAGCCCTGAGAGATCGCCGCACCGCACAGTAACCAGTACGGACTTCAGAGCATCATTCCGCTCACCACCGCAGAGGCACCGCTGAGTCCTATCCCTGTGGTGCCAACTGAGTGCCGGCCTGCTCCGGTGGCCGTATCCGATGGACTGCATACTACTTCTGTGGCCTTGTCTGCTGAACTGTTTGCTATGTCCGCTGTTATGAAAGGTAATTCAGTACCACAATGGACATAGAGGTCAGCGCACATACAGTGACCTGGCAATAACCCAAAAAACAAGAACGAGCTCTGAGACGTGGGAACTCTGTTGACCGCAATCCCTAATCCTCTCCAACACACTAAAGGCAGCCGTGGATTGCGCCTAACGCTCCCTATGCAACTCGGCACGGCCTGAGAAACTAGCTAGCCTGAAGATAGAAAATAAGCCTACCTTGCCTCAGAGAAATACCCCAAAGGAAAAGGCAGCCCCCACATATAATGACTGTGAGTTAAGATGAAAAGACAAACGTAGAGATGAAATAGATTTAGCAAAGTGAGGCCCAACTTTCTGAACAGAGCGAGGATAGGAAAGGTAACTTTGCGGTCAACACAAAATCCTACAAAAACCACGCAAAGGGGGCAAAAAGACCCTCCGTACCGAACTAACGGCACGGAGGTACACCCTCTGCGTCCCAGAGCTTCCAGCAAGCAGTAAAAAACAAATTGACAAGCTGGACAGAAAAAAACAGCAAACAAATAGCAAAGTGGAACTTAGCTATGCAGAGCAGCAGGCCACAGGAACGATCCAGGAGGAAACAGGTCCAATACTAGAACATTGACTGGAAGCCAGGATCAAAGCACTAGGTGGAGTTAAATAGAGCAGCACCTAACGACTTCACCACATCACCTGAGGAAGGAAACTCAGAAGCCGCAGTACCACTTTCCTCCACCAACGGAAGCTCACAGAGAGAACCAGCCGAAGTACCACTTGTGACCACAGGAGGGAGCTCTGCCACAGAATTCACAACAGTACCCCCCCTTGAGGAGGGGTCACCGAACCCTCACCAGAGCTCCCAGGACGACCAGGATGAGCCATATGAAAGGCACGAACAAGATCGGGAGCATGGACATCAGAGGCAAAGATCCAGGAATTATCTTCCTGAGCATAACCCTTCCACTTAACCAGATACTGGAGTTTCCGCCTTGAAACACGAGAATCCAAAATCTTCTCCACAATATACTCCAACTCCCCCTCCACCAAAACCGGGGCAGGAGGATCAACAGATGGAACCATAGGTGCCACGTATCTCCGCAACAATGACCTATGGAATACGTTATGTGTGGAAAAAGAATCTGGAAGGGTCAGACGAAAAGACACAGGATTAAGAACCTCAGAAATCCTATACGGACCAATAAAACGAGGTTTAAACTTAGGAGAGGAAACCTTCATAGGAATATGACGAGAAGATAACCAAACCAAGTCCCCAACCCGAAGTCAGGGACCCACACAGAGTCTGCGATTAGCGAAACGTTGAGCCTTCTCCTGGGACAAAGTCAAATTGTCCACCACATGAGTCCAAATCTGCTGCAACCTGTCCACCACAGTATCCACACCAGGACAGTCCGAAGACTCAACCTGCCCTGAAGAGAAACGAGGATGGAACCCAGAGTTGCAGAAAAACGGTGAAACCAAGGTAGCCGAGCTGGCCCGATTATTAAGGGCGAACTCAGCCAAAGGCAAAAAGGACACCCAGTCATCCTGATCAGCAGAAACAAAGCATCTCAGATATGTTTCCAAGGTCTGATTGGTTCGTTCGGTCTGGCCATTAGTCTGAGGATGGAAGGCCGAGGAAAAAGACAAGTCAATGCCCATCCTACCACAAAAGGCTCGCCAAAACCTCGAAACAAACTGGGAACCTCTGTCAGAAACGATATTCTCTGGAATGCCATGTAAACGAACCACATGCTGGAAAAACAATGGCACCAAATCAGAGGAGGAAGGCAATTTAGACAAGGGTACCAAATGGACCATCTTAGAGAAGCGATCACAGACCACCCAAATGACTGACATCTTTTGAGAGACGGGAAGATCTGAAATAAAATCCATAGAGATATGTGTCCAAGGCCTCTTCGGGACTGGCAAGGGCAAAAGCAACCCACTGGCACGAGAACAGCAGGGCTTAGCCCGAGCACAAATCCCACAGGACTGCACAAAAGTACGCACATCCCGCGACAGAGATGGCCACCAAAAGGATCTAGCCACTAACTCTCTGGTACCAAAGATTCCAGGATGACCAGCCAACACCGAACAATGAACCTCAGAGATAACTTTATTCGTCCACCTATCAGGGACAAACAGTTTCTCCGCTGGGCAACGATCAGGTTTATTAGCCTGAAATTTTTGCAGCACCCGCCGCAAATCAGGGGAGATGGCAGACACAATTACTCCCTCTTTGAGGATACCCGCCGGCTCAGATACACCCGGAGAGTCGGGCACAAAACTCCTAGACAGAGCATCCGCCTTCACATTTTTAGAGCCCGGAAGGTATGAAATCACAAAGTCAAAACGGGCAAAAAACAACGACCAACGAGCTTGTCTAGGATTCAACCGCTTGGCAGACTCGAGATAAGTCAAGTTCTTATGATCAGTCAAGACCACCACGCGATGCTTAGCTCCTTCAAGCCAATGACGCCACTCCTCGAATGCCCACTTCATGGCCAGCAACTCTCGATTGCCCACATCATAATTTCGCTCAGCAGGCGAAAACTTCCTGGAAAAGAAGGCGCATGGTTTCATCACCGAGCAATCAAAACTTCTCTGCGTCAAAACAGCCCCTGCTCCAATCTCAGAAGCATCAACCTCGACCTGGAACGGAAGCGAAACATCTGGTTGACACAACACAGGGGCAGAAGAAAAACGACGCTTCAACTCTTGAAAAGCTTCCACCGCAGCAGAAGACCAATTGACCAAATCAGCACCTTTCTTGGTCAAATCGGTCAATGGTTTAGCAATACTAGAAAAATTGCAGATGAAGCGACGATAAAAATTAGCAAAGCCCAGGAACTTTTGCAGACTTTTCAGAGATGTCGGCTGAGTCCAATTATGGATGGCTTGGACCTTAACAGGGTCCATCTCGATAGTAGAAGGGGAAAAGATGAACCCCAAAAATGAAACCTTCTGAACACCAAAGAGACACTTTGATCCCTTCACAAACAAAGAATTAGCACGCAGGACCTGAAACACCGTTCTGACCTGCTTCACATGAGACTCCCAATCATCCGAGAAGATCAAAATGTCATCTAAGTACACAATCAGGAATTTATCCAGGTACTCTCGGAAGATGTCATGCATAAAGGACTGAAACACTGATGGAGCATTGGCAAGTCCGAATGGCATTACTAGATACTCAAAATGGCCCTCGGGCGTATTAAATGCAGTTTTCCACTCATCGCCTCGCTTAATACGCACAAGATTATACGCACCACGAAGATCTATCTTGGTGAACCAACTAGCCCCCTTAATCCGAACAAACAAATCAGATAACAATGGCAAGGGGTACTGAAATTTAACCGTGATCTTATTTAGAAGGCGGTAATCTATACAAGGTCTCAGTGAACCATCCTTCTTGGCTACAAAAAAGAACCCTGCTCCTAATGGCGACGATGACGGGCGAATATGCCCCTTCTCCAAAGACTCCTTCACATAACTCCGCATAGCGGCGTGCTCAGGCACAGATAAATTAAACAGTCGACCTTTAGGGAATTTACTACCAGGAATCAAATCGATAGCACAATCACAATCCCTATGCGGAGGTAGGGTATCGGACTTGGGCTCATCAAATAAATCCCGGTAATCAGACAAGAACTCAGGAACCTCAGAAGGGGTGGATGACGAAATAGTCAGAAATGGGACATCACCATGTACCCCCTGACAACCCCAGCTGGACACAGACATGGATTTCCAATCTAATACTGGATTATGGACTTGTAGCCATGGCAACCCCAACACGACCACATCATGCAGATTATGCAACACCAGAAAGCGAATAACCTCCTGATGTGCAGGAGCCATGCACATGGTCAGCTGGGTCCAGTACTGAGGCTTATTCTTGGCCAAAGGCGTAGCATCAATTCCTCTCAATGGAATAGGACACTGCAAGGGCTCCAAGAAAAACCCACAACGCCTAGCATACTCCAAGTCCATCAAATTCAGAGCAGCGCCTGAGTCCACAAATGCCATGACAGAATACGATGACAAAGAGCAGATCAAGGTAACAGACAGAAGAAATTTTGACTGTACCGTACCAATGGTGGCAGACCTAGCGAACCGCTTAGTGCGCTTAGGACAATCAGAGATAGCATGAGTGGAATCACCACAGTAGAAACACAGCCCATTCAGACGTCTGTGTTCTTGCCGTTCAACTCTGGTCAAAGTCCTATCGCACTGCATAGGCTCAGGTTTAAGCTCAGGTAATACCGCCAAATGGTGCACAGATTTACGCTCGCGCAAGCGTCGACCGATCTGAATGGCCAAAGACATAGACTCATTCAGACCAGCAGGCATAGGAAATCCCACCATGACATCCTTAAGGGCTTCAGAGAGACCTTTTCTGAAAATAGCTGCGAGCGCACCTTCATTCCACTGAGTGAGTACGGACCACTTTCTAAATTTCTGACAATATACCTCTATTTCATCCTGACCCTGACACAGAGCCAGCAAATTCTTCTCTGCCTGATCCACAGAATTAGGCTCATCGTACAGCAATCCGAGCGCCAGGAAAAATGCATCGATATTACTTAATGCAGGATCTCCTGACGCAAGAGAAAATGCCCAGTCCTGAGGGTCGCCACGCAAAAAAGAAATAACGATCCTAACTTGTTGAACTGGGTCACCAGAGGAGCGAGGTTTCAAAGCCAGAAATAGTTTACAATTATTTTTGAAACTCAGAAATTTAGTTCTATCTCCAAAAAACAAATCAGGAATAGGAATTCTCGGTTCTAACATAGAATTCTGAACCACAAAGTCTTGAATACTTTGTACTCTTGCCGTGAGCTGATCCACACATGAAGACAGACCTTTAATGTCCATTGCTACACCTGTGTCCTGAACCACCCAAATGTCTAGGGGAAAAAAAAGGCAAAACACAGTGCAAAGAAAAAAAAATGGTCTCAGAACTTCTTTTTTCCCTCTATTGGGAATCATTAGTACTTTTGGCTTCCAGTACTGTTATGAAAGGTAATTCAGTACCACAATGGACATAGAGGTCAGCGCACATACAGTGACCTGGCAATAACCCAAAAAACAAGAACGAGCTCTGAGACGTGGGAACTCTGTTGACCGCAATCCCTAATCCTCTCCAACACACTAAAGGCAGCCGTGGATTGCGCCTAACGCTCCCTATGCAACTCGGCACGGCCTGAGAAACTAGCTAGCCTGAAGATAGAAAATAAGCCTACCTTGCCTCAGAGAAATACCCCAAAGGAAAAGGCAGCCCCCACATATAATGACTGTGAGTTAAGATGAAAAGACAAACGTAGAGATGAAATAGATTTAGCAAAGTGAGGCCCAACTTTCTGAACAGAGCGAGGATAGGAAAGGTAACTTTGCGGTCAACACAAAATCCTACAAAAACCACGCAAAGGGGGCAAAAAGACCCTCCGTACCGAACTAACGGCACGGAGGTACACCCTCTGCGTCCCAGAGCTTCCAGCAAGCAGTAAAAAACAAATTGACAAGCTGGACAGAAAAAAACAGCAAACAAATAGCAAAGAGGAACTTAGCTATGCAGAGCAGCAGGCCACAGGAACGATCCAGGAGGAAACAGGTCCAATACTAGAAGATTGACTGGAAGCCAGGATCAAAGCACTAGGTGGAGTTAAATAGAGCAGCACCTAACGACTTCACCACATCACCTGAGGAAGGAAACTCAGAAGCTGCAGTACCACTTTCCTCCACCAACGGAAGCTCACAGAGAGAACCAGCCGAAGTACCACTTGTGACCACAGGAGGGAGCTCTGCCACAGAATTCACAACAGTCCGCTGTGCCACGGACCTACACCTCTACAACATCTCATGCCCGTGCCAGGAGGCCACGTGCCAAAGGACCCGGAGGATTCACCGCCGCAAGGAGACAGTGCATCGACTTTCTGCGGGATTGGATTGGAGACTTCTCCACCTGCAGCACCATCGAGGGATCTTCCAGTCACCTCCTACCAAGGCCCAAAGACTGATAAGTTGAACTGTTTTTACTTTTATTATAATACCCCTCTGCTTGATCTATTGTTGTGTTATAGAAAATCCCTGTTAGCCCTTGCTCTGTCTCCTGTATGTCACTGCATTCTATGCACCTGCTGGCATCCTACACTTGCTGTAGCATGCAGGCGGCAGACCAAGCAGTTGGGGGTGGCCCCAGGACTAGCCTTTTCCTGGGGGACATGCAGAGCAATTTGCCCAAATTCACAGGAGCAACACTATGCTGTGGAGCTGGACTGAACGCCTTAGAGGCATGATGAGAATGCACCCCATGACCCCTGCGCTGGAGGCTGAGGTGGCCATTATGGTACTGAATGGAGAAGCCAGGAACTCAGTGATGTTACGTACCCCCTGAGACCGAGATACCTTTAATAAGGTGTTGCAGATCTTGGAGGAGACTCAAGGAGACCCCACAGACATAGGGGAACTGAGAACGCGTCTTTTTAGTAGAATGCAGAGGGAGGGGGAGACCGTAACCCAATATATGAATGCATTGCAAGAGCTACACACTGCGATTATTAGAAAAGACGGCATGGGAGTAGGACCCACGGACATAATGTTACAAGACCTCCTAGTGACAGGTTTGCGGGACATGCTGGCAAAACAAGCCCTGCGACAATGTTTACAGGTGAACCCCCAAATGACTTTCCCTGAACAGGAGCAGGGGGTGACAATCCTGGTGGGGAAGGTCCAGAGCGTGTGGGTGTCTGGAAACGCCATTGCTGAACCTCAATGTGTGGAAGAACTGAGGAGAGAACTTATGAATGTGAAGGTAGAACTGGCTGACATAAAGAAGAAAACAGGCTACCAGTAATTCTTCAGAGAGCAGAGTAGGCCCGGAGCTCCGCCGGGACTCCAGAATGTTTCACTGGCCAATGCTCATCACTTGTTACAACTGCGGAGAGAGAGAACACATTGCACGGGAGTGCACCCGCTGAGGAAGAGTGACATCTCACCGCCCGTTAAACTAGAGGGCTCCAAGCCAGGGGGATGCCGCCCGGAGCCAGAACAGGTGAGGAAGAGTAGTGGAAGTTCCACAAGTTTAGTGTCAACATGCCCCCTGATATGGGCAGAGATAGATGGACGTGTAGTGCGATGCCTAGTAGACATGGAATCACAGGTGACAACGATGCCAAAGGCTTACTTCCGGCGACATTTTCCTGGAGCAATTCGGCCTGAATGGGGCCCTGTGATAAATTTAATGGTGGCCACCTAACTGCCCATCCCAGTCGCAGGGGTGGTATGGATGCAAGTGTCTATCTGCGGGAGAGACCTGGGGCGGATAGGTGTGATACTGACCCAGGGAGAAGTAAATAATGGACCCGCCGTCACCTTGGGAATGAACATGCTGAAAGAGTTCAGAAGTCTTCTCATCAGGGAGCCCTCTAATGAGATTCTAAAACAGTTGAGCCCACATACCCCACAAAGGAGAATTTTACAACAACTGGCCCGGGTGGCACAAGCACAAGAGTCTAGCTGTGAGGGAGGAGTGTTGGGAAAAGTGATCATCCCGCTTCCACCAAACTTGTTCTTCCACCGGGACAAACAGTGCTGTCTCTGCCCGTCCGTGCCTGTGTCCCCTTGGAGGGGAATCATCTTCTTCAGAACAATTACCCACGGGACTTCTAGTGGCACATACATCAGCCATTGTACGAGAAGGGACTGTTACTGTACGGTGTATTAATTTAGGAGATCAGGACATCACCGTTGTTCCCAGAAGTGTGGTGGCCCGAGTAATGAATCCACCTGAAGAAGTAATACCCTCCCAAGCAGTACAAATGGAAATACAACCTGGAGACCCTTGAACTGTGGCAGTGAACTCCATCTCAGTACCAGAACCTCATTACATCAAAGAGGGCTGACCCATACTGGAGCGAATGTGGGCCGAGTTGACTGAACTCACACCCACCCAGGTACAACAGGTAAAAGCTATGCTGGAAAGGTATAAAGATGTTTTTGCTCTCCACGAAGATGATTTTGGCTGCACCACGGCTATTATTGCACACAAGATATCAACTGGAAGCACCGCACCTATAAGAGAGCATTACCGACAAATTCCCCACAATTATACCAGGAGGTGAAGAGCATGTTGAACCAGATGTTGCCGGTGGGCGTCATTAGGGAGAGCTAGAGTCTGTGGGCTGCCCCAATTGTGCTAGTGCAGAAGAAGGATAGTACCCTACGTTTTTGTGTGGATTACCAAAAACTCAACACCTGTACCGTGAGAGACTCATACCCATTGCCCAGGATTGAAGAGTCCCTATCTTCCTACCTGGAAAAGCCAGGTTCTTCTCTATGTTGGACCTCGCCAGCGGCTTCTGGCAAGTACCCATGTCTGAACAAGATCGAGCAAAGACAGCCTTTATTCTGCACAACTACAGCTCTTTTAAGTTGGATCTTCTGGCGTTGGTGTGGGCTATGATGGAGAGATTTTCAGAATTTCTATCTGGCTCTGAAGTATTAGTGCGCACTGACAACAACCCACTAGCACACTTGGAGAATGTAAGACTGGGGGCTCTGGAACAATGATGCGTGGCCAGAATGGCAAAGTTTTGCTATAAGATTGCCTATACGAGGAGAGCAGAAAACACTCATGCCAATGCCCTGTATAGGAGGAGAAGTACTAATCCAGAGTGGGACATAGATGCGGAGCTAGAAGAGGAAGAAATCCCAAAGTTTCTGAGACCCCCAGGATGGTGGTGGCAACGCAGGAGCAAATACTGTACATACCATGGCCCAGGAAAGCATACTGGGACAATACCGGGATGAGTGGGTTCAACTTCAACAGGAAGATAGTGAACTAGCATTGTTGAGACAGTATGTGGCTGCTCAAAGACTCCCCAGCTCGGCAGAAAGAAGCACTCTGTCTCCAGAGGTGTTACGAATCCTTCGGCAGTGGGAACAGCTTCGGATGAAGAACAGCCTACTGTATCAGAAAGCACAATTGCGGACTGAGCTGAGTGCGACCTGGCAAGTAATAATCCCGACAGTGTTGTTATCTGAGATTGCTGTTACTGCACACGAGCAAGGAGGCCACTTTGGCCCAGAAAAAAACTTCCAATGGTTACAACAGTTCATTTTGTTGCAGAGTGCGTCTTCTTGCAGTCACCGTTGTACTTAGGAAAGCTTCAATCAGCAAGATATCTTGAGTAAACAGTATTGACTTCATACTGGATAAACATGAGATACAATTCAGTGTCACACAGTCCGTGCACTGAACACAACACATTCATGAAGAAAAGCAAAACAGAAAGTAAGAAAACAACCAACAAGTGAGAGCTTCCCTCCCCACATTACAGCAAGTATATAACTTTACACACTATCGCCATCTGCTGTCTGGTTAGTATAAAGTCCTCCTTTCACTTATAATAAGTTCTAATATGTTGCATATGCCAACACCCTTTCTCAACAGTAAGGACTTATTCAATCAAACCCAACTTTTTTATTAGTCTCTGATGTTTATCAGCATTCAACGCCTTCGTGAAAATGTCTGCTGTCATTTCTTCAGTAGGACAGTACTCTAACTTCAAGACTCCTTGTTCCTGATGATCTCTCAAGAAATGATATTTCACATCAATATGTTTGGTTCTTGGATTGACTCTTTCCATCTGAGCAAGAACAAGACATCCTTGATTGTCCTCTTTTAGTTTTGTTGGTGCCAACTGTGGTTGTCCTAATTCTGCCAACAATTGTCTTAACCACAGTACTTCTTGACTCGCATGTGCTGCGGCAACATATTCTGCTTCTGTTGAAGATAGTGTCACAATTGACTGTTTCTTACTTGTCCAACTTATTGGTCCACCTGAGAGGAAAAAAATATGTCCACTGGTAGATCTTCTGTCAGTTGGATCTCCAGCCCAATCTGCATCAACATATCCTGTTAAAATGCAATCATCGCTTGTGGGTAATTTCAGCTTAACATTGCTAGTTCCTTTCAAATAACGTATTACTCTCTTCACGGCATTCCAATCAGCTTTATTTGGTTTTGATACCTTTTTACTCAGGATTCCTACTGCTGCTGCGGTGTCTGGTCTTGTAACGGTCGCTAGATACAGTAGTTTTCCTATTGCTGTTCTGTATTCTTCATTATTTGGTAGGATATTTTGTTCACTGTTCATCTCTTTGAGATAATTAGTTTCCATTGGAGACTTTACTGTTTTTGCATCCTTTAATCCAAATTTTTCTGTTATGTCTTGAATCATGTGATTTTGATTCAGTAGGAAACTTCCATCTTATTCTCTTTCTACTTGTATTCCTAGATATTGTTTTACATTTCCCAAGTCTTTGATTTCGAAATGTTGCTTCAGGATTTTTAGAATGTTTTCGTTATCCCTTTCTTGTTCAAAACAAATCAAAATGTCGTCTACATATATGAGTATGTAAATCCATCTATTAATCAGCCTTTTTGTGTATAAGCATGGATCAGCTTTGCTTCTTTGAAATTTTTCATTTGTAAGTACTTCCGTGATTTTGTCATTCCATGCTTTAGCTGCTTGCTTTAAACCATATATGATTTTCTGTAGTTTACAAACTTTGTTTGGATTTCTTTCATCTTTGAATCCTGGAGGTTGTTCCATATAAATGTCTTCTGTTAAATCTCCATTCAGAAAAGCTGTCTTTACATCCAGATGTCTCAGTTGCATCTGTTTCATTGCTGCAACTGTAAGTAAAGTTCTTATTGTAGTGTGTTTGACAACTGGAGCAAATGTTTCATCATAGTCTTCTCCTACAGGCAGTTTAGATATTCTTCCCAAGAAGTAGGCTCATAGATTTTTCTTGTGCTTGTCTTGTATGAGAGACGTTTTGGTGGTTTTCCTTTGTTCTCTCTCATTGAACGTCTTGGTTCTGTGTCTGTTTGTAGTTGTGATTCTTCACTTTCAGTATTTTGTTCTTCATTAATTTCTGCTTCTTTCTCATCAGATATTTCTTCAGTTGTGTCATTATTGGTTTTCTCATTTTTTGTTTCAACTGAAATCATAATATCTTCATTCAAATCTTCAATGAATGTCACACTGTTACTCACCGTAACTCTGTCTGTTTTGGGATCTAGGATTCTGTATCCTTTGCAATTTTCACTATATCCAACAAATATTCCTTCCATGGATCTGTTTTGAAGTTTGGAACGTTTATCAAAAACTTCACTTTTGTTCTTAATTAAGTATGTGACTGTGTATCTTGAGTAATCGTCTATAAAAGTCAACATGTATCTATTGCCTCCTGATGTAGTCACTTTTATGGGTCCACATACGTCAGTATGCACCAAATCAAGTGGTCTTTCGCTTTTCATTTCACTTTCTTTTGGAATAGATATCCTTGTGGCTTTGGATTTTATACAACAATCACATCTTATGGTAATTGAGCAATCTGATATCTTTAAATCTTTTGGCAATTCTTTTCTCTGTAGTTCCCTTATACTGTCAGGGTGTCTATGTCCTAGACGTCTATGCCACATGTGAATACAGTTTTTGTGATCATGTGTACATACCTTCATCTGTTCCTTTGGTGTGTCAAAATGATATAATTGTTAATCTGCCATCTGCCTTGACTTTTGTTATCACCTTGTTTCCTGCAATAATTGTACACTCATTGTCTTTGATTTTCACTGTAAGTCCTTTTGCTGTTAAACGTTTCACAGATAATAATCCGCCTTCCAATTTTGGAACATACAGCACATCTTGTACAAGTATCTTTGAATCTTGTCCGAACTTGTTTGAACAATTTAGCATACCTTGTCCGATACCTTCTGCGGTTATTTTGCTTCCATCTGCGAGATAAATGGCTTCTTTCTTATCTAAATCAAGATCAGTAAAGAAATTCTTGTCACTTGTCATATGACTCGTTGCTCCTGAATCAATAAACCAACCAAGTGATGATTTCTTGTCTGTTACTTTAAATGTGCCATTCTAATTATTCTCACATGAATCGGAAATTGTGTTTTTTACTTTCTCTGTATGCTTTTTATGTTGTAATTTTTGATGTTCTGCTTTCCATATGGTACAGTCTTTCTTTAAATGACCTTTTTTCTTACATCTGAAGCATTCTCTTGTCTCTTTATTATAGGGTTTTTTGAATTCTGTAGCTTTAAGAGCGTTTTCACTGTCCTTTTCAGTAGAAGAATCATTTCTTTGTTCTTTTCTTCTCTGATATTCATCTATTAGTCTTGTTTTCACAAAATCTAATGTAATGTCAGTTTCTGGTCTCGTCTCAAGGGCATTTATCAAGGCTGTATACGAATCTGGTAAACTGCACAACAATATAGCTGCTACATGACTTACTTTAATATCTTCACCAATAGATCTTAGCTGTGATATCACTTCCATCATTGAGAATATGTGCTTCTGCATATCGTCATTTGCACTCAATCTCATACTGTACAGCTTTCTTAATAAAAACAACTTGTGATTCAAGCTAGGTCTTTCATACAGTTTTCTTAATGCTTCACACATTCCCTTAGCTGTTTCTTCATTTCTTATATGTATTAATTGAGCATCATCCACTAATAAGCTAATGGTGGCTCTCGCTTGTATATTCTTGTTATCCCATGTCTGATTATCTTGATCTGGTCTTGCTGTAACAATTACTTCCCATAGATCATCCTTAGATAACAACATCTCTACTTTGAATTTCCATAACTGATAATTTTCACTATTCAGTTTAGCTACTGTAAATTTCAGTTCTGTGGTACTCATAATCTTTATATAGTCTTACTTGTTTAGAGAGTTGTACTGAAGATATTCTCCTGTATGTCCTGTGAATTCTCTGCAATTATTTCCAGCTCCTGGGATGCTGAATTTCTCTGTCACTCTGTATCTGGATTTAGTTCCTTCTGTTTACAGAGCTTATCTGTGTGCTCCGTTATCTGGGCTATAAACCAGGATCCTTCTGCCTGAGCTTGTAGTGCAGACCTGTAGTGTCTGGGGTGTCTGGGGTGCCTGGGGTGCCTGGGGTGCCTGGGCCCATAACCTGTTGCAGAGTTCTTCTAGCAGTCACAGCTGTACTTAGGAAAGCTTCAATCAGCAAGATATCTTGAGTAAACAGTATTGACTTCATACTGGATAAACATGAGATACAATTCAGTGTCACACAGTCCGTGCACTGAACACAACACATTCATGAAGAAAAGCAAAACCGAAAGTAAGAAAACAACCAACAAGTAAGAGCTTCCCTCCCCACATTACAGCAAGTATATAACTTTACACACTATCGCCATCTGCTGTCTGGTTAGTATAAAGTCCTCCTTTCACTTATAATAAGTTCTAATCTGTTGCATATGCCAACACATTTACTACCCCCAGTTGAAAACAAAAGTGGAAGAGGCCTGTCGAACATGTGAACTGACTAAGCCGCCGGAGCAGAGAGCTCCCCCGTCCAGTCCATCGCAACCTCCGCTCCCCTAGAACTCTTGACAATAAACTATCTGACCATTGGCCCAGCCCATTAGGGCTATGAGCATTGCCTAGTGATGGTGGATCACGTTACAAAGTTTGCCGTGATGACTCCAACTCAAGACCAGACCACAGAGTCCCCTGCATACACAATCTGCAAGTACTCCATCCAACCCTATGGCTGTCCGAAGAGGATTCACTCTGATCAGGGAGCCTGTTTTTTCGGAAGAGTCATGGAAGAGCTCCATTGCCTATACCGGATCGACAGGTCTCGTACTACTCCATACCACCCTCAGGGTAATGGTGCCTGTGAACAATTTAATTGTACGCTAATTCAGATGCTAAAAACTTTAGAAGAAGAGCGAAAGGCCCAGTGGCCTGAATATGTTACCGAACTGGTGTGAATATTTAATAATCGAGTACATAGAACCACAGGATAAATGCCTTACTTCCTGGAATCTCTGAGGTGGCATTGGACCCAGAGGAGGACTACCCGTGGACGGGGTGTGCTCCTGGGTTTGGGAACATCGACATCACCTACAAACCTTACATCACTTGGTTCAGACTAGACTGCAGGAGCTAGAATATGCAGAGAAAAACCCATCCGGAGCAAAAGTTTCAAGTTGGAGACTGTGTCTTAGTGCGTCCTTGGAACAAGCTGGAAAACCATTGGAAGAAGGACCCATATTGGATAAACAGAAGAGTTAGCCCTGATGGACCCATTTACAAAGTCCAGCCTGAGAGAAAAGAGGATGCCCCCACTTGAACTCTTCACTGGAATGTGCTCTGACTCTGCTTATCTAAAGAGGAGCCCGAGGCTTACGAAATGACCAGAAACCAGTAGCGGAAGAGGACAAAAAAGGGGGTGAAGAGTTGAGCTCCAAGGGCTTCGAGAGCTTAGAACCAGAGAATACAGCCTCACCCATGGCTCTGCACTCACAGCCGGATTCTGCCCTACATAAGAGCTCCACTACTTTTCCTGATCTGTGACGCTCCGAAAGAACAACAGCTGCCAAGCGCACCAATCACTACGAACAAGAAAATTTCGTCTAGCAACAACCCACACAGAAGAAGAAGGGACAGTCACACACTCCTCGAAGAGTCTCGCCCGTGGAATGGTGAGGAAAAAGAGTGGGGGAGTGTAGGGAGGAAAGCCAAGCTAACGGTCCTTTTGCGTGTCTGGGCTGGAACTGTCGGGGCTGTCACCATTTTTCCCGGGTTAAGAGATTTCTGATTGGAGCAGTTCAGGACACCTGACTGATGGGGGCAGGTCTAACTTAAATAGTGGTGTGCACGGAAAGACAGGGCTTTTGGCAGGGAACCAGCGTGAGAGCTCAGAGACGGTTGACTTTCCCTCGACTTACCCATGCCAGCTATCCGTGCCTTCCCACTAGGTTAGCAGTGCCATCCCGACTGAATCCACAGAGCCCAGAGAGATCCCCTCACCGCACAGTGGCCAGCATGGACTTCAGAGCATCATTCCGCTCACCACCGCAGAGGCACTGCTGAGTCCTATCCCTGTGGTGCCAACTGAGTGCCGGCCTGCTCCTATGGCCGTAACCACTGGACTGCAAATTACTTCAGCAGCCTTGTCTGCTGAACTGTTTGCTACCTCTGCTGTGCTGCAGACCTACACCTCTACAACATCTCGTGCCATGCCAGGAGACCACGTGCCAAAGGATCCAGAGGATTCACTGCCGCAAGGAGACAGTGCATCACCTTTCTACGGACTGGATTGGAGACTTTTCGAGTGGCCTGGGGCAGCACCGAGGGATCTTCCAGCCACCTCCTACCAAGGCCCAGAGACTGATAAGTTGAACAGTTGTTACTTTTATTATAATACCCCTCTGGTTGATCTATTGCTGTGTTATATAAAATACCTGTTAAACTTTGCTCTGTCTCCTGTGTGTGACTGCATCCTACGCACCTGCTAGCATCCTACTGTGGCTGAGCATAATAGATCTTGCGTGCTCTGGTCTCCCTTCACATGGAAAGACTGCCCTTTAATCAATGTATCTGTCTTTCTGTTCTCCATCTCTTCAGATTCTCCTCCAGGCTGCTGGAGGCTTTCTCCATATGTTTGCGCACAAACAGAGATACAGTCCAGTTCTAACTTAAAATGCAAAACTTTACTTGTTTCTCTTCGCAGCACATCCTTATTTGATACAACAACAGTATAGGGTTCCATACAGTCCTTATTCTCCACTTTCCCTGCACCTCTTCCTATTGTCTTCAGTACTTGACTGGGTCCTACCGTTGTAAGAGGGTGAACTGTAGTCCCACTGAGAGGGCACTAGGACCCTGTGGTTTTTGCCTATTGCAGAAGAGAACAGACCGTGCAAAACTCCCAGAGACAATGTGTGCTGCTGGGTGGGGTCTAGTGTCTCGGGTGTAAAGTGAAACTAGGAAGTGAGAGCTGAGAGAGAAAAAGGCGGGAAGCAAAGGCAGAAGCTGCTGTGATACCTTAAAGAGAGACTGTGTGTGGATTTACTGCAAGTGTTTTTGGAGGAAAAGAAGCTTTTGAGAGACTTTTTGTTGCTAACGTTCCCCTGGAGAAGAACTAACCTTTTGTTTAACTCTGTGAGAGACTTGTGTGGCTAACGTTTCCTGGAGAGGAGTTAACCCTTTATTTAACAAAAGACTGAGACTTTACTAAGAACCCAGTACGTATTTGGAAGTCTGTGGATTCCCTGTGCATTGAGTGGAGAACCAAGTCTGGACAGACTGCTGATACAGAGACGGACGGATTGTCGTGGAAGCATTCCTAGGAGCTACAGAAGCAGAGACAACATCGTGAGACCACTAACTAAGTCCCCGGCGTTTGGGCTCGGCATCGGCCGACAAGACAAGAGGAGCTTGCTGTAACTTATTGGCGCTGAAAATATGAACTGGCTGCAGCCTCTGCGGATTCCTGCCTGAGAGGAAATCCATCTCAGGATACGGTACCATAGTTATAGATACCCGGGTATCTCTGCTCAGAGTGTTAAATTGTTACTTTAGAGGTGTATCTTATATTAGAGTGGTGTAAGTTATATTCAATGTGCCATTCCAGGGGCTCCCTTAATAACACTACATTCAATTTACACTTGTTCCTGTTTTTAGTTGCCTGTTAGGTAAATTTCTTACTAGTCTGTTGTAGTACACAGTTCTCAGGAGACCTTGGAGTGGCACAGTGATTTCAGCTGCTGCTGAGCTAGTGTATCTTTGGGGTGCATCTGCCTTAATATTCTCCATATTACCTTGATTAATTTGCCTTTGAGTAAATACCGTTGGAGATTTCTGCCTTGGTCTTGGTTTGTGACTCACTGGATCTTATTCGGACCTCTGGTCATTACATTTTTGGCGTAGTCGGCAGGATCCAGTGTTTGTCATGGACGAGGGCGAGGGTGGAAATGACCCCGCTGTATCCGCATCCTCCTCGGGGGTTGGGGTTCCCCTGGCAGCCGCGGCGACTTCGGGAGGGTATGTGCCTGTAGGAGCTTTACTTCAGCACATGCCGAAATACGATGGGCGCAATATGGCGTTGCAAGATTGGGCTGAGAGAATCCGGAGTATTCTGCGCATGTGTAATTTGACCCCCGCGTTACGCGCTGAGCTGGCATTAAATGCACTGGAGGGTGATATTAGGCGTATGGTGATGGTGCGCCCAGAATCAGAGAGGGATACATTAGAAAAGATTTTGGAACTGTTAGAGGGGAGTTTGGGGGGCCGAGCGCGTGTGGCCCAGCTTCGGTCCCTATTCTTTAATCGTCCCCAGAGAGAGTGTGAGTCCCTGATGCAGTACTCTAATATTTTGCAAGAGATGTTGAATGAGATGCAGCGACTAGACCCGGGGGCCATGGGGGCGTTTCGGGAGGTAGACCGCTTGCTCCGGGACCAATTCATCACCGGTGTAGCCAATAGATTTCTCCGGGACAAACTGTTGGAAATGGCCCGGGTTGCACCAGAGTTATCTTTCTGGCAGATTTACCGAGCTGCAGTGGAAAGGGAAGAGAAATCGGCCTATGTTCCTGAGGGGTCAGTGAACAGTGCCCAGCTGGAGGAAGGTGGTTCATCAGGGTCGGGGGGAGAGGGGCTGGTAAGCGTGGTACAAGCTCTGCGTGCTGAGGTGAAGGAGTTGAAGCTGAAATTGTCTCAACTGACAGTTGATCCCGCCTCTACCCCCTTGCGGGAACCTCCTGCCTCACCCCCTGGAACGGTGACCCCGCAAATGGCCAGGTCGTCCTATCAGAATGAGTCAAGCCCTCGCCCACGAGGAACAATCACCTGCTGGAAGTGTGGCCGCCAGGGACACATCTCGCGTTACTGCCGGGCGCTTACAGCCCCAGAAACCCCGTCGCCGGCTTTAAACTTCCGGCCGCTGCCATGAGAGGGCAAGCAGCAGCGGCCCCACCCACACAAAGCCCTCGACGGAATGAACAAGATTTGTTTGCATGTAGTCCAGTGATAGAAGCAGAGTTTGAAGGGCGGAAGATGAGGTGCTTGGTTGACACGGGATCCGAATGTACTATAATGCCTCTAGAAGTATATGAGAGATACTTCAGTCGACTAGTGATTCCAGAGGATGGCCGAGTGATACGACTGACCGCCGCAAATAATGGTCAATTGTCAGTAAAAGGGATCGTGTGGATGCAACTAAAAATGTTTGGTCAAGAGCTGGGGCAGAAAGGGGTAGTACTGGTGGATCACCCCCCTAGAAGAGGGATGGAAGTGACGCTCGGAATGAACGTGCTGCGAGATTTGAATCACCAGATGTATGCCAGTGAAGGACCCCGATACTGGGCCCGTGCGACAAGACACCGACCCACACAGAGAATTCTACACCGTCTAGTGCTGAGTTGCGACTTGCTGAAAAGTGCGGTCCCAGGTGGCCGGGTGGGCCGGGTCCGAGTGACTTCGAGGGCCCCGATCCTGCTGGGACCCAGACAAGAGGAACTCTTAATGCTACCTGTGGGAGCTGCACAGAGATTGAATGGGCTTGAAGTGCTACTTGAGCCCGCCCGAGAGGGTTCCTCATTTGCCAAGGTACATGTGGCCCGTTCTTTGGCGATTGTGAAGAATGGACGAGTACCGGTCCGATGCATCAATGTTTTAGATGAAGCTGTTGCAATTCCCGCTGGGACCATACTGGCTGAACTGTTCGTACCGGCAGAGAAGGTGCCGGAAAATGCAGGGTTCGAATTGCGACCAGACCAACAGTCATCCTGGACATTCGCGGTCGAGGTAGGCCGGACTGAACCTCCTACGGAGGAATGGAATGTTCATGTGATCATGGAGCAGATGGGAGTGGATCGGGAGAAGCTGACCCCCGTGCAGTTGGAGCAGTTGGAGAGAGTTTTGTGGGAACATCAAGAGACCTTTTCCCGACATGGAGAGGACTTCGGGTGTACCCAGACGATTGAGCATGAGATTCCAACGGGGGATACTCCACCCATTAGAGAAAGATATCGCCAAATTCCTCCGGCGCTCTATCAAGAGGTGAAGAGCATGGTGGCCAGTATGCTGGACAACCAAGTGATCCGAGAGAGCCGGAGTCCCTGGGCGGCCCCTGTAGTCTTGGTCCGCAAGAAGGATGGGACACTCCGATTTTGTGTGGACTATCGGAAATTGAATGCCCACACCGTACGGGACGCATATCCTTTACCCCGTATTGAAGAATCCCTGTCGGCCCTGGGTCGGGCCAAGTATTTCTCAACGTTGGATTTGGCAAGCGGGTACTGGCAGGTCCCAATGGCTGAAAAAGATCGGGCCAAGACGGCGTTTGTATTGCCAATGGGGCTCTTTGAGTTCAACCGGATGCCCTTTGGCCTCGCTACCGCCCCGGGAACCTTCCAACGCCTGATGGAACATTGCTTGGGTGATCTAAATTTTGAATCAGTCCTGATATATTTGGACGACATTGTGGTGTTCGGAACCTCATTTGAAGATCATCTGGAGAAGCTGCGTCAAGTTCTTCGGCGGCTCAAGAGCTACGGCCTGAAAATAAAGCCAAAAAAATGTCAGCTGTTACGAAACCAGATTGAATATTTGGGGCATCTGGTGACCCCGGACGGGGTACTACCTTTAGCCAGTAAGATTAAGGCGGTACAAGAGTGGCCACCTCCTTGTGACCTGCGAGAAGTGCGGGCCTTCCTGGGCCTAGCAGGATACTATCGGCGGCTTGTGCCTAAATTCTCACAAGTGGTGAGTCCCTTGAATGAACTTTTGAGAGGGACAGCGCTGGGTCCTCGAAATCGCCCCATTCCATGGGGGCCCCTACAGAAAAAGGCATTTGATGGAGTGAAAACCGCCCTAACGAGTGCCCCATTGCTGGCCTACGCCCGGTTTGACACCCCTTTTTTGTTGTATACCGATGGTAGTCTTCATGGGTTGGGGGCAGTACTAGCACAGGTGCAGGACGGCCGAGAACGAGTGATTTCTTATGGCAGCAGATCTTTAAGAGACTCCGAGCGAAATCCGGCTAACTACAGCTCATTCCGTCTGGAATTGCTGGCCCTGGTGTGGGCAATGACAGAACGCTTCGCCGAGTATCTAACAGGAGCTGAGGTGCTAGTCATGACAGATAACAACCCGCTAGCTCACTTAGAGAATGCAAAACTGGGGGCGTTGGAGCAGCGGTGGGTCGCCAGACTGGCCAAGTTCAATTACCGCATTAAATTTCGCTCTGGTCGAGAGAACGGCAATGCAGATGCATTGTCAAGAGTGCCCCTTGGGTCATCCGGGGAAGATGTTGATGAACAACTTGAGGATACTGAAACTCCAGCTTTGGGGCAAATACCTATCTTCCAAAGTGTGGTACACTCAAGTGGGGTGGCCACCGGGATGCCCTGTGTCCTGGGTAAAACACCCTCAGATTGGACAAGAGTCCAGGATGAGTGTCCGGACGTTGCACTTGTGCGCCGTTGGGTACAAAACAAGGCCTGGCCCAGTGCAGAGGACAAGGCTCAGTTGTCCATGGAAGGAATGAAACTCCTTCGACAATGGGATAAATTGTGTGTGGAACAAGGTCTTTTGTATCGTAAGGTGTACCTGCCATCGGAGCTGCAGCATCGGTACCAACTGATAATTCCTGTGGGGATGGGGCCGGTGGTCGCTCGTGAGGCGCATGAGAAGGGGGCCCATTTTGGAAGTGAAAAGACACTTCAGTGGTTGCAGCGAGTCCTCTACTGCCCTGAGTTGGGAGGGATGGTGGCCGACGCGTGTCGGCAGTGCCGAATTTGTGGGCTCAACAAAAGCCCTGAGCAGCGGGCTCCCACACAGTCTATTAAGACTTCAGCTCCACTGGAACTACTCATGATTGACTACGTGTTGATAGGGTACTCTACATCAGGGTACTCCTACTGCCTGGTGATGACAGATCACTTTACCAAGTATGCTGTAGCGGTGCCGACAAGAGATCAGACGGCCAAGTCGGCGGCTGAGGCAGTGTGCTGACATTTCTTCCAAGTGTTCGGGTGTCCGCAGAGAATACATTCAGATCAAGGGGCCTGCTTTCAGGGAACGCTGATGAAAGAGTTGCACCAGCTCTATGGTATCGAGCAGTCGAGAACAACGCCTTACCATCCTCAGGGTAACGGGGCGTGTGAGCGTTTTAATCGGACCCTGTTGCAAATGTTGAGGTCCTTAGAGAGTCAGCAACAGACATGCTGGCCTGAGTATCTCCCCGAATTGATGTGGGCTTACAATAACAGGGTGCACAGTACTACTGGTTACTCACCACACATGTTGATGTTTGGTAGACCTGGCCGAGACATTGAGGATTTGAGCATGCCAGATCCCTCCTCCGCCCCCCTTCGGACTGCATCCGAGTGGGTACGAGAGCATCGGCGGCGGTTGAGGGTGGTGCATCAGGTGGTGGGTGACCGCCTTCGCCAGGTGGTCCATAAGGACACGCGACCTGTACAAACAGAGCTGTTCTCTCCGGGAGACAGAGTGTTGGTGAGGACAAAACGACGGTCAGGAAAGCTGAGTGACCGATGGGAGGCGATACCGTATCTGATAAAAAAACAGGTGAACCCTGAGATTCCAGTGTACGAGGTCGAACCGGTGGGGACAGGGGGGCCAACCCGTAATTTGCATCGTAACATGTTACAGCGGTGCTGGTTTGAAGATTCGGCGCCTACCCCCCTAGAGCCAGAGGCCATGTTTCAAGGGGCGGAAGCTCTGAATGATCTTGAGTTTGATGGTGTGCTTACTCCTGCGCCTGCTTATTTGCCCCCTGTGACCGATCTGGCCTCGGGTGATGAGAATGTTGGGGATATGGAGGATGTTGTTGAGGAGAGTGCATCAGGTCAACTGCTTGGTCCTGACGCTGTATCACAGGACATCGAGCCGCAGGAGGAGACAACTCCACTTACGCCCACTAACATGACCATGGAAGAGACTCTAGCTCCCTCTAAGGTCGCACCTGTTGATGTAGGACTCAGGAGAACTACACGATCTACGGCAGGAATACCGCCTCAGCGATATGCTCAAGATGAATTTGAGTGGGAAGGTATGTCGAGGACGCCAACCTCTAGTGGGGTGGCATGTAAGAGGGTGAACTGTAGTCCCACTGAGAGGGCACTAGGACCCTGTGGTTTTTGCCTATTGCAGAAGAGAACAGACCGTGCAAAACTCCCAGAGACAATGTGTGCTGCTGGGTGGGGTCTAGTGTCTCGGGTGTAAAGTGAAACTAGGAAGTGAGAGCTGAGAGAGAAAAAGGCGGGAAGCAAAGGCAGAAGCTGCTGTGATACCTTAAAGAGAGACTGTGTGTGGATTTACTGCAAGTGTTTTTGGAGGAAAAGAAGCTTTTGAGAGACTTTTTGTTGCTAACGTTCCCCTGGAGAAGAACTAACCTTTTGTTTAACTCTGTGAGAGACTTGTGTGGCTAACGTTTCCTGGAGAGGAGTTAACCCTTTATTTAACAAAAGACTGAGACTTTACTAAGAACCCAGTACGTATTTGGAAGTCTGTGGATTCCCTGTGGATTGAGTGGAGAACCAAGTCTGGACAGACTGCTGATACAGAGACGGACGGATTGTCGTGGAAGCATTCCTAGGAGCTACAGAAGCAGAGACAACATCGTGAGACCACTAACTAAGTCCCCGGCGTTTGGGCTCGGCATCGGCCGACAAGACAAGAGGAGCTTGCTGTAACTTATTGGCGCTGAAAATATGAACTGGCTGCAGCCTCTGCGGATTCCTGCCTGAGAGGAAATCCATCTCAGGATACGGTACCATAGTTATAGATACCCGGGTATCTCTGCTCAGAGTGTTAAATTGTTACTTTAGAGGTGTATCTTATATTAGAGTGGTGTAAGTTATACTCAATGTGCCATTCCAGGGGCTCCCTTAATAACACTACATTCAATTTACACTTGTTCCTGTTTTTAGTTGCCTGTTAGGTAAATTTCTTACTAGTCTGTTGTAGTACACAGTTCTCAGGAGACCTTGGAGTGGCACAGTGATTTCAGCTGCTGCTGAGCTAGTGTATCTTTGGGGTGCATCTGCCTTAATATTCTCCATATTACCTTGATTAATTTGCCTTTGAGTAAATACCGTTGGAGATTTCTGCCTTGGTCTTGGTTTGTGACTCACTGGATCTTATTCGGACCTCTGGTCATTACACCGTCTCTTGTGGTAACACAGCATCCTCCCTGTTCAGTCTCACTATGCTCAGGAGTTCCCTCGTCCTTTTCACCCCGGATCTGAGGGCATCAGCCCATGCAGTAAGCTGCCACATTACAGAGCCATCTGCGTCCCCATACTGCTATGACCGCTGCTGTAACCTCTTGTCCACCATTGCTGGCAAACTGCTGTTCAAGCAGTACTTCTGCCCCCCCCCCCCCAGGGCCCTGGATGGCTGGGCTTCTCATTTATAATGTTACGGAGCTACTGGGTATCTCGGGCTCTAAGGCCCACCCAAGCTGTTCGGGCTCCCTAGCCCCTCTGACACTAACCAGGAAACTGTTCATGCCTTACCCCAGTAAACTCCTCCTATATTACACTATTTTTTATGTACCCATCTTGTGGCCCAACTAAGGTGCTACACTGTCCCTATATAATAATGGAAAAACGCTATACACAGTAGTATAACACGTTCATATAACAACAAACGTTTAGAAGACATCATATACAGTACAGACCAAAAGTTTGGACACACCTTCTTATTTAAATATTTTTCTGTATTTTCATGACCATGAAAATTGTAAATTCACACGGAAGGCATCAAAACTATGAATTAACACATGTGGAATTATATACTTAACAAAAAACTGTGAAACAACTGAAAATATGTCCTATATTCTAGCTTCTTCAAAGTAGCCACCTTTTGCTTTCATGACTGCTTTGCACACTCTTGGCATTCTCTTGATGAGCTTCAAGAGGTAGTCACCGTAAATGGTCTTCCAACAATCTTGAAGGAGTTCCCAGAGATGCTTAGCACTTGTTGGTCCTTTTGCCTTCACTCTGGGGTCCAGCTCACCCCAAACCATTGGGTTCAGCTGGTGACAGTGGAGGCCAGGTCATCTGGCGTATTACCCCATCACTCTCCTTCTTGGTCAAATAGCCCTTACACAGCCTGGAGGTGTGTTTGGGGTCATTGTCCTGTTGAAAAATAAATAATGGTCCAACTAAAAGCAAACTGGATGGAATAGCATGCCGCTGCAAGATGCTGTTGTAGCCATGCTAGTTCAGTATGCCTTCAATTTTATTTTGAATAAATCCCCAACAGTGTCACCAGCAAATCACCCCCACACCATCACACCTCCTCCTCCATGCTTCACGGTGGGAACCATGCATGTACAGTCCATCAGTTCACCTTTTCTTTTCTGCGTCGCACAAAGACACGGTGGTTGGAACCAAAGATCTCAAATTTGGACTCATCAGACCAAAGCACAGATTTCCACTGGTTTAATGTCCATTCCTTGTGTTTTTTAGCCCAAACAAGTCTCTTCTGCTTGTTGCCTGTCCTTAGCAGTGGTTTCCTAACAGCTACTTTACCATGAAGGCCTGCTGCATAAAGTCTCCTCTTAAAAGTTGTTGTAGAGATGTGTCTGCTGCTAGAACTCTTGTGTGGCATTGACCTGGTCTCTAATCTGTGCTGCTGTTAACCTGCGATTTCTGAGGCTGGTGACTCGGATAAACTTATCCTCAGAGGCAGAGGTGACTCTTGGTCTTCCTTTCCTCTGGTGGTCCTCATGTGAGCCAGTTTCTTTGTAGCGCTTGATGGTTTTGCAACTTCACTTGGGGACACTTTGAAAATTTTCCCAATTTTTCAGACTGACTGATGCTCTCTGTGTTTCAAACAGGACCCTGAGACTATCACAGAACAGGTGCATTTATACGGAGACTTGATTACACACAGGTGGATTATATTAATCATCATTAGGCAATTAGGACAACATTGGATCATTCAGAGATCCACAATGAACTTCTGGAGTGAGTTTGCTGCACTGAAAGTAAAGGGGCCGAATAATATTGCACTCCCCACTTTTCAGTTTTTGAATTTCCACAAAAATTTAAAATAACCAATAAATTTCGTTCAACTTCACAACTGTGTTCCACTTGTTGTTGATTCTTCACCAAAAATTTACATTTGATATCTTTATGTTTGAAGCATGATATGTGGGTAAAGGTTGAAAAGTTCCAGGGGGGGGGTGAATACTTTTGCAAGGCACTGCATATATATATATATATATATATATATGTATATATACACAGTATATACACAGTGGGGGAAATAAGTATTTGATCCCTTGCTGATTTTGTAAGTTTGGCCACTGACAAAGTCATGAACAGTCTATAATTTTAAGGGTACAGTAGGTACATTTTAACATTGAGAGACAGAATATCAAAAATAAAATCCAGAAAATCACATTGTATAAATTACTGTATATAAATTTATTTGCATTTTGCAGTGAGAAATAAGTACCGTATATACTCGAGTATAAGCCGAGATTTTCAGCCCATTTTTTTGGGCTGAAAGTCCCCCTCTCAGCTTATACTCGAGTAATACCCGGGGGTCGGCCTGGGAGGGGGAGCGGGGGCTGTGTAATTATAGAAGAAGAAGAAGCAGGGACGCAGCGACAGGACCAGGTAAGTATACGGGGAGGGGGAGCGCTGCGCTGCGCAATAGTCACCTGCTCCTCGGTCCGGGTGTCGCTCTGTCTTCAGCAGTGACGCTCAGGTCAGAGGGCGTGGTGACGTAGTCAGTGCGCGCCCTCTGCTGAACGTCAGTGCCGAAGACGGGGCTGCACGAGGAGCAGGTAAAAGTGTCAGGGTCCTGAGCGAAGAGAGGTGAGTATGTGATTTTTTTTTTATGGCAGCAAAAGCAAATGGGGCAAGTGGCTGTGCGGAGCATTTTATGGGGCCATACTTGTGCAGCACTATAAGGGGCAAGTGACTGTGCGGAGCATCTGTATGGGGCCATAATGCTTGTGCAGCACTATATGGGGCAAGTGGCTGTACGGAGCACTATAATGGGGCCATAACACTTGTGCAGCATTATATGAGGCAAGTAGCTGTGCGGAGCATCTGTATGGGGGCATAACACTTGTGCAGCACTATATGGGGCAAGTGGCTGTACGGAGCACTATAATGGGGCCATAACACTTGTGCAGCACTATATGGGGCAAGTGGCTGTGCGGAGCATCTGTATGGGGCCATAACACTTGTGCAGCACTATATGGGGCAAGTAGCTGTGCGGAGCATCTGTATGGGGCCATAACACTTGTGCAGCACTATATGGGGCAAGTGACTGTACGGAGCATCTTATGGGGCCATAACACTTGTGCAGCATTATATGGGGCAAGTGACTGTGCGAAGCATCTGTATGGGGCCATGACACTTGTGCAGCACTATATGGGGCAAGTGGCTGTACGGAGCATCTTATGGGGCCATACTTGTGCAGCACTATAAGGGGCAAGTGACTGTACGGAGCATCTGTATGGGGCCATAACGCTTGTGCAGCACTATATGGGGCAAGTGGCTGTATGGAGCACTATAATGGGGCCATAACACTTGTGCAGCATTATATGGGGCAAGTGGCTGTGCGGAGCATCTGTATGGGGCCATAACACTTGTGCAGCACTATATGGGGCAAGTGGCTGTGCGGAGCATCTGTATGGGGCCATAACACTTGTGCAGCACTATATGGGGCAAGTGGCTGTGCGGAGCATCTGTATGGGGCCATAACACTTGTGCAGCACTATATGGGGCAAGTGGCTGTGCAGAGCATCTGTATGGGGCCATAACACGTGGCTGTACGGAGTACTATAATGGGGCCATAACACTTGTGCAGCATTATATGGGGCAAGTGGCTGTACGGAGCACTATAATGGGGCCATAACACTTGTGCAGCATTATATGGGGCAAGTGGCTGTACGGAGCATCTGTATGGGGCCATAACACTTGTGCAGCACTATAAGGGGCAAGTGACTGTGTGGAGCATCTGTATGGGGCCATAACGCTTGTGCAGCACTATATGGGGCAAGTGGCTGTACGGAGCACTATAATGGGGCCATAACACTTGTGCAGCATTATATGGGGCAAGTGGCTGTACGGAGCATCTGTATGGGGCCATAACACTTGTGCAGCACTATATGGGGCAGTTGGCTGTGCGGAGCATCTGTATGGGGCCATAACACTTGTGCAGCACTATATGGGGCAAGTGGCTGTGCGGAGCATCTGTATGGGGCCATAACACTTGTGAAGCACTATAAGGGGCAAGTAGCTGTGCGGAGCATCTTATGGGGCCATAACGCTTGTGCAGCACTATATAGGGCAAATATCTCTATGGAGCATCTTATGAGGCCCTTATTACCCTTTATGCAGCATTATATGGGGCATATTTTAATATGGAGCATCTAATGGGGCCCATCAAACTTTATGGAGCATTATATGGGGCTCCTAATTCAATATGGATATTCAAAAACACTTAACCTACTGATGTCTAAATTAATTTTACTTTTATTGGTATCTATTTTTACTTTTGAAATTTACCGGTAGCTGCTGCATTTTCCACCCTAGGCTTATACTCGAGTCATTAAGTTTTCCCAGTTTTTTGTGGCAAAATAAGGGGGGTCGGCTTATACTCGGGTCGGCTTATACTCGAGCATATATACGGTATTTGATCCCCTACCAACCATTAAGAGTTCTGGCTCCTACAAGACCAGTACGATGCTCCTAATCAACTCGTTACCTGCATTAAAGACAGCTGTCTTACATAGTCACCTTTATAAAAAACTCCTGTTCGGCTGCCCTATCTCCCCCTCCCTTTTTGTGTTAGTGATGGAAACCTTGATACAGAAAATCAGGCAGGACCCTGATATTAGGGGATTAGTGGTGGGCTAGACCAAACTCAAGACAGCTGCTTTTGCAGACCTCCTACTCTTGATAACGAACCCCAAAACAGCTTTTTCAAACCTCTTAGATTTATTTACTGAATTTGGAATTCTACCTAACTTCAAAATTAACACGAGTAAATCTGAAATTTTGAATATCTCGGCATCAGAAAAAGAGATCTCGAGGCTAAAACAAATGACCCCTTTTCATTGGCCTCCTGAAAAACTAAAATTCCTGGGGATATATTTAACCGCAGATCCCTCTGCACTATATAAATTTAATTTTCTCCCTCTCTTGTCGAACTTACAAACTTTACTCAACTCATACGAATTACCTTATCTTTCTTGGATAGGTAGGATCAATGTTGTGAAATTCTAAATTTTTCCCAAAATTTTTTATGTTATGAATATGTTCCCTATCCCTCTTCCCAATCCTTTTTTATCATTGAGAACAAATTAGTTTCAAAATTCATATGGAAAAACAAAAGAGCCAGACTGCCTCCCAAAATTCTATTTTTACCAAAAAATAAAGGGGGACGTGGTCTTCCTGACTTTAAGAAATACTACCAGGCCATCCACCTTTCCCATTGGCTACGCATGGTCCAGACCAATCCTGATCAGAAAGCTTTAAATTTTGAAGTTAGTCTGTTGGGTAATATGGCTGAGATTTTTCTTTGGTCTTCCTGTACCCTAGCTACTCACTTGATCGATGCCATAACTTATAACACTTTAACTATTAGACGTTCTTTAGTTCCTAATATATTACCTCATTGTTATTTTTTACACCATATCCCACTAAGAGTCATTCCTTGGCTGACTGATCCGAACTATGTTGACGTCTATGGACTGTGGGATTTTTTACCGAACCTGCCAATCTCACACCTTCTCTCTAACCAGGTCCCCTGCATATAAGACCTGCCAAAAGAAGCCAGGAAACAACCTCGGGACCTCTTACAAAAACTTCATGTACGTTTTATTATTTCCAAACTTAGGTCGAGATATAGACATGGTTCTGATTGGCTATGGTTGGAATTTTTGGTGGTCTCCGGTCTATACCCCCTAAACTCGTCTCTAAATTGTATGTTAATCTGGTCAATCCACTCTCTCAATTTAAGCCACTTTATTTATCCTCATGGGAATCTGAACTAAATCTGTCTTTATCTCCCTAGGAATCTAGTCAAATCTTAAGGTACCATTACACTAAACGACTTACCAATGATCACGACCAGCGATACGACCTGGCCGTGATCGTTGGTAAGTCGTTGTATGGTCCCTGGGGAGCTGTCACACAGACAGCTCTCTCCAGCGACCAACGATCCGGGGAAGGACTTCGGCATCGTTGAAACTGTCTTCAACGATGCCGAAGTCCCCGGGTAACCAGGGTAAACATCGGGTTACTAAGTGCAGGGCCGCGCTTAGTAACCCGATATTTACCCTGGTTACCATTGTAAAAGTTAAAAAAAAAACAGTACATACTCACATTCTGATGTCTGTCACGTCCCCCGCCGTCAGCTTCCCGCACTGACTGTGTCTGCAGCGCCGGCTGTAAAGCAGAGCACAGCTGTGACGTCACCGCTGTGCTCTGCTTTACGGCCGGCGGCGCTGACAGTCAGTGCAGGGAAGCTGACGGCGGGGGACGTGACAGACATCGGAATGTGAGTATGTAGTGTTTTTTTTTTTAACTTTTACAATCGTAACCAGGGTAAATATCGGGTTACTAAGCGCGGCCCTGCGCTTAGTAACCCGATGTTTACCCTGGTTACAAGTGAACACATCGCTGGATCGGCGTCACACACGCCGATCCAGCGATGACAGCGGGTGATCAGCGACCAAAAAAAGGTCCTGATCATTCCCCAATGACCAACCATCTCCCAGCAGGGGCCTGATCGTTGGTCGCTGTCACACATAACGAGATCGTTACCGGAATCGTTGCTACGTCACAAAAAGCGTGACATTGCAACGATATCGTTAACGATATCGTTATGTGTGAAGGTACCTTTAGGCAACTCCCATGGCTTCTCAAGGTGTATTCTATTACAGGAAAACGCCTTTAAAATCCTTTCACGCTGGTACAGAACTCCGGACAAACTGTTCCACATGGGTTTAGTTTCATCTCCACTGTGTTGGAGGTGCTCTGGTTCGGTCGGAACACTGACTCATATCTTTTGGACATGCCCTGCTATTTCCGCATACTGGTCAGGAATTAATAATTCCCTTCGCCAATTAAGGTACCATCACACTAGACGATATCGCTAGCGATCCGTGACGTTGCAGCGTCCTTGCTAGCGATATCGTCCAGTGTGACAGGCAGCAGCGATCAGGCCCCTGCTGTGCTGTCGCTGGTCGGGGAAGAAAGTCCAGAACTTTATTTGGTCGCTGGACTCCCCGCAGACATCGCTGGATCGGCGTGTGTGACACCGATTCAGCGATGTCTTCACTGGTAACCAGGGTAAACATCAGGTAACTAAGCGCAGGGCCGCGCTTAGTAACCCGATGTTTACCCTGGTTACCATCCTAAAAGTAAAAAAAAACAAACACTACATACTTACCTACAGCCGTCTGTCCTCCAGCGCTGTGCTCTGCACTCCTCCTGCTCTGGCTGTGAGCGTCGGTCAGCCGGAAAGCAGAGCGGTGACGTCACCGCTCTGCTTTCCGGCCGCTGTGCTCACAGCCAGTACAGGAGCTCTTAGGATGGTAACCAGGGTAAACATCGGGTTACTAAGCGCGGCCCTGCGCTTAGTTACCCGATGTTTACCCTGGTTACCAGCATCGTTGGTCGCTGGAGAGCTGTCTGTGTGACAGCTCTCCAGCGACCAAACAGCGACGCTGCAGCGATCCGGATCGTTGTCAGTATCGCTGCAGCGTCGCTAAGTGTGACGGTACCTTTAGGATTAACTAAACGGAACCTAACTCCTCAAGAAGTTCTTCTATCGCTATCTATTAGCGAGTTTAAGCCCAAGAAGCATAATCTACTACCCCTTTGGTTAGCATCTGCTAAGGTCCTAATCTCCATACATTGGAGATAACCCTCCCCCCCCCACACAATTGTCGAGTGGTTAACTAAAGTCCAAGATATCTACAGAATGGAAGAGCTGACAAGTTGGGAGTCTCGCTCACATAGCAATTTCTTATCAACTTGGCATCCTTGGATAAATAGACCCTCCCTTGTTCCTTGACAGCTCTCAGTTGTTGTCATTCCTACACACCCTCCCCCCACTCTCCCTTTCGGAGTCCTGCTGCCGATTTTTTTTTCTGCTTTCTCGCAACGCCGGGGTGACAGAGCCCGACCTCAAAACTGCCTCAAATTAATACAATCATATTTAATTTAGGTAGAGCTAATTACCCATCTTTTGACTTATTTGACTACGTTACCCTTTGCACTCTCTATTTCTTGTGTCTCATCTTTACAGGTCTCCAGAAGGAGCGAGTACTTTCTTTTGGAGCTGTTGCTACAATCTCTAAGTTAATACTACCAGAAATTAGTTCTTTGTATTGTTTAGTTCCTTTTATTGTTTACCTGATTTATGGTCTCTGCCAGTATGACTTCATTGGATTGTAACTGACGCTCTATCTAATTGTTATCTTCTCGCTTATGGAGCATATGTTGATTAATTGGCTGACCCATAACTTTCTTGTGTTTTATTGTATGCAAAAATTCTCTTAAATAAAGAATTACAAAAAAAAAGACCCCTGTCCACAGACTCAATCAGTCAGACTCTAACCTCTACAACATGGGCAAGTCCAAAGAGCTTTATAAGGATGTCAGAGACAAGATCATAGACCTGCACAAAGCTGGAATGGACTACAAAACCATAAATAAGACAGCGGGTGAGAAGGCGATAACGGTGCAATAGTAAGAAAATGGAAGAAATACAAAATGACTGTTAATCGACATCGATCTGGGGCACCATGCAAAATCTCATCTCGTGGGGTATCTTTGATCATAAGGAAGGTGAGAGATCAGCCTATAACTACACAGGGGGAACTTGTTAATGATCTCAAGGCAGCTGGGACCATAGTCACCAAGTAAACCATTGGTAACACATTACACCGTAAAGGTTTAAAATCCTGCAGTGCCCGCAAGGTCCCCTCCTCAAGAAGGCACATGTGCAGGCCCACCTGAATTTTGCCAATAAACACCTGGATGATTCTGTGAGTGATTGTGAGAAGGTGCTGTGGTCAGATGAGACAAAAATTGAGGTCTTTGGCATTAACTCTACTCGCCGTGTTTGGAGGAAGAGAAATGCTGCCTATGCTGCCTACCCTTCCCACTGTCAAGCATGGAGGTGGAAACATGTTTTGGGGGTGTTTCTCTGCTAAGGGCACAGGACTACTTCACCGTATGAATGGGAGAATGGATGGAACCATGTACTGTAAAATCCTGAGTGACCATCTCCTTCCCTCCGCCAGGACATTAAAAATGAGTCGTGGCTGGGTCTTCCAGCAGTTCAATGACCCAAAGCATACAGAAAAAATACATACCATGAGATGCGGCCTTCCCAAAACCCTGTCTGATGAAAAATGCACACTTAGCAGGATGCAGCAGGCCTCCACTGATAAAGGCTAGGGGCGGCACAGGTGCAAACTACTTGATAAAAACAGCCATCCCCACACCAACCAAACACTGCAGGGGTTGGCTGCCTAGTAGAAAAAGTGCACATTGATATAACTCACATAGGACACCAGTCACACTGATAAGTGTGGTGCACAGTGTCTGGTATGCAACCTATTAATGATGCCCCTTGTATTAACAGGCGGGCTGCCCAGCACTATAAAATGCAGCACACAGTGACAGACGCCCCAGAAAACCTAACCAACAAAAAGAGGCCTGGCCACATCCTGCAAAAAAGGATATGATATACTGCAAAAAATGCATGCATATGATAAACACATACACTATATGAGGTATTGGTTTAATATTTTGGCCAAAATAAAGTAAGCCCGCAACCCAATGTCAAGGGTCCTCATAATATTGCGGGTCCTACCACTAATATCAAAAAACAGCTCACATACAGTAGAAAAAACTCAGAAAAAATGCATACCATGAGATACGGCCTTCCCAAAACCCTGTCTGAACCCAAAGCATACAGCCCTGGCAACAATGGAGTGGCTCAAAAAGAAGCACATGGCGTGGCCTAGCGAGTCTCCAGACCTTAATCCCTTAGAACTCTCATGGTGAGAGTTGAAGCTCCAAATTGCCAAGCAACAGCCTCAAAATCTTAATGATTTAGAGATGACCTGCAAAGAGGAGTGGATTAAAATTCCTCCTGACATGTGCACAAACCTCATCATCACCTACAAAAAATGTCTGACTGCTGTGCTTGCCAACAAGGGTTTTGCCACTAAGTATTAAGTCTTGTTTGCTAGAGGAATCAAATACTTATTTCTCACTGCAAAATGAAAATAAATTTATAGAATTTATACAATGTGATTTTCTGGATTTTATTTTTGATATTCTATCTCTCAATGTTAAAGTTAACTTATCCTTAAAATTATAGACTGTTCATGTCTTCGTCAGTGGGCAAACTCACAAAATCAGCAAGGTAACAAATACTTATCTCCCCCATGGTGTATATATATATATATATATATATATATATATATATATATATACAGTAGAGACCAAAAGTTTGGATGCACCTTCTCATTTAAAGATTTTTCTGTATTTTCATGACTATGAAAATTGTACATTCACACTGAAGGCATCAAAACTATTCCACACATGTGGAATTATATACTTAACAAAAGAGTGTGAAGCAACGTCTTATATTCTAGGTTCTTCAAAGTAGCCACCTTTTGCTTTGATGTCTGCTTTGTACACTCTTGGCATTCTCTTGATCAGCTTCAAGAGGTAGTCACCGGGAATGGTTTTCACTTCACAGGTGTGCCCTGTCAGGTTTAATACGTGGGATTTCTTGCCTTATAAATGGGGTGGGGACCATCAGTTGTGTGGAGCAGAAGTCTGGGGGATACTCAGCTGATAGTCCTACTGAATAGATTGTTAGAATTTGTATTATGGCAAGAAAAAAGCGGCCAAGTAAAGAAAAACGAGTGGCCATCATTACTTTAAGAAATGAAGGTCAGTCAGTACGAAAAATTGGGAAAACTTTGAAAATGTCCCCAAGTGCAGTGGCAAAAACCATCAAGCGCTACAAAGAAACTGGCTCACATGAGGACCGCCCCAGGAAAGGAAGGCCAAGAGTCACCTGTGCGGTTAACAGCAGCACAGATTAGAGACCAGATCAATGCCACACAGAGTTCTAGCAGCAGACACATCTCTACAACAACTGTTAAGAGGAGACTTTGTGCAGCAGGCCTTCATGGTAAAATAGCTGCTAGGAAGCCACTGCTAAGGACAGGCAACAAACAGAAGAGACTTGTTTGAGCTAAAGAACAAAAGGAATGGACATTTGATCAATGGAAATCGGTGCTTTGGTCTGATGAGTCCAAATTTGAGATCTTTGGTTCCAACAACCGTGTCTTTGTGCGAAGCAGAAAAGGTGAACGGATGGACTGTACATGCATGGTTTCCACCGTGAAGCATGGAGGAGGAGGTGTGATGGTGTGGGGGTGCTTTGCTGGTGACACTGTTGAGGATATATTCAAAATTGAAGGCATACTGAACCAGCATGGCTACCACAGAATCTTGCAGCGGCATGCTATTCCATTCGGTTTGCATTTAGTTGGACCATCATTTATTTTTCAACAGGACAATGACCCCAAACACACCTCCAGGCTGTGTAAGGGCTATTTGACCAAGAAGGAGAGTGATGGGGTGCTACGCCAGATGACCTGGCCTCCACAGTCACCAGACCTGAACCCAATCGAGATAGTTTAGGGTGAGCTGGACTACAGAGTGAAGGCAAAAGGGCCAACAAGTGTTAAGCATCTCTGGGAACTCCTTCAAGATTGTTGGAAGACCATTCCTGGTGACTACCTCTTGAAGCTCATCAAGAGAATGCCAAGAGTGTGTAAGGCAGTCATGAAAGCAAAAGGTGGCTACTTTGAAGAACCTAGAATATAAGACATAATTTCATTTGTTTCACCCTTTTTTGTTAAGTATATAATTCATAGTTTTGATACCTTCAGTGGAAATGTACAATTTTCATAGTTATGAAAATACAGAAAAATCTCTAAATGAGAAGGTGTGTCCAAACTCCTTCTAATTCTTGTCAGCCCTTGCACTTAGTGCATAGGCTTTATGAGTCTAGGAATCCCATTGCTAAACAATTTCAACAGAATGTGTATGAGACTATCCATTATGACTAATACAGGGTGTATTGAAGTCCCTCTTCCTTCAAATTTTTGGCAGCTCTTACATTGTCCGCTTAGGCTTTGCGAGTTTCAGAGTCCTTTCTTTATAAATTAAACAGAATTTGTCTGACCATGTCACATATACCACATGTCTAGATAAGGAAGTAAAATGTTAAAATCACATTTACCAGTGGCTATCAGTGACTTCTGGTGAGTGCAGTTTAATTTCCCTCTCTATGTCATCTATTGTAGTCATAGGTGATGTGAAATACGGTGACAGAGGGCCCAGCTATTAAGGGATGGAGGAGGTTTTTTGTTTTCTCTTTTTAATTTAGTCTTATATACAAGTCATTACACAGGAAAGAATGTTTCCTGACATTTTTCCCTGTAAAATCCATTTTTATTTTCAGCTTTGAATGTGTTATTGTCAGTCTGTAAAAGTGGAATAATACTCTGACAATATTGTTCCCAGCAGCCATAGATGCATTCAGATGTCTTCCCCATTCTGTTTTATGCAGCATTCTATTTGAGCGCTGTGTTGATCCATTTCAGCGATCTTCCTGCCCTCCCAGTCCTCCTGTTAGGGTCTTCCAGAAAAATGCTTGCGTTTCACATTGACTTCCATTATATTCGTTACCCGAGTAGAGCCCGTCTGAGTGTCCGACTTGCTCGAATTGAGTGCTGTATACTCAAGCATTTTAGGGCTCGATCATCACTACCTGCCCCCAAACAATTTGCCCTGTCACAAAAACTATTCAGTGAACAGAATAATGGTACAGTAACTTCTACAAATACAGTCATGTAGTTACCATATAATACCAATGTACCATGGGCAAATAAATAATATCACCATGTAACCATCAAATGAAGTTTTGGTATTATAACTATGGTTACCTAAAAAGGAATAAAAAAAACCAGAACCAAACATATTATACTCTCAACATTCTCCACACAAAATATACCTGTCTTTGTGCTCAGTGCATTGACTGCACCATGAGTAGACTCAGTCCAGTCTTGGTGTCCGCTTAGTGCCATTTCACGATAATAATGTTCCAATGTTCCCTTACTGCCCCTATATAGTAATAATGCATTCTTAGTGCTCCCACTTGGTAAAACATTTCCCATAGCACTACCTACAGTAATGGCCAAAAGTATTAACACCCCTGTAATTCTGTCAGATAATACTCAGTTTCTTCCTGAAAATGATTGCATTCACAAATTCTTTGGTATTATTATCTTCATTTAATTTGTCTTAAATGAAAAAAAAACACAAAAAGAATTGTCCTAAAGCCAAATTGGATATAATTCCACACCAAACATAAAAAAGGGGGTGGACAAAAGTATTGGCACCTTTCGAAAAATCATGTGATGCTTCTCTAATTTGTGTAATTAAAAGCACCTGTAACTTACCTGTGGCACCTAACAGGTGTTGGCAATAACTAAATCACACTTGCAGCCAGTTGACATGGATTAAAATTGACTCAACCTCTGTCCTGTGTCCTTGTGTGTACCACATTGAGCATGGAGAAAAGAAGACCAAAGAACTGTCTGAGGACTTGAGAAACCAAATTGTGAGGAAGCATGAGCAATCTCAAGGCTACAAGTCCATCTCCAAAGACCTGAATGTTCCTGTGTCTACCGTGCGCAGTGTCATTAAGAAGTTTAAAGCCCATGGCACTGTGGCTAACCTCCCTAGATGTGGACGGAAAGGAAAAATTGACAAGAGATTTCAACACAAGATTGTGCGGATGTTGGATAAAGAACCTCGACTAACATCCAAACAAGTTCAAGCTGCCCTGCAGTCCGAGGGTACAACAGTGTCAACCCATACTACCCGTCGGCGTCTGAATGAAAAGGGACTGTATGGTAGGAGACCCAGGAAGACCCCACTTCTTACCCCGAGACATAAAAACGCCAGGCTCGAGTTTGCCAAAACTAACCTGAAAAAGCCTAAAATGTTTTGGAAGAATGTTCTCTGGTCAGATGAGACAAAAGTAGAGCTTTTTAGGCAAAGACATCAACATAGAGTTTACAGGAGAAAAAAAGAGGCATTCAAAGAAAAGAACACGGTCCCTACAGTCAAACATGGCGGAGGTTCCCTGATGTTTTGGGGTTGCTTTGCTGCCTCTGGCACTGGACTGCTTGACCGTGTGCATGGCATTATGAAGTCTGAAGACTACCAACAAATTTTGCAGCATAATGTAGGGCCCAGTGTGAGAAAGCTGGGTCTCCCTCAGAGGTCATGGGTCTTCCAGCAGGACAATGACCCAAAACACACTTAAAAAAGCACTAGAAAATGGTTTGAGAGAAAGCACTGGAGACCTCTAAGGTGGCCAGCAATGAGTCCAGACCTGAATCCCATAGAACATCTGTGGAGAGATCTAAAAATGGCAGTTTGGAGAAGGCACCCTTCAAATATCAGGGACCTGGAGCAGTTTGCCAAAGAAGAATGGTCTAAAATTCCAGCAGAGCATTGTAAGAAACTCATTGATGGTTACCGGAAGCAGTTGGTCGCTGTTATTTTGGCTAAAGGTTGTGCAACCAAGTATTAGGCTGAGGGTGCCAATACTTTTGTCTGGCCCATTTTTGGAGTTTTATGTGAAATGATCAATGTTTTGCTTTTTGCTTCATTCTCTTTTGTGTTTTTTCATTTAAGACAAATTAAATGATAATAATAATACCAAAGAATGTGTGATTGCAATCATTTTCAGGAAGAAAATGAGTATTATCTGACAGAATTGCAGGGGTGTCAATACTTTTGGCCATGACTGTACATAATAAAAGGGGCCAATAATGGTGCTTATGGAAGGGTTGATTGGCCCCTTTTGGTTATAGTTTAAATGACGAGAATCAAGTAAGCGTGCTGTTGATGTGGCTAAGGGTACCGTCACACTATACGATTTACCTACGATCACGACCAGCGATATGACCTGGCCGTGATCGTAGGTAAATCGTAGTGTGGTCGCTGAAGAGCTGTCACACAGACAGCTCTCCAGCGACCAATGATGCCGAGGTCCCTGAGTAACCAGGGTAAACATCGGGTAACTAAGCGCAGGACCGCGCTTAGTTACCCGATGTTTACCCTGGTTACAAGCGTTAAACTAAAAAAAAACAAACAGCACATACTTACATTCTGGTGTCCGTCAGGTCCCTTGCAGTCTGCTTCCCGCACTCACTGACTGCCGGCCGTAAAGTGAAAGTGAAAGCACAGCCGCTGTGCTCTGCTTTCACTTTACGGCCGGCAGTCACAGTGCGGGAAGCAGACGGCAAGGGACCTGACGGACACCAGAATGTAAGTATGTGCTGTTTGTTTTTTTTTAGTTTAACGCTTGTAACCAGAGATCCAGCGATGAAAGAAAGTTCTAAACGATCTGCTACGACGTACGATTCTCAGCAGGATCCCTGATCGCTGCTGCGTGTCAGACACAGCGATATCGTAACGATATCGCTGGAACGTCACGAATTGTACCGTCGTAGCGATCGAAATGTTATAGTGTGACGGTACCCTTAGTCAGGGAGCAACTGAAGGATGGTTATCAGCAATGGTTTCTCTGATTACCGCAGCCATGGCTTTCAGCTTCAAGTTGCGTGGTCAGAGAGATTTTACAAAATGTTTTTTAATTAAACATGCATTGAAGGGGTTTCATAGGTGGAGTGGTCGCAAGGATACTAGATGTCCAGTTTCATTTGGGGTCCTAGAAAGGTTAGGTGGGGTACTGGGTTCTATTTGTAGTTCAGGGTTTGAGGTCTGTGTTTTTCATTTAGCTTTTTCACTGGCTTTCTTTGGTGCACTAAGGGTGAGGGAAATTGTGTCTTCTAGCAAAAAAGCGAATGGGGGACTTTAGGCTGTGGATATTGTGTCTAGAACACAAGGGATAGAATTCTGCATCCGAAAATTTAAAAAAAGATCAAGAAGGAAGAGTAAAATGGGTAGTTTTTGGAGCAGTTCCGGAATCCGCAATGTGTCCGTTATGTTGTTTTCCAACTTTTTAATTGTTTCAAGCCTAGTCTGGGTGTCTGGTGTCATGCAGATGGGTCATTGTTGCCTAAATACCAGTTTACTGCAGTGTTTCGGAAGTGTTGTATACTTGAATGGGGTGGGCACTGATCCTTGGGCATTGGGTTTGCAGGAAGGGATTGAAAGGGCCATAGCATTTCGGTGTAATGGGGTCTCAGGCATTTGAGGTATTCAAAGTGCCCTCATTATGGCGGTTGGGGGGTCCTTGATGTTGGTTCTAAATTGGACTGGGGGATCTATTAGGATATGGTTTCCTCAATTGGAAAAAGACGGTTTTTGATCTGGTGAATTTTGGGAGGACTTATGGCAATGGAATGTCAGGTCCCTGGAAGTTTAAATGTACAATGAAACCCTTTGGGTTATGGTGTTCCCGAGCCAGTGGCTGGGACTGGGAGTAATTATGGTTTATGGTTTTGCTTTTGGTAGTCACCAGATTTTGGGAGCTTCAAGGACCCTACCATTATTATATAAAACTTAAATGTATTATCTGTTTGTTTAAATAAAGGCTACTGTGGCCAAAATTATCCAAACTACAGTGTCATAGTTTTTATTTGAAAATCACATTTTGGGGGGGCGTGGGTTGGGGATGTTAATGGCCGGCCATGTGGTTATTTCAGCGGAAGATCGACAATATCAGTATCAAGTGTTCTACAAGAGCAAATGGCGGTGATGAAAGCCAACGGGTCTTTGCTAAATCACAGTTTTCAAGTATATCTGCATAGGAGGTATGTGGAATCCCAGGTGACTGTATGAATATGAGTCTAGTGGGCAGTCCTATTCTCCTAATTGTCAGTTTTCCCTGTATGCAATAGATATAGAATTTGGCACTCGTAGTAAATGAAGAAATACTGGTGATTTATTTAACAAAAGATCCTCTCACAGAATATGCATTATGTTTCGGTCCTTTGGAACTTTATCAGAACTGGTTGATAGGTGGGGTTCTCCTGTACTATTGACTTATGAAAAATTTGTTAAAGGTACAGTTCCATTTTAAGTTAATTTTTGTCAACCTGTTATTGGATTAAAGGGCCCCTTGCACATTAGATAAAGGTGACCAACCATCTAATGTGTAAGGGACCTCCACTGTGCCCCTACAGTGACAGATAGTGGTCAAGCCAAGAATAGTTAGTCCAGCAGCTATCTATTGTGTATGACCAGATTTATTTTATTGCTTACAGTATTAAGGATTTCCAGACCTTAAAAAATTGGACTAAACCACTTTTACCATATGCATTTAATAAAATAATGTGCACAAACTAGAATGCAGAGCTACCTTTGGACACAATCTCTACCCACCAACAGTCCAGGCGACCTGTTTTCCACATCAATGCAGAAAGAAGCATAATGCAGTCATGACATCTCCGTTCTACACACGCAGAACATTCATGTTCCTCCTCAATGTGCCCAGAGGCCAAATGTTCACTGGGACGGAGCAGAATTGTGCACAGGTGATTGGATTTGATTGTTGCACTGGAAATAAAAGACAATTTAAGCAAATTGCTTTATAAAAGGCTAAAAAATATGATTTGAAGTGGAAACCTGATGCCTAATTCTGGACACGTTGTGAAATATTAATTGGGATTTTTTTTTCCTAATTCTAAACATAAAAAAACTCCTAAAGCCATAATTCATACAACTGGGCCAAAAAGCATAACTATAGACAACATCAATAGAAATTAAACTTTTTCACAGGCCAAATTATTATTAATATATACTGTATATATAAACACACACACACACCAACCAGCAGATGACATGGCTCCCCAAACCACCACTGATTGTGGAAACTTCACACTAGACCTCAGTAGCTTGGATTTTGTGCCTCTCCACTCGTCCTCCAGACTCTGGGAAATTGATTTCCAAATGAAAGAAAAAAATTGGCTTTCATCTGAAAACAACACCTTGGACCACTGAGCAACAGTCCAGTTCTTTTTCTCCTTGGCCCAGGTAAGATGCTTCTGGCATTGCCTTTTGGTCATGAGTGGCTGGACGCAAGGAATGCGACAACTTGTAGCCCATGTTAGGAGTCCAGTTCCTGCTGCTGCACAGGGGGAATCGCAAACCATGTCTGCTGCGGTCTCTCATTCTGCATCAGCCACAGTGGAGCCTGCTCAGCGGAGACATCGGTCCCAGCGTCTTGCTCAGTCTCACTCTGTGCAAAGGGTTACGGCTGCTTTTCCTGCTTCTGCCATTGAAGCCAGCTTTCTGACTGGCCAGCCTAACTCACCATAGGCCCTGGATGGCTGGGCTCCCCAGCTTGAATGTTACGGGACACAACTGTCCTGTCCTGGCTCCCAGACTTCTCTGACTAACTCCAGGAAGCTCCCTAACTTACTCTCAGTTGGCCCCTCCTAGTTAACTAAATCCTATTCTATCTAATTCCTCGCTTACTCTATTCTCTTGTGCCCCCTTTAGTGGGCGAATCTGAACCCTATACTTTCCCTACATTTATACAATACAAGCAATATATATCTATATGTATATATATATATATATATATATATATATATATATATATATACTGTATGTGCAACACATTACACAGTATAGCAATATTATAATACACATACCACATATCAGAAATACACAATATAGCAGCATTATAGGACATATTAAAAGTACCAGCTTCTCAGGGATGTAGGAACATGGGAGAGGGGCAAAAACCAGTCTTTGTACACCCCTTACACACCTCCCTCCTTTAAATATGGTCATCCCCGACCATGCAGTGCTGGCAGAATACAACTTTTATTTTACAACTAGCTGAAGAGCCCGGCGTTGCCTGGGCATAGTAAATATCTGTGGTTAGTTATAGCACCTCACTTCTCTTATTTTCCCATCACGCCTCTCATTTTCCCAATCACATCTTTCATTTTCCCTCTTGCATGGCAAGTTTTGCATGTGGTGAGTTTTATGTCTGGTGCGTTTTGAGTATGTGCAAGTTTTGTGTGAGGCAATTTTTGCATGTGTTGCAAATTTTGTGCATATGGCAATTTTTCCGCATGTGCAAGTTTTGCGTGTGGCGAGTTTTCCATGAGGTGAGTTTTGCACTTGTGGCGAGTTTTGCGTGAGCCTATTTTCTGCATGTGGCGAGTTTTACGCGTGGCGAGTTTTGAGCGGCGACTTTTGTGTTTCGACTTTAATGTGGCGAGGTTGGCGTATGTGTGGTGAAATGTGTGCTGAGGGTGGTATATGTGTTCAAGCACGTGGTAGTGTGTGGCGCATTTTGTGTGTGTGTTCATATCCCCGTGTGGTGAGTATCCCATGTCGGGGTCCTACCTTAGCAACTGTACGGTATATACTCTTTGGCGCCATCGCTCTCACTCTTTAAGTCCCCCTTGTTCACATCTGGCAGCTGTCAATTTGCCTCCAACACTTTTCCTTTCACTTTTCCCCATTATGTAGATAGGGGAAAAATAGTTTGGTGAATTGGAAAGCGCGGAGTTAAAATTTCACCTCACAACGTAGCCTATGACGCTCTCGGGGTCCAGACGTGTGACTGTGCAAAATTTTGTGGCTGTAGCTGCGACGGTGCAGATGCCAATCCCGGACATACACACACACACACACACACACATTCAGCTTTATATAGTAGATAGGAATATTCCACGCAGGGATATGAACGGTCCAATGAGGTAAGTCTTTCAGCTCAACATGAGAGTTCATAAAACACACATTTTAATCCTTACAAAACTTTTTACATCTGGAGAAAGTCTTTTGGCTCTAAGTAAGAGTCTGTTTTTTGTTTTTTCTTTAGCAACTTAACACAGGTGCCTGGTTACAGTAGTGCAGCTAGCACCAAGTTCAAATGACACCTGTCTCTATTAGTTTCAGAACCTGAGCACGTCCACAGTTTCAGAAATTACAGTCCATATTAAATTGTTCTAAACAGCTTTAACCCTTATCCGGCTGAATAGGTACAATTGTAACTATTCCGTTTTAAAATTGCAATAACTTTTTTTTGAAAAGACGTAGAGGGCTGAAATTTCGTGACATCTCTACATTTTTGGTCCAGAATATATTGGCCAAATTTCAATAAAATATCTCCACCCGCTTCCGAGATAAGGGGTCGAGATCTTTTTGCATCCATAACAAGCTGCATAGGTACAAATGTACCTCATATATTTTGAATGAAGATAATGCAAGGGAAAAAGCATAAATTTTTTTTTAATGATAATGCTATTTAACTATTATAAACAAGTAAAAAACTGTTCATTTACATTATAAAAGAAAATGTAAGAAACTTTTTTTTATTGATTTTCTTTGCAAGTAATGCATGTTGGCTTTGCTACAGAGTGTTCATCGCAAATGGGTTTCACACAAACCACACAAGACTTTCTAGTCTTGCGTTGTTTTCGCCTCAGGTCTCTGCAGACATAGCAACTACCAACAACAGGGGAGGGTCCACGACTACCATGAGGTATTTTGGGGCCAGCTGCTGGCTGCGATGCTACCACAATGCATCGTCCAAGCACCATTTCTACTGCACCTCGAAGAAAATGGTTTCTCATTATCATTTTGTTTGTACTACGATCTTCAATTGCAATCATACACAGCTGATTTGCGAGATCTTTCAGGAACTTTCTTCGTTGATCCTTTGCCCTGAAGCTTGGATTGTGTTCTCTGTAGATGATGTAGGATGCTAACCCACTGACATCAATCATATTGTAGAAAAATGCCAAAGTCCAACGTGATGTTCGTCGTTTCACAGTGTACTCTCCCAACATTTTATCCATAACATCAACGCCACCTTTTGTTATGTTGTAGTATTTTATTATCTCTGGCTTGGCTGCTAGTGTCTCTTCAACTTCTCCCGTCATGTGCATAGATGATAGAAGCACGACTGATTTGTTCTTCTTTGGTACATATGAACAGACTGTTGCATCATGATTGTAGGCAAAATTTGTCGAGTATACAGGCCTTTCTTTGGCAGGCTGCATGTTGTTAGGTAGGAACCTTTTGTTTTTTCTCACTGTACCAACTAGTGTCATGTTCCAGGAGTTCAATACCTTAGCTAGTTCCATGGTTGTAAAGAAGTTATCGGTGGTGACATTTCTTCCAGAGCCTTTATACGAGCTCACTAGGTCCAATACTGTTCGTTCTCCAATGTTTACTTGTGGAGGACCATCAGTTGGTTTCCCAGTGTAGAGCTGACCTTGTAAAGGGTAGGCATTTGATGAGTCACAAGCCCAGAAAATCTTTATGCCATATTTAGCTGGTTTTGAAGGTATATACTGGGTAAATTTAGTATGACCTCTAAATGGAAATAATTGCTCGTCGACGGTGATACAATGATATGGCTTGTAGGCTCTCTCCAGATTACTGTTCAGCATTGTCCAGATGTCCCGTATTGGTGCAGCTTTATCTGTTTGCACACGTTCTGCACGTGTATTTTCGTTGTCAAACCTGATAAATCTGAGTATCATCTTGAAGCGGTCACGAGACATGGCTGCACGTATAAGAGGCAGAGCAGCAACATTCCACATTTCCTCCAGATTCTCTTTGTTGGCTCTGTGCACACCAGCAGCAATCAGTATGCCCAAAAATGCATGAAGTTCAGTTTCAGTAAATTGCTTGAATGTTTTTTGTGGTGGCCGTTTGGAAGAATCAGGAAAACGTTGTACCAGTTCGTTGTTGTAAGCATCACAAACTCTCTTGGCCTTTCGATTCGTTTCCCGTAATATGATGTCACACATCTCGGGAGTCATGATGGACTTGAATAGCTCTTTTGCTGTATATAGGTTGCTGATTGCTGCAGGGCCACCTCTTTGTCGTAGGACATTACGAGATTTTGTTTGTGCATTTGGCAGTGGATTACTGCACCATTGAGTTTCATCCTTAGCAGTCCAAATGTCGCCTGCACTTTGAGGCACAGAATCATCCTCAACACTTTCGTCTGATTCGTATTCATTTTCATGCTCTATGACCATTTCTTGTTCAATGTCTGAATCTTCTTCAGTAACATCCACTTGTGGTACATAGTTTTCATCATCAGATGGAACATATGGTTCATCCTCATGCTCAGAATCAGATTCTTCTAGCATTCGCATTATTTCGTCAGACGTAAATCTGTAAATATGAAAAAATGTAAAATAAATAATTTTCCGAAATACTACATTATTGGCTTTTCACAAAATTATACTAACCTGCAAACACGTTTTCTTGGATTATGGCGGAAACTAGATCCAGCATTACTATCACTCATGATGACTTGCTAGATGAATTTTGGCTTCGTATTTTGTGCTGAATATAAATAAAACATCGTAAAACAATATGTAGATACTAATTATTATCCATTTTTCGTATAAAAATTATACCTATAGTGATAAGTTTCATACAAAATATATGTAAGCCAAGTCCAGGCTGAAAGACAATTTGACTGTTCTGTCCCCACATAATGAGAATAAAGGTATAACTGGCTGTTAGATGCTGTGAGACTTTCCTACCTTCGTTTCCAAGAAATTGAAGACTTCACAAGCCTAGAAATGTGTGCTCACAGCAATGAGATGAACAGCAAAATGGCTAATGAGAGGAGGGAGGCAGGAAGACAAGTAGAAGCCACTCCCAGTTTGAATTAACTTAATTGACAGCAACATAAGTGACCAGTAACAACACTGAACAATAGATATCAGCATAACATTTGTAGCTGAATGAACTTTAGTTTCTGAAACCAAGTAAAGTCTTCCCACAGTGGAGGTATATGTGAAGGTACAATTGTACCTATGCAGCCTGTTAAGGTTGTAAAATTATGCAGCCTGACAAGGGTTAAAAGGTTCTCAGTCTTTTGGAGGTCTTCCCTCTCCCTCCTTTGCACGGAATACGGCCCTCTAAACTCATGTGTGCTGCACTTTACTAGAAATAAAATGCAGGTTACGCATATCAATTTTTAAAAAACAGTCCTGTGCAGCAGACACACGCAGTCCGTTTACAGTCTAAGGGCCCGAAACCCCGGAGGGTTAAAGTCCTGCAATTCAGCAGGGGAAGCACAACGTGTGCAACAAAACTTCGTGAAGGAAAACAATGTTCAACAGAATTGCTCAATGTTCAACCATGGCCCGTACCGGCAACACTGCACCCGACTCCGGTGCTGCAGGGCTCCTCTGTCCATAGGGGTGCAGAACAGTCCCATTCCTTTTTGATCTGGTGAAACAAGCACAACACTTTTTTTCAGGGGACAATGTCATATATTGTCCAAGCAGCACGCGTCCCGTGCCACTCTATCCCACATCGGGCTCTGCACCCATGCTCCAGTAGATGATGATGTAAGGAGGAGAACCAGGCTAATGATTCTATTTGCATGTCTGGGCAGGAACTGTCGGGGCTGTCACCGTTGTTTCAGGAGGAAGAGATTTCTGACCGGAGCAGTTTAGGACACCTGATTGATGGGGGTGGGTTCGATATAAATAGCAGTCTGAGCGGGAAGACGAGACTCTTGGCAGGGAACGAGCCTTTGAGCAGTGAGACGGTTAACTCCCTCTCCACGGACCCATGCCAACTAGCTGTGACTGCACACCCGACTAGTAAGACTGCAGATATAGACTACCCTGAGCCTAGCGAGACATCCGCACCAGGTAGTGAGCAAGATATAGTGCATACCTTAGCTCCGCTCTCCACCGCAGAGGCACCGCTGTCTTATCCTCGCTGTGCCTACTAAGGACCGGCCCGTGCCTGTGGCTGTGTCTGCTGGACTTTGTGCTTCTACTGTGGCCTTGCCTACTGAATTTTCTGCTTCTTCTTCTGTGCCACCGACCATCACATCACATCATTTCTCCTTCCTAAACCCGACATGATATGAGACATGGTTTACATACAGTAAACCATGTCATATTCCCATTTTTTTGCATATTCCACTCTACTAATGTTAGTAGTTTGTATGTGCAAAATTTGGGCGCTGTAGCTATTAAATTTAAGGGTTAAATCGCGGAAAAAAGTGTTGTGGGCTCCCGCACAATTTTTGTCCGCCAGAGTGGTAAAGCCAGTGACTGAGGGCAGATATTAATAGCCTAGAGAGGGTCCACGGTTATAATAATAGCAAGGTGACATTAACCCTTCATTACCCCATATCCCACCGCTACACGGGAATGGGAAGAGAGTGGCTGAGTGCCAGAATAGGCGCATCTTCCAGATGTGCCTTTTCTGGGGTGGCTGGGGGCAGATGTTTTTAGCCAGGGGGGGCCAATAACCGTGGACCCTCTCCAGGCTATTAATATCTGCCCTCAGTCACTAGCTTTACCATTCTGGCGGAGAAAATTGCGCGGGAGCCCACGCCAATTTTTTCCGCGATTTAACCCTTAAATTTAATAGCTACAGTGCCCAAATTTTGCACATACACACTACTAACATTAGTATTGTGGAATATGCAAAAAAAAAATGGGGATATGACATGGTTTACTGTATGTAAACCATGTCTCATATCATGTCGGGTTTAGGAAGGAGAAATGAAAAGCCGGCAATTGAATTACCGGCTTTTCTGCTATATCGCGCTGAAGTAAATATAAATATATATATATATGTGTCTCAATGACATATATATATATATATATATATATATATATATATATATATATACTGTATATATATATATATATATATATATATAAACGAAACCCGACTTTGGAGCAAAGATCGCCGAAACCCGACTTTGCCAAAAGTCGGCGACTTTTGAAATTGGTCGATCCGTTTCGCTCAACCCTAATCGCCACCATTTCCTCACTGCTGCAGCTTAGTGTTAGACAGCACCGCTGCTGCTTTGGACGCTATACAAACTAAGAGTCTTTTTTGGGAGCGAATTTTCTGAGAGATAGGTTTTGGGAATCGGGACTAGTTGTAATATCAGCCCTTTTCAGGGTAGGTTACAGCAGTTCATAGCACTTTTTGCCAGGCAGGTCTGTGCCAGTGCTGTGCAAGTGTTTGTCACAGCATTTGGTGTAATCTAGCTCAGCCAATCCTTTTGGGCTAGTAGCATTGTCTGGTAGTCATCTAAGTAGCCCGCCTGTGAAGCTAGCTACACCGCCTGTGTATCTAATAACTTTTTACTGCATCTAACCCAGTAAATCCTTTTGGGCTTAGTAGCAGTGTCTGCACGTCAGCGGTGTAGCCCGCCTGTAAAGCTAACTACACCGCCTGTGTATCAAAATTTTTACTGCATCTAACCCAGTAAATCGTTTTGGGCCTAGTAGCAGTGTCTGCACGTCAGCGGAGTAGCCCGCTTTGTGAAGCTAGCTACACCACCTGTGTATCTAAATTTTTACAGCATCTAACCCAGTAAATCATTTTGGGCTTCTTAGCAGTGTCTGCACGTCAGCGGAGTAGCCCGCTTGTGAAGCTAGCTACACTGCCTGTGTATCTAATAATTGTTTACTGCATCTAACTCAGTAAATCGTTTTGGGCCTAGTAGCAGTGTCTGCTAGTGTTGAATGATACCTTCCGATATCGGGAAATATCAGATCAGATTGGATCGGACCGATACCCCAAAAATATCAGATATCGCCGATTCCGATACCGGAAGCTAATGCAAGTCAATGGACACAAATATCGGAAAGAAAATAAACCCTTTCTTTCCTTGTAGGTTAATTGTACATGAAGGAAAACAACTAAGAATAATGTAGAATGTATTGGGGGAGGTGGAGGAGACATTAAAGGCATAGAGGTTTAGCCCAATCAAATGGAATAGCAGGAATTAATTTTTTTTTAAGACGTTCAGAGTTGCAAAGATATTGACTATGTTAAACTTTTTTATATTTTGTCAGATATTTATGTTTCACTACTTCCATGCTCTTCACCTTTTTTACTTCTCCCACACTTTCTCCTTCATCATCCTCAGCAGCATCTTTTTCATCAACTTCTTTTTCACCTTATTCATCTTCTTCTTCACCTTCTTCCTATTATTCTTTTTTTTTACATTCTTCATAGTCTTCTTATTCAACTATTATTCTTCTTCATATTCTACTTCTTCATCTTCTTCAGGGTCATCTTCTTGGTCTCCTTCGGGGTGGTCTTCAGGGTCGTCATCTTCGGGGTCGTCATCTTCTTCAGGGTGGTCTTTAGGGTCGTCATCTCCAGGGTCATCGTTTTCGGGGTCGTCGTCTCCTTCGGGGTGGTCTTCAGGGTCGTCATCTCCAGGGTCGTCATTTTGGGGGTCGTCGTCTTCTTCGAGGTGGTCTTCAGGGTCGATATCTCCAGGGTCGTCGTTTTCGGGGTTGTCGTCGTCTTCAGGGTGGTCTCCAGGGTCGTCGTCTTTAGGGTCGTCGTCAGGGAGATCCAGAGTGATTACCAAAAATCATTTAAAAAAAGCTTGAACTTGGAAATGTAGCAGAAGGTACAAGAAGGCTGAGGAATTGCCGAGAACCAGCTGACGGTACTGGAACCCAGGTGGGTAGCCGAAGGTACAAGAGCCAATGGAACTACCGAGGACCAGCTGATGGTACTGGAATCCGGTTACTAAGCAGGCGGCACCCGGGCCAGAAAGCACTACCAAGGACCAGCAGACGTTGGTGGAACTCGGATACCGAGAAGGAGGCACCTAAGCCAAAGGCTCTGCCTGGAACCAGCTGACGTTACTGGAACCCAGGGGGACATATTCAAGATTGACTTCCAAAGAACCAGCTAATGGTACTGAAACTCAGATAGACAGCAGAAGGTACACATGAAAAAAAGTTGCAAGGCCGCGAGCCGGCCGGAGTTACCGAAACCCACAGCCCTACAGGGGGAGCTTGTCTTATTGGCACTACGGAACCAGCCTTCATTGCCAGATCCCCCAGCCCACATAGGAAGCACCTAAACTGCAGGCACCATAGAGTCGGCTAACCCGACCGCAACCCGAAAGGACAAGGTATTGGAGGCAAAGTGACGTTGACGCTACCCGGAAACAGCTGGTGTGCTGGAACCAGGCTGGGCACGAGGGAGTACCCATGCCAAAGACACTGCCAAGAACCAGCTGACGGTACTCGAACCTGGATGGGTAGCAGAAGGTACAAGAGCCAAAGACACTGCTGAGAACCAGCTGACGGTACTGGAACCCAGATGGGTAGCAGAAGGTACAAAATACAATGGAACTACCGAGGACCAGCTAATGGTCACCCAGGGGAGGTTCGATATTTTGACTCAGAGGTCCACTCTAGGAAGGTCGCCTCTCCAAGGCGTTACAGTATAATCAGGCCATGGACCCCACCGATACAGCTTTCTCCGCAGAGAAAGAATTGACCTTTTTGCGTGAGAATGAAAATCGTATAATGTCCTTTATGCAGCCTATGGAGTCTAGACTATCTTCTTTACAGGCCTCTGACCCATTAAAGACCATTCAGCTTGCTAGCCTTCAGTAGGAGCTTTCTCAGCAGCGAGACACGCAATCACGCATGCTGAGCTATATGGCTTATGTGGACGACTGTTTGTACAATCTACAGTCTGCTGCCACTGCTTCTGCTCAGGCTCTATCCCGTGACCCAGATTCTGTCTCTGTTCCGCATCCTCCGCCATGCCTTGGGAAACTACCAAGGTATAGTGTGATCCCAAATTTTGTAGAGGCTTCCTGAACCAGTGCCGCCTTCACTTTGAACTGCTACCCCAGCAAAACTCCACCGACTGGGCTAGGGTGGCATTCATAGTCTCTCACCTGGAGGGTGAGGCCCTGGCTTGGGTAAATCCTCTATGGAAGCATGATGACCCCATTGTTTCTCAGCTGCCGACGTTATTGGATACTTTTCATAGAGTTTTTGATGAACCGGGTCGTCGGCCAGTACGCAACTCGCTTCCGTACTTTGTCCTCCAAGTTGGGGTAGAATAATGAGGCATTGGTCGGAGATTTTTGGCGTGGACTTTCAGGCAAAATAAAGGAAAATAAAGGATGAACTCGCAGGTCGTGATACCTCAGCTTCTTTGGAGGATCTAATCTCTTAGCCACGCGCATTTCCAGGAGCGCTCTCGCAAGTCAGCTAAAGAGAGGAAATCTTTCAGACCGTCTCCTTCCATTCACAGGCCACCCAGTCCAAGACCAACCATAGCATCCTCGGTGTCACGCCGTTCTGTCTGTATCTGGTTTTCGGTGTGACAATGGATGTCTTGGCTTTAACCCTTTGCTCCTTTCCCAATTGAGCAGGGATACAGGTGGCTGTTACTTGTATGGCACCTTCGCAGTGCTTTGCTGCGTAGCCGTACATGGGTGGTTGGGTCTTTGCTCTTCTGCATGACCATCCACTTGTGCGGTCTCTAGTTGCCACTGTGGAAGCTGTCCGTGGGTTGCGAGGTCATTTGCAGCTGGTGCATGACTTTCCACGTGTGTCAGAGCGTGCAGTCACAGCCAGGTACTCTAAGCCACAGTTCCTGCACTGATTGTGCTGTAATGGTTTCTGTTTGTGCTAAGGGCGTGCGCGGCCACACCTTCCCTGCTTTTATCAGGGTTAGTGTGTGTACTTGAAATGCTGTCCCCAGCCAATTGCTGGGCAGGGCCTGAGCTACTCGCAAAGCTCCTGAACTTTGCTATGTGTGTTTGTGTTCCTGCACCTCTCCTGTCTATGTTTTGGTAACAAAGTCCTTGCCTTGATTCCTGTTTTGTCCTTTTCTGGTGCCTGTCCTGGAGGCGGTATATCCAGGCCCGAATCAATGATCCTGTACCGGTCCTGTACCTGAACCTGTCTGAACTGTGTCTGCTGTGATTATGTTCCTGGAATCCCACTGCATCTGGAGCCTCACACCATGTGACTTTGAGTCTCTTGTAACCGGTGATTCTGCTGAACATCTACTACTCTGGGCTCTGACTACCATGCGGTGTTAACCCCCTCTGGCCTACGTCCAGTACGGCGGTGCTTGCACCATCACGCTTAAGTTCCTTCCTAGGTCTGATGCCCGGAGCCTGGCGACCGCAGTCTGGAACCTGATGACCGCTGCCTGGAGCTTGGAGCCTGATGACTGGTGGTTCTTGTAGGTCGTGTGAGATGTCCTGAACCGAATGACTCCTGTCTGATGTCTGCCGTTGACCCTGGGTCCAGATGTCCTGATGTCCTGTCTGTACCCTGTAACCCTGCCTGTGTCCTGATGTCCTTCCTGTGTCCGATATCCCGATGTAACTGATGCCCTGGGCTGCCACGCCAGTGTCCCAGCCTATACCCTGGGCTGCCACGCCTGTGTCACAGATGTCTATCCGGTATTCCTGATGTAATGATGCCCTGCCTGTGTCCTGATGTCCTTCCTGATGTCCTGTCTGTACCCTGACATCTTGCCAGCATCCTGTTGACCTTGTTTACCCTGATGTCCTGCCTGTGTCCTGATGTCCCGCCTCTATGTCTGCCTCGGTGATCCGTTGGTGCCTTGGGGTCCACTGGGTGGTACCCTTCTGGAGGTGTGGAATCGGTAGCCTGACATCATTATGCTTAGTTTATATACTGTGTGACTTTACTTTAGTAAACTTTACTTTCTCTATACCTGAAGTTGTGTGGTGTAATCAAGTCCTATGTGTTTCTTTCCTTGTCCACATGCTCAGCTGCCACAGAACCCCGGCCTCTGCCCTCCCCTAGTTTGGGTAGGGCTGGGTCCCCCTCTGCGGTATAAAGGGTCCAAGAGTAAAAAATGCCAAAGACCTTTAAGAGCAAAATATCGTTAGTATCTAGGTATACCAAGAACTATAAATCAATGTAAGTACTGCTATAACCATATCAGGACATGAATGGAGACTGATCACCATAAACCATATGATAGAAAAAAGGATGTGGAGTGACACTTTTTTGACTACAGTGTCACTAACATGTCTACTATTCCAGCATATGTGCTGGATGACTGATGCATAGTAGTGTGATCGCATTTGTGATGGTAGCTATTGAATTATATGTATTTTTATAGTGATAATAAATCCATTAAACTAATTTATCTTTTATGATGGCCATTATCACTTGTGCAGGATCGCACTGCTAGTTTAGTGTAAATATATGATCTTGGATAATATCAAAGACAAAATACGACTAATCAATAAGTCCTATATAGCTCCTGCTATAGCGCTGCGGCCCTGTACGCATGCACGCCTTGCCCCGGGACTCCTTGTTGCCTTCGGCGTCTATATGTGTGGGTGGTTGTCATGGTGTTTTCACCGTGCTCCGCCTGCACATGACGTCGATGCAGTGTGGAGTCCCAAGTTGCTATGGTTGTGGATGAGTCACTACCGGTCCATGGCCATACTACTTCCAGTCTGGCGGATATTTATATCCCCAGTTGTGCTCCATTTGTCATGCCCCCTGACGAAGGAAATCCGAAACGTGCGTCGAGGTGATGCGCTAGCCCTGCAATCTCGGTGTGCCACACTAAGAAGGTAAATAATCAAATACCGTTGTTTACTATATATCCTCCATGGATTCTACAGCGCCGTTTGGGCCTCATGGACCCTGATATTTTTATATTACTTTGAGAGCATTTGTTAAGCCCGTTTATAGGGGCTATCTGACTCAATTTACATATATATTGGATTGCATCACACACATGTCATGATAATGTTATGGGCTGGGGTATCCTTTTTAATGTTGCATTTTTTTTTATGTTAGCACTCCATGCTGTACTGTCCTTGTCATCTACCTATAATTGAATGTTCCTAATAAAGTTTATATTTTATTTATTGGACTATATGGTCACGTGTTTGTTTGTGGTTTCCACATCCTTTTTTCTATCATACGGTTTAAAGGGTCCGTATTGCGTCCCCGCGCCTTCTGAGGTTGGTCAGTTTGGGGGCGTCTATGGGCTGGGCCGCATTTGCGGCTGCAGCTGACTGTGACACTCGGGTTCCGCACCAGAGCCGATGCAAGTGGATCGGCTCAAAATAGCTGAGCAACGGTGGAGAGAGAGACTTGCGCAAGGCTTGTGCTTCTATTGCGGAGGAGCTTCTCATTTACTCCTCCGTTCCTGTCCAGAGAGGCCAGGAAACTCTTCCACCTAGGGCAGGTAAGGGAAGTTTCCCTTGGTGTGTTTGACTCCTCTCTACCCCTTACCTTGTCTGTCCTTGTGATTCTTGGTCAGAGACGCTGCTCTGAGGTGGCTTATGTGGATTCAGACACAGCAGGGAACTTTATCAGGCTCGAAGAGGTTAATAGACATTGGATTCCTGTTATAACCCTGAAGAGTCCATGTCTGATTGCCTCAGTGGATGGTAAACCCCTGCAAGAGACAGTCACTATGGTTACAGAGGAGGTAGTGCTGCAAGTGGGAGCCCTGCAAATGGAGGAGATAGCCTTTACATGCTGCCTAACCTGTCTCACACACTGCTTCTCGGTCTTCCCTGGTTAAGGGCACATGAGTTAGTCCTCGATTGGCGCTCGGGTGAGGTCCTTCGTTGGGGGACACTCTTGTCATGAACAGTGTCTGCAGTCAGTTTGCCCAGCAAGATTTCTACGGCCTTCTTCTGTTCCCATTGGGCTACATTCCACCTATTGGACATTTGCAGATGTCGTTGACAAGAAGGAGGCAGAGAGCCTTCCTCCGCATCGACCATATGACTGCCTGATTGAGCTAATCCCCAGTACTACTCCACCTAGGGGTAGAATCTATCCATTGTCTCCTGCTGAAACCATGGCCATGTCTGAATATATCCAGGAGAATCTGACCCAGGGGTTTGTACGGAAGTCTTCTTCTCCTGCAGGCGTCGGATTCTTCTTTGTCAAAAAGAAGGACAGATCTCTTCGTCCTTGTATAGACTACAGAGGTCTGAATGACATCACAGTCAAAAACAAGTATCCTTTGCCACTCATTCCGGAGCTCTTTGACTATTTAAGACGGGGCCCGGATTTTTTCCAAACTGGATCTTCGTGGTGATTACAATCTGATCCATAATCGCTTCGGGGATGAGTGGAAGACCGTCTTTAACACACTACGAGTATTTGCTCATGCCCTTCGGCCTCTGCAATGCTTCGCAGTTTTTCAGGAGTTTCTTAACGATATCTTCTGGGACTTGCTATATTCTTGTTTCAAAAACCTGACCGGCACATCCAAACATAGACTAAGTGTGAACCGGAGCTGAACCTAGAGTCGCCAACTCGTATATAGTTAAGTAAATAAGGCAGCACACTGCAGCGCTAAAACATGTAAACTTGAAAACACGAAATTTGAACTGCATTACTGCACTAGAAATATGAAAAATGAGAGCTTTTAGCGCATAAAAATGGCCAATTTTATGTGTACCTGGTAGCCCCTTTACGGCATCTCTCTTATACCAGGTCCTAAAACTTGCCTTACCTCGCTGAGAATAAACGTCTCCATCTGAATGGGTACATGTGAAACCTCTTCTTAGACTAAAATTCTCTCTCTCTGTGGAGGGGTATTGGACCTGCTGTAATTAAAACACCTGAAGCTAGGAGGCGGAGTGCACGATCAGAAGGCTAAAGTATACATTTCAAAAACCTGACCGGCACATCCAAACATAGACTAAGTGTGAACAGGTGCTGAACCTAGAGTCACCAACTCGTATATAGTTAAGTAAATAAGGCAGCACACTGCAGCGCTAAAACATGTAAACTTGAAAACACTAAATTTAAACTGCATTACTGCACTAGAAATATGAAAAATGAGAGCTTTTAGCGCATAAAAATGGCCAATTTTATGTGTAACTGGTAGCCCCTTTACGGCATCTCTCTTATACCAGGTCCTAAAACTTGCCTTACCTCGCTGACAATATTCAGATGGAGACGTTTATTCTCAGCGAGGTAAGGCAAGTTTTAGGACCTGGTATAAGAGAGATGCCGTAAAGGGGCTACCAGGTACACATAAAATTGGCCATTTTTATGCGCTAAAAGCTCTCATTTTTCATATTTCTAGTGCAGTAATGCAGTTCAAATTTCGTGTTTTCAAGTTTACATGTTTTAGTGCTGCAGTGTGCTGCCTTATTTACTTAACTATATACGAGTTGGCGACTCTGGGTTCAGCACCTGTTCACACTTAGTCTATGTTTGGATGTGCCGGTCAGGTTTTTGAAATGTATTCTTTAGCCTTCTGATCGTGCACTCCACCTCCTAGCTTCAGGTGTTTTAATTACAGCAGGTCCAATACCCCTCCACAGAGAGAGAGAATTTTAGTCTAAGAAGAGGTTTCACATGTACCCATTCAGATGGAGACGTTTATTCTCAGCGAGGTAAGGCAAGTTTTAGGACCTGGTATAAGAAAGATGCCGTAAAGGGGCTACCAGGTACACATAAAATTGGCCATTTTTATGCGCTAAAAGCTCTCATTTTTCATATTTCTAGTGCAGTAATGCAGTTCAAATTTCGTGTTTTCAAGTTTACATGTTTTAGCGCTGCAGTGTGCTGCCTTATTTACTTAACTATATACGAGTTGGCGACTCTAGGTTCAGCACCTGTTCACACTTAGTCTATGTTTGGATGTGCCGGTCAGGTTTTTGAAATGTATTCTTTAGCCTTCTGATCGTGCACTCCACCTCCTAGCTTCAGGTGTTTTAATTACAGCAGGTCCAATACCCCTCCACAGAGAGAGAGAATTTTAGTCTAAGAAGAGGTTTCACATGTACCTATTCAGATAGAGACGTTTATTCTCAGCGAGGTAAGGCAAGTTTTAGGACCTGGTATAAGAGAGATGCCATAAAGGGGCTACCAGGTACACATAAAATTGGCCATTTTTATGCGCTAAAAGCTCTCATTTTTCAAATTTCTAGTGCAGTAATGCAGTTCAAATTTCGTGTTTTCAAGTTTACATGTTTTAGCACTGCAGTGTGCTACTTTGCTATATTCTTGTGTCTTGGTGTACATGGATGACATCCTCGTTTTTTCTTCTGATCTTTCTTCCCATAGAAGTACTACAACATTTGTGGGAGAATCGCCTTTATGCCAAGATCGAGAAGTACATTTTTAACAGACTTCCTTACCCTTTTTAGGGTGTATTATCTCTGACTCTGGATTGAGGATGGATCCCGAGAAACTATCCGCCATTCTCAAATTGCAACATCCTGTTGGAGTTAGGTCCATTCAACGGTTCCTTGGCTTTGCAAATTATTACAGGCAATTCAGTCCTCACTTTTCCTCGGTAACCAAGCCCATCTCTTCTCTCATCTGAAAAGGAGCTAATCCCAATGTCTGGACCTCGGAGGCCGAGAATGCCTTTCTGACCCTGAAGCAATCCTTTGTGGCAGCTCTAGTGTGATATTGTCCAGAGGCTAGCAAACCGTTCATTCTCGAGGTGGATGCCTCGTCCACGGGAGCCGGCTCGGTACTTTTTCAAAGGTCTTCGTCTGGTCGGTTAGTCACCTGTGGCGTTTTCTCCAAAGTTGGCTCTAGAGGAGTGGCGATATCTTCTCGAGGGAGCTGTTCACCCCTTTATAATCTTCAGTGACCATAAGAACTTGGCCTATATCCGATCTGTACAGAGGCTCAACCCCCAGGTGGTCACTATTTTTTGCCTGTTTTGACTTCGAGCTCCATTTCCGGCCTGGCAATAAGAATGTCAAGGCTGATGCGCTGTCTAGGTCCTTTCAGCTATCCGATGCGGTAGAAAACTCTTGCATATTATTGATCCTGTTGTGAATTCTGTTGTCGAACTCCCTCCTGTGGTCGTGAATGGTACTTCGGCGAGTTCTGTCCATGGACTCTCTCTGGTGGCTGTGAGTGAAGCTGCTGCTTCTGAGGTTCCTTTACACAGGTGACGTGGTTTATCCTTTGGTTGGCTGCTCTATTTAACTCCACTCAGATCGTTACTCCATGCCAGCTGTCAATGTTCCTGCATTGATTCAGTTCGCTCTTGGATCTTTCTGGTGACCTGTCTTCTCCAGCAGAAGCTAAGTTCCTGATAGTTATTATTTGTTCATTGTTTCCTTGTCCAGCTGGTTTTCATGATTTTGTCTTGCTAGCTGGAAGCTCTGGGATGCGCATCTCCGCACCGTTAGTCGGTGCGGAGGTCTTTTTTGCACACTCTGCGTGGCCTTTTGTAGTTTTTTGTGCTGACCGCAAAGATACCTTTCCTTTCCTCTGTCTGTTTAGTAAGTCTGGCCTCCCTTTGCTGAAACATGTTTCATTTCTGCGTTTGTGACTTTCATCTTTACTCACAGTCAATATATGTGGGGGGCTGCCTTTTCCTTTGGGGAATTTCTCTGAGGCAAGGTAGGCTTTATTTTCTATCTCTAGGGCTAGCTAGCTCTTAGGCTGTGAAGAGGCGTCTAGGGAGAGTCAGGAACGCTCCATGGCTATTTCTAGTTGATGTGATAGGATTAGGGCCTGCGGTCAGCAGAGCTCCCACATCCCAGAGCTTGTCCTGTGTGAGTTTAACTATCATGTCGTACTGGGTGCTCCTAACCACCAGGTCATAACATGATCCTACCAAAATCATAACTGTGGCTCACTTAAATCTTGTTTCTGTACCACAGGTAAGACCCTTGTGTCTGAGGGTGACAGAGGAAGAGTGTTACGTTTGGGACATTCCTCTAAAGTCACTGGTCATGCCAGGACTAAGATGACTTTCTCCATTATCTCTTGCTTCTACTGGTGGCCCTCTATTTGCCAAGATGTTGAAGAATTCACTGCTTCTTGTCCCTCCAGGGCCAAGAAAAAAGTTCCTAGACGTTTACCCTTTGGTCTTCTGCTTCCTCTTCTGGTTTCATCAGTTCCCAGGCAACAGTTGGAGCGCCCCCAGACGCAGGGCCGCGGTTTGCTTGGTACCAGTCCTCTCTGTCTCAGTTCTAGGATTGTCACGGTGGCTGGACCCGGTCCGTGACCCTGCTAAGGGGCGCCCAATGAAAGGGTGAAGGAAGTTGTTAGGTGTTTGTGACGCCACCTGTGGTGTTCGGTCAGGGTGACCGACGCTGCTTCGGGTCCGCTGGGGTGATGTGATGGCAGCTAGATGGTATACCTTCCCACAGGTGAAGTGAGTCCCCAGGGCTTCCCAGTGGTGTAGGTGGCGATGGTGTGAGGCGCAGTTAAAAACGAGGACACAGGGTTGCAGTCTCTTTACCTCTTTACTGGTGACTTCAGGATCCCCAATCCAGAGCACTGTTAACAGTGCTGGCTGAGACCGGCCGGTCCGAAGGCACATCCAGAGTTCCCTTTGCAGGTGGAAATCAGTGCCTACCACTGGCGCCTGTGTGTTGTAGTCCTTCCCTGCTGAGCTTTCGGGATAGTCCTCATAACTGTCGTTTCTGTTCTGATGTTCTGCTTCATCCCCCAGTTTGTTATGGCTAGGACGCACCCGTATGACGGGTAGGCTCGGAGCTATTCTGGGACCCTAGAGATGCCCCTCTCCACGGTTGCCCCCTATGTCTGCTTAGGTGATGTATGTTAGACAGCCAACCTATAATCAACTGTCCTGCCTCTGTTTGAAGTAATGCTTGGAGTCAGTTACTTCCTCGGCGTTCTGGCCACCGGCTACGCGCCTCAGTAGGATGTTGCCGATCTCGGGGCACGACTCCTACTGGCTCTCCTTTGTGCTTTGATCTCGTTTCTCACTTCTCCACAATATACTTTGCTTCGTGTCCTTTCTTTAGATGCCGCCGCAAGGTAGTGCAGGCGCGGCTCTGTAACGATCTGTCCTTGTCGCTAAGTCACTGCCAGGCTCCCACGCCTGACAGGGACCCCTCTGAATCTTCCCCGCAACACCCCCTGCCACGGGATGTTGGCTGGACAAAACCCAGTCAGCTTCTAACTTCCTATCCAACCTCCAGTTTTACCAAAGTGTGAGGAGTGGCCTAGTAAATAGAACTTTTTGCTCCCCCTGGTGGCCGGAGTGTGAAATGTAGTGTGTGACTGTCATACCTGGTCAGGTGAACTCCTTTAGTGCCATCAGACGTACCATCACTCCCCTTAGTGGCAGAGCGACACCACTGCAACGACCAGGTCTCTGGGGCGCTGCACATATAGCCATGGATTTTATCACCGACCTTCCCCGTTCCTCTGCTCAGGTCCGCCATCAGGGCATTACAGCCCTTACTACAGTATGGGGCCCGGAGGTTAGAGGCAAAAAGGGGGGCCCGAACACGCTGGCAGCTCACTCCGCTCGGGCCCCTCTCTTTGTTTCTGTTCATCGGACCCCTGGACATTTTGTTCTATTCTGCCGAACTCCCGATGCATAACAACAGTGTGATGATTTAAAGATAAGCCTACAGTGTTGTTAATGCATCGGACAGATGAAAATGGGCGCTGTACCTTTAAGTTGCGGCCGGCTCGGGTGCATCATTGTCCTGAAGTCACGCTGCTCGTGCTTGCACTTCCTCATTCCAAGCAGAGCAGCGTGCGATGTGCCAGGTGTCGGTGGGCAGAGAAAGTAGGCTGAGGAGGAGGTGGCGGGCAGTCAGGCAGAGTAAAGTTAGGAGACTGCGACCAGTCTCTCTGAGTCTGGTGAGCAGAAGAGGCTTCAGGTGGCTGCGCCTGGCAGCGTGTGGCTGATGAGGGAAGGTGAGTGGTGACTGGGGGCTGCATCCAACAGGGTTCAGGGGAAGGATAGTGGGAACTGCCAGCCCCCACTAGCCTCACCCTGGGCCCTGCAGCCCCCACTAGTCTCCCCCCTGGGCCCTGCAGCCCCCACTAGCCTCTCCTGGACCCTGTAGCCCCCACTAGCCTCCCTCTGGGCCCTGCAGCCCCCATTAGCCTCCCCCTGGGCCCTGCAGCCCCCAGTCCTCACTAGCCTCCCCCTGGGACCTGCAGCCCCCCAGTCCCCACTAGCCCCCCTGGACCCTGCAGCCCCCACTAGCCTCCCCCCTGGGCCCTGCAGCCCCCAGTCCTTACTAGGCTCCCCCCTGGGCCCTGCAGCCCCCACGAGTCTCCCCCCTGGGCCCTGCAGCGCCCACTAACCTCCCCCTGGGCCCTGCAGCCCCCAATAGCCTCCCCCTGGGCCCTGCAGCCCCCCAGTCCCCACTAGCCCCCCCCGGACCCTGCAGCCCCCACTAGCCTCCCCCCTAGGCCCTGCAGCCCCCAGTCCCTACTAGGCTCCCCCCAGGGCCCTGCATCCCCGACTAGCCTCCCTCTGGGTCCTGCAGCCCCCAGTCCCCACTAGGCTCTCCCCTGGATCCTGCAGCCCCCACTAGTCTCCCCCTGGGCCCTGTTGGGGCCGCATCCAAAAGGGCCCAGGGGAGGCTAGTTGGGACTGGGGGCCGCGTCCAACAGGGTGAGGGGAGGCTAGTAGGGGAAGAGTGCTAAGGGGAGTATGAATCCAGCAGGTGGAGATTGCTATTGTGAGTCTGCATTCCGCAGGAGGAATCTGCTGCGTGGAGGCTGAAGATAGCGAGGTCAACCAGGGCTAGTCGACGATTGCGCTTCAAGAGGGTGCCAACCTCTGCGAACAGGTAGCAAACAAGAATAGTTGACAAGTGTAAAGAGTTGTGGAATTAATGGTGCTATATAAGTGAGTAAAATAAATAATAATAATAATAATAAATAATAATAATTTTATTTATATAGCGCCAACATATTCCGCAGCGCTTTACAAATTATAGGGGCATTTGCACAGACAATAGACATTACAGCATAACAAAAATCACAGTTCAAAACAGATACCAAGAGGAGTGAGGGCCCTGCTGCTCGCGAGCTAACAGACTATAGGAAAAAGGGAGAGGTGGATGGTAACGATTGCTTTAGTTATTCGGACCAGCCATAGTGTAAGGATCGGGTGTTCATGTAAAGCTGCATGAACGAGTTAATGGCCTAAGTATACCACAAAAAGCCGGAGTAAGGAAATCCCAAAACACATGTTCAAAAACATATACATTTTATTTATCAATAAATAACAATAGTTTGAAACATCAATGCTATAATAGCACATATAGAGCAGGAGAATATATAAACGGAAAACCCGTAGGTATGCCAGCGGTACATGGGAGTCCAATTGCCCCAAAATGGGCATATGCAAGCATCATATGTTTATCCTGGGAGTATGTGAGGGAAAAACCCATAATAAAAAGCAGGTAGTGAGGCACATAATTGTGCAAAAGTACACCTCCACATTAAACCCCAGTCAAACTACAAGGTATCGTAGCTTACCCATGCCAAGAGGATTCTCCCTGTTCCACTGGCGACCCCCTGACGCGCGTTTCTGCTTTCTCAAAGAGGGCCTAAGTATATAGCAGTACAGACACAGAAGGCTATTAACTGCATAAAGTGTATGAGAACATGATACGAGGAACCTGATCATGGATTAAGTTTTGTGAATGGGCCACACAGGGATAGTTAGGTTAAGGTCCTCGCCCCTCTGTACCAGTCCGTCATTGTTAGTTTGTTTACTGTAAGTGATATCTGTAATTTGTATGTAACCCCTTCTCATGTACAGCACCATGGAATCAATGGTGCCATATAAATAAATAATAATAATGTTTTGAGGCGGTAGGACAGTCTGAACAAATGCGTTTTTAGGGCACGCTTAAAACTGTGGGGATTAATTGTATTAACCAGGGTAGTAAATAAATGGGGTGATCACCCCTTTACTGTTGACTACTTTGTATTTTTTATATGATCACTTTGAGTTAAGTTTTGAGGTGTATTTATGTTCTAGAATTTATAGATTTTTAATAAATACCAATAAAGATATTTTTTAGCTTTGCATAATTGGTGATTATATATGCAATAATATACACTGTTTCCCTTTATTTGGTGGGCAGGCTGAGGCAGCAGCGGTGGGCAGGCTGAGGTCACCATTAGATTCTTCTTGACTGGGTAGTGGGCACGGTGGCAACATCGGCTGTGTGAGTAAATAACAAGTCCATGTATTTGTTTGTCCACCATTTCAGTTTTATTGATGCAATTGTTGATGCAAGTGAGTATATATGACTGGGAAGCATCTTTATTATTATGGCAGTGTAATTTTTGAAAGGGGGAAATCGGTCTGCGCTCGCACAGCAGTGCATGGACTGGGCGCCAATCTCCTGACCAGCACCCTCATACATGCTGTGAGGCTGCCGAGTTCAGGTCAGGAGACCTGCGGCCGGTCCATGCACTGCAGTCCAGGTGCAGACCAATATTCACCAACGGTTCCTCTAGTCAGATTCCTCTAGTTAGACCAAGAGTCTGCCTTGTTGTGGTGGTAGGCTTAAAAAAATCTTTTGGTCAAAACAAAAGCTGATGGCTATATATGTGATATGGTGTATGTGTGATTGGTGAGGACGTGGTGCAGAAGTGAAGTTTTTCCAAGAGAGGGCAGAGGAACTGTGAAAGGTTTGAAGGGTGGAGGTGGAACTGGGGGGTGGAGCCTGGGCAGAGTTTCAAGGGGGCCCCAAAATTTTGACAGTATGGGGCCCTGAAATTCCTAGTGGCAGCCCTGCATCTGGTTGCACAGTTATTTTGGTGGTCGGGGACCATTTCTCTAAAATGGCTCATTTTGTTCTTCTACCTGGTCTGCCTTCAACTCGTTATCGAAGATTATTATTCGTCATATCTTCAGACTCCACAGATTCCCTCGACACATCGTGTCCGACCAAGGAGTTCTGTTCACTTCCCGGTTCTGGAGAGCTCTTTGCAGGCTTATGGATGTGTCTTTGAATTTCTCCTCTGCTTATCATCCTCAGACCAACGATCAAGTAGAGCCAACTAACCAGGTTCTAATGTTTTACATTCAACATTTTTCCAATGCTCATCAAGACGATTGGGTCGACCTTCTTCCCTGGGCAAAATTTGCTTATAATAACCACTCCAGCGAGTCTTCTATTAAGTCACCTTTTTTCATCATATTTGGGCAACATTCTCGTATGCTTCTTCCCATGTCCTCAACCTCTGGTGTGCCAGCAGCCGACTCTTTATCTGTTGAATTTTCCAAGATTTGGAATGAGACCAAGGGAGCACTTGAGAGAGTGATGAAAAGACATGATGATAAAAGGCGCTTGGACTCTCCTCCTTACCACCCTGGCGATAAGGTTTGGCTCTCTTCCAGGTATGTCAGACTGAAGATTCCCTCCTACAAATTGGGTCCCCAATTCATCGGTCCCTTCGAGATCCTAAGATGTATCAAGGACATTGCCTATAAATTGAAGTTGCCTGCCTCGCTCCGTGTTCCCAACACCTTCCATGTGTCTCTCCTTAAACCCGTGGTACTTAATCGTTTCCATTCTTCACCTGGCTCTGTTCCTCAACCGGTTAGAACTGATAATGTTTTTGAGGTAAGGGATATACTTGCCATGAAGAAGGTTAGGGGGAACACATTCTTCTTGATTGATTGGAAGGGTTTTGGTCCTGAAGAGAGGTCTTTGGAGCCATGGGAGAACATTGATGCACTCTGTATTCTAAAGAGATTTCTGTCCGATCTCAGGAAAGGGGGATGTAAGAGAGGGGGTATTGCTAGGACTGTGGTTGCCCGGTCCCCCGCTACTCACCTTGTCCTTCCCATTTCGGTGTCCTGGGGTGCTGCTGGACGAGGGTCATGTGGGAACTGACACCCATAACTGTTCATGTAGGAATGCTCGGACCTGACACCCTTAATGTGGTGGTGCACCATCTTGGGTGTCAGGTCCGAGCATTCCTACATGAACAGTTTCCTGGAAAGTGAATTGGTCATCGTGGGCCAGTTGAATGGCCACCGAGGTCTCCCAATCTGACCCCCTTAGACTTTTATCTTTGGGGTCATCTGAAGGCAAGTGTCTATGCTGTGAAAATACGAGATGTGCAGCATCTGAAACAACAGATACTGGAAGCCTGTGCTAGTATTTCTTCTGCGGAGTTGCTATCAGTATGTCAAGAGTGGGAGAAGAGGGTTGCATTGATGATCCAACACAATGGGCAGCACTTTGAACACATTTTATAAGTGGTCATAAACTTGTAAATAACTCATGAAAGAATAAATTTATGTTAAAACCAAGCACACCATTGTTTTTTCTTGTGAAATTCTCAATACGTTTGATGTGTCACATGACCCATTAAAAAAATAAAGTTGGATCCAAAATGGCCAACTTCAAAATGGCCACCATGGTCACCACCCATCTTGAAAAGTTTTCCCCCTCCCATATACTAATGTGCCACAAACAGGAAGTTAATATCACCAACCATTCCCATTTTATTTAGCTGTATCCTAGCACCAACCATTCCCATTTTATTTAGCTGTATCCATAGAAATGGCTCACCCTGTATATACTGTGCCTATGACTTAACAGGCTGCACTGGATTGCTCTAAAGGCTGCCACTACTCCTGGTTATAATGCCTTGTACTGTAAGTACAGTAGAGCAGTGCCAGCTGCATATATGTGTGCAGTACACACACACATACACACACACGTACCTCAGAATGTCCTCTCTCCCTCTCTGAACCACCGTCCCGGAAGAAAATACGGAGGGGCATGGCCTAATACAAGGGTGCGTGTCGACTGCTTCTCCGGCTGGCTGTGCGGGAGAAGTAGAGTCCCGTGCGGGACTGCGGGGCACAGCTTCAAAATCGGGACAGTCCCACAGTATGAGGGACGGTTGGGAGCTATGCTGCATGATTATTGGCAGTCTAACAGGCGCGTAACATGCGGAGTGGGGACTTGTGCATGGAGCTCGAGAACCCACAATACTTGAAGGAGTAACAAGTATACCCAAGCACCCCTAATCTCAATAGAGTATAGACCAGTGGCGAGCACGCACGCACTAGTGGCCATATATTTTCACGTCAATCAGTGTTAAGTCATATTTGTTAATGTTGTAGACGCTTTTCAATACCCTAGTCAAATAGTAATAAACATACAGAGATAGTACTTACACTCCCTCAGTTCAGTGACAGTTCCCCGCCACTGCTTCGGTGTATGTGTTTTGGCAGTAGTGGTGATGTCACTACTACAACGCACATCAATGCTACAGCCAATTACTGAGCTCATTGACTCATGCCATCAATAGCACAGCTGCTGAGCTTAGTGAAGTGCTGCAGTGGTTATGTACACTGTAGTCATAACTTTAGTGCTGCAGCCAAATCACACACACCAGAACAGTAGCTGGTAACCAGTGCTGGACTAAGAGAGAGTGAATATTATTTCATTTTTTTTTTTACTGCTATCAGTTGGAGTCTACTTTTTTAAACATGGAAAATCCCTCTGTATCCATATGCCTTATAAAGAAATTTATAAAGAAATTCTAAGTTAAGGTACCGTTACACTAAACGACTTACCAACGATCACGACCAGCGATACGACCTGGCCGTGATCGTTGGTAAGTCGTTGTGTGGTCGCTGGGGAGCTGTCACACAGACAGCTCTCTCCAGCGACCAACGATCCGGGGAAAGACTTCGGCATCGTTGAAACTGTCTTCAACGATGCCGAAGTCCCCGGGTAACCAGGGTAAACATCGGGTTACTAAGTGCAGGGCCGCACTTAGTAACCCGATATTTACCCTGGTTACCATTGTAAAAGTAAAAAAAAAAAAAACATTACATACTCACATGTCTGTCACGTCCCCAGGACATGACAGGGTCTTACTCTTCCGTTCTCTCGCCAGGATAATGGTAGAGGTTATGTCAGAGCTCCCAGGGTCGCTATTCCACCTGTGATATACATACAGAGAAGACATATCGACAAGCATAGGAAGATGACAGAGAACAGTCCATAGAGTCCGTACAAGGTCAAAAGCCAGTTGATATGATGTCAGAGCTCCCGGGGTCGCTATTCCACCTGTGGTATGCACGCAGAGAGGAGGTAAAGCCACGCGTAGGGAGATATCCGAAAGCAGTCCTGTGTTCTTCAGCCGGGTCCAACAGACCCTCGGCTAAGATCCTGAAGAGTCTCCTACCAGAAGAAAAGAAGTCTGTTTTATACCAGAGGCCTGTAAGCTATTTTTAGAATTGTCCAGGGTCCTTCAGTCCAACATCCAGATAAGGTAAACAATGGTGATGGGATCAAGTAGCAGTATTTGACCATTCAATCTATTTGTACAGTCTTTTCCTCTCTGCTTTCGAAGTCACCAAGCTGGTTCCAGAATATAATGCACTATTAGCATATCAGCACACATCAATAAACAAAGCTTAACACACCCTATGTACAGTCACTACTACAGACTTAAGGTACCGTCACACATAACGATATTGTTAATGATATCGTTGCTTTTTGTGATGTAGCAACGATATTGTTAACGAAATCGTTATGCGTGACAGAGACCAACGATCAGGGCCCTGCTGGGAGATCGTTGGTCGCTGGGGAATGATCAGGACCTTATTTTGTCGCTGGATCACCCGCTGACATCGCTGAATTGGCGTGTGTGATGCCGATTCAGCGATGTCTTTACTGGTAGCCAGGGTAAACATCGGGTTACTAAGCGCAGAGCCGCACTTAGTAACCCGATGTTTACCCTGGTTACCATTGTAAAAGTAAAAAAAAAAACACTACATACTTACATTCCTGTCACTTCCTTCCGCGTCAGCTTCCCTGCGTCCCCCAGTGTCAGCGCCGGCCGGCCGTAAAGTAGAGCACAGCGGTGACGTCACCGCTCTGCTTTCCGGCCAGCGCTTACACAGTGCAGCAAAGCTGACGCTGAGGGATGCGACAGGAATGTAAATAGGTAGTGTTTTTTTTTTACTTTTACAATGGTAACGAGGGTAAACATCGGGTTACTAAGCGCGGCCCTGCGCTTAGTAACCCGATGTTTACCCTGGTTACCCGGGGACTTCGGCATCGTTGGTCGCTGGAGAGCTGTCTGTGTGACCACACAATGACTTACCAACGATCACGGACAGTGTTATAATCTAGTGGCCTTGGAGCAGCATGAGACGTACTCTGGAGAAGGTGGTCCCTGTACTGACCGCAAACCCTGAACCTAGCAGCGCAACTAGAAGTAGCCATGGGGGGTACCTAACACTCCCTAGACCCCTCGGCACAGCCAAAGATCTAACTACCCCTAAAGACAGAAACAGGAAACCTATCTTGCCTCAGAGAAAATCCCCAAAGGATAGATAGCCCCCCACAAATATTGACTGTGAGAGGAGAGGGAAATAACATACACAGAAATGAAATCAGATTTTAGCATAGGAGGCCATACTAGCTAAAAAGAAAGAATAGAACAGAGTACTATGCGGTCAGTATAAAAACACTAGAAAATATCCACCGCAGAAAATACGGATCACCACATCTGACTAAAGACATGGGGGGTATATCTGAATCTCCAGAGAAATAGCTAGGCTGCAAAAAATCCTTCACAGACCAAGCTGGACAAGACAAAAACATGAAAATGCACAGAACTATAAGGTCTACTGCAGGTGGACAGCAAAAACAAAGCCAGGACTTATCTTTGTAGAAAAACACAGCAAACTGGAGAGACCAGCAGGGAAGTGAATCCTTCAAGAACAATGGACAACTGACACTGACTGAAGGATCCAGCAAAGCTATATACCCCAGTCAGTTTTGCAATTAGTAGATACACCTGTCCACTCCTGCAGTCCAGGCACAACTGCATTACCATCTACAACCACCGGAGGGAGCCCAAAAGCTGAATTCACAACAGTACCCCCCCTTGAGGAGGGGTCACCGAACCCTCACCAGAGCCCCCAGGCCGATCAGGATGAGCCCGATGAAAACGGGAATCCAAAATCTTCTCAACAACATATTCCAACTCCCCATCGACCAATACAGGGGCCGGAGGATCAACAGAGGGAACAACGGGCTCCACATATTTCCGCAACAAAGATCTATGGAAGACATTATGAATAGCAAAAGAGGCCGGAAGCACCAGGCGAAAGGACACCGGATTAATAATCTCAGAAATCCTATAAGGACCAATAAATCGAGGCTTAAACTTAGGGGAAGAAACCTTCATAGGAACATGACGGGAAGATAACCAAACCAGATCACCAACCGGAAGCCGGGAACCAACACACCGACGACGGTTAGCAAAACGCTGAGCCTCCTCCTGAGACAGCACCAAATTGTCCACCACATAAGCCCAAATGTGCTGCAACCTGTCGACCACAGAATCCACACCAGGAAGGTCAGAAGACTCAACCTGCCCAGAAGAAAAAAGAGGATGAAAACCAAAATTACAAAAAAAAAAAAGGCGAAACCAAAGTAGCCAAACTAGCCCGATTATTAAGGGCAAACTCGGCCAATGGCAAAAAAGCCACCCAATCATCCTGATCAGCAGACACAAAGCATCTCAAATAGGTCTCCAAGGTCTGATTAGTTCGCTCAGTCTGGCCATTTGTCTGAGGATGAAATGCAGAGGAAAAAGACAAATCAATGCCCAGCTTGGCACAAAAGGCCCGCCAAAACCTAGAAACAAACTGGGAACCTCTGTCGGACACAATATTCTCCGGAATATCATGCAAACGTATCACATGATGAAAAAACAACGGAACCAAATCAGAAGAAGAAGGCAATTTAGGCAAAGGCACCAAATGAACCATCTTAGAAAATCGGTCACAGACAACCAAGATAACCGACATTCTATGGGAAACAGGAAGATCGGAAATAAAATCCATAGAAATATGCGTCCAAGGTCTCTCAGGGACCGGCAATGGCAAAAACAACCCACTAGCGCGGGAACAGCAAGGCTTAGCCCGCGCACAAATCCCACAGGACTGCACAAAAGAACGCACAAGGAAGGCCACCAAAAGGACCTACTAACCAAATCTCTGGTACCAGGATGGCCAGCCAACACAGAACAATGAACCTCAGAAATCACTTTACTAGTCCATCTATAAGGAACAAACAGTTTCCCCACAGGACAGCGGTCAGGCTTATCAGCCTGAAATTCCTGAAGAACCCGTCGCAAATCAGGGGAGATGGCAGAAAGAATCACCCCTTCCTTCAAAATGCTGACCGGCTCAAGAACCCCAGGGGAAACAGGAAAAAAACTCCTAGAGAGGGCATCCGCCTTAACATTCTTAGTACCAGGAATGTACGAGACCACAAAATCAAAACGGGAGAAAAACAGGGACCATCGAGCCTGTCTAGGATTCAGCCGTTTGGCAGACTCGAGGTAAATCAGATTCTTATGATCGGTCAGGACCACAATACGGTGCTTGGCCCCCTCAAGCCAATGTCGCCACTCCTCAAATGCCCACTTCATAGCCAACAACTCCCAATTGCCGACATCATAATTGCGTTCCGCAGGTGAAAACTTCCGAGAAAGGAAGGCACACGGTTCCATCAAGGAACCATCAGAATTCCTCTGAGACAAAACGGCCCCTGCCCCAATCTCAGACGCGTCAACCTCAACCTGATATGGAAGAGAAACATCTGGCTGACGCAACACAGGGGCAGAAGTAAATCGGCGTTTAAGCTCCTGAAAGGCAGAAACAGCCGCGGAGGACCAATTCGTCACATCAGCACCTTTCTTGGTCAAATCGGTTAGAGGTTTAACCACAGTGGAGAAGTTGGCAATGAAACGACGATAAAAATTAGCAAAGCCCAAGAATTTCTGAAGGCTCTTCACAGATGTGGGCTGAATCCAATCATGAATGGCCTGAACCTTAACCGGATCCATTTCTATAGATGAGGGAGAAAAAGTGAAACCCAAAAAAGAAACCTTCTGCACTCCAAAGAGACACTTTAACCCCTTCACAAACAAAGCATTATTACGGAGGATCTGAAATACCATCCTGACCTGTTTCACATGAGACTCCCAATCATTGGAAAAAATCAAAATATCATCCAAATATACAACCATGAATTTATCAAGATAACTCCGAAAGATATCATGCATGAAGGATTGGAACACAGATGGGGCATTAGAGAGTCCGAATGGCATCACAAGGTATTCAAAATGGCCTTCGGGCGTATTAAATGCAGTTTTCCATTCATCACCCTGCTTGATACGAATAAGATTATATGCCCCTCGAAGGTCAATCTTAGTAAACCAGCTAGACCCCTTAATCCTAGCAAACAAATCCATAAGCAAAGGCAAAGGGTATTGAAATTTAACCGTGATCTTATTCAAGAGGCGATAATCAATACAGGGTCTCAAGGAGCCATCCTTCTTGGCAACAAGAAAAAGAACTCCGCTCCCAACGGTGAAGAAGATGGCCGAATATGCCCTTTCTCCAAAGACTCCTTAATATAGCTCCGCATGGCGGTATGTTCAGGCACAGACAGGTTGAAAAGTCGGCCCTTAGGGAACTTACACCCTGAAATCAAATCAATAGCACAATCACAGTCCCTATGCGGTGGAAGGGAACTGGATTTGGGCTCATCGAATACATCCTGGAAGTCAGACAAAAACTCAGGAACTTCAGAAGAGGGGGAAGAGGAGATTGACATCAAAGGAACCTGATCATGAACCCCCTGACAACCCCAACCAGTCACAGACATGGATTTCCAATCTAACACCGGATTATGTAGCTGCAACCATGGAAAATCCAGCACAATATCATCATGCAAATTATGCAACACCAGAAAACGACAATCTTCCTGATGGGCTGGCGCCATGCGCATGGTCAGCTGTGTCCAAACCTGAGGTTTATTTTTAGCATCAATGCCCCTCAAAGGAATAGGGTTCTGCAAAGGCTGCAAGGGAAAACCACAACGTCTGGCAAATTCTAAGTCCATTAAGTTCAGAGCGGCGCCTGAGTCCACAAATGCCATGACAGAAAACGATGACAATGAGCAGATCAAGGTCACAGATAACAGAAATTTAGGTTGTATAGTACTGATGGCAACAGAACTAGCGATTCTCTTAGTACGCTTAGGGCAATCAGAAATAACATGAGCAGAATCGCCGCAGTAAAAACACAACCTATTCTGACGCCTGAATGTTTGACGTTCAGCTCAAGACAAAATCCTATCACACTGCATAGGCTCAGGGCTCCGCTCAGAGGACAACGCCACAGTGTGCACAATTCAGCGCTCGCGCAAGCGCCGATCAATCTGAATGGCCAGAGACATAGAATCACTCAGACCAGCAGGCGTGGGGAACCCCACCATAACATTTTTAACGGATTCAGAAAGACCCTTTCTGAAAATTTCCGTCAAGGCATCCTCATTCCATTTAGTCAGTACAGACCATTTTCTAAATTTCTGGCAATACAATTCTGCCGCTTCTTGACCTTGACACAGGGCTAACAAGATTTTCTCAGCCTGATCCACAGAATTAGGCTCATCATGCAACAACCCCAATGCCTGAAAGAACGAATCAACATTAAGCAAAGCAGGATTGCCAGATTCCAGGGAAAATGCCCAATCCTGTGGGTCACCACGCAGCAGAGATATGATGATTTTAACCTGCTGAATAGGATCACCAGAAGACCAGGGTCTTAATACAAAAAAACAGTTTACAGTTATTTTTGAAACTCAAAAATTTGGATCTGTCACCAAAGAATAAATCAGGAGTGGGAATCTTAGGTTCTAAGGCAGGAGTCTGAACAATGAAATCTGAAATACCCTGTACCCTAGCAGCAAGCTGATCCACCCGAGAAACTAACTCCTGAACATTCATGTTAATACTAGACTCCGTAGCCACCCAGAGGTAAAGAGGGAGGAACAGACCAAACAGGCTAAGGAAAAAAAAATGGCTCAAAATCTTTCCACCCTTCTTCTGAGATGCAATTAACTCATTGTTGGCCAGTTGTACTGTTATGATCTGGTGGCCTTGGAGCAGCATGAGACGTACTCTGGAGAAGGTGATCCCTGTACTGACCGCAAACCCTGAGCCTAGCAGCGCAACTAGAAGTAGCCGTGGGGGCTACCTAACACTCCCTAGACCCCTCGGCACAGCCTAAGATCTAACTACCCCTAAAGACAGAAACAGGAAACCTATCTTGCCTCAGAGAAAATCCCCAAAGGATAGATAGCCCCCCACAAATATTGACTGTGAGAGGAGAGGGAAATAACAGACGCAGATATGAAATCAGATTTTAGCATAGGAGGCCATACTAGCTAAAAAGAAAGAATAGAACAGAGTACTATGCGGTCAGTATAAAAACACTAGAAAATATCCACCGCAGAAAATACTGATCACCACATCTGACTAAAGACATGGGGGGTATATCTGCATCTCCAGAGAAATAGCTAGGCTGCAAAAAATCCTTCACAGACCAAGCTGGACAAGACAAAAACATGAAAATGCACAGAACTATAAGGTCCACTGCAGGTGGACAGCAAAAACAAAGCCAGGACTTATCTTTGTAGAAAAACACAGCAAACTGGAGAGACCAGCAGGGAAGTGAATCCTTCAAGAACAATGGACAACTGGCACTGACTAAAGGATCCAGCAAAGCTATATACCCCAGTCAGTTTTGCAATTAGTAGATACACCTGTCCACTCCTGCAGTCCAGGCACAACTGCATTACCCTCTACAACCACCAGAGGGAGCCCAAAAGCTGAATTCACAACAGGCCAGGTCGTATCGCTGGTCGTGATCGTTGGTAAATCGTTAAGTGTAACGGTACCTTTACACAGTATGTTAGATAGTATATCAGTTGGAAAGTCTGTCTTCTTGACCCACCAGCCATAAACACTTAAATTCACAAGCCAATATACAGATAAAAAGTCAGTTGTTTATGGTTTAGAAAAGCATGGTTGTCTGGGAAATTTAGGTTCAATCTGGTTTCTTCACATTGCTCCCCTATCTTAATTAACCAGACATGATAGGCTTCCAGTCAACCTTCTCTACTTGTCGGGACAGTCCATCGACATTTCCATGATCTTTGTCCTTTTATGGGAGACAGAAAAATTATAAGACTGTACGGCTAAACTCCACCTGAGTAAACGTCCATTGTCCCCAGCAGTCCGATTTAGCCAACTTAAAGTATTATGGTCAGTTATGACCGTGAATTCCTTGCCGTATAGGTAGGGCTGCAATTTCTTTAAGGCCCAGATTATGGCCAAGCACTCTTTTTCTACTGTGGCGTATGCTTTCTCCCGGACCAACAGTTTCCGGGAAACGTAAGCAACCGTGTATTCCTGGCCATCGTCCCCCATTTGACTGAGTACGGCTCCCAATCCGGTGTCCGATGCGTCTGTTTGGACAATGAACTGATGACGGAAGTCAGGAGCAGTCAGGACTGGGCTTTGGGCTAGCTGGGTTTTTAACTGGAGGAATGCGGACTCGCACTCTGGGGTTCAGATGAGATTGTGGGCATATTGTTTGGTGGTAAGGTCTGTGAGAGGCTTTGCTACTGTACTGTAATTGGGGATGAACTTTCGATAATAGTTTGCGGTCCCTAGAAAGGCTCGTACCTGTTTTTGGTTGGCTGGGCGAGGCCACTGGGTAATGGCTTCTACTTTTGCAGGTTCAGGATGAATGCACCCACTTCCTACCCGATGTCCAAGGTATAGTACCTTGGCCATCCCCATTTGGAACTTGTGAGATCGGATGGTAAGATGGGCTTTTGCTATCCTCTGCAGCACCTATGACACATGTTGAAGATGTTCTTCCCAGGTATCGCTGAAAGATAGCGATGTCATCCAGGAAGGCTTGGGCATACCCCTGACATCCCTCTAGTAACTGGTCCACCATCCTTTGGAAGGTAGCCGCAGCATTCTTCATCCCAAAGGGCATGCTGGTAAATTCATAGAGGCCAAAAGGGGTGATGAATGCCGACTTCTCTTGAGCCTCCTTTGTGAGTGGGATCTGCCAGTATCCCTTGCTCAAATCGATGGTAGATATGAACCGAGATCCGCCTAATCTGTCTAGTAGTTCATCCACCCAAGGCATGGGGTACGCATTAGTAACGGTGACCTAATTGAGTCGCCTATAGTCCACACAAAAGTGAGTACTCTTGTCTTTCTTGGGCTCCAACACTACACTGGCTGCCCATGGGCTATGGGAAGGAACTATGACCCCCATATTCATCATGTCATCCACTTCGGCCTTCATCATTGCCAACACTGGAGGTGTCACCCGGCAGGCCGGTTGTCTGAGTGGTGTGGCTACCCCAGTGTTGACATGATGCTGGACCAAGAGAGTTCGACCAAGCTGACTTGTGAACAGGGAGCCATATGTTCCAAGCAGTTGTTATTTCTTACTTCCATGATGGACCAAGCCACTCCCCCAATGGGACATCAGCTACCACCATTCTTCTTTTGGATTCCACCAATAAGTCTGGGATCTGGTCCAGATCTGGGTCATCGAAATGATGACAACAAACTACTAGATTGGTAACTTCCCTTTCCTCATAAGCTTTTAGCCTGTTAACATGATAGGTCCGTTCACGAACACCCGCTCGATCCAAAGCTACAGTGTAGTCAGTCTCCCCGCATTTCCTGGTTGATGGTGAACGGACCTGTTCACATGGCTTGCAGCTTGTTTTTGCGTACTGGATCTAGTACTAGAACTTTCTGTCCACAGGTAAATTCTCGCACTCTGACAGTACGGTTTTAATACTGTCGTTGCCTTTCCTGAGCTATTTCTAAATTCCCATGGGCTAAGGCCATGAGGTACTTCATCTTCTCCCTAAGCTTTTGAACATACAGTTAGGGCCAGAAATATTTGGACAGTGACACAAGTTTTGTTATTTTAGCTGTTTACAAAAACATGTTCAGAAATACAATTATATATATGATATGGGCTGAAAGTGCACACTCCCAGCTGCAATATGATAGTTTCCACATCCAAATCGGAGAAAGGGTTTAGGAATCATAGCTCTGTAATGCATAGCGTCCTCTTTTTCAAGGGACCAAAAGTAATTGGACAATGGACTCTAAGGGCTGCAATTAACTCTGAAGGCGTCTCCCTCGTTAACCTGTAATAAATGAAGTAGTTAAAAGGTCAGGGGTGGATTCCAGGTGTGTGGTTTTGCATTTGGAAGCTGTTGCTGTGAGCAGACAACATGCGGTCAAAGGAACTCTCAATTGAGGTGAAGTAGAACATCCTGAGGCTGAAAAAAAAGAAAAAATCCATCAGAGAGATAGCAGACATGCTTGGAGTAGCAAAATCAACAGTTGGGTACAGTCTGAGAAAAAAGGAATTGACTGGTGAGCTTGGGAACTCAAAAAGGCCTGGGCGTCCACGGATGACAACAGTGGTGGATGATCGCCACATACTTAATTGGGGGAAGAAGAACCCGTTCACAACATCAACTGAAGTCCAGAACACTCTCAGTGAAGTAGGTGTATCTGTCTCTAAGTCAACAGTAAAGAGAAGACTCCATGACAGTAAATACAAAGGGTTCACATCTAGATGCAAACCATTCATCAATACCAAAAATAGACAGGCCAGAGTTAAATTTGCAGAAAAACACCTCAAGAAGCCAGCTCAGTTCTGGAAAAGTATTCTATGGACAGATGAGACAAAGATCAACCTGTACCAGAATGATGGGAAGAAAAAAGTTTGGAGAAGAAAGGGAACGGCACATGATCCAAGGCACACCACATCCTCTGTAAAACATGGTGGAGGCAACGTGATGGCATGGGCATGCATGGCTTTCAATGGCACTGGGTCACTTGTGTTTATTGATGACATAAGAGCAGACAAGAGTAGCCGGATGAATTCTGAAGTGTACCGGGATATACTTTCAGCCCAGATTCAGCCAAATGCTGCAAAGTTGATTGGACTCGCGCTTCATAGTACAGATGGACAATGACCCCAAGCATACAGCCAAAGCTACCCAGGAGTTCATGAGTGCCAAAAAGTGGAACATTCTGCAATGGCCAAGTCAATCTCCAGATCTAAACCCAATTGAGCATGCATTTCACTTGCTCAAATCCAGACTTAAGACGGAAAGACCCACAAACAAGCAAGACCTGAAGGCTGTGGCTGTAAAGGCCTGGCAAAGCATTAAGAAGGAGGAAACCCAGCGTTTGGTGATGTCCATGGGTTCCAGACTTAAGGCAGTGATTGCCTCCAAAGGATTTGCAACAAAATATTGAAAATAAAAATATTTTGTTTGGGTTATGTTTATTTGTCCAATTACTTTTGACCTCCTAAAATGTGGAGTGTTTGTAAAGAAATGTGTACAATTCCTATATTTTCTATCAGATATTTTTGTTCAACCCTTCAAATTAAACATTACAATCTGCACTTGAATTCTGTTGTAGAGGTTTCATTTCAAATCCAATGTGGTGGCATGCAGAGCCCAACTCGCGAAAATTGTGTCACTGTCCAAATATTTCTGGCCCTAACTGTACTCCAGAATGGGAACCTCTTCTGTGGGAAAAGTGCCCTCCCAACTCTCTTACTAACTCTAACGGCCTCATACTTTTCGGCCAACAGCAATTCAAAACGAGAGAACCAGGTAGAATCCTGCGGCACCTCCCGGTAGGCGAACAGGAGCTGCTGCAGGTTTTTCTCACAGTCTCCTCCCTCGGACTCCACATACCGACTAATGAGCTGCTTGAGCATTCCATTTAAACTTTCACACAGCCCATTAGTTTCGGGGTGGTAGGGGGTGGTACGCATGGGGCAGACACCATGTTTCTCCCAGAGGGATTGAATCAGCTCACTTTGGAACTGGGTCCCCTGGTCAGTCAATACCTCCTGTTGAAAACCTACTTGACTAAAAATGTCCAGTAGAGCATGAGCCACGTGCTCTGCATCTATGGATGACAGGGCAACGGCCTCCGAATAGTGGGTGGCAAAGTAAACCAGGGTGAGAATGAACCTCTTTCCGCTGCAGCTGGGGATAGCTAAAGGACCCACTAAATCGATGGCAACCCTCTGGAATGGTTCACCTATCAAGGGCATGGATTGGAGCGGGGCATGACAGGGTGCTCCCCCCATCCATTGACAAACTGGATACGAGGCTTGGTATTTCCGCACCTCTTGAGCAACCTTTGGCCAAAAGAAACTACGCAGTATTCGAACCCGGGTCTTTCTCACCCCCATGTGCCCAGCTGCAGGAACGTCATGTGTCAAGCGCAGTAGTTGGGGCCAATACTGCTGAGGCATCAAGAGCTGATGGTCATGGGTCCAGGGTTTCTCTGGGCATGATGCGGGCTTTTTCCTATATAGCAGTCCATTTTCCCATCTATACATCTCTCCCTGATTTGTTTCCCCAGGTCAAGCGGCTGTACTGCGGGCAAATTCTAGGGTGGGGTCTGTGAGTTGGGCTTCCCGAAACTCTTTGCGATCTGTCTCCCCCCAGTCAATGACAACAGTCTAGTCAAGTGTACTTACTGCCGTTGGCTCAGAGGGGGGTGAAGGGAGCTTGGAGTGTTGGGTATCCTCTGGATGGATGGCAGAAGGATCCACATCAGGGTGTTTCTTGGCTTGGCTTCGGGTGATGACAGTAACAAATTGGCTGGACAGTCCTTGTCCGAGGTCATTCCCCAAAATAAAAGGTGTTGGGAGGCCATCCATGAGTCCCACTTCAACCTCTCCCTGGTCAGCACCCCAGTCCAGCTGCACACTGGCTAGAGGGATGTCCGAGCACTGACCTCCAGCCAGGGAGATGGTCACTTGGCGACCTGGTAAATGGTGTTCAGGTGGGACAATATCTGGGCTAGCCAGTGTGATGGAGGACCCAGTGTTCCGAAGTCCCTGGGCCTGGATATCACCGACCTTGACTGGCTGGATGTGGTGTAGGAGGTTGGCTGGTGTAGGCTGGCCAACCCGCTGTGTAGTATGGACAGGATATATCACTGATGCTGGTGTATCCTGGGAATAGCATCCCTCCAAACCTGCTGGCTCATGTTGGCAGATGTTGACTGGCTGAGCTGGCAATCGGGCTCCAGACGGGGCCTCAGCCCTGGGAACAATATTTGGCAATGTGTCCAAGGTGCCCACATGTATAGCAGTGCAGTGGGTTGGGCAACTCACGGGTACTGTTGGTAATCCTTGGTCCTGGTTGTTGGTCAAAACTTTGGTTGAAGGGTCTTCTTGGATTGGTGGGCATATCGGGTCTCCAGCGGGGTCAGTTGGCTGTAAATTCATCAGCCAATCGGGCTGCTTGCTCTGGAGTTTCAGGCTTCCGGTCGGCTACCCACTCTCGAATTTCGGGGCCATCTTCTCCATAAGTTGCTCAAGCACGATCACGTCCCTAAGGGCAGGAACAGAGTGGGCAGCCCTACTGTCAAGCCAGCGGTTGCAGTGTCTCCGGAGTTGACTGCCAAATTCTATATAGGAGACCCCCTGGCAAGACAATGTCCGGAACTTGGTGCAATACCTCTCTGGGGTGATGGTAAAAAGTGCCAACAGGGTGTCCTTAATAGTTCCATAATCCTGGCAGTATTGAGGCCCAAGTGACCAGGCAGCATCCCGTGCCCGACCAGTCAAACTAGTCCACAGGTATTTAGCCCAGTCTGCTATGGGCACCTGGTGCATCAGCATTAAAGTCTCAAAATCTTGCAGATGTTCATTGACTTCAGTGTTGGACTCATTAAACACTGGCACGTCTCTGAGCGGAGCTGTGTTCCTTGTTGGGGAATTACCATGGGGTTAGGGTCCGATGCTGGCTGTAGGGGTACTGGAACTCCCAAAACTGATTCCATATTTCAAGCTTTCATCACTTGAGGCTCCAGGTCCCAATACAACCAACAACTCCTGGATTCGGGCTGCACGTGATTCCAGACCGGAACAGGGTCCTGGCTCTGGCAATTCCGCTGGGTCCATCTCAGCAGAGTCTTCGTCGTCCCCCACAACATTCTGGGCATCCCAACAAACTAATTCCTTGTTCAAATCCGAGCGAATGTCCGTGGTCCGGTATTCAATCCATCGAAGTTGGCACAGCTCCTGTAGTTGTCGTTTCTTGTTACGGCTATAAATCCACTATGGTCCTCTTCCCAAGGCCGAGTTGGTGGGGTTGGACATGGTGGCGTCCGAAACCTACTGTGTATGCCTCATCAATGGTCTGCTGGGTCTGTCTGTATGGTTCCCTGATTGTGAAGCCCTGGATGGAGTCTACGAACACTAGTCCCCTGCAGCTCCCCCGGTTCTGCCGGGTTGAGTAGTGTTCCTCTGCTGCCATCAATTGTGGAGAAACGACGTCAGTGGGTGTTCTCGTCTGCTGGCCCAGCTGTCTTTAGCAAGGCTGCATGGACCAGGGCTCATACAACTGAACACCCGCTCTATGACCCGGTGGGCAATACACTACACAGGCAACACAGGGTTAAGGTAAAACAGTGTAGCAATACTTTATTGAACCACAACACACAATAGCAAACAGAACAATCTCAGCAATTACCCCAACATAGTGCACATAACAGGGTCTTACTCTTCCGTTGTCTTGCCGGGATAATGGTAGAGGTTATATCAGAGCTCCCAGGGTCGCTATTCCACCTGTGATATACATACAGAGAAGACATATCGACAAGCATAGGAAGATGACAGAGAACAGTCCATAGAGTCCGTACAAGGTCAAAAGCCAGTTGACATGATGTTAGAGCTCCCAAGGACTCTATTCCACATGTGATATGCATGCAGAGAGGAGGTAACGCCAAGTGTAGGGAGATATCCAAGAGCAGTCCTGTGTTATTCAGCCGGGTCCAACAGACCCTCGGCTAAGATCCTGAAGAGTCTCCTACCGGAAGAAAAGAAGTCTCTTTTATATCTGAGGCCTGTAAGCTATTTTTAGAATTACCCAGGGTCCTTCTGTCCAACATCAAGATAAGGTAAACAATGGTGATGGGATCAAGTAGCACTATTTGACCATTCAATCTATTTGTACAGTCTTTCCCTCTCTGCTTTCGAAGTCACCAAGCTGGTTCCAGAATATAATGCACTATTAGCATATCAGCACACATCAATAAACAAAGCTTAACACACCCTACGCACAGTCACTATTACAGACTTAAGGTACCTTCACAATCAGCAACTTTACAACGAGAACGACAACGATCTGTGACGTTGCAGCGTCCTGGATAGCAATCTCGTTGTGTTTGACACGCAGCAGCAATCAGGATCCCGCTGTGCCATCGCTGGTTGAATCTAGAAGTCCAGAACTTTATTTCGTCATCAGTTCGGCATGTATCGTCATGTTTGACAGCAAAAGCAACGATGCCAGCAATGTTTTTACATGGAGCTAACAACCAGCGAGAACGATAAGTGAGTCGCCGTTATGTCACTGGATCACTCCTGCATCTGTTATGAACAGGTAATTCAGAACCACAATGGACCTTGAAGTTCAGAGCACACAAAGTGACCTGACAATTACCAAAAACATAGGACGAGCTCTGAGACGTGGGAACTCTGCTGACCGCAATCCCTAATCCTATCACACCACACTAGAGGTAGCCGTGGGTTGCGCTTAACGCTCCCTATGCAACTCGGCACAGCCTGAGAAACTAACTAGCCCTGAAGATAGAAAAATAAGCCTACCTTGCCTCAGAGAAATTCCCCAAAGGAACAGGCAGCCCCCCACATATAATGACTGTGAGCAAAGATGAAAATACAAACACAGAGATGAAATAGATTTAGCAAAGTGAGGCCCGACTTACTGAATAGACCGAGGATAGGAAAGATAGCTTTGCGGTCAACACAAAAACCTACAAACAACCACGCAGAGGGGCAAAAAGACCCTCCGCACCGACTAACGGTACGGAGGTGCTCCCTCTGCGTCTCAGAGCTTCCAGCAAGCAAGAAAAACCAATATAGCAAGCTGGACAGAAAATATAGCAGACAAAAGTAACACAAGCAGAACTTAGCTTATGCAGGATAGACAGGCCACAGGAACGATCCAGGAGGAAGCAAGACCAATACTAGAACATTGACTGGAGGCCAGGATCAAAGCACCAGGTAGAGTTAAATAGAGCAGCACCTAACGACTTAACCTCATCACCTGAGGAAGGAAACTCAGAAGCTGCAGTACCACTCTCATCCACCAAAGGAAGCTCATAGACAGAACCAGCCGAAGTACCACTCATGACCACAGGAGGGAGCTTGTCCACAGAATTCACAACATGCATCGTTCTGGTGTTGCTGTGTTTGACGTCTCTACAGCAACCTAAACAGCGACGCTGCAGCGATCGGCTCGTTGTCTATATCGCTGCAGCGTCGCTGAGTGTGATGGTACCTTTACACAGTATGTTAGATAATATATCAGTTGGCAAGTCTGTCTTCTTGACCCACCAGCCATAAACACTTAAATTCACAAGCCAATGTATAGATAAAAAGTCAGTTCTTTTTGGTTTACAAAAACATGGTTGTCTGGAAAATTAGGATACAATCTGGTTTCTTCACAGGAGGCTATGTAATAAGAGAAGACACTATATACAACTAGAGAGGACACTACATAAGAGATTATGCTATACATAAGAAAAAGGATGCTAATTAAGAAGGGACTGCACTAAAGTCATAGTCAAAATTATAGGTATCAAAATGTGGTAATGCAAAAAATATTTTTTGCAATAAAACGCGTCTTTCAGTGTGTGACGGCTGCCAATCATAAAAATCCGCTAAAAAACCCGCTATAAAAGTAAATCAAACCCCCCTTAATCACCCCCTTAAGGAAAAATTAAAAAAATGTATTTATTTCCATTTTCCCATTAGGGCAAGGGGTAGGGCTAGGGTTAGGGTTAGGGCTAGGGTTAGGGCTAGGGCTAGGGATAGGGTTAGGGCTAGCGTTAGGGTTACGGCTAGGGTTACGGTTAGGGTTAGGGCTAGGGTTAGGTTTAGGATTAGGGCTAGGGTTAGGGCTAGGGTTGGGGCTAGGGTTAAGGCTATAGTTAGGGTTGGGGCTAAAGTTAGGTTTAGGGTTGGGGCTAAAGTTAGGGTTAGGGTTAAGATTACATTTACGGTTGGGAATAGGGTTGGGATTAGGGTTAGGGGTGTGTCAGGGTTAGAGGTGTGGTTAGGGTTACTGTTGGGATTAGGGTTAGGGGTGTGTTTGGATTAGGGTTTCAGTTATAATTGGGGGTTTCCACTGTTTAGGCACATCAGGGGCTCTCCAAACGCGACATGGCGTCCGATCTCAATTTCAGCCAATTCTGCCTTGAAAAAGTAAAACAGTGCTCCTTCCCTTCCAAGCTCTCCCGTGTGCCCAAACAGGGGTTTACCCCAACATATGGGGTATCAGCGTACTCAGGACAAATTGAACAACAACTTTTGGGGTCCAAATTCTCCTCTTACCCTCGGGAAAATACAAAACTGGGGGCTAAAAAATAATTTTTTGGGGAAAATTTTTTTTTTTATTTTCACGGCTCTGCATTATAAACTGTAGTGAAACACTTGAGGGCTCAAAGTTCTCACAACACATCTAGATAAGTGCCTTGGGGGGTCTAGTTTCCAATATGAGCTCACTTGTGAGGGGTTTCTACTGTTTAGGTACATTAGGGGCTCTGCAAATGCAATGTGACGCCTGCAGACCAATCCATCTAAGTCTGCATTCCAAATGATGCTCCTTTCTTTCCGAGCTTTGCCATGCGCTCAAACGGTGGTTCCCCCCCACATATCGGGTATCAGCGTACTCAGGACAAATTGGACAACAATATTTAGGGTTCTATATCTCCTGTTACCTTTGGAAAAATACAAAACTGGGGGCTAAAAAATAATTTTTGTGGAAAAAAAAAATTTTTTATTTGCACGGCTCTGTGTTATAAACTGTAGTGAAACACTTGGGGGTTCAAAGCTCTCACAACACATCTAGATAAGTTCCTTAGGGGGTCTACTTTCCAAAATGGTGTCACTTGTGGGGGGTTTCTACTGTTTAGGTACATTAGGGGCTCTGCAAACGCAATGTGACGCCTGCAGACCATTCCATCTAAGTCTGCATTCCAAATGACGCTCCTTCCCTTCTGAGCCCTCCCATGCACCCAAATGGTGGTTCCCCCCCACATATGGGGTATCAGCGCACTCAGGACAAATTGGACAACAACTTTTGGGGTCCAATTTCTCCTGTTACCCTCGGGAAAATACAAAACTGGGGGCTAAAAAATAATTTTTGTTTGGAAAAAATGTTGGTTTTATTTTTACGGCTCTGCATTATAAACTTCTGTGAAGCCCTTGGTGGGTCAAATGTTGTGAATTCCGCTCTTGGGCTCCCTCCGGTGGTTGTAAGTGGCACTTTTGTGAGTTCTGCTCTTGGGCTCCCTCTTGTGGTTTCTAGTGGTATGGCTGCTCCTTGGAGTTAGCTGTCATCAGCTGCCTCCACTTATCGTCTCTTCTGCTCGGCTTTTTCTTCAGCCAGTGCCACTTGTAAATGGTTCCTGGTTGGATTCACATCTCTTTGGAGTTCCCTGTTTTCCTGACCAGTTCAGCAAAGCTAAGTTTTTGCTTGCTCTTTTCTGTCCATAGATTGTGGACTTATCCATTCTGTGCTTTCTATGTTTGTCCAGCTTATCAGTGTGAATTAATTCTGTCTGCTGGAAGCTCTGGGAGGCAGATTTGCCCTCCACACCATTAGTCAGGTGTGGAGATTTTTTTGTAAACTCTGCGTGGATTTTTGTAGTGTTTTATACTGACCGCACAGTATTCCATCCTGTCCTATCTATTTAGCTAGACTGGCCTCCTGTGCTCATCCTGGTTTCATTCTGTGTATGTCTTTTCCCTCTCCACTCACAGTCATTATTTGTGGGGGGGCTAATCTATCCTTTGGGGATTTTCTCTGAGGCAAGATAGCTTTCCTGCTTCTTTCTTTAGGGGTAGTTAGCTCTTAGGCTGTGACGAGATGCCTAGGGAGAGTTAGGAGCATTCCACTGCTACTTCTAGTGTTGTGTTGAGCTTAGGGACTGCGGTCAGTACAGTTACCACTTCCTTCAGAGCTCGTTCCATGTTGCTCCTAGACCACCGCATCATAACAGTACAAGTGGCCAAAAATGAATTAAATGCATCTCAAAAGAAGGAAAAGAAAGTTCTGAACCATTTTTTTTTCTGTGCTCTGGTTTGTCTTTTTTTCCCTCTTGATATCTGGGTGGTTCAGGATATATGCTTTGGCATGGATGTTCAGGGTTTGTTTTCTCGTGTGGATCAACTTGCTGCAAGAGTACAGAGTATCCAGGACTATGTTGTCCAGACTCCGGCTTTAGAGCCTAGAATTCCTACTCCTGATTTGTTTTTTGGGGACAGATCCAAGTTTTTGAACTTTAAAAATAACTGCAAATTGTTTTTTGCTTTGAAACCCCGTTCTTCTGGTGATCCCATTCAGCAAGTAAAAATCATCATATCCTTGCTGTGTGGTGACCCTCAAGACTGGGCTTTTTCTCTTGAAACAGGGGATCCGGCATTATTGATTTTAGATGCATTTTTTCAAGCGCTCGGATTATTGTATGACGAACCTAATTCTGTGGATCATGCAGAAAAAACCCTGTTGGCCTTGTGTCAAGGTCAGGAAGCCGCAGAGTTATACTGCCAGAAATTTAGAAAATGGTCTGTGCTCACTAAATGGAATGAAGAGGCTCTGGCTGCTATTTTCAGAAAAGGTCTTTCTGAAACCCTTAAAGATGTTATGGTGGACTTTCCTACGCCTGCCGGTTTGAGCGAATCTATGTCTCTAGCCATTCAGATTGATCGGCGTCTGCGCAAGCGCAAAGCTGTGCACCATATGGCAGTATCCTCTGAGCAAAGTCCTGAACCTATGCAATGTGATAGGATTTTGACTAGAATAGAACGGCAGGAATTCAGACGTCAGAATAGGCTGTGTTTTTACTGTGGTGATTCGGCTCATGTTATCTCTGATTGCCCTAAGCGTACTAAGAGAGTCGCTAGGTCTGTTACCATTAGTACTATACAGCCTAAATTTCTCTTATCTGTTACCCTGATTTGCTTATTGTCGTCCTTATCTGTCATGGCATTTGTGGATTCAGGCGCTGCCCTGAACTTAATGGACTTAGAATTTGCCAGGCGCTGTGGTTTTTCCTTGCAGCCTTTACAGAGGCCTATTCCTTTGAGGGGTATTGATGCTACACCCTTGGCCAAGGATAAACCTCAGTACTGGACACAGATGACCATGTACATGGCTCCTGCACATCAGGAAGATTGCCGTTTTCTGGTGTTGCATAACCTGCATGATGTTGTTGTACTGGGATTTCCATGGTTACAGGAACATAATCCGGTGCTGGATTGGAAAACTATGTTGGTGACTAGTTGGGGTTGTCGAGGAGTACATAGTGACGTTCCTTTGATGTCAATTTCCTCTTCCTTCTCTTCTGAGGTCCCTGAGTTTTTGTCGGATTTCCAGGATGTATTTGATGAGCCCAAGTCCAGTTCCCTTCCTCCGCACAGGGACTGTGATTGTGCTATTAACTTGATTCCTGGTTGCAAGTTCCCTAAGGGCCGACTTTTCAATCTGTCTGTGCCAGAGCATGCCGCCATGCGGAGTTATGTTAAGGAGTCTTTGGAGAAGGGGCATATTCGGCCCTCTTCGTCACCATTGGGAGCGGGTTTCTTTTTTGTTGCTAAGAAGGATGGCTCCTTGAGACCCTGTATTGATTATCGTCTTCTTAATAAGATCACGGTCAAATTCCAATACCCCTTGCCTTTGCTTACTGATTTGTTTGCTCAGATTAAGGGGGCTAGTTGGTTTACTAAGATTGACCTCCGAGGGGCATATAATCTTGTTCGTATTAAACAGGGTGACGAATGGAAAACTGCATTTAATACGCCCGAAGGCCATTTTGAATACCTTGTGATGCCATTTGGGCTCTCTAATGCTCCATCTGTGTTCCAGTCTTTCATGCATGATATTTTCCGCAATTATCTTGATAAATTCATGGTCATATATTTGGATGATATTTTGATTTTTTCCGATGATTGGGAGTCTCATGGGAAGTAGGTCAGGATGGTGTTCCAGATCCTTCGTGATAATGCTTTATTTGTGAAGGGGTCTAAGTGCCTATTCGGAGTTCAGAAGGTCTCTTTTTTGGGTTTTATTTTTTCTCCCTCGTCTATAGAAATGGATCCTGTTAAGGTCCAAGCTATTCATGACTGGATCCAACCCACATCTGTGAAGGGTCTTCAAAAATTTTTGGGCTTTGCTAATTTCTATCGCCGTTTCATTGACAACTTTTCCAGTGTGGTTAAGCCCCTTACTGATTTGACGAAGAAAGGCGCTGATGTGACGAACTGGTCCTCTGAGGCTGTTGAGGCCTTTCAGGAGCTTAAACGCCGATTTACTTCTGCCCCTGTGTTGCGTCAGCCGGATGTTTCTCTTCCTTTTCAGGTTGAGGTCGATGCTTCTGAGATTGGGGCAGGGGCCGTTTTGTTTCAGAGGGAGTCTGATGGCTCTTTGATGAAACCGTGTGCTTTTTTTTTCCAGAAAGTTTTCGCCTGTGGAACGCAATTATGATGTCGGCAATCGGGAGTTGTTGGCTATGAAGTGGGCGTTTGAGGAGTGGCGACATTGGCTTAAAGGAGCTAAACACCGTGTTGTGGTCCTGACCGATCATAAGAATCTGATTTACCTCGAGTCGGCCAAGCGGCTGAATCCTAGACAGGCTCGATGGTCCCTGTTTTTCTCCCATTTTGATTTTGTGGTCTCGTATCTTCCAGGATCTAAGAATGTTAAGGCTGATGCCCTCTCTAGGAGTTTTTCGCCTGATTCTCCTGGAGTCCTTGAGCCGGTTGGCATTCTTAAGGAGGGGGTGATTCTTTCTGCTATCTCCCCTGATTAGCGGCGGTCCTTCAGGAATTTCAGGCTGATAGGCCTGACCGCTGTCCAGTGGGGAAGCTGTTTGTTCCTGATAGATGGACAAGTAAGGTAATTTCTGAAGTTCATTGTTCAGTGTTGGCTGGTCATCCTGGGATTTTTGGTACCAGAGATTTGGTTGCTAGGTCCTTTTGGTGGCCTTCCTTGTCGCGCGATGTGCGTGCTTTTGTGCAGTCCTGTGGGACTTGCGCCCGGGCCAAGCCTTGCTGTTCCCGCGCTAGTGGGTTGCTTTTGCCTTTGCCGGTCCCTGAGAGGCCCTGGACGCATATTTCCATGGATTTTATTTCGGATCTTCCTGTTTCCCAGAAGATATCTGTTATCTGGGTTGTTTGTGACCGGTTCTCTAAAATGGTCCATCTGGTACCTTTGCCTAAGTTGCCTTCCTCCTCAGATCTGGTTCCATTATTTTTTCAGCACGTGGTTTGTTTGCATGGCATTCCGGAGAATATTGTGTCTGACAGAGGTTCTCAGTTTGTCTCTAGGTTTTGGCGGGCCTTTTGTGCTAGAATGGGCATTGATTTGCCTTTTTCTTCGGCGTTTCATCCTCAGACTAATGGCCAAACTGAGCGAACTAATCAGACCTTGGAGACCTATTTGAGATGCTTTGTGTTTGCTGATCAGGATGATTGGGTGTCTTTCTTGCCATTGGCCGAGTTTGCCCTTAATAATCGGGCTAGTTCGGCTACTGTGGTTTCACCTTTCTTTTGTAATTTTGGTTTTCATCCTCGTTTTTCTTCTGGGCAGGTTGAGCCTTCTGATTGTCCTGGTGTTGATTCTGTGGTGGACAGGCTGCAGCAGATTTGGACTCATGTGGTGGACAATTTGACGTTGTCTCAGGAAAGGGCTCAGCGTTTTGCTAACCGCCGTCGGTGTGTTGGTCCCCGGCTTTGTGTGGGGGATTTGGTTTGGTTGTCTTCTCGTCATGTTCCTATGAAGGTTTCTTCTCCTAAGTTTAAGCCTTGGTTTATTGGTCCTTATAAAATTTCTGAAATTATTAATCCGGTGTCTTTTTGTTTGGCTCTTCCAGCCTCTTTTGCCATTCATAATGTTTTCCATAGATCTTTGTTGCGGAGATATGTGGTGCCCATTGTTCCCTCGGTTGACCCTTCTGCCCCGGTGTTGGTTGGGGGAGAGTTGGAATATGAGGTTGAGAAGATTTTGGATTCTCGTTTTTCGAGGCGGAGGCTTCAGTATCTTGTCCAGTGGAAGGGTTATGACCAGGAGGATAATTCTTGGGTTGTTGCCTCCGATGTCCATGCCACCGATTTGGTTCGTGCTTTTCACTTGGCTCGTCCTGATCAGCCTGGGGGCTCTGGTGAGGGTTCGGTGACCCCTCCTCAAGGGGGGGGTACTGTTGTGAATTCCGCTCTTGGGCTCCCTCCGGTGGTTGTAAGTGGCACTTTTGTGAGTTCTGCTCTTGGGCTCCCTCTTGTGGTTTCTAGTGGTGTGGCTGCTCCTTGGAGTTAGATGTCATCAGCAGGCTCCACTTATCGTCTCTTCTGCTCGGCTATTTAGGCCTGGCTTTTTCTTCAGCCAGTGCCACTTGTAAATGGTTCCTGGTTGGATTCACATCTCTTTGGAGTTCCCTGTTTTCCTGACCAGTTCAGCAAAGCTAAGTTTTTGCTTGCTCTTTTCTGTCCATAGATTGTGGACTTATCCATTCTGTGCTTTCTATGTTTGTCCAGCTTATCAGTGTGAATTAAAGGTACCTTCACACATAACGATATTGTTAACGATATCGTTGCTATTTGTGACGTAGCAACGATATCGTTAATGAAATCGTTATGTGTGACAGCGACCAACGATCAGGCCCCTGCTGGGAGATCGTTGGTCGCTGAATAAAGTCCAGAACTTTATTTGGTCTCTGGACTCCCGCTGACATCGCTGGATCAGCGTGTGTGACACCGATCCAGCGATGTCTTCACTGGTAACCAGGGTAAACATCGGGTAACTAAGCGCAGGGCCGCTTCTACTCACCCCATTTTGCTTGTCCCTATGCCGGATACTTAGGCTTGGATATTGGTCCGGGACTTTATGGCTGGATTAGGTGTGGGTATTAGCTCAGTTCCTCTTTGACTCAGCTGAATATACATACATTCTTTGGCGCTATGCTAACCTCCAGGTCTCTGTAGATTTCCACTCTACCCTTTCATCTAGGCCTTATTAGGGGTTATATGTATTTTTACATTATGCAGCCAATGTGGATTATCATGTTCATGTGGCTTTGTTTTCAGCTGTGACAATTTTGTGGTACTATGTATTGTGCTTTACCCAGTCTATTGCACTTTATATGATATTTGGCCATATATGTTTATATAATTTCTATAGACATTAGTATTTGAGGGTGATTTGTACATGGTAGTGTATTTTAAGTGTTTTTATTTTTGTTTTGTTGTGGTGTTTTGAATAAACGTTTTTGTATTTTCTCTATATATTTGGTGGTGCGGGCCTCCTGGTAGTCCATTCTTTTCTCTGCTTAGTTTAGGTATTCATTATATTGGACTTGGCTCTGCACACTGTAGATTTTTCCTAGATACGGCTAGAGTGCACCCTTCTTTATAATATATGTCGACACTTAGATGATTCTGTGAGTGATTGGGAGAAGGTGCTGTGGTCAGGTGAGACAGAAATTTATGGAGGGGGGTGAAGCTCCGAGTTGCCAAGCGACAGCCTCAAAATCATAATGAGTTAGAGGTGATCTGCAAAGAGGAGTGGACCAAAATTTCTCCTGACATGTGAACAAACCTCATCATCAATTACAAAAATGTCTGACTACTGTGCTTGCCAACAAGGGTTTTGCCACCAAGTATTATGTCTTTTTGGCCAGAGGGATCAAATACTTATTTTTCACTGCAAAATGTGATTAGTTTTATATAATTGATGTGATTTTCTGGATTTTATTTTTGATATTCTATCTCTCAATGTTAAAATTAACCTACCCTTAAAATTACAGACTGTTCATGTATTTGTCAGTGGGCGAACTTGCAAAATCAGCAAGGGATCAAATAATTATTTCCTGCACTGTAATTAGTGAGGATGCTGTGTAATAATGGGGCATTGTTAAGATATAAATAAAAAGGGAAGACGCTATGTAATAAGGGACGATGCTATACATGTAAGACAGGACGTTATGTTATATGTGACGTGGTATACACAATGAAAGAGAACACTTTGTAATAAGAGATGGAGAGATGGCACTATACATAAAAAGAAAGTACACTATATACTAAGGGGATGGTGCTATATATAAGAGAGGACCTTATATAATAAGTGATGACACTATTCATAATAAGGAAGGTAGTTTAACAAAACAATCATTTTCCTGAAAGTCATACAATATACTGTAGATAAAGAATAAATATTCATCAAAAGAAGATAGCGATTGAAACCAGTTACTATAGAATTCAGCAGACAAAATATAAACTGGGGCTGAGGAGATAACAGTCATGGTGCTGCTCTATAACTGTTTGAAGAAAGCAATAAAGTCCAAAATGAATAGAAGAAAATACGGCACTCAGCAAACTGTCTAAAAACGTCTTCCTTTATATGCAATAATGTTTGAACACAGAACGGCCGTTGCCCAGTTTGACACCCGGTAATAAACTCTCTCTCAAGGATATCCACTTTTTAAAATATAATTTTTGATGCAGTTCAGTATTTTCTTCTATTCCTACTAGATAGAATACATATTTACATTAAGTGATTTATCGCTAATGGCTCATCTGATTAAAATAATTTTATGTTGCTTCTTAAGGTGCCGTCACACTCAGCAACTTTGCAACGAGAACGGCAACGATCCGTGACGTTGCAGCGTCCTGGATAGCGATCTCGTTGTGTTTGACACGCAGCAGCGATTTGGATCCCGCTGTGCCATCGCTGGTCAGAGCTAGAAGTCCAGAACTTTATTTGGTCGTCAGGTCGGCGTGTATTGTCATGTTTGACATCAAAAGCAACGATGCCAGCAACGTTTTACATGGAGCTAACAACTAGCGAGAACGATAAGTGAGTCGCCGTTACGTCACTGGATCGCTCCTGCATCGTTCTGGAGTTGCTGTGTTTGACGTCTCTACAGAGACCTAAACAGCGATGCTGCAGCAATCGGCTCGTTGTCTATATCGCTGCAGCGTCGCTGAGTGTGACGGTACCTTTATTCATCTTGTCAGACCATCAAGTCGATATCTTCTTGCCTCTACTCGTTTTGCCACACTGATCATTGTGGCCTTGAAAATAACAATCCAAATATTTATGAAACATTAATATCCAATTACCAAGCAGCATTCAAATTATAAACTGATAAGCCATCATTGAGCCCTGATTAACTGTCTTTCTTATAGTGAGAGGTTAGAAAAATTAGGCCTGTTTAGCTTAATAAAGACTTCTTAAACATGTTCTCATTTGCAGGTATAAATACATGTTGAAATGGAGCTAAGTACTGTTTATGGAGGCCTGGCAGTTCTTAATAGGACTTCCACAGATAGATTTAGCTAAATCTGCTCTACACAATAGATCCCAGGGGAACCCTGGGCTTTACCTTTTAGCCCCTACACATGAAGATTAGACTTGGTTAAACTGAAAATGCCCAGTCTTTTACTTTCACGTAATTAGGATGAAGGAACATGAGGCGAATGTGTTATGCATACTAGACTATCACCCAATCTAACCAAAATCATCAGGTTCTGTTGATGTAAGTCTAATTTGTATGGTGATCGTGACTCTTAGGGTACCGTCACACTATACCATTTCGATCGCTACGACGGTACGATTCGTGACGTTCCAGCGATATCGTTACGATATTGCTGTGTCTGACACGCAGCAGCGATCAGGGATCCTGCTGAGAATCGTACGTCGTAGCAGATCGTATGGAACTTTCTTTCATCGCTGGATCTCCCGCTGTCATCGCTAGATCGGTGTGTGTGACACCGATCTAGCGATCTAGCGATGCGATCCAGCGATGCGTTCGCTTGTAACCAGGGTAAACATCGGTTAACTAAGCGCAGGACCGCGCTTAGTTACCCGATGTTTACCCTGGTTACAAGCGTTAAACTAAAAAAAAAAAAACAGCACATACTTACATTCTGGTGTCCGTCAGGTCCCTTGCCGTCTCTGCTTCCCGCACTGTGACTGCCGGCCGTAAAGTGAAAGCAGAGCACAGCGGCTGTGCTTTCACTTTCACTTTACGGCCGGCAGTCACTGAGTGCGGGAAGCAGACTGCAAGGGACCTGACGGACACCAGAATGTAAGTATGTGCTGTTTGTTTTTTTTTAGTTTAACGCTTGTAACCAGGGTAAACATCGGGTAACTAAGCGCGGTCCTGCGCTTAGTTACCCGATGTTTACCCTGGTTACCCAGGGACCTCGACATCGTTGGTCGCTGGAGAGCTGTCTGTGTGACAGCTCCCCAGCGACCACACTACGATTTACCTACGATCACGGCCAGGTCATATCGCTGGTCGTGATCGTAGGTAAATCGTATAGTGTGACGGTACCCTTACAGACTTTATTAGAGGAATATTTATTTTAGGATCTTCATCTATTGACCACAGTGGAGGCGGGCTACAAAGAGCCCGGAGGACTTATTCTGTCTAACATTATGCAGATGAGATGCCCTGCCAAGGCCGTGGGGCATTCAGTACTGGGTCCAGTACTTAAGGGGACATGTCACGGCGGCGACCCGATCCGTGGCCCTAGGCGCCCATGTAAAAGGGGAAAGTCTTTAAAAGGATTTGGTGAATAGAGTTTATGTTCGTGACGCCACCTGTAGTATTCGGTCAGTGGGGACAGACTCTGCTTTGAGGGGTCCTCTGGGGTGATGCTATGACAGTTAGATGGTATAACTTCCCACAGGTGAAGTGTATCCCCAGGGCTCCCGGTGTGTAAATGGAAGATGGTGAATGGCGCAGTAAAAAACGAGGACACAGGTTTGCAGTCTCTTTACCTGGTTTACTGAAGACTTCAGGCAGCCACACTCCAGGGTACCAGATCAAAGGGTAGGCCGGGTCCGGAAGGCTTGGAAGCGAATCCAGAGTCTCCTTTACCAGGTGGAGTTAAAAGCCTTCCTCTAGTGCAGTGGTGTTGTATGCAGTGGTGTTGTAGTCCCTTACTGCCTATGGCTTCAGATAAGGTCCTCACAGTTCTTCTCTCTGTCCACTATGTAGGATGGGACAATACCTGTATGACAGGTAACTCGAGCCTTTTAACAAGGACTCTAGCACACCCTGGGCTCTATGTGTTACTGTGTCTCAGGTGTGTGTGGCGGACAGGTAACTTGCAGTTCAGCTGTCCTGCCGGTTTCTGCTGTAAGTCGTAGAGTCCTTTACAACCTAGGTGGTCCGGCTACCGGTTATCTGCCCCTCAGAGGGAGACAACCTGCTCTTAGCTGGTCTCCCCTGATGTTACTCGCCTGTGCTTCGCTCTCCTGCACGCTCACTGAACAATGTTCGGCTTTCTGTATGTCTCTTTCCAGGAGCTGTAGTACTTCAGACTACACGGCCCCTTCAGACCTTCTGACACTCTATGTCGGTCTGCTCTCTGTATGACACTTTCTTTCCCTCCAAACCACAATATATATAGGGGAGTCACCTATGAAATAGGATCAAAAGCTCCCCCTTGTGGCCTGGAGTGTGAACATGTTGTGTGTATGGCAGTTACCTGATAAGACATTGAAGAAGAAATTCACAGATTGAGTCTAAGGGTGCATTCAGTCTGTACAAATCGGTCCGAGATTGGATCTCAATACACAGACTGGTTGAGGGACCATAGACCCGAGCATGACAACTACATATATTCCTATGAAGCAGTCAGGTTCGGGTCGGAAGAGCCGTGGCCAGTCTGATCTTGAACCAATTTACAAGTTTTCCTGTTTAAGAAAACCTCTGTCCCCGGGTGCAATTCGTTTATTAAAAACCTGTGGGTCACTTACACTACCATTCTGCTTGAGTAAGTGGCACAAGCCACACAGAGCCACTGAGGTCACTGTTTGGCTGCAGTGCTGTCAACATGACATCAGCGCTGCAGACAATAACAGACACTGGGAGCAGTTGTGGGGACTCCACGCTAAAAGTACAGTTTGTTTTTTTCAAAACAAAAAGCAGTCTAAGGATTTTGTAGATGTGTGATCGTGTCGTTGCTTTTAGTTTATGTGATTTATTTTTTGTTTTAATGGTAAAAATCACATATGTGTGCATTTATTCCTGAATAGTTTGTGCTATTACACTATCGGTAACCTGAAGAAACAGAGCTGCATTGTAAAGTCCAGAGAAGAGACCAAGACTCTCCATGACCTCTGATCAGACTAGAAATGCAGCTCATACCACCTCAGACTTCCATCAGACAATGCAGTCAGCCTGGAGCCTTTCATCAATGTTTCACGCATATGAAGAAAAGCATCCAAGTGCTCAAACACTGACGGCATTAGCTTCCTAAAGGCGGACGATTCTCCTGAGATTCTGTCTTGAAGAAGACACAGAGCACAAGCCCAAAGCGATATTATGATTTCTGAATTAAATAAAAGGATTTAAACACAAACCTGTTTTCAATTTCTTGTGGTACAAAGGGTTAATTTATGTAGCATAAAAGTAGAAGAAATCATAGGAGATGTAAAATGCAAAGACATCTTCTACCACTGGCGAATGTGGGCTGGAGGAACATGCCAGGACAACTACAGGCTCATAATAATAATCAGACTGCAGCTCCCTGGATCATACCATCTGTGCTTGGGCAAAAGGGACTTCTGGATATGCAGATTCCAGATCTTATATACGTGGCAGAGAGACTCCCTCCTCCCATTCCCTACTCTCATCTTTCAGGCACGCTTAGTCAGAAACACTAAAAATCCCAAAGGATTTATTTGAGCATGCAGACTGATGGGAGGTGTGGTTGTCTTTCTATCTATCTATCTATCTATCTATCTATCTATCTATCTATCTATCTATCTATCTATCTATTTATCTATTTTCTTTCTTTCTATCTATTATCTATCTATCTCTCCATTATTTGTTATCTATCTATTTATTTAGCATCCCTCTATCGCATATATCAGTGGCGTATCCGGAGGGGGCAGCCTGGGCATGTGCCCCGGTCGCAGCCGACAGGGGGGCGCCAGCGGGCCGCCTGATGTGGTGGTCCAAGGAGGGGGCTCCCCATCGGCGGCATTCTGCCGCCCCCACACTGAGATTCTCCCGTTCTCTGAGCCGGCTGTCAAATTGACAGCCGGGTCAAAGAAAGTGCTGCGCATCGGTTCCCAAGGATGCACTAGCGTCTTCAGTGTCTTCGCTGCCCGAGATCACACCCCGCAGTGTGAATAAATCAGAAGAGACTGCGGGGCGGGATCTCGGGCCGCGCGTCCACGCAGGTGCAATAAGAAAGACATCAAGTGATGTCAGTGGACGGGCAGCGCTAACTGCGCATGCCCAAGGCCTAAGATCACAGTGCAGGCACCGGGACAATTCAATAATGCTGAGGAGGCGGCGCCCAGAATAAATGAGGAAGTAACGGACGGCTGTAGTGTGTCTGTATTAGGGGGGAAAGAACAGCCCCCGGACGATTTCAATGTATGAGGGACAAATTTCATAAACAATTATTTCAGCAGTGGCAGGAACAAGAACTAAACGAGCCACCTTGTCAGAATGCAGCATTAGTGCTGCACAAAGTGGCTCTTTTAGTTACAAATGCCTGGGGGAAGGGGGGTGACATGTTCCTTTTAAGAGATGAGACAGGATGACATATATATTAAACTAGATGGAGGCCTGATGCAATAGCATAGGGAGGGTGGTAATGTCACGATGGGGGGCAGGCATGCGGCGCTGTTGTTGCCTTATGGCATCTTGTGATAATCGAATGACTTTTGCATCAGGGGACTCATGTGCTTGACGCCTATCGTTATATGCATTGTTTTTTTTTCCCAGCGATGCTGTTGCTCTTCAAGAGTCTCATTTGCCCCTTGTTGTCTTAGACGTGCCTTTGCTGCTTTCCTTTCATGGTCATTGGCGTACTTTTTAGGAGGAGCCATGTTTTAGCTGATATTTGCTTTTAAAGGGGTTTTGCCAAAAACAAAAGTTCATTTTAAAAATTGTCTGTGTCTGACTGTGTACCGAACATACCACAGCTCCTGGGCAGGGGAGGAAGGAAAAGACAATACTGACATTACAGCAGGAGATCGCAGAGGATACATTTTGCGAGGTAAAATATTTTTTAAAACTGTCAGTGAAATATTTTACCTCACAAAATGAATCCACTGTGATCCCCTGCTGTAATGTCAGTATTTTCTTTTGCTTCCTCCCCTGCCTAGGAGATGTGGTGTGCTCCGTACACGGTCAGACACAGTCAATTTTTAAAATTAACATTTGTTCATGGGAAAACCACTTTAATGTGACCGACTTCTGCCTGTAGACACGACGTGCATCTGCCGCTGGGATCAGCCGAATGATTCACTGCACTTGCTCGTAATTTGCGCAGTAAATCAGACCGCCGCCATCTTTGTGCAGACAGATAGCTGCAGTCACATTATAACTGTGCATGCTCTCCTCCTGTACAAAGATTGTGGCGGTCAGTGAATCATTTGGCTGATCCCGGCGGTGGCGTGTTCGCGACTGTGTTCCGCTGGTGATACCGCACAAGAGGATGCGTGAGTGTGAGTGAGTGTGTGTGTGTGGTGCGTATGGCATATAGAGTGTGTGTGTGAGTATGTGTGTGGTGCGACGTGTTCCACTGGTGGTACCGCGCAATAGGTTGGTACCAGCAGCAGTTTCCATATTGAGACACCCATCACTTGGGTGTCCCAATATAGCGGTCGGTGAACTTCCTCCGCTTGGAATTCTGGGATATGGTGACATCTGGACAGAACAGGAAATGAAAACATTACAAGGCAATTATATAAATAGATAGCGGGTATCTGTCTCTTACTGTACATCAGCAGCCAGAGCTGAACTCCGATCGCCCCTGCAACCACTTTACATGCCTTCTCTGACAGCTGAATTTATATGTGGCAGTTGCAAGAAGCGTGTATCTGCCCATCAGCTATGTGATCCTAGGGCATCGATGGGTTCCCATGGCATTGCCATCTTAATACTCTTGTACAGCTTAGCCACAGGCTGAGCTTCATAGAAGAACCTCAATTTACACTATGTACTGCAATACTGTGGCATTGCAATATAAGCAATCAGACAATTGCAGGTTTGAGCTACAGTATCTAACAGGACTAAAATATAAAGTATAAAGCAAAAAAAGTTTTAAAAAGCAAAAAAAAAATTAAAAAATATAAAAATTTGAAACATCGCCTTTTTCGGCAATACAAAAAAAAACAAAAAACATATTTGGTATTGTTGCATCCATTAACCCCTTCATGACCAGGGGATTTTTCGTTTTTCCGTGTTCGTTTTTCGCTCCCCTCCTTCCCAGAGCCATAACTTTTTTAGTTTTTCGTCAATTTGGCCATGTGAGGGCTTATTTTTTGCGGGACGAGTTGTACTTTTGAACGACATCATTGGTTTTAGCATGTCGTGTACTAGAAAACGGGGAAAAAATTCCAAGTGCGGTGAAATTGCAAAAAAAGTGCAATCCCACATTGGTTTTTTGTTTGGCTTTTTTGCTAGGTTCACTAAATGCTAAAAATGATAATTCCATTATGATTCTCCAGGTTATTACGAGTTCATAGACACCAAACATGACTAGGTTATTTTTTATCTAAGTGGTGAAAAAAAATTCCAAACTTTGCTAAAAAAAAAAAAAAAAAATTGCGCCATTTTCCGATACTCGTAGTGTCTCCATTTTTCGTGATCTGGGGTCGGTTGAGGGCTTATTTTTTGCGTGCCGAGATGACGTTTTTAATGATAGCATTTCGGTGCAGATACGTTCTTTTGATCGCCCGTTATTGCATTTTAATGCAATGTCGCGGCGACCAAAAAAACGTAATTCTGGCGTTTCGAGTTTTTTTCCCGCTACGCTGTTTAGCGATCAGGTTAATACTTTTTTTTATTTGATAGATCGGGTAATTCTGAGCGCGGCGATACCAAATATGCGTAGATTTGATATTTTTTTTATTGATTTATTTTGATTGGGCGAAAGGGGGGTGATTTAAACTTTTATGTTTTTTTTATTTTTTTCACATTTTTTTAAACTTTTTTTTTTAACTTTTGCCATGCTTCAATAGCCTCCATGGGAGGCTAAAAGCAGGCACAGCACGATCGGCTCTGCTACATAGCAGCGATCTGCTGATCGCTGCTATGTAGCAGAATTGCACGTGTGCTGTGAGCGCCGACCACAGGGTGGCGCTCACAGCGACGGGAAATCAGTAACCATAGAGGTCTCAAGGACCTCTATGGCTACAATGGAGACGCATCGCCGACCCCCGGACATGTGACGGGGGTCGGCGATGACGTCATTTCCGGCCGCCCGGCCGGAAGCGGTAGTTAAATGCCGCTGTCTGCGTTTGACAGCGGCATTTAACTAGTTAATAGGTGCGGGCAGATCGCGATTCTGCCCGCGCCTATTACGGGCACATGTCAGCTGTTCAAAACAGCTGACATGTCCCGGCTTTGGTGCGGGCTCACCGCGGAGCCCTGCATCAAAGCAGGGGAGCCGGCATCGGACGGTATAGTACGTCCGATGCCGGTAAGGGGTTAAAGTCTAATCTATCAAAATATAAAATCCAATAAACTATACAGTAAATGATGTGAAGAAACAAAAATTCAAAATTACAGAATTCTGGCTTTTTGATCATCACACCACCAAATGATATAGCACACAATCAAAACATTGTTTGTACCCCAAATTTTTAAAAATAATGCTGTCAGTATGCCACGCAAAATACAAGTCCTCACGTAGCTCAATATCCTCAAGTCCTCACATAGCTACAACATTACTGTTGTGGCCACTGGACGTAGTCCTGCTAGTCGATTTGAACAAACTCTAACCTTTACATGAAAATGTCCAAACCAAATTCAGTCAGATAAAGCACATTGTAATAAAATTGCTCAGTTGCATCACTCTTGTCAATTGACATCATAGATTTAAATATTAAAAGATAACTTTTTATTCACCTTGCCTTGTAGCTGAATTAGTAATTGGTCAAACTACTACTAGACCATACATGGAACTATTTACTTCCACATCAGTCAGGCTCTAAGCAAGAGTGCCACCAAACATTCCAAGTCTTAGGAGTCCAAATAGATAGCTCTTGGCCAAAGGATGGTTGGGCTGATTGCTTGCTCTGTTAAATGCTTCTGTGGAATCTGGATGCTTATCTTGCCAATAACAAAGGGATTGTCAGTTTAGACTTGCTAGATAATTATCTCCCACATCATCATCTGTCAGAGATGAGTTGGGAGGCCGTCCCATACATTAGACTGTTTGGCATTCCCATCGATAGGTAGGTTCTGCCAATGTTAGCTTAACATCTTCATTCTTTAATCAAGTCCATTTGTGACTTACCCCAAATCATTTTTTTCCAGCATGGAGGAAAAGGTCCTCTGCAGTGTTCAAGATGCCCACTAACTTCGTCACAATTGACACCCAACATGTAGTAGATGTCCAGCTCAACTCTAGAGGCCAGCCACTGGTCATCCCATGCCACTGCAGCTCTCCTTTGCACCAAGTAGAAAAATAAATTGTATTTTCAGGCTGTGAAATACATCTGAGAGAAGCACAAAGAAAGGCCAACATTAAAAATGCGGAACAGTCAACAAACACTTAACAGCAATTCATATTCACGTAAACATGTTTATAGGTGCTGAAATCCAATGTGGCTAACAACTCTCCAATACCCCAATGACAGCTAGTAGCTTTCTGGAGTGGCACAGATTCTGAAAGAATGGATCGCAAAGTCTGTAATTGTGGCACCCTCAAAATTATTGTTTCTTAAGCACCATGAAAGGTAGAAATCAGGTGAGGAGGGTGCTGCCAGCGTGAATAAATAATGGGCCAAAATTAACTCATGTGTAGTTAAGAGTTATTAGAGTTAGGATGTGTAGGGCTAGGCACAAGTTCCTAGGATGTGTAAGTTCCTAGGCAGTGCTGGAAAGAGTCCCCAAAAGTCTATGCCCTTTGATTTAAAAACGTCAAAAGAAATGACAGCAGTAAACAGTTTAGTCTCATAGCTAGGAGAAAACACTAACTGTAAATCCTGAATGATACTTCACAACAGAACCAATGTGTTTGGCCATCTTGAATCTGATGACTTCTCTGTCAAACATTTCATGGCCTATAGAGTTCTAAAGACTTGGTAATATGAGGGCTAGCCAACAGTTGAACCTCCCCATGAGATCCTGACCATCCAATAATTGACACCCATTGTGAATTGTTTTTAAGCACCTTTCTAAACCAACTAATAATTTCTGGACCAGCTCTGATATTGAAATACAACTGGAAAATGCACCAAAAAGATCATTCTTCTCCCCTTGAGCTCCACCTCTGGTTCTTCTTATCTGAACCTAAGCCACTGAAAGTGCAATAGCTCATCAAAATCCGAGGTATAATTCACACTCCCAGGTATATGTGAAGCTGAGATGGGTACTGTGACGACTCTGTTGTTGGGTGTCCTGGGACCAGGGGCTCCTTCCCTGACCCATAACTTCTGATGGTGAAGTTAGTGCGTTCCTTGTCTTAGCTCCTGAATCTGCCCTCCGTCTCTACCCTTCCCCCACCCAAGGAAGAGGGGAGTAGTAGTGTAAAGAAAAACATCAACCAGACTAACAAGGTAATACAAACAGGGGTAAAGAAAAAAGCCAATCATAAAAAATATACACACACATAACAGAGGTAAAGACCGGGGAGTGGAGGATGGGGTAAAACCAAAGTAGGAGAAGGAGGGGACTTAGCACACACACACAAACCCTAGCAACAGTCTGAGATAAATCCACCAAACGCCTTGTCAAACAACAACCACAAACCATCTCCTAGCCCTAGCCAGGGCCCAGATTATATAGGAGATGGGAGTGGCTAACAGTGAACAGCTGAGAGCCTTAATGTAGGAAAGTTTCCAAGAGCTCTCAACTGAGCAGATTAACCCCTACACTGCTAAAAGAAACCTGCACAGTTTAATATGAAGGTGAAGTGCTTCTAAACAGTGCAGGAGTAGAAGAAATCAGATGCTGCAGTCTTCTGGTTCCACTCTGTTGTGGTAAACCCGTGGCAGCTACAGAGGCAATGGTGAGTGGTGCTAAAAAATGCAGAAGTGTTCTTCAGATAAAAATTAAAAAACCCAGATACCATACTGTCCAATTCTGGCATACTAGGCTCAAAATTGTCTAGGATAACACCAATGGTTTATGGCAGTCTTTGATAGAGACAACAAACAGTGCCTCCCCACTTCACATGGAGCTTTTGGATGCTGCGGGAACACAGAATCTACATCAAAACTGTGGTTGCAGTGTCCGGGTGCTACACATTAAAGGTAACCTGTCACCCCGTTTTTTCAATATGAGCTAAAAATAGCGTTCAATAGGGCCTGAGCTGTGCTTTACAGTAGTGCCTTTATTATCCTCTGATTCCCCACCTTTGCTGCCAAAATACCTTTGTAAACTCGCCGTTTTTGGCTGTCAATCACCCCGGTCTGGTCCGTTGGGCATTGGCTAATCTCCGATTCTCACCACCTCCGGGTTTTCACTAAGAAACTTCTTCCCGCCGTTGGCGTTGCATTTCGCGTCTGCGCATTACAGTGTAATCTCGCGCCTGCGCATTATGCTTTGCCCAACTGTGGGCATAGCATACAGCCCCGGAGGTCAGCATATGCAAATTGTGCATATGCTGACTTCCGGGGCACAGAGGTTACAGTGAAAACCAGTGCATAAGCAATGATGTATTGTGTACTTTGAAAACAGTTGGGCAATACATACTGCGCATGCTCTAGTGCCTAATGCACTGCGCAATCGCCAAAAATGAGCGCGATCTGTGCTATTCACAGATCGTGTTACGTCTGACACGCTGAGGAGCGGTGGGAGAGACAGCGATTTGGCAACGCCCATCGGACCAGACCGGGACGATTGACAGCCGAAAACGGCGAGTTTACAAAGGTATTTTGGCAGCAAAGGTGGGTAATCGGAGGATAATAAGGACACTATTGTAAAGTACAGCTCAGGCCCTGTTGAACACTATTTTTAGCTCATATTGAAAAAACAGGGTGACAGGTTCCCTTTAACTCCCTAACAATCATAATAGGGGGTGGATCTGCACTACCCAGCCATTGCCACCATGGAAATTATGGAACTCCTGTTTTCTGGAGGCATCCGAGAACTTCCAGGCGCATCCAGTGCCAGTAACATAGGATTCATAAGGGTGCCTAGAGTTGCACCCTCCCCAGTGAGATATTGATGGCCTATCCAAAGGATAGACTTTCAATAAAATCTATGACATAACCAAAAGGAAGAAAGGAGCACAAAAACATCCCATAATATAAAAAGGTATCAAATTTTATTTAAAAAAACATTTAAAACAAAAATAAATTTATAGACAAGTCAAAGAAAAAGTGGAATAAATTACATTTCAGGTGTATAACACGGTGTCCACCTACGTTAGGTGGTGGGAAGAAGCAGAAGATAGCTGTAGGACAACAAAGCAATTGCTAATGGTAAATATTTTGTTCGCCCAGAAGTCTGTAAAAAATTCAATATGCCCCAAAAATATAAAAAAACATACCACCTCAAGCTAGCCACCAAAAAATCTTTACTAAATTAATTGAAAAATACTAAATCGTATAGGGTGCTGTAAAAGAGATGGGGGAAGAAAGTGAAAAGAGGCAAAGAGAATCACCTAAGCATAGAATTCAATTCAAGTGAAACACATGTGTGTACCGCTTTAAGGGAACGAGTGCGTACTGATGAATGCTAACAGCTGCTCTTACCCCTGATCTCCACTGGAGGACACCGTGTGCACAGCCCCAATGCGCGTTTTGCGTGGGCTTCATCAGGGGGCCGTAAAGAAATGTGCATTGTCATGTCTTTAAAAAGGGTCCCAATCAACAATTATTGATGTGGCGCATGCACTGTGGACCACCTGCAGGAGAGACGCGTCACATCCGGCCTCACTCTGATACCGCCTGGAGGAGAAATCCCCAGTGACGTCAGTTACCGGGGGCATCAGATAAAGAGACCTTCAGTGACGTGACCGCTGCCGCACACAACACGCATGCGCACTAGCCCGGATGGCACCATCTTAGATCTAGGCAAACGCTAGTGCAGACATTATTAATGAGGGCAATTGCTCATGGTTGTTTTGCCGCGACCAATCAGCGACTTGGGATTTCCGTTACAGACAGACAGACAGAAAGACGGAAGTGACCCTTAGACAATTATATAGTAGATAGAGGCTCTTTGTAGCCACTAAGACAGTCTGGAGGTTCCCATGGATATAGTAAAGGTTTCTCGGACAATCGAGCTAGGAGACCTCTTAATTAAGAGAGATTCTAAAATGTATGTTGGCCATTATTTGCCATTTTTACAATAATTTCTGTTACTTAACTTCTTTGGTGATGTCTTTTTGAATAATTTGGTCACCAAAGTTATTTTAAAATTTCTCAAGGGTTATGTAAAAGTCACTCTAAATCTTTACTGTTTCAAGGACAAGTGATTTAAAGGGAATGTGCCATCTGAAAATCTTTTTTGGTTTTAATTAGCTTTTTTGTGTTAAATGTATTTTTGGCAACATTTTTTTTTGCATATCACAATCGGTATGAAACATGAAAATGAGAAATCTTGCAATTTTAACACTGACCACTGGGAATATTTTAGTCCATATTTATCTGTTGTTTCAGGAGATTGACGTGTACATTACTAGCAATAGTCTGATTCAGATTCTATCTTTCGGAGTGAAACATCTAATGATGGAATGTAAAGGTCCTTGTGAAGGGTGGAAGAGTGGGGTAAGATGTGATATTACCTACAGTGTCTTGCGAAAGTATTAAGCCCTCTGGAACTTTTGAACCTTTTCCCACATATCATGCTTCAAACATAAAGATACCAAATGTAAATTTTTGGTGAAGAATCAACAATAAGTGGAACACAATTGAGAAGTTGAACGAAATTTATTGGTTATTTTAAATTTTTGTGGAAATTCAAAAACTGAAAAGTGGGGCGTGCAATATTATTCGGCCCCTTTAACTTAATACTTTGTTGCACCACCTTTTGATGTGATTACAGCTGCAAGTCGCTTGGGGTATGTCTCTATCAGTTTTGTACATCGAGAGATGGAAATTGTTGCCCATTCTTCCTTGGCAAACAGCTCGAGCTCAGTTTGATGGAGATCGTTTGTGAACAGCAGTTTTCATCTCTTTCCACAGATTCTCGATTGGATTGAGGTCTGGACTTTGACTTGGCCATTCTAACACCTGGATACATTTTTTTGTGAACCATTCCATTGTAGATTTTGCTTTACATTTGGGATCATTGTCTTGTTGGAATACAAATCTCCGTCCCAGTCTCAGGTCTTTTGCAGACTCCAACAGGTTTTCTTCAAGAATGGTCCTGTATTTAGCTCCATCCATCTTCCCATCAATTTTAACCATCTTCTCTCTCCCTGCTGAAGAAAAGCAGGCCCAAACCATGATGCTGCCACCACCATGTTTGACAGTGGGGATGGTGTGTTCAGGGTGATGAGCTGTGTTGCCTTTATGCCAAACATATCGGTTGGCATTGTTGCCAAAATGTTCAATTTTGGTTTCATCTGACCAGAGCACCTTCTTCCACATGTTTGGTGTGTCTCCCAGGTGGCTTGTTGCAAACTCTAAATGACACTTTTTATGGATATCTTTGAGAAATGTCTTTCTTCTTGCCAATCTACCATAAAGGCCAGATTTATGCAGTGTATGACTGATTGTTGTCCTATGGACAGACTGTCCCACCTCAGCTGTAGATATCTGCAGTTCATCCAGAGTGATCATGGGCCTCTTGGCTGCATCTCTGATCAGTCTTCTCATTGTTTGAGATGAAAGTTTAGAGGGACGGCCGAGTCTTGGTAGATTTGCAGTGGTATGATACTCCTTCCATTTCAATATGATCGCTTGCACAGTGCTCCTTGGGATGTTTAAAGTTTTGGAAATCATTTTGTATCCAAATCCGGCTTTAAACTTCTCCATAACAGTACCACGGACCTGCCTGTTGTGTTCCTTGGTCTTCATGATGCTCTGAACCCTGAGACTATCACAGAGCAGGTGCATTTATACGGAGACTTGATTACACACAGGTGGATTATATTTATCATCATTAGGCATTTAGGACAACATTGGATCATTCAGAGATCCACAATGAACTTCTGGAGTGAGTTTGTTGCACTGAAAGTAAAGGGGCCAAATAATATTGCACGCCCCACTTTTCAGTTTTTGAATTTCCACAAAAATCTACTACATATTTGTTTAAGGGTCACTTCCATCTTTCTGTCTGTCCTTCTGTCTGTCTGTCTGTCACAGATATTCATTGGTCGCGGCCTCTGTCTGTCATGGAAATGCAAGTTGCTGATTGGTCTCGCCAGCTGCCTGTCATGGCTGCAGCGACGGCCACTGTCCGATTAGTCCCTCCCTACTCCCCTGCAGTCAGTGCCCGGCGCCCGCTCCATACTCCCCGCAGTCAGCTCCCGCTCCATACTCCCCTCCAGTCACCGCTCACACACGGTTAATGCCAGCGGTAACGGACTGCGTTATGCCGCGGGTAACTCACTCCGTTACCGCCGCTTTTATTCCTGTGTAACCAAGCTTTTACTATCGATGCTGCCTAAGCAACATCAATAGTAAAAAGATCTAATGTTAAAAATAATAATTAAAAAAACCTGCTATTCTCACCTTCCGCAGTCCGACGATCGCTCGCGCCTGCCGCCAGCTTCCGTTCCCAGAGATGCGTTGCGAAATTATCCATAAGACTTAGCGGTCTCGCAAGACCGCTAAGTGATCTGGGTAATTTCGCAATGCATCCTGGGAACAAAAGATGGCGGCAGCCGCGCGCGCATCGCCAGAGGTTTGCTGGATCTACGATGGATCCTGCCGGCGGAAGAGTAACTAACTCACTTAAAATAACTTTTTTATATTAATTATTTTTTTTTTAACAGGGATATGGTGCCCACACTGCTAAATACTATGTGGGCTGTGTTAGATTCCACGTGGCTGCTATATACTACCTGGCCAGTGTTAGATACTATGTGGGCTGTGTTCTATACTGCGTGGGCTGCGTTATATACTACATGGCTGCTATATACTACATGGGCAGTGTTATATACTCTGTGGCTGTGTTCTATGCTGAGTGCTATATACTACGTGGCTGCTATATACTGTGTGGGCTATGTTATATACTACATGGGCTGTGTTATTTACTGTGTGGTCTATATTAACGCATCGGGTATTCTACAATATGTATGTATATAGCAGCCAAATGGTATATACAACAAGCCACTGTTCAGCAGGCTCCTTATTATCAGGGGCAGCTTATTATAATGACAGGTAATATCTCTATACACAGTTAATAATGCAGAATACACCATTTATAAAACAGTGCCTTGCGAAAGTATTTGGCCCCCTGGAGCTTTTCAACCTTTTCCCACATATCATGTTTCAAACATAAAGTTACCAAATGTGTAGGTTTTAGGTTTATACAATCTGAATATATCAATTTTGAACTGAATTAATGCTATATAGATTATATTCATAGAATTGAGATATTCTGCGCACAAATGAGCAAATTTGGGTGTTAACGTCTGCAAATAAAGGAAACACCCATTAATGGGATCCTACATTATAAAATGTTACCTTACTTCTCCTTTGCTAAAACCTACAAAATTAAAGGCCAAGTAGGGTCCAGCTGAAGACAAATGGGAGGAGTGTTCAGCCAAACATGGAAACAGTCACTACCCCCAAATTTATGCTACAAAACAAAAATCCAAACAGCACCACCCTACAAAATAAGTCAAATGTGAACAGGTACAAGCTGCTGTGATTTCAGTAATATACACATGCAACAGTTTTGTGATTTTTTAATATATGAATTTTGAACTGCATTACTGCTACATAAAGGGGCTTAAAGGCCCCCTATACACAGTGGTGTAACTAGAGTCTGATGGGCCCCAGTGCAAGATTTGGACTTGCCCCCCCCATCCTGATATGTATATACGTCCTCCAGCCTGGTATATACTGTATATCCCCCTTCCTCCTTTATATGTCCCTTATCCCGGGCCCCATCCTGATATATATAAATTCCCCATCCTGGTAATATGTCCCTTATCCTGGGCCCCATCCTGGTAATATGTCCCTTATCCTGGTATATGTCCCTGATCCTGGTCCCCATGCTGGTCTATGTTCCCCGTTCTGACGCTGTTCTGTAACAATGTAGAAAAAAAAATAAACCATTATACTCACCTTCCCTCCGTTCACCAGCCGTGCGGCATTCTCTTCTCATACCAGCAGCTGACTTTAGCGTGCAAGCGACAGGAGTGACTGATGTCACTGCCATGCGCCCCCAGTCACGTGTACGTCAGCTGCTAGTCTCTGATTGGCCGCAGCATGTATTGCCATGCAGAGACCCATCAGGTCTGAGCAAAGCAATAAACTTCAAATGGTTGTGCGTGTAAGGACGCACATCCAGTTGAAGTTTCTGGTGGTGTCGGCAGCCCGCTCACCTGCACTGGCCACCACCTGCATGGGCCTGGTCACATTTGCGACCTTTGTGGCTGTGATCATAAGCCCCTGCCTATACATATTAGATGAAAGTCCCTGATTCGTGGAGAGAACTTGGAATTTAAGCTCTTGATCATTTTGTTTTCAAGAATAAGTAGAACGTTTGGCTGACAGCTACCTTTTGAGCATGATCTGCTTAAGTGTCATACTGAGAATTTTGGTCTTGGACTATGTGAATAACGGATGCTCCTCCTTAGTGTAAATGGATGCTACAAAGGACGCATGGTCAGTTGCCAGGTTTATTGTCATTAGTGACTTAGCAGTTGCAGACAAGTTTGGAGACGACAGGGCATCGTATACAAGTGGCTGGTACAGCCGGTAGGCTTTGCTGCTGTAGGAAGTCTGACTCTCTAGACTCATATTGGCCTTTTTAGGTCAATTCATTTTAAGCAAAAGTCAGTAGCCAACCTGAGATGAATCCTATTTAACCTCTCTAGATACTGGAGAGAGTTGAGCTAAAGTATTCCTTTATGGCCTAGCTATTGAAGTGAATCTGTCATGTCTAGAAATTCTAATTTTCCGCAGATATAGGCACAATAGCAGGTAAATAGCATTTCATTCCTATCGAGCTGGCTTACTGGAGCAGCGCCTACAGGGAAAAAAATTAAGTTTTACTTTCCCTGCAGCAGCTCACTTCCATTCATTGGAGTGGTGCAGGGAGTGGATACAGTCACTGCTCACTACATAGTGAGTCTCTGTAATCCCTCCCCGGCACAGTTATTGACTGCTAGCCCTGCAGCCTGTGATAGTGAGCTTGCAGAGCAGACTGCCAGTCAAAGTGCCAGATTGATTATACCCTCGCTCACTATGTACTGAGTGTTGACTGTAACCACTCCCTGCACCACCCTGATGACTGGATGTGGGTGGCCGCAGGGAGAATAGAACTTCACTTTCTTCCTATAGCCGCTGCTCCAGTAAGCCGGTTACACAGAGTTTAAACCCTCTCAGCTGTGAGCCCTTAGGTGCACATAAATTCAAAGCCATGAGTCTGACCAGACGTGTCTGACCATCTTTGAAATTCCATCTTTTAGATTACAGATTTTTAATTACTATGAATTAGACTAGAATTGGACCGGAATTGACTGGAAGGTAAAAGAATAGAAAAGTACTATAATGTTTCATTTTCTTTTAACATTCACCCCCATACTACTTTATTTCTTCCTATTTCCTGTAATCCCTCCACCCAGTAAGGAACTAGTCATTTCTACCTCCATCCTCCCCAGCCACCTCACCTCCTCCACAGAACTATTCCCCCACATACAATCCTTTCTCTCCAGGCACACACGGACACATCATGACCTATCCAGCTCACACCTTCTAACACTCTGTCTACAGCTCCTCATTGCTGGCGACATATCCCCAAATCCTGGCCCTCCTCATCACATCCCCACACTCATTTCTAATCCCCTGCCACGATCCTCTACACGTCTTCGCAACCACAGTAACCTCATACCCATTCATCCAGCCCCCAATTTCCCTACCTGGAGCACTATGGAATGCACGCTCTGTCTGCAATAAACTGTCATTTATCCATGACCTCTTAATCAATAACAAACTCTCCTTCCTCGGTATCACTGAAACCTGGCTTACCCCCTCTGACTCAGCCTCTCCAGCCGCTCTTTCCCATGGTGGATTCCACCTCTCTCACACCCCTCGCCCCAGCAACAAATGTGATGGAGGGGTTGGCTTGCTCCTGTCCGATACCTGCTCCGTTACCCCAATTCCACTACCACCCTCTGCTACTCTTCCCTCGTTCGAGGTGCACTCCATCCGCATCTACTCCCCCTCCAATCTCCAGCTGGCTGTCATCTCCTGCCCCCTAGAACTAGCCATCTCCACCTTTCTTGACCACTTCACCACCTGGCTACTTCATTTCCTCTCAGCCGACTTCCCCACTATCATCATGGGTGACTTTAATATCCCCATTGACACTTCCACCTCAGCCGCCTCTAAACTTTTATCGCTCACTGTCTCTTTTGGTCTCACTCAATGGTCATCTGCAGCCACCCATAAAGATGGCCACACATTGGACCTCATCTTCACCCGCCTCTGTTCCCTTACTAATCTCACTAACTCACTCCTTCCCCGTCTGACCACAACCTACTGACATTTTCTTCTCTCTCCCCTCCTAGCACGCAACTTCCACTCCACAAGCTCACTCACCCTCACAGAAATCTCAAATACCTCAATTTACAATCACTCTCTGAGTCCCTTCTCCCTCTTACAGACATAGCTTCCTTCCATGACAAAGATGCTGCTGCCTCTAGTTATAACACCACAATAACAGCAATACTCGATTCGGTCGCCCCACTCATTCATAGCAAAACTCATAGAATCAACAGGCAGCCCTGGCTAACCAGCCTGGCCAAAGAACTGAGACGGGCTTCCAGGATCGCTGAACGGCGATGGAAGAGATCTCGTTCTGCTGAGCACTTCACTGCATACAAGCAGTCCCTCACCAGCTTCAAGTCCACGCTCACTGTGTTATGGACCTGGTGGTTAGGAGCACCCGAAACGACCTGATGGTTAAACTAACAAAGGACAAGCTCTGGGAAGTGGGAGCTCTGCTGACCGCAACCCCTAATCCTATCACACACACTAAAAATAGCCGTGGAGCGTACCTAACACTCCTTAGACGCCTCTTCACAGCCTAAGAGCTAAATAGCCCTAGAGATAGAAAACAAAGCCTACCTTGCCTCAGAGAAATTCCCCCCAAAAAAAGGCAGCCCCCCACATATATTGACTGTGAGTTAAGATGAAAGTCACAAACACAGAAATGAAACAGGTTTCAGCAAAGGGAGGCCAGACTTACTAAACAGACTGAGGATAGGAAAGGTAACTTTGTGGTCAGCACAAAAAACTACAAAAAGACCACGCAGAGTGTGCAAAAAGACCTCCGCACCGACTCATGGTGTGGAGGTGCCACTCTGCATCCCAGAGCTTCCAGCTAGCAAGGCAAAATCATGATAGCAAGCTGGACAAGAAAACAATGAACAAATAATTAACTAGCAGGGACTTAGCTTCTGCTGGAGTAGACAGGTCACCAGAAAGATCCAAGAGCGAACTGAACCAGTACAAGAACATTGACAGCTGGCATGGAGTAACGATCTGAGTGGAGTTAAATAGAGCAGCCAGCCAATGAATAAACTAAGTCACCTGTGGAAGGAACCTCAGAAGCAGCAGCTCCACTCACAGCCACCAGAGGGAGTCCATGGACAGAACTCGCCGAAGTACCATTCATGACCAGAGGAGAGAGTTCGATAACAGAATTCAAAACAGTACCCCTCCCTTGAGGAGGGGTCACCGAACCCTCACCAGAGCCCCCAGGCCGATCAGGACGAGCCAAATGAAAGGCACGAACTAGATCGGCAGCATGAACATCAGAGGCAAAAACCCAGGAATTATCTTCCTGACCATAACCCTTCCACTTGACCAGGTACTGGAGTTTCCGTCTCGAAATACGAGAATCCAAAATCTTCTCCACCACATACTCCAACTCCCCCTCAACCAACATCGGGGCAGGAGGATCAACGGAGGGAACCATAGGCGCCACGTATCTCCGCAATAACGACCTATGGAACACATTATGGATGGAAAAAGAAGCTGGAAGGGCCAAACGAAATGACACAGGATTGAGAACTTCAGAAATCTTATACGGACCAATGAAACGAGGCTTAAACTTAGGAGAGGAAACCTTCGTAGGAACATAACGAGACGACAACCAAACCAAACCCCCAACACGAAGTCGGGGACCAACATAGCGCCGGCAGTTAGCGAAACGTTGAGCCTTCTCCTGGGACAATGTCAAATTGTCCACCACATGAGTCCAAATCTGCTGCAACCTGTCCACCACAATATCCACACCAGGACAGTCCGAAGGCTCAACCTGCCCTGAAGAGAAACGAGGATGGAAACCAGAATTACAGAAAAAAGGCGAAACCAAAGTAGCCGAGCTGGCCCGATTATTAAGGGCGAACTCAGCCAAAGGCAAGAAGGACACCCAATCATCCTGATCAGCAGAAACAAAGCATCTCAGATATGTTTCCAACGTCTGATTAGTTCGTTCGGTTTGGCCATTAGTCTGAGGATGGAAAGCCGAAGAAAAAGACAAATCAATGCCCATCTTAGCACAAAAGGACCGCCAAAACCTCGAAACAAACTGGGAACCTCTGTCTGAGACGATGTTCTCCGGAATGCCATGCAAACGAACCACATGCTGGAAAAACAATGGCACCAAATCAGAGGAGGAAGGCAATTTAGACAAGGGTACCAAATGGACCATCTTAGAGAAGCGATCACAAACCACCCAAATGACCGACATCTTTTGAGAGACAGGGAGATCTGAAATAAAATCCATGGAAATATGTGTCCAGGGCCTTTTTGGGACCGGCAACGGCAAAAGCAACCCACTGGCACGAAAACAGCAGGGCTTAGCCCAAGCACAAGTCCCACAGGACTGCACAAAAGAACGCACATCCCGTGACAAACAAGGCCACCAAAAGGATCTAGCCACCAAATCTCTGGTACCAAAGATTCCAGGATGACCAGCCAACACTGAACAATGAACCTCAGAGATAACTCTACTAGTCCATCTATCAGGGACAAACAGTTTCTCCGCTGGACAACGGTCCGGTCTATCAGCCTGAAACTTCTGCAGAACCCGCCGCAAATCAGGGGAGATGGCAGACAAAATTACCCCCTCTTTGAGAATACCCGCCGGCTCAGGAACACCCGGAGAGTCAGGCACAAAACTCCTTGACAGGGCATCAGCCTTCACATTCTTAGAGCCCGGAAGGTACGAAACCACAAAATCAAAATGGGAGAAAAACAGCGACCATCGAGCCTGTCTAGGATTCAACCGTTTGGCAGACTCGAGATAAGTCAAATTCTTGTGATCCGTCAAGACCACAACGCGATGCTTGGCTCCTTCAAGCCAATGTCGCCACTCCTCGAATGGCCACTTCATGGCCAACAACTCTCGATTGCCAACATCATAATTGCGCTCAGCAGGCGAGAACTTTCTAGAAAAGAAGGCACATGGTTTCATCACCGAGCCATCAGAACTACTTTGCGACAAAACAGCCCCTGCTCCAATCTCAGAAGCATCAACCTCGACCTGAAACAGGGGCGAAACATCTGGCTGGCACAACACAGGAGCAGAAGAAAAACGACACTTCAACTCCTGAAAAGCCTCTACAGCCGCAGAGGACCAATTGACCACATCAGCACCTTTCTTGGTCAAATCAGTCAACGGTTTAGCAACACTAGAAAAATTAGCGATGAAGCGACGGTAAAAATTAGCAAAGCCCAGGAACTTCTGCAGGCTCTTCACAGATGTCGGCTGAGTCCAATCATAAATGGCCTGAACTTTAACAGGGTCCATCTCGATAGTAGAAGGGGAAAAAATGAAACCCAAAAATGAAACCTTCTGAACTCCAAAGAGACATTTTGACCCCTTCACAAACAAGGAATTCGCGCGAAGGACCTGGAACACCATTCTGACCTGCTTCACATGAGACTCCCAATCATCCGAAAAGACCAAAATATCATCCAAATATACAATCATGAATCTATCCAGGTACTTTCAGAAGATGTCATGCACAAAGGACTGAAACACAGATGGAGCATTAGAAAGCCCGAATGGCATAACCAGGTACTCAAAATGGCCCTCGGGCGTATTAAATGCTGTTTTCCATTCATCGCCCTGTTTAATATGCACAAGATTATACGCCCCTCGAAGATCTATCTTGGTGAACCAACTAGCTCCCTTAATCCGAGCAAACAAATCAGACAGCAGCGGCAAAGGGTACTGAAATTTTACTGTGATCTTATTAAGAAGGCGGTAATCAATACAAGGTCTCAAAGAACCATCCTTCTTGGCCACAAAAAAGAACCCTGCTCCCAACGGTGATGACGACGGGCGAATATGGCCTTTCTCCAAGGATTCCTTTATATAACTCCACATAGCGGCGTGCTCTGGCACAGATAAATTGAACAGTCAGCCCTTAGGAAACTTACTACCAGGAATCAAATTAATAGCACAATCGCAATCCCTATGAGGAGGTAGGGCACTGGATTTGGGCTCATCAAATACATCCCGGTAATCCGACAAAAACTCAGGGACTTCAGAAGGAGTGGAAGGCGAAATTGACAGCAATGGAACATCACCATGTACCCCTTGACAACCCCAGCTGGACACAGACATAGATTTCCAATCCAATACTGGATTATGGACCTGTCGCCATGGCAACCCCAAAACGACCACATCATGCAGATTATGCAACACCAAAAAGCGAATATCCTCCTGATGTGCAGGAGCCATGCATATGGTCAATTGAGTCCAGTACTGAGGCTTATTCTTGGCCAAAGGCGTAGCATCAATTCCTCTCAATGGAATAGGATACTGCAAGGGCTCCAAGAAAAAACCACAGCGCCTGGCAAACTCCAAGTCCATCAAATTCAGGGCAGCGCCTGAATCTACAAATGCCATAACAGAATAGGACGACAAAGAGCAAATCAGAGTAACGGACAAAAGAAATTTAGACTGTACCGTACCAATAGTGGCAGACCTAGCGAACCGCTTAGTGCGCTTAGGACAATCGGAGATAGCATGAGTGGAATCTCCACAGTAAAAACACAGCCCATTCCAACGTCTGTGTTCTTGCCGTTCAGCTCTGGTCAAAGTCCTATCACATTGCATAGGCTCAGGCCTATGCTCAGAGAATACCGCCAAATGGTGCACAGCTTTGCGCTCACGCAAGCGCCGATCGATCTGAATGGCCAAGGACATAGACTCATTCAGACCAGCAGGCGTGGGAAATCCCACCATGACATCCTTAAGGGCTTCAGAAAGACCCTTTCTGAAAATTGCCGCCAGGGCACACTCATTCCACTGAGTAAGCACAGACCACTTTCTAAACTTCTGACAATATACCTCCGCTTCATCCTGACCCTGACACAAAGCCAGCAAGATTTTCTCTGCCTGATCCACTGAATTAGGTTCATCATAAAGCAATCCAAGCGCCAGAAAAAACGCATCTACATCACGCAATGCAGGATCTCCTGGCGCAAGGGAAAATGCCCAGTCTTGAGGGTCTCCACGCAACAAAGAAATAATGATTTTTACTTGTTGAACGGGGTCACCAGAGGAGCGGGGTTTCAAAGCAAGAAACAGTTTACAATTATTTTTGAAATTCAAGAACTTAGATCTATCCCCAGAAAACAAATCAGGAATCGGAATTCTAGGCTCTAACATCGGATTCTGAACTACAAAATCTTGAATGTTTTGTACCCTTGCAGTGAGATGATCCACACAAGAGGACAGACCTTGAATGTCCAGAGCTACACCTGTGTCCTGAACCACCCAGAGGTTTAGGGGAAAAGAAAGACAAAACACACTGCAGAGAAAAAAAAATGGTCTCAGAACTTCTCTTATCCCTCTATTGAGATGCATTAACACTTTGGGCCAGCTGTACTGTTATGGACCTGGTGGTTAGGAGCACCCGAAACGACCTGATGGTTAAACTAACAAAGGACAAGCTCTGGGAAGTGGGAGCTCTGCTGACTGCAACCCCTAATCCTATCACACACACTAAAAATAGCCGTGGAGCGTACCTAACACACCCTAGACGCCTCTTCACAGCCTAAGAGCTAACTAGCCCTAGAGATAGAAAATAAAGCCTACCTTGCCTCAGAGAAATTCCCCAAAGAAAAAGGCAGCCCCCCACATATATTGACTGTGAGTTAAGATGAAAGTCACAAACACAGAAATGAAACAGGTTTCAGTAAAGGGAGGCCAGACTTACTAAACAGACTGAGGATAGGAAAGGTAACTTTGCGGTCAGCACAAAAAACTACAAAAAGACCACGCAGAGTGTGCAAAAAGACCTCCGCACCGACTCACGGTGCGGAGGTGCCACTCTGCATCCCAGAGCTTCCAGCTAGCAAGGCAAAATCATGATAGCAAGCTGGATAAGAAAACAATGAACAAATAATTAACTAGCAGGGACTTAGCTTCTGCTGGAGTAGACAGGTCACCAGAAAGATCCAATAGCGAACTGAACCAGTACAAGAACATTGACAGCTGGCATGGAGTAACGATCTGAGTGGAGTTAAATAGAGCAGCCAGCCAATGAATAAACTAAGTCACCTGTGGAAGGAACCTCAGAAGCAGCAGCTCCACTCACAGCCACCAGAGGGAGTCCATGGACAGAACTCGCCGAAGTACCATTCATGACCACAGGAGGGAGTTCGATAACAGAATTCACAACATCACTGCCACAAAACAAACTTACTTCTCATCTCTCATATCCTCCCTGACTCACAACCCTAAACAGCTCTTCAACACTTTCAATTCTCTACTCCGTCCCCAGAATCTCCTCCCTCCCCTCTCATTTCAGCTGAAGAATTTGCCTCTTTCTTTAAGCAGAAGATAGATAACATCAGAAAAAGCTTTGGCCCGCAGCCCCCAATGCCCCTCCTCTTGACTTCTCAGCCCTGTTCCAAAGCCAACTTCTCCGATCAGCTCTCCATCCTTCTATCAAGATCACATCTCACCACTTGCACCCTTGACCCGCTCCCGTCCCACTTCATCCCTAACCTCGCAAAAGTCTTCATCCCAACCCTAACACAACTCTTCAACCTCTCACTTACAAACGATGTCTTCCCCTCATCCTTCAAACATGCATCAATCACACCTATCCTCAAAAAACCCTCCCTCGTCCTGTCCTCTGTGTCCAGCTATCGCCCGATATCCCTTCTCCCTTATGCCTCAAAGCTACTGGAACAGCATGTCCATCTTGAACTGTCCTCCCACCTCTCCTCCTGTTCCCTCTTTGACCGGTTACAATCTGGCTTCCGAACACATCACTCAACTGAAACTGCCCTAACTAAAGTGACCAATGACCTACTAACCACCAAGAGCAAGCGACACTACTCTGTCCTCCTCCTCCTGGACCTGTTTTCTGCCTTTGACACTGTGAACCACTCCCTCCTGTTACAGATTCTCTCATCTCTTGGCATCACAGACTTGGCCCTATCCTGGATCTCATCATATCTAACAGACCGGACATTCAGTGTCTCCCTCTCCCACACCACCTCCTCATCTCGCCCCCTGTCTGTCGGTGTTCCCCAAGGCTCAGTTCTAGGACCCCTACTCTTCTCCATCTATACCTTCGGCCTGGGACAGCTCATAGAATCCCACGGTTTACAATATCATCTCTACGCTGATGACACGCAGATCTACCTATCTGGACCCGACCTCACTTCCTTACTGACCAAAATCCCACAATGTCTGTCTGCTATTTCATCCTTCTTTTCTGCTCGTTTTCTAAAAACTGAACATGGACAAAACAGAATTCATCATCTTTCCCCCACCTCACTCTACCCCTCCACCCGACCTATCCATCAATGTCAATGGCTGCTCACTTTACCCGGTCCCGCACGCCCGGTCCCTGGGGGTGATCCTTGACTCTGTCCTCTCTTTCAAGTCACATATCGAAGCCCTTGCCTCCTCTTGCCGATTCCAACTCAAAAACATTTCCCGGATCAGTGCATTCCTTGACCATGAAACCACAAAAACACTAGTACATGCCCTCGACTACTGCAACCTCCTACTCTTTGGCCTCCCCTCTAGCACTCTGGCACCACTCCAATCCATCCTAAACTCTGCTGCCCGACTAATCCACCTGTCTCCCCATTACTTCCAAGCTTCTCCTCTCTGCCAGGCCCTTCACTGGTTTCCTATTGCCCAGAGGCTACAGTTCAAAACACTAACAATGACATACAAAGCCATTCACAATCTGACTCCTCCATACATCTGTGACATGGTCTCCTGTTACCTACCTACACGCAACCTTCATCATCTCATGATCTCCTTCTCTACTCCTCTCTTATCTCTTCCTCACACAACCGTATCCAAGACTTCTACCGTGCTTCCCCTATACTCTGGAACTCTCTACCCCAACACATCAGGCTCTCACCTACCACGGAAACCTTCAAAAGGAACCTGAAGACCCACCTCTTCCGACAAGCCTACAACCTGCAGTGATCCCCAGTATACTGAACCGCCACATGACCAGCTCTACCCTCACCTAGTGTATCCTCACGCATCCTCTGTAGACTGTGAGCCCTCGCGGGCAGGCTCCTCTCTCCTCCTGTACTTGTGTGTGCCTTGTTTTACTCATGTTTATTGTACTTGTCTATATTTGCCCCGTTCATATGTAAAGCGCCATGGAATAAATGGCGCTATAAAAATGAATAATAATAATAATAACTCTATTTACTTGCAGATTACAGTTAGATCCATTTCTGGATATGACAAATTCCCATTGACACATTGCAACACTTAATATGGTGACATGGTGCCGCATTGTGACCTGCAACATATAAAAAGTTGCAAATATTTCCAAATGTTTTCTATGGCTGGTCACAAGTCACATGTGGCACACTTACCATAGACTTCAATGCAGGAGACGTGACTCCCATGCAACTTATTTACGGCAAAATCAGAGCTCTAGGATAGTCGTCGACTGCAAGTTGCAGAGAAGCTGCACAGGTGTTTTTCTTGTCTGACTATCTAAGAATTGCTGTCGCGTGACACATGTCTCCTAGGCTAAAGGGATTTCGGTAGAGATTTTGTCATCCCACTTGGTGGCTTTCGGCTACATCTTGGATCAGATCTAAGAAGCCTCAGCAACTGTTTAGTTGCCATTTGCCCACTCCATGCACAGAATTTGCTTTGCCAAAATCTGCGAACGTTGGGGAACAAAAGTATTTTCAAAAAGACTAATGCCACCAAAAAGGAGTCTCGCGACCATCGGTGGTGATCCACTAGGCTGCACTCCTCTGCTCCTCGCTCAGAAGAAATCTGGTCTCGTTCTTTGCTCTCTAAGCACTGACCTCAGCCCTCCTATATCCTCATACCCTTCAGCTTTTCATCTCTGCCGCCAAAACCAAAGATTGCCAGCCGCTGCTACATGTGCACCAGAGCCAAGTTCGGCAAATGTAGCAAAATGTCCTATCACAGATTTTCCTATGTGGCCATAATGTGGATATTTTCCAAGAAGACAAGTCATGCGAGGTCAGTTTTAGAGGTTGGAAAACTGCTCAAGGCAGTAACCTGCTTTATGTATGGCAGTATGGACTCGGTATGGTGGTATTATTTCAGGCGTTGTATGGCACTATTTCTAGGCACTGAATGGGAGCTTTGTTTGGACAGTGGATATCGGTATTGTATGAGCATTGTCTGCTAATATTTTTTAGCTACACTATGTAGGGAAAATAAGTAAGAATGAAACTAAATCTCATCCCAGCACAAGCCATCGAATTTCAAGTTAGAGGGATTGTCTGTTTTCTGAGACGTTCACTCCCCAGGCGCGGTTTGTTTAAAACAACATACAAGCTATGTTTTCTTCACGTCTCTGGGTCCACCGATAAGTTTACGATGCAACTCCCGGGGTCTGTTATTGCTTAGAGAGCTGACATAAAGTCAATGGCGCTGCAGCCAATCAGTGAGCTCAGCAGCTCTGCCCGAGTAGACGGTATGAGCCATTGATTGCCCGCAGCATTGTTAAAGTAGTGTGATGTTAGCGCTGTAAGCTATAAGTGACACTGGAAGTGGCAATGAAGTATAAGCACTGGACCCAGTAAGGGTGAGTAAGGTACAGCTTTGATGTTAAAACAGAACTGCAGCTGAAGAACAGGGGTGTTGTCAAAACTGAAAACCCTCTGTCTACATTTTATATAGTTAGATAGATAGATAGATAGATAGACAGACAGACAGACCATAAGATGCCTATATAGTACCTCCATACATACCGTAGTAGTACTAATATTAAGTGCCTGCATGACGCAATGTTTGTCTATTGAATTATCTAACCTCAGATACCGGTGTTCTGTGAAGACCAATAGTTTGATGACACACTAAGCTCTGCTATATCTGAGCATTTTTTGTAAATGCAAGAATGCGATATTATTGCATTGTGTCCTGTGGGTCCTTTTTGGTGCAAAGTCCCACGCCTGCCATAAAGTTTCTTTCCACATGCAAATATCTTTAGTTTCAAAACCATCATGTGCCTGCCTATGTATTGAATGGGTTAATCTCCTCTCCCCCTGGGGTTTCGGCAGCATAGACAGACATTCCTCTCCTCCTCCCTAACATCCTCTTCCTCCTCCATCCCTTTCTCCCACCCCTGGCTGCTGCCCCCTCGCCTCCTCCTTTCTCCCTCAGTCCTGGGTGAGGAGAAGCAGGGAAACACTGGGCCATGAAGAGTGGGATCCTACTAGCCCTTGTTGCCCTACTCCCCCTGTGGTGCCAGGCTCAAGAGACTGAAGAACAGCGGTCCTGTGATGGGGCATTTGATCTGTACTTCATTCTTGACAAGTGAGTGTCTAGAAGGGGAATTTGAGGGGAAGGCAGGCATGTGGGATGCAACAAAGGCAGAGTTTGCAAGAAATGGGCTAAGTTTTGTCTTAAGAGAGTGGAGCAGAGTGCATACAAGGTTAAGAGCCACGCCATGGACCCTCACTTCTCTATCCGCTTACTTCACTGGTCTAAATTCTTAAATGTCCTGAGTTTTTTGACTTGTCTATTCACTTTATGGAAAAACCTGAATGTCATGTGCCATTACTGCCATCAAACTTATTGTTCAGGGGCGTTGCTGTCCAAGTTGTTGGCATGCCATACTGGGGGGCAAATGCCCCACCAGTTCCCACACCCCTATATTTGAGGGCTCTCAATGATACCTTGAACTAACATGTAATATGTAGTAAGATGTGTACAATCCCTTTATCAATGGGATTTATGTTTGGCTGAAAACAAAAGTATTTGCCCCCCCTGAACCTCAGCCTACATTGACATACAGGTTTATGTTTAATATTTCAAGAAGCTTTACTTTCTGTGTACTTAAGAATAATGGAATAACCGGTGAAGGTCTCTGGAGGTTCCATTATGTGAAGCACTTTCAGTGGCTTTCCTGCTACTGGTCAGGCCCATGGTCTATCAATACTGCGGCCCTCCCTGGGTATAATTCAGACTGGGCATAAGAAGCACATGAGCTGGGACCTAGATTTTGTGCAGAACATGTGACAGACGGACACATCGCTTGATAAGACTTGCCATGAAGTGCCTCAGGTGTTGCATGACTGCTCTGTGCACATGGTTGCTTGTTGTGGCCCATTGACGTGTTCACATTGCACACGGCTGACCATTTGGTGACAGTGTGCTTTGTAGTGAGACTGGCTGGAGGATCCATGCTGAGGTGGTCTCAGGAAAGGCTGCATAAAACTCTCTTTGTTAGGTTTCTGTAGCAGTGACCTGATGCTGCGTCAGCGCCTGAGCTGCGGTGTATGTGTGTTTACAGACAACTTCAGAAACCGCTAACACACAGACACACACATAACACAGAGACTAAACTACACAAATACAGATTCGCAAGGCCGCACCATACACAGACACACACAGACACGTACACATAACACAGAGACTAAACTACACAAATACAGACACGCAAAGCCGCACCATACACAGACACAGACAGACACACACATAACACAGAGACTAAACTACACAAATACAGACACACAAGGCCGCACCATACACAGACACACACACACAGACACACACATAACACAGAGACTAAACTACACAAATACAGATTCGCAAGGCCGCACCATACACAGACACACACAGACACGTACACATAACACAGAGACTAAACTACACAAATACAGACACGCAAAGCCGCACCATACACAGACACAGACAGACACACACATAACACAGAGACTAAACTACACAAATACAGACACACAAGGCCGCACCATACACAGACACACACACACAGACACACACATAACACAGAGACTAAACTACACAAATACAGACACGCAAAGCCGCACCATACACAGACTCACACAGATTCCCACATAACACAGAGACTAAACTACACAAATACAGATTCGCAAGGCCGCACCATACACAGACACACACAGACACGTACACATAACACAGAGACTAAACTACACAAATACAGACACGCAAAGCCGCACCATACACAGACTCACACAGACACACACATAACACAGAGACTAAACTACACAAATACAGATTCACAAGGCCGCACCATACACAGACACACACAGATTCACACATAACACAGAGACTAAACTACACAAATACAGACACGCAAGGCCGCATCATACACAGACACACAGATACACACATAACACAGAGACTAAACTACACAAATACAGATTCGCAAGGCCGCACCATACACAGACACACACAGATTCACACATAACACAGAGACTAAACTACACAAATACAGACACACAAGGCCGCACCATACACAGACACAGACAGACACACACATAACACAGAGACTAAACTACACAAATACAGACACACAAGGCCGCACCATACACAGACACACACAGATTCACACATAACACAGAGACTAATCTACACAAATACAGACACGCAAAGCCGCACCATACACAGACACAGACAGATTCACACATAACACAGAGGCTAAACTACACAAATACAGACACACAAGGCCGCACCATACACAGACACACACAGACACACACATAACACAGAGACTAATCTACACAAATACAGACACGCAAAGCCGCACCATACACAGACACAGACAGACACACACATAACACAGAGACTAAACTACACAAATACAGACACACAAGGCCGCACCATACACAGACACACACACACAGACACACACATAACACAGAGACTAAACTACACAAATACAGACACGCAAGGCCGCACCATACACAGACACACAGATTCACACATAACACAGAGACTAAACTACACAAATACAGACAAGCAAAGCCACATCACACACAGACACAGATACACAGATAGAGACTAAATTCCACAAATACGGACACACATAGCCACATCACACACAGACACACACATTAACATACACACATAATACAGATAGAGACTAAATTACACAAATACAGACAGGCAAAGTCACATCACACACAGACACAGTCAGATACACACATAACACACATAGAAAGATACTAAACTACACAAATACACACAATGCCACATCACTCACAGACACAGTCAGATGGACACATAACACAGATAGAGACTAAATTACACAAATACAGACACAAAACAGCACCACACACAGACACACAGTCAGACACACACATAACACCGATAAAGACTAAATTACACAAATGCACACACACAAAGCAGCACCACACACAGACACACACACACAGTCAGATACACACATAACACAGATACAGACTAAATTACACAAATACAAACACACAAAGCAGCACCACACACAGACACACACAGTCAGATACAAATATAACACAGATAGAGACTACATTACACAAATACAGACACACAAAGCAGCACCACACACACACACACACACAGTCAGATATACACATAACACAGATAGAAGCAGACTGAACTGCACAAATACAGACACACAAAGCCCCACCACACAGTCAGATACACACAGATAGAAACAGACTGAAAAGCACAAATACAGACACACTTATGCACACCACACAGACACACAGTCAGATACAAACAGATAGAAACAGACTGAAATGCACAAATAGAGACACACATATGCATACCACACAGACACACACAGTCACGTACAGATAGAAACGGACTGAACTGCACAAATACAGACACACAAAGCCGCACCACACAGACACACACAGTCAGATACACACAGATAGAAACAGACTGAAATTCACAAACACAGAAACACATATGCACACCACACAGACACATACAGTCACGCACAGATAGAAACGGACTGAACTTCACAAATACAGACAACACAAAGCCGCTCCACACAGATAACACTGCAGATATAGACCCCACATAAACACAGATAAAAGTGCAGATGTACAGACACACATCACAAATGCAGACATACACAGTAAGACATACATACAAAACACATGCACCACACAGACAACCACACAAGTAAAACTTAAAATAAACACATACCAAACAGACACACAGAGCTGCAGTTATACACGCACAACACAGACACACACACAGAAAACTGCAGATGTACAAACACAGAATTGCAGATATACACCGACACACACATTACACAGATACACACACACCACACACAGAAACAACCAGAAGTGAAGATACATACACACACACACACACGCACACACATGCATAGACCCACAGATACATGCAGAAATGTGCAGGCAAGCACACATACCACAGGCACACACACACACAACATACACACTCCTATACACATAAAAAAAAACCTTCAGCTATAAAAGCACACATAATTTCACATCACAGAAATCCAAACACACAGCTAGAGCTACAGATACCCCGAGCCACAGCACACACCCAAACAAAGCGAAGTGCAGACACAGACAGAACAGCACATGCACTCACACATACTTGGCAGGCTGTAAACAGCTCATATACTGAGCACCACTGAAGTTTATCACCACTGAGGAATTAGGACACAAAGAAAATTGATTGGTTTTGCCTGTACTTATGTTACTAGACGCACATCCTGTACAAATCTCAGAATGTAGATATATTGTCTTTATATACATCCTGATACTAAATACAGGGCTTCCTTCTGCTATTCTGTATGGACTGCCTTGTATATTCAAGTCAACACAAAGCCCTAGTAATAGATTCTTACTAAATCCTGTGCATTCCTGAACTAATTAGTATTCCCAAATTAATGGGAGCACTGTCCACTTAAAGAGATTGTCTACTTTGGACGACCCCAGTGCTGTGGCTGCCTTCCATGAGAATGAGCCTATCCTTGCAGATTGCAACTATATTTGGCACTTGTACTAGATCACTTTCAAATTCGAGATTAAAAAGGCAACACCCTCGGTATACTGTACTGTAGAATAAAAAATTAATTGTTGAGGTCACCAAACACCAAGAAATCACTCAATCATGCTATAGGCTCCGTTCACACTGAGGTTTTTTTTCTTAGAAATTCAGAAACCACAAATTTTCAAGCAGAAACCACTTGGGGCAACTTTTTTGGGGAGGTTTTGGAAGCATGTTTTCTTCTGAAGAGCTTCCTAAAGTGGTATTGAAGAGTTTTTGAAGACATTTTTTCCTAAAGGGCTATTTGCAGCCTTTTGATTGGGCAGTGCTTAGTTTAGAGAGGTTTCCTTCAAGGAATGCTTCAAAGAAGTGGCACACATTGTCTTTTTTTAAATGCTTTGAAGGAGTTTTAGAGGAGGTGTTTGGAGAGTTTCTACTCGAAACACATCTGAAACAAACTAAGTTTGAACATTTTGCTGAGTTTTCAGTGCAGAAACTGAGCAGAACTTCCACGTTTTTGAGGAGTTTTGCATTATTGAGGAGGATTTGAAGCGTTTCCACTAAGTTTCCTTTTAGTTTCTAATCCAAAAACCCCTAAAAAAAAATATGTGTGCACATAGCCACTAAGCGGAAACTTCCAAGTTTTTGAAAAGTTTTGATATTTTGATCAGGATTTGGGTATGTGCACATGGCATCATTTAGACTCCGGTGCTCATTTTCCTGAGATGGCTTCTTTGGTGGCCTTGCAGTTGTACCAGTGATGGATCCGCTACTGGAGTCTTTCTCTCTATATTGTGAAGTATAGACAGCAGGGGGCAGCTTCCTAGCCAGCTAATGGATAAGCATATCACTTCTTTTAACCACTTCAGTGTTTCCAAATCATGAAGTTGTTAAAAGAAGTGACATAAGACAAAACGTGCACAGCAATGTAGTTTTGACATTGCTGTGCACTATGTTCATTTTATGGGGCATTTTTGTGTAGTCCACCTGAAAAAGAAGACGTTTGCACATACTCTAATAATGGCGCATTATACCAAAGCACTGACACTAACTGTGCCAACACAATGGTCGACAAGTATGACAATTATTATACTTTTCTTATACCCAGTAAGAAAATTTCTTTAGCTCTATTACTGTAACCTGACACATGGCAAAATAATCTTACGATCAATAGACCATTAGAGTAAGGGTTCATGCAAACATCTGTGCAATTTGGTCTAAGCACAGAACGCTAATGCATGGACTGGCTGCACCGTCATGTATTTCTATGAGGCTGTCACGCTGGGATCGGGAAACCTGCAACCAGTCTGTGCATTGGGTTCCGAGATGGGATAAAGATCCACGGACTTCTGCATGAGCTCTTATTTCCCAATGCTCTAATGTCTTCTAAATAGCACTTGGAAATATTGTGTACTGAGCAACAGTATTATAGCATGGACTGATGCAGCATGGGATGGGCAACAAACATATGACAATGTAATATAATGCAGGTTGGCTAATTAATTATTCAGGAAAACTGTAATGTGGAACTTTAAGGGGTTGTCCAATACTGGGACAACCCCTTCTTGATCTGAATATTTGGCTCAGAAAAAATAAAAAAGCATATACTCACCTCCCATGCCAGTGCCATTCCAGCGGTGTCGGCAGTCACATTCCCAGGGCTTTTGTGAGTTTGCATGACACATGGTGCCCAGCGCCCAATCAGCGCTGGCATCATTGTCCCCACCTTCATAGGAATTGAACATGAAGAGGAAGTCAGAGAAAAGCTGCAGCCCTGGATTCCTCTTCATGTTCAATTCGACAGAAGGTGGGGACAGTGATGCCAGCGCTGATTGAGCCCCTGGCACCACGTGTCATGAAACTGCATGAGAGTCCGCAGACCCCACATGGCCAACACTGCTGTAACGGCACATGAGGTGAGTATAAGCTTTTTTATTTTATTGGGTCAAACATTTGGATTGAGAAGTGATTGTCATAGTAGTGGACAACCCCTTTAACTAGTAGATTATACTGCCGTTTATACTGCACCTAATTTTACCACAAAAAACTGGGAAAACTTATTGACTTAAGTATAAGCCAGATATACATTGTCCTCTCATCCCTATCCTTCTATACATGGCTCCCCATCCCTGTCCTTGTATGCATGGGGTCACGTCCCTGTATGTATGGCTCCCTGTCCCTGTATGCATGGCTTATCCTCATCCTTGTATGCATGGCTCCTTATCACCTATTCTTGTATGCATGGCTCCCATTCCTGTCTTGTGTGCATGGCTCCCCATCCCTGTCCTTGTTTGCATGGAGTCATGTCCCTGTATGCATGGCTCCTCGTCCCTGTATGCATGGTTTATCCTCATCCTTGTATGGATGGCTCCTTATCACTTGTCCTTGTCTGCATGGCTCCCCATCCCTGTCCTTGTTTGCATGGGGTCACGTCCCGGTATGCATCGCTCCATGTCCCTGTATGCATGGCTTATCCTCATCCTTGTAAGCATTGCTCCTTATCACCTATTCTTGTGTGTATGGCTCCCCATCCCTGTCCTTGTTTGCATGGAGCCACGTCCCTGTATGCATGGCTCCTCATCCCTGTATGCATGGCTTATCCTCATCCTTGTATGCATGGCTCCTTATCACCTATTCTTGTATGCATGGCTCCCCATTCCTGTCTTGTGTGCATGGCTCCCCATCCCTGTCCTTGTTTGCATGGAGTCATATCCCTGTATGCATGGCTCCTCGTCCCTGTATGCATGGTTTATCCTCATCCTTGTATGGATGGCTCCTTATCACTTGTCCTTGTCTGCATGGCTCCCCATCCCTGTCCTTGTTTGCATGGGGTCATGTCCCGGTATGCATGGCTCCCTGTCCCTGTATGCATGGCTTATCCTCATCCTTGTATGCATGGCTCCTTAACACCTATTCTTGTATGCATAGTTCCCCTTCCTGTCTTGTGTGCATGGCTCCCCATCCCTGTCCTTGTTTGCATGGAGCCACGTCCCTGTATGCATGGCTCCTCATCCCTGTAAGCATGGCTTATCCTCATCCTTGTATGCATGGCTCCTTATCACCTGTCCTTGTATGCATGGCTCCCCATCCCTGTCTTTGTTTGCATGGGGTCACGTCCCTGTATGCATGGCTCTCTGTCCCTGTATGCATGGCTTATCCTCATCCTTGTATGCATGGCTCCCCATCCCTGTCCTTGTATGCATGGTTCCTATGAATAAAACACATCCTACTTACCTTCCCTGCGCACCTTTGCTGCATCTCTTTATGTGCAAGCAGCTCTTCTGACCGAATGATCATGTGTCCCGGTTCATTAACATAATGAATATTCACTCCACGCCTATGGGAGTGGAAAGAGGCTGCTGGCACCGGAACGAGATGCAGCAAGGGTGTGCAGGGAAGGTAAGTAGGATGTGTGCTGGAAGCCGGCAGCTGTGGCTGTAACTGTGCATGCTATAAGAGAAATGAATATTCACTGCCAGCGAAGTAAATATTCATTTCTCTTTAGCAGTGGGCACAGGCTTTAGCCGCAGCCTCCTGACACTGTGACCTGCTGCTCCGCCCCTCCCCGCCATCTTTCTGGGACAATGACTCGTGTATAAGCCGAGGGGGGTGTTTTCAGCACTACAAAAGTGCTGAAAAACTCGGCTTATACACGAGTATATACAGTATTTAACTAATTTAAATTTTGCTCCAATAAAATGGCGCCGGCATCAGAGCACCCAAAAAAGACCCCCCACATGCCCGCCCCAAAGCACAAGCATCTCATTAACTCAAAACTGCATGCACAGATTAAACAACAACCACAAGATGGATATCTTCAACCAAGGTATCAGGTTAATCAGTGTAACAGCGCCAGCCTGACAATGCCTGTAGTTTACTTAGCAAAATCCTGCCAACAGGATCGCTTTAAAGCACACCAAAATGAACAGTAGAGCCTACCATAAATGTATAACATCCTAAGAAGTGGAGTCACGTATACTGGGCAATATAGTATCAGAGGGTGTGCACCCCCAAAAGCGTATCACTGCCGTCTGGCAGCTTCATCAGCGTCATGTAAAATAACGCCATTTACCTGCAGATGGGGTTAATTTGCAGGTTAATAGCAATCTAAAGCCCTGCGACTGCCGCACAGAAGCCCCGCTGATGGGAGGAAATTAACTTTATTCCCCCCCAACAGATTCGCTCTTTCAGTCTTTCATTCACCGCTCTGTGCATAGAGAGCAGTGGTTGTAACCTGACTGACAGCGGACTCATCATTAGGGTCTCAGGTTCAACCACAACTGTGTGTATGGCGCTGTATGGCCAAATAATAAGGAGAGTGCCATGGCTCCTTCATTGAGCTGATTGGTGGGGGGTACAGGTAGTCACATCTCCCATCAATTCAATAATGATGGCCTGTTCTGAGAATAGGCCATAAATATTATAGTCTTGGAAAACCTTTATCACTGATATTTTAAATTTAATTTAATCCCTGCCCAGGTTGCAAAAAAGCATGGTATAGGGAATAACTTGCTAATCACTGGGAGTCCAGCCACTGAAAAGCGGAATGTTTGCTTGGCTTTCTCCAGCATTTCTATTTACAAAGCAGGGAATGGAGGCTGAGCATGTGCACCTTTGCTATATTCAATTTGGAGCTGGATAGCCCCTTTTTTTAGATTCCTGAGCCCCGATCTTGGGATCTCTAGAAAACTAAACGATAGCACCGACAAGTTATTCACCATCTAATTGATAAAAGATAACCCGCTTGGTTGTGTAAAAATCTTTAATCACATGGACAACTATGGCTTATTACCGCTTGGTTACAGTGGTGATTGAAAGTTTGTGAACCCTTGAGAATTTGCCATGTTTCTTCATAAATTTGACCTAAAACAGCATCACGTTTTCACACAAGTCCTAAAAGTAGATAAAGAAAACCAAATCAAACAAATAAGTCAAAATATTAGACTTTGATATTTTTTAAAGGCGGAAAATAATACAATATGCCATGTTTGTGAGTGGCAAAAGTATGTGACAACAAACGATTAGCAAACAGCAGACGTGCAGCAAAGGTCCTTTTGGGGAGTGGTTTTCTCCTTAAATTCCTGCCATTCAAACCATTGTTGTTCATAGTATCAAGGCTTGGGTTAGGGATTTGATCCGTTGACCTTTTGCTACATGGTTCGTTCCCCTGTCTACTGAGGTATTGCCTTTTCTTCCCTGTCAAAATGCTAATGGTTCCAATTGTCTTTGTTCCCCCTTCTTGGTTTGCTCCTCTCTAGGTGTTTCTCATTTTCCCATTTTGATTTGCCCTATCAAATTCTGGGTTGGGTTTTATACTGTATATTCACCCTTTACTGCACTTCATTGCTGGTTATACTTTAAGGTGGACTTGGGTTTAGGCGTTCTAGCCCTTCAGCTAAAAACCTTGCAGTGAGTCTGTTTGTTTTCCTTCTCAGTTCCTCTTTCTTTCACCTGTTTAGGTTTTCTCAGAGGTTATACTTTTGAATCTTCCTGCACACGTCCCTCTCCTCTTGTTGGCAGTGTATTGCAGCCTCCCCTCCTCAGAGGGTACGAGAAACCCTTGATGGCATTTTAGGGAGCCAGGTCCGAGGTGGTGTTATTGAATTGTGCGACTAGTCTGTTCATGGACCAGTTGGATGTGGTTGCTGCGTCTCCCTGTAGTAGGTTTGCCCTTTTTATGTTACCCATGAGTGAGTGTGTGCTACATTCATATCATTGTATCTCCTGATGGTGGACTCGTGAACATTAACATTAGCTAATGTTAGAGAAGGCATTAGTTGTTTAGAGATGACCTTGGATTCCTTTGTGATTTAGTGGACTATGACACACATTGCTCTATAGTTATCCTTGGTGGTTAACCACTCCTTGGGAGGATAATAATGGTTCTGAATTCCCTCCATTTATACACAATGGCCCCAAAACTGCTTTAAATTGCATTGAAACTTGACAAAATTTTGTGCAGCTCAGAATTGTGCAACTTTTGGTGTTCCAGTTTCTCCCAGCTCCACCAAGATGGGTGGGTAAATGAAGCCACAGCTCCTCTAATTCATGACACTCTGTGACGTTCTTTATGTCAGAAATATTACTGAAGTCAGGGACTGGAGTAAGATTTGTGTCAAGGCATATGCCACTCGTCAGACTGATTTACTAAGAGTGGTGGGCCTCTTCATGAATCAGGAACCTCTAAAAAGGCTTCTGATTCTAGACAGGCTCTCTTAAAGGTGAGCAAATCGATGGTCTTGATGAATCAGAGCTAATGTGTCTGACTGGATTGCTTGAGTCCAAACTCTTTAGAAATGATTTTGTAACCACTTCCAGCCTGATAAACGCGAACAACTTTACTTTTGAGGTCGTCAGAAATCTCTATGGTTCGTGACATGATACACATGATACACTAAAGAGATTGTCTACTTTGGACGACCCCAGTGCTGTGGCTGCCTTCCATGAGAATGAGCCTATCCTTGCAGATTGCAACTATATTTGGCACTTGTACTAGATCACTTTCAAATTCGAGATTAAAAAGGCAACACCCTCGGTATACTGTACTGTAGAATAAAAAATTAATTGTTGAGGTCACCAAACACCAAGAAATCACTCAATCATGCTATAGGCTCCGTTCACACTGAGGTTTTTTTTCTTAGAAATTCAGAAACCACAAATTTTCAAGCAGAAACCACTTGGGGCAACTTTTTTGGGGAGGTTTTGGAAGCATGTTTTCTTCTGAAGAGCTTCCTAAAGTGGTATTGAAGAGTTTTTGAAGACATTTTTTCCTAAAGGGCTATTTGCAGCCTTTTGATTGGGCAGTGCTTAGTTTAGAGAGGTTTCCTTCAAGGAATGCTTCAAAGAAGTGGCACACATTGTCTTTTTTTAAATGCTTTGAAGGAGTTTTAGAGGAGGTGTTTGGAGAGTTTCTACTCGAAACACATCTGAAACAAACTAAGTTTGAACATTTTGCTGAGTTTTCAGTGCAGAAACTGAGCAGAACTTCCACGTTTTTGAGGAGTTTTGCATTATTGAGGAGGATTTGAAGCGTTTCCACTAAGTTTCCTTTTAGTTTCTAATCCAAAAACCCCTAAAAAAAAATATGTGTGCACATAGCCACTAAGCGGAAACTTCCAAGTTTTTGAAAAGTTTTGATATTTTGATCAGGATTTGGGTATGTGCACATGGCATCATTTAGACTCCGGTGCTCATTTTCCTGAGATGGCTTCTTTGGTGGCCTTGCAGTTGTACCAGTGATGGATCCGCTACTGGAGTCTTTCTCTCTATATTGTGAAGTATAGACAGCAGGGGGCAGCTTCCTAGCCAGCTAATGGATAAGCATATCACTTCTTTTAACCACTTCAGTGTTTCCAAATCATGAAGTTGTTAAAAGAAGTGACATAAGACAAAACGTGCACAGCAATGTAGTTTTGACATTGCTGTGCACTATGTTCATTTTATGGGGCATTTTTGTGTAGTCCACCTGAAAAAGAAGACGTTTGCACATACTCTAATAATGGCGCATTATACCAAAGCACTGACACTAACTGTGCCAACACAATGGTCGACAAGTATGACAATTATTATACTTTTCTTATACCCAGTAAGAAAATTTCTTTAGCTCTATTACTGTAACCTGACACATGGCAAAATAATCTTACGATCAATAGACCATTAGAGTAAGGGTTCATGCAAACATCTGTGCAATTTGGTCTAAGCACAGAACGCTAATGCATGGACTGGCTGCACCGTCATGTATTTCTATGAGGCTGTCACGCTGGGATCGGGAAACCTGCAACCAGTCTGTGCATTGGGTTCCGAGATGGGATAAAGATCCACGGACTTCTGCATGAGCTCTTATTTCCCAATGCTCTAATGTCTTCTAAATAGCACTTGGAAATATTGTGTACTGAGCAACAGTATTATAGCATGGACTGATGCAGCATGGGATGGGCAACAAACATATGACAATGTAATATAATGCAGGTTGGCTAATTAATTATTCAGGAAAACTGTAATGTGGAACTTTAAGGGGTTGTCCAATACTGGGACAACCCCTTCTTGATCTGAATATTTGGCTCAGAAAAAATAAAAAAGCATATACTCACCTCCCATGCCAGTGCCATTCCAGCGGTGTCGGCAGTCACATTCCCAGGGCTTTTGTGAGTTTGCATGACACATGGTGCCCAGCGCCCAATCAGCGCTGGCATCATTGTCCCCACCTTCATAGGAATTGAACATGAAGAGGAAGTCAGAGAAAAGCTGCAGCCCTGGATTCCTCTTCATGTTCAATTCGACAGAAGGTGGGGACAGTGATGCCAGCGCTGATTGAGCCCCTGGCACCACGTGTCATGAAACTGCATGAGAGTCCGCAGACCCCACATGGCCAACACTGCTGTAACGGCACATGAGGTGAGTATAAGCTTTTTTATTTTATTGGGTCAAACATTTGGATTGAGAAGTGATTGTCATAGTAGTGGACAACCCCTTTAACTAGTAGATTATACTGCCGTTTATACTGCACCTAATTTTACCACAAAAAACTGGGAAAACTTATTGACTTAAGTATAAGCCAGATATACATTGTCCTCTCATCCCTATCCTTCTATACATGGCTCCCCATCCCTGTCCTTGTATGCATGGGGTCACGTCCCTGTATGTATGGCTCCCTGTCCCTGTATGCATGGCTTATCCTCATCCTTGTATGCATGGCTCCTTATCACCTATTCTTGTATGCATGGCTCCCATTCCTGTCTTGTGTGCATGGCTCCCCATCCCTGTCCTTGTTTGCATGGAGTCATGTCCCTGTATGCATGGCTCCTCGTCCCTGTATGCATGGTTTATCCTCATCCTTGTATGGATGGCTCCTTATCACTTGTCCTTGTCTGCATGGCTCCCCATCCCTGTCCTTGTTTGCATGGGGTCACGTCCCGGTATGCATCGCTCCATGTCCCTGTATGCATGGCTTATCCTCATCCTTGTAAGCATTGCTCCTTATCACCTATTCTTGTGTGTATGGCTCCCCATCCCTGTCCTTGTTTGCATGGAGCCACGTCCCTGTATGCATGGCTCCTCATCCCTGTATGCATGGCTTATCCTCATCCTTGTATGCATGGCTCCTTATCACCTATTCTTGTATGCATGGCTCCCCATTCCTGTCTTGTGTGCATGGCTCCCCATCCCTGTCCTTGTTTGCATGGAGTCATATCCCTGTATGCATGGCTCCTCGTCCCTGTATGCATGGTTTATCCTCATCCTTGTATGGATGGCTCCTTATCACTTGTCCTTGTCTGCATGGCTCCCCATCCCTGTCCTTGTTTGCATGGGGTCATGTCCCGGTATGCATGGCTCCCTGTCCCTGTATGCATGGCTTATCCTCATCCTTGTATGCATGGCTCCTTAACACCTATTCTTGTATGCATAGTTCCCCTTCCTGTCTTGTGTGCATGGCTCCCCATCCCTGTCCTTGTTTGCATGGAGCCACGTCCCTGTATGCATGGCTCCTCATCCCTGTAAGCATGGCTTATCCTCATCCTTGTATGCATGGCTCCTTATCACCTGTCCTTGTATGCATGGCTCCCCATCCCTGTCTTTGTTTGCATGGGGTCACGTCCCTGTATGCATGGCTCTCTGTCCCTGTATGCATGGCTTATCCTCATCCTTGTATGCATGGCTCCCCATCCCTGTCCTTGTATGCATGGTTCCTATGAATAAAACACATCCTACTTACCTTCCCTGCGCACCTTTGCTGCATCTCTTTATGTGCAAGCAGCTCTTCTGACCGAATGATCATGTGTCCCGGTTCATTAACATAATGAATATTCACTCCACGCCTATGGGAGTGGAAAGAGGCTGCTGGCACCGGAACGAGATGCAGCAAGGGTGTGCAGGGAAGGTAAGTAGGATGTGTGCTGGAAGCCGGCAGCTGTGGCTGTAACTGTGCATGCTATAAGAGAAATGAATATTCACTGCCAGCGAAGTAAATATTCATTTCTCTTTAGCAGTGGGCACAGGCTTTAGCCGCAGCCTCCTGACACTGTGACCTGCTGCTCCGCCCCTCCCCGCCATCTTTCTGGGACAATGACTCGTGTATAAGCCGAGGGGGGTGTTTTCAGCACTACAAAAGTGCTGAAAAACTCGGCTTATACACGAGTATATACAGTATTTAACTAATTTAAATTTTGCTCCAATAAAATGGCGCCGGCATCAGAGCACCCAAAAAAGACCCCCCACATGCCCGCCCCAAAGCACAAGCATCTCATTAACTCAAAACTGCATGCACAGATTAAACAACAACCACAAGATGGATATCTTCAACCAAGGTATCAGGTTAATCAGTGTAACAGCGCCAGCCTGACAATGCCTGTAGTTTACTTAGCAAAATCCTGCCAACAGGATCGCTTTAAAGCACACCAAAATGAACAGTAGAGCCTACCATAAATGTATAACATCCTAAGAAGTGGAGTCACGTATACTGGGCAATATAGTATCAGAGGGTGTGCACCCCCAAAAGCGTATCACTGCCGTCTGGCAGCTTCATCAGCGTCATGTAAAATAACGCCATTTACCTGCAGATGGGGTTAATTTGCAGGTTAATAGCAATCTAAAGCCCTGCGACTGCCGCACAGAAGCCCCGCTGATGGGAGGAAATTAACTTTATTCCCCCCCAACAGATTCGCTCTTTCAGTCTTTCATTCACCGCTCTGTGCATAGAGAGCAGTGGTTGTAACCTGACTGACAGCGGACTCATCATTAGGGTCTCAGGTTCAACCACAACTGTGTGTATGGCGCTGTATGGCCAAATAATAAGGAGAGTGCCATGGCTCCTTCATTGAGCTGATTGGTGGGGGGTACAGGTAGTCACATCTCCCATCAATTCAATAATGATGGCCTGTTCTGAGAATAGGCCATAAATATTATAGTCTTGGAAAACCTTTATCACTGATATTTTAAATTTAATTTAATCCCTGCCCAGGTTGCAAAAAAGCATGGTATAGGGAATAACTTGCTAATCACTGGGAGTCCAGCCACTGAAAAGCGGAATGTTTGCTTGGCTTTCTCCAGCATTTCTATTTACAAAGCAGGGAATGGAGGCTGAGCATGTGCACCTTTGCTATATTCAATTTGGAGCTGGATAGCCCCTTTTTTTAGATTCCTGAGCCCCGATCTTGGGATCTCTAGAAAACTAAACGATAGCACCGACAAGTTATTCACCATCTAATTGATAAAAGATAACCCGCTTGGTTGTGTAAAAATCTTTAATCACATGGACAACTATGGCTTATTACCGCTTGGTTACAGTGGTGATTGAAAGTTTGTGAACCCTTGAGAATTTGCCATGTTTCTTCATAAATTTGACCTAAAACAGCATCACGTTTTCACACAAGTCCTAAAAGTAGATAAAGAAAACCAAATCAAACAAATAAGTCAAAATATTAGACTTTGATATTTTTTAAAGGCGGAAAATAATACAATATGCCATGTTTGTGAGTGGCAAAAGTATGTGACAACAAACGATTAGCAAACAGCAGACGTGCAGCAAAGGTCCTTTTGGGGAGTGGTTTTCTCCTTAAATTCCTGCCATTCAAACCATTGTTGTTCATAGTATCAAGGCTTGGGTTAGGGATTTGATCCGTTGACCTTTTGCTACATGGTTCGTTCCCCTGTCTACTGAGGTATTGCCTTTTCTTCCCTGTCAAAATGCTAATGGTTCCAATTGTCTTTGTTCCCCCTTCTTGGTTTGCTCCTCTCTAGGTGTTTCTCATTTTCCCATTTTGATTTGCCCTATCAAATTCTGGGTTGGGTTTTATACTGTATATTCACCCTTTACTGCACTTCATTGCTGGTTATACTTTAAGGTGGACTTGGGTTTAGGCGTTCTAGCCCTTCAGCTAAAAACCTTGCAGTGAGTCTGTTTGTTTTCCTTCTCAGTTCCTCTTTCTTTCACCTGTTTAGGTTTTCTCAGAGGTTATACTTTTGAATCTTCCTGCACACGTCCCTCTCCTCTTGTTGGCAGTGTATTGCAGCCTCCCCTCCTCAGAGGGTACGAGAAACCCTTGATGGCATTTTAGGGAGCCAGGTCCGAGGTGGTGTTATTGAATTGTGCGACTAGTCTGTTCATGGACCAGTTGGATGTGGTTGCTGCGTCTCCCTGTAGTAGGTTTGCCCTTTTTATGTTACCCATGAGTGAGTGTGTGCTACATTCATATCATTGTATCTCCTGATGGTGGACTCGTGAACATTAACATTAGCTAATGTTAGAGAAGGCATTAGTTGTTTAGAGATGACCTTGGATTCCTTTGTGATTTAGTGGACTATGACACACATTGCTCTATAGTTATCCTTGGTGGTTAACCACTCCTTGGGAGGATAATAATGGTTCTGAATTCCCTCCATTTATACACAATGGCCCCAAAACTGCTTTAAATTGCATTGAAACTTGACAAAATTTTGTGCAGCTCAGAATTGTGCAACTTTTGGTGTTCCAGTTTCTCCCAGCTCCACCAAGATGGGTGGGTAAATGAAGCCACAGCTCCTCTAATTCATGACACTCTGTGACGTTCTTTATGTCAGAAATATTACTGAAGTCAGGGACTGGAGTAAGATTTGTGTCAAGGCATATGCCACTCGTCAGACTGATTTACTAAGAGTGGTGGGCCTCTTCATGAATCAGGAACCTCTAAAAAGGCTTCTGATTCTAGACAGGCTCTCTTAAAGGTGAGCAAATCGATGGTCTTGATGAATCAGAGCTAATGTGTCTGACTGGATTGCTTGAGTCCAAACTCTTTAGAAATGATTTTGTAACCACTTCCAGCCTGATAAACGCGAACAACTTTACTTTTGAGGTCGTCAGAAATCTCTATGGTTCGTGACATGATACACATGATACACTAAAGAGATTGTCTACTTTGGACGACCCCAGTGCTGTGGCTGCCTTCCATGAGAATGAGCCTATCCTTGCAGATTGCAACTATATTTGGCACTTGTACTAGATCACTTTCAAATTCGAGATTAAAAAGGCAACACCCTCGGTATACTGTACTGTAGAATAAAAAATTAATTGTTGAGGTCACCAAACACCAAGAAATCACTCAATCATGCTATAGGCTCCGTTCACACTGAGGTTTTTTTTCTTAGAAATTCAGAAACCACAAATTTTCAAGCAGAAACCACTTGGGGCAACTTTTTTGGGGAGGTTTTGGAAGCATGTTTTCTTCTGAAGAGCTTCCTAAAGTGGTATTGAAGAGTTTTTGAAGACATTTTTTCCTAAAGGGCTATTTGCAGCCTTTTGATTGGGCAGTGCTTAGTTTAGAGAGGTTTCCTTCAAGGAATGCTTCAAAGAAGTGGCACACATTGTCTTTTTTTAAATGCTTTGAAGGAGTTTTAGAGGAGGTGTTTGGAGAGTTTCTACTCGAAACACATCTGAAACAAACTAAGTTTGAACATTTTGCTGAGTTTTCAGTGCAGAAACTGAGCAGAACTTCCACGTTTTTGAGGAGTTTTGCATTATTGAGGAGGATTTGAAGCGTTTCCACTAAGTTTCCTTTTAGTTTCTAATCCAAAAACCCCTAAAAAAAAATATGTGTGCACATAGCCACTAAGCGGAAACTTCCAAGTTTTTGAAAAGTTTTGATATTTTGATCAGGATTTGGGTATGTGCACATGGCATCATTTAGACTCCGGTGCTCATTTTCCTGAGATGGCTTCTTTGGTGGCCTTGCAGTTGTACCAGTGATGGATCCGCTACTGGAGTCTTTCTCTCTATATTGTGAAGTATAGACAGCAGGGGGCAGCTTCCTAGCCAGCTAATGGATAAGCATATCACTTCTTTTAACCACTTCAGTGTTTCCAAATCATGAAGTTGTTAAAAGAAGTGACATAAGACAAAACGTGCACAGCAATGTAGTTTTGACATTGCTGTGCACTATGTTCATTTTATGGGGCATTTTTGTGTAGTCCACCTGAAAAAGAAGACGTTTGCACATACTCTAATAATGGCGCATTATACCAAAGCACTGACACTAACTGTGCCAACACAATGGTCGACAAGTATGACAATTATTATACTTTTCTTATACCCAGTAAGAAAATTTCTTTAGCTCTATTACTGTAACCTGACACATGGCAAAATAATCTTACGATCAATAGACCATTAGAGTAAGGGTTCATGCAAACATCTGTGCAATTTGGTCTAAGCACAGAACGCTAATGCATGGACTGGCTGCACCGTCATGTATTTCTATGAGGCTGTCACGCTGGGATCGGGAAACCTGCAACCAGTCTGTGCATTGGGTTCCGAGATGGGATAAAGATCCACGGACTTCTGCATGAGCTCTTATTTCCCAATGCTCTAATGTCTTCTAAATAGCACTTGGAAATATTGTGTACTGAGCAACAGTATTATAGCATGGACTGATGCAGCATGGGATGGGCAACAAACATATGACAATGTAATATAATGCAGGTTGGCTAATTAATTATTCAGGAAAACTGTAATGTGGAACTTTAAGGGGTTGTCCAATACTGGGACAACCCCTTCTTGATCTGAATATTTGGCTCAGAAAAAATAAAAAAGCATATACTCACCTCCCATGCCAGTGCCATTCCAGCGGTGTCGGCAGTCACATTCCCAGGGCTTTTGTGAGTTTGCATGACACATGGTGCCCAGCGCCCAATCAGCGCTGGCATCATTGTCCCCACCTTCATAGGAATTGAACATGAAGAGGAAGTCAGAGAAAAGCTGCAGCCCTGGATTCCTCTTCATGTTCAATTCGACAGAAGGTGGGGACAGTGATGCCAGCGCTGATTGAGCCCCTGGCACCACGTGTCATGAAACTGCATGAGAGTCCGCAGACCCCACATGGCCAACACTGCTGTAACGGCACATGAGGTGAGTATAAGCTTTTTTATTTTATTGGGTCAAACATTTGGATTGAGAAGTGATTGTCATAGTAGTGGACAACCCCTTTAACTAGTAGATTATACTGCCGTTTATACTGCACCTAATTTTACCACAAAAAACTGGGAAAACTTATTGACTTAAGTATAAGCCAGATATACATTGTCCTCTCATCCCTATCCTTCTATACATGGCTCCCCATCCCTGTCCTTGTATGCATGGGGTCACGTCCCTGTATGTATGGCTCCCTGTCCCTGTATGCATGGCTTATCCTCATCCTTGTATGCATGGCTCCTTATCACCTATTCTTGTATGCATGGCTCCCATTCCTGTCTTGTGTGCATGGCTCCCCATCCCTGTCCTTGTTTGCATGGAGTCATGTCCCTGTATGCATGGCTCCTCGTCCCTGTATGCATGGTTTATCCTCATCCTTGTATGGATGGCTCCTTATCACTTGTCCTTGTCTGCATGGCTCCCCATCCCTGTCCTTGTTTGCATGGGGTCACGTCCCGGTATGCATCGCTCCATGTCCCTGTATGCATGGCTTATCCTCATCCTTGTAAGCATTGCTCCTTATCACCTATTCTTGTGTGTATGGCTCCCCATCCCTGTCCTTGTTTGCATGGAGCCACGTCCCTGTATGCATGGCTCCTCATCCCTGTATGCATGGCTTATCCTCATCCTTGTATGCATGGCTCCTTATCACCTATTCTTGTATGCATGGCTCCCCATTCCTGTCTTGTGTGCATGGCTCCCCATCCCTGTCCTTGTTTGCATGGAGTCATATCCCTGTATGCATGGCTCCTCGTCCCTGTATGCATGGTTTATCCTCATCCTTGTATGGATGGCTCCTTATCACTTGTCCTTGTCTGCATGGCTCCCCATCCCTGTCCTTGTTTGCATGGGGTCATGTCCCGGTATGCATGGCTCCCTGTCCCTGTATGCATGGCTTATCCTCATCCTTGTATGCATGGCTCCTTAACACCTATTCTTGTATGCATAGTTCCCCTTCCTGTCTTGTGTGCATGGCTCCCCATCCCTGTCCTTGTTTGCATGGAGCCACGTCCCTGTATGCATGGCTCCTCATCCCTGTAAGCATGGCTTATCCTCATCCTTGTATGCATGGCTCCTTATCACCTGTCCTTGTATGCATGGCTCCCCATCCCTGTCTTTGTTTGCATGGGGTCACGTCCCTGTATGCATGGCTCTCTGTCCCTGTATGCATGGCTTATCCTCATCCTTGTATGCATGGCTCCCCATCCCTGTCCTTGTATGCATGGTTCCTATGAATAAAACACATCCTACTTACCTTCCCTGCGCACCTTTGCTGCATCTCTTTATGTGCAAGCAGCTCTTCTGACCGAATGATCATGTGTCCCGGTTCATTAACATAATGAATATTCACTCCACGCCTATGGGAGTGGAAAGAGGCTGCTGGCACCGGAACGAGATGCAGCAAGGGTGTGCAGGGAAGGTAAGTAGGATGTGTGCTGGAAGCCGGCAGCTGTGGCTGTAACTGTGCATGCTATAAGAGAAATGAATATTCACTGCCAGCGAAGTAAATATTCATTTCTCTTTAGCAGTGGGCACAGGCTTTAGCCGCAGCCTCCTGACACTGTGACCTGCTGCTCCGCCCCTCCCCGCCATCTTTCTGGGACAATGACTCGTGTATAAGCCGAGGGGGGTGTTTTCAGCACTACAAAAGTGCTGAAAAACTCGGCTTATACACGAGTATATACAGTATTTAACTAATTTAAATTTTGCTCCAATAAAATGGCGCCGGCATCAGAGCACCCAAAAAAGACCCCCCACATGCCCGCCCCAAAGCACAAGCATCTCATTAACTCAAAACTGCATGCACAGATTAAACAACAACCACAAGATGGATATCTTCAACCAAGGTATCAGGTTAATCAGTGTAACAGCGCCAGCCTGACAATGCCTGTAGTTTACTTAGCAAAATCCTGCCAACAGGATCGCTTTAAAGCACACCAAAATGAACAGTAGAGCCTACCATAAATGTATAACATCCTAAGAAGTGGAGTCACGTATACTGGGCAATATAGTATCAGAGGGTGTGCACCCCCAAAAGCGTATCACTGCCGTCTGGCAGCTTCATCAGCGTCATGTAAAATAACGCCATTTACCTGCAGATGGGGTTAATTTGCAGGTTAATAGCAATCTAAAGCCCTGCGACTGCCGCACAGAAGCCCCGCTGATGGGAGGAAATTAACTTTATTCCCCCCCAACAGATTCGCTCTTTCAGTCTTTCATTCACCGCTCTGTGCATAGAGAGCAGTGGTTGTAACCTGACTGATAGCGGACTCATCATTAGGGTCTCAGGTTCAACCACAACTGTGTGTATGGCGCTGTATGGCCAAATAATAAGGAGAGTGCCATGGCTCCTTCATTGAGCTGATTGGTGGGGGGTACAGGTAGTCACATCTCCCATCAATTCAATAATGATGGCCTGTTCTGAGAATAGGCCATAAATATTATAGTCTTGGAAAACCTTTATCACTGATATTTTAAATTTAATTTAATCCCTGCCCAGGTTGCAAAAAAGCATGGTATAGGGAATAACTTGCTAATCACTGGGAGTCCAGCCACTGAAAAGCGGAATGTTTGCTTGGCTTTCTCCAGCATTTCTATTTACAAAGCAGGGAATGGAGGCTGAGCATGTGCACCTTTGCTATATTCAATTTGGAGCTGGATAGCCCCTTTTTTTAGATTCCTGAGCCCCGATCTTGGGATCTCTAGAAAACTAAACGATAGCACCGACAAGTTATTCACCATCTAATTGATAAAAGATAACCCGCTTGGTTGTGTAAAAATCTTTAATCACATGGACAACTATGGCTTATTACCGCTTGGTTACAGTGGTGATTGAAAGTTTGTGAACCCTTGAGAATTTGCCATGTTTCTTCATAAATTTGACCTAAAACAGCATCACGTTTTCACACAAGTCCTAAAAGTAGATAAAGAAAACCAAATCAAACAAATAAGTCAAAATATTAGACTTTGATATTTTTTAAAGGCGGAAAATAATACAATATGCCATGTTTGTGAGTGGCAAAAGTATGTGACAACAAACGATTAGCAAACAGCAGACGTGCAGCAAAGGTCCTTTTGGGGAGTGGTTTTCTCCTTAAATTCCTGCCATTCAAACCATTGTTGTTCATAGTATCAAGGCTTGGGTTAGGGATTTGATCCGTTGACCTTTTGCTACATGGTTCGTTCCCCTGTCTACTGAGGTATTGCCTTTTCTTCCCTGTCAAAATGCTAATGGTTCCAATTGTCTTTGTTCCCCCTTCTTGGTTTGCTCCTCTCTAGGTGTTTCTCATTTTCCCATTTTGATTTGCCCTATCAAATTCTGGGTTGGGTTTTATACTGTATATTCACCCTTTACTGCACTTCATTGCTGGTTATACTTTAAGGTGGACTTGGGTTTAGGCGTTCTAGCCCTTCAGCTAAAAACCTTGCAGTGAGTCTGTTTGTTTTCCTTCTCAGTTCCTCTTTCTTTCACCTGTTTAGGTTTTCTCAGAGGTTATACTTTTGAATCTTCCTGCACACGTCCCTCTCCTCTTGTTGGCAGTGTATTGCAGCCTCCCCTCCTCAGAGGGTACGAGAAACCCTTGATGGCATTTTAGGGAGCCAGGTCCGAGGTGGTGTTATTGAATTGTGCGACTAGTCTGTTCATGGACCAGTTGGATGTGGTTGCTGCGTCTCCCTGTAGTAGGTTTGCCCTTTTTATGTTACCCATGAGTGAGTGTGTGCTACATTCATATCATTGTATCTCCTGATGGTGGACTCGTGAACATTAACATTAGCTAATGTTAGAGAAGGCATTAGTTGTTTAGAGATGACCTTGGATTCCTTTGTGATTTAGTGGACTATGACACACATTGCTCTATAGTTATCCTTGGTGGTTAACCACTCCTTGGGAGGATAATAATGGTTCTGAATTCCCTCCATTTATACACAATGGCCCCAAAACTGCTTTAAATTGCATTGAAACTTGACAAAATTTTGTGCAGCTCAGAATTGTGCAACTTTTGGTGTTCCAGTTTCTCCCAGCTCCACCAAGATGGGTGGGTAAATGAAGCCACAGCTCCTCTAATTCATGACACTCTGTGACGTTCTTTATGTCAGAAATATTACTGAAGTCAGGGACTGGAGTAAGATTTGTGTCAAGGCATATGCCACTCGTCAGACTGATTTACTAAGAGTGGTGGGCCTCTTCATGAATCAGGAACCTCTAAAAAGGCTTCTGATTCTAGACAGGCTCTCTTAAAGGTGAGCAAATCGATGGTCTTGATGAATCAGAGCTAATGTGTCTGACTGGATTGCTTGAGTCCAAACTCTTTAGAAATGATTTTGTAACCACTTCCAGCCTGATAAACGCGAACAACTTTACTTTTGAGGTCGTCAGAAATCTCTATGGTTCGTGACATGATACACATGATACACTAAAGAGATTGTCTACTTTGGACGACCCCAGTGCTGTGGCTGCCTTCCATGAGAATGAGCCTATCCTTGCAGATTGCAACTATATTTGGCACTTGTACTAGATCACTTTCAAATTCGAGATTAAAAAGGCAACACCCTCGGTATACTGTACTGTAGAATAAAAAATTAATTGTTGAGGTCACCAAACACCAAGAAATCACTCAATCATGCTATAGGCTCCGTTCACACTGAGGTTTTTTTTCTTAGAAATTCAGAAACCACAAATTTTCAAGCAGAAACCACTTGGGGCAACTTTTTTGGGGAGGTTTTGGAAGCATGTTTTCTTCTGAAGAGCTTCCTAAAGTGGTATTGAAGAGTTTTTGAAGACATTTTTTCCTAAAGGGCTATTTGCAGCCTTTTGATTGGGCAGTGCTTAGTTTAGAGAGGTTTCCTTCAAGGAATGCTTCAAAGAAGTGGCACACATTGTCTTTTTTTAAATGCTTTGAAGGAGTTTTAGAGGAGGTGTTTGGAGAGTTTCTACTCGAAACACATCTGAAACAAACTAAGTTTGAACATTTTGCTGAGTTTTCAGTGCAGAAACTGAGCAGAACTTCCACGTTTTTGAGGAGTTTTGCATTATTGAGGAGGATTTGAAGCGTTTCCACTAAGTTTCCTTTTAGTTTCTAATCCAAAAACCCCTAAAAAAAAATATGTGTGCACATAGCCACTAAGCGGAAACTTCCAAGTTTTTGAAAAGTTTTGATATTTTGATCAGGATTTGGGTATGTGCACATGGCATCATTTAGACTCCGGTGCTCATTTTCCTGAGATGGCTTCTTTGGTGGCCTTGCAGTTGTACCAGTGATGGATCCGCTACTGGAGTCTTTCTCTCTATATTGTGAAGTATAGACAGCAGGGGGCAGCTTCCTAGCCAGCTAATGGATAAGCATATCACTTCTT